>NC_072891.1:58284183-58884183 GCF_028858705.1 Grus americana
TCCAAAGCTGTCAACATGTGCAGGAAAATTCAATTACTCAGTGCTGATACTCAGTCCAGCAGGCATTCTTTTGCCTGGTGTATCTCCATCTCTAAGATCATCTCTCTCTTTCCAAATGTTTACCTCAACATCTCTGACTGTATCTGCCAACATGTAACTCATTTAGCTGGTTCACTTAGGTTCTGTTAGAATTTATGTAATCTTTCTGCTCATATGGGATCTAATTGATTTTTGTGCATTAGAAAACTTTTTTCTTTCATGCATTTTGTTATCCTATCTTTCATGAAGTTAATGTAGATAATGCTGCTTCAGGTGTTCATTCTTGGTGATAAACTTCATTTCTATGAAGTCCTCATTTTGTCACCAAAGTATTTATTGTTGTTTATTTTTTATTTTGTTTTAATCTGTGTGATTCTCACTTTTTACTGTTTTCTGATAGTTTGTAACTAGTTACTAGCTGAAAATACTTTAAAAATATAATTGATAACTAATTCTTTAAAATTTCTTTTGAAATAATTGTTTCAAATTAAAGTCTGTGATTTCTGACTGGCAAGACAGAGTCAGAATAATTCATTATTCATGTACCAGTTTTAAAGAATTACAGGCAATATTACATATTTTTAAATACTGTATGAAAGATTAACTTTTCTGCTTTATCTGTGCTGTTTCAGGCTGCTGTTCATAGATTTATGTTTAATCCCCACAGTTCCCTCATGTAATCTTGCCACAAATACTTCCAATAATGTTGACATAAACCAGCATTCACGCAAAAGTAATGATCATTCTTTCATAAGTTTATCACAGGATCACAACAACTCAGGTCAACATTGTCTATCTCCTGACCCTCTGATAGTTCTCAGGACAGTCATGCTTTTGGGTGATCTCATCATACATAATGAAAGTGTTACACTTCAGTATGGTTTTCCTACTAATAAAGCAGTTAGAATAATTTTCTGGAAATCCATTTTCTTCCAGTGAAGAATATGTTTAGACTTTTTGAAGAGTAAATTAACCAGTGGAAGTTTTACTGATAGTTGTAAGTAATTCTTCTGCTTAATTTTCTCTGTTTTAAGGTATTTATTCCAAAAGTAATGACCCATATGCAGGATCATGGTATTTCAGCTAAAAAAAAAAAAACCTCCTTAGGCTTCCATTTCCTCATGAACTCTCAATTTGTTGTGGCTTTTTTTTTTTTTTATATATCTTTCATATGCATTTAGCTGAGTTACCTGCTATCACTTCAGATATTCATGATTTAAAACTTGGTAGATATAGTGAATGGAAGTAAAATCATTTTTAGGGATGAGCTCTTACTTTTACTACTGGAAACACTAGAGAGTGCTACATAGCATGATGCTATTTAAAGGCAAATACTCAATTTTATGTGATACAAACAAGCTTTTTGACATATGTTTCTTTGATTTCTGAAAAGTAAATAGGTAAATTAGTAGAAATTTTGAAGAGAAAGGGGTTTCTTAGAGGGGTTTTTCCCCTCCTCTGACATTTCCTTTATGTCCTTAATGGGTTCTTTGAATTGTCTTCTCACTAGAAATGCCATAATCCTTTAATTGTTTTTGTGCTGATCAACTATGCTTTTCCCTGGAAGGTTTTCTACAGACCAGCAGGCCAGCATTGTGATACATGCTAACATTAAATTATATACTCAAAGGCTAATATTTCAAATTCTTTTCAAGACTTCATTTGCATCAGTCCAGAATGACATACTCCAACTAATATCATTGGAAAGATTAAGGTAATTACAATGTCATCAATTCTAACTGCTTCCAGATTCTTGTTTGCATGTTTGATAGTTATAATCAATGGAAAGTTATCTTCTGCCAAAACACCATGCAGTGATATCTCAGATATAAAAGTGTGAGATATAATAATGTCTTATTCATCACTAAGCACTAATGGCAGTAATATGTACAGTATGCTGTATAAAAGACTTTTTACAAAGTGTTGGCAGTATAATATTGAGTCCTGTAAGTGTGAATCTTCTTACAGAGTTATGAGTTGCATCTGTACAACCAGTTTTATCATATGGTTCTAACAAACAATTGTCTCCTGGTTTCTTTGCTGGCATACTTCAAAAGTAACATACAGCCTTAGGCAAACCTTTAGTATCTCTGGAATTGGTAAAATATCCATAAAGACATTGAAAACAAGCCATAGTTCTGTAAAAGTGCTGTTGACTGGAGCTGTTTGTTTCCTTGGCTGGAGGGTAAAGATCCTAAAGAAATGGTGCTCATACAGTTTGCTTTCACTTCCCTCATCTCAGAATATCACAACCATCACAGATCTATTTTATCAAAAAAATTAAGTTGACTATTTGTTTTCAGCTCTGTATCTGTATTGCCTTTAGAAACCATGTAGGATAAATACAGTTTACAGAACTGGGAAAATAAAAGCTAATGCTTCGCATCACTGAGAAGCATGGAAATCATTTTATGGCTGCCCTATAGCTCTAGAAATAGTAATGGTCTTCAGTCAATTTAGAGAGTATATCACATTTAAGCTTAAACAGTGATACAGATTTTGCTGGGCACCTTTCCCTGAAAAATATAGATACTAATGTGCTGGTGGAACTGTTGACTGGAGTTTTGGACTAATTGGCTAACTCTTTTTTTTATAGAAAAGTCAAGCTTGGGAAGCTAATAAAGGTCTAAAAAAAATTAAAAAAAAAAAAGGAAAGGGGAAGGGAAAGGGGAAAAAGGAAAGGAAAGGAAAGGAAAGGAAAGGAAAGGAAAGGAAAGGAAAGGAAAGGAAAGGAAAGGAAAGGAAAGGAAAAAGGCAAGGCAAGGCAAGGCAAGGCAAGGCAAGGCAAGGCAAGGCAAGGGGAAGGGGAAGGGGAAAGGGGAAAGGGAAGGGGAAAGGGGAAAGGGGAAAGGGGAAAGGGGAAAGGGGAAAGGGAAGGGGAAAGGGGAAAGGGGAAAGGGGAAAGGGGAAAGGGAAGGGGAAAGGGGAAAGGGGAAAGGGAAGGGGAAAGGGAAAGGGAAAGGGAAAGGGAAAGGGAAAGGGAAAGGGAAAGGGAAAGGGAAAGGAAAGGGAAAGGGAAAGGGAAAGGGAAAGGGAAAGGGAGGCGAGGGAAGGGTCCAGATTCTTGAGATGAGGATAGGGAACCATAGGAACCCTATCTCTATCTCTACTTATGAAAGGTAAGCTGGGGCTCTGTCTATCTTACTTTAAAATCTTACCTCTTTTGAACAGTTACCCAGTACTAATTACTACTCCAGAAAGAAGAGCCAGAAAGAATGAGGGGGAGGAAAAGAGGGGGGGGGGGGAGAGACAAGAAAAATAAAATAAATAATAACAACTCAAACTTGTTAAACTTAGGAGAGACCAACAGCAGAATTTTTTCAGCTAAACTTAGCACAAGTTCTGAATTTTAAATTTGGCATTCACATACTGAGGTGTTGGGTGTGTCAGAAATGAGAGAGGCAGAAAGACCTTCCTGGAAATGATGCATGGGAGAACTCAGACTCCATCTTATGTTTGGATCCATTAGTCCTTCTTTTTGTATCAGTTACACTATTCACAAATGCCTATAAGTTCTTAAATAAACTGCAGATTATTTGCTTTATTTCTTAACCTTTAAGAATATTACTACACTTAGTATAAAGTCTTTGTTGAAAAAAAATGCACCACTTTATCTACTACCTGCCTTCAAAAGTACACTTCATAAAAACAGAAGACACACAAAAAGATTGCAAGTGTGTCAGCAAACATGAATTCTGTTGCTAAAGTCTGATTGCTTGCTATCCTTGTTTCACACTCACTTTATGAAATGGTTGAAATCACTTGAATGCTGGAACTGATGAACCTATACATAAATGATTAGGAATGTTCTGCTAATAATTTCCAGTAGAACTCATCACTGAGTTTCCTTATGAGCACATCACTCTCCACTTTGAATGCTACTTAGACTTGTAAAAACTTTTTATTGAACAATCCATTTATTCTTGAAAATAAATTGTGCCAATCAATTCTGTTAACATTGTCACAGATTGTGTTTTTCATTGTGAATTGTATCAGCCTCTGCAGTGACTGACTGTTGTCTTGGCAGAAAGATGCATTTTAACCGTTACTGTCTGCCAGTGACAATTTTTCCCTTAATTTAGGAATTCCTACTTCTTATGAAGGCCAGCTGGAAGCAGCTAAGGCATTACAGCACCTTCCTCAGCTGTTGGCCTTGGGAATATGTATTCTCTCCAGAATATATATTTTTGGCAGAGAACAGAAAGAAGGAATCTTGGGTAATGGGTGTGCATGCCAAGTGTAAGGATTGTTATATTTAACACCTAGGTTTCTGTCCTTGAAATTATATCTAAAAGAAGTTCAAAAGTAGGACAAAATTCAATCAGGGTGGGTAGATTTTATTTGAAAGAAAGTCTGCCCCCCCCCAAAAAAAAAAGGCTGTTAACTATGTTTATCCAGGAATTTTTGGTAATCTTTTAACAGGAATGTTTTACATGTCTTGCTGCTTGAACGGTTTTACAGTACCTTTAGGACTGTGTCCAAAATGCACAGATTAACAGCCACATAAAAAATCTCTGGCTGCGTATTAGAACATTTAGTCTAAACCTACAAATACAGTTGTCCTAGAGGAATTTTTGCTAATCAGCTACACGGCCTTAAAGTGTAGGTCATCTGAATAGTCAGAAGTAAAATGTAATTAACCATCACAAAAATAAAGTGTAGCATGTGCAGGAGTGACATTTAGGAGGTGGAGAGGGTAGGAAGAAGAGCTATAGAAAAGTATTCTTCATCCACTAGTAATAAAAGCTGTCGGATTAAATTACTCTGAGATCTGCTGAGTTGATGCAAATTGCTACAGATTGGTTTGGAGTGGGCAATTTCCGTAAATTTTATATATGTAAGCTTTATATAAATATATATTTATATATAAAATCATGGAAAATACAAGCACTTTTGACAAATAGATTGCTTTCTCATTAAATTCACTACTTAATATGTAAAAATGAAAGTATTTGTTTGTTTCCTGTAAGTTGAAAGCTCTGGTACAGTTTTAAACATGGAAACTCCAGAAGTATACAGAAGCTATGTAGCTTTAGCTACATACCACATGTGCTACCTAAAATGTGACGGCTGCACATCCAGTGAAAGGTATTTGCCTCAAGCTGAATATTAGCAGTGAGAGATATCCAAAAGTGAGGCAAGCTTAGGAGACAGTTTTGGAAGAGTCTGCTTCAGCTAGAAAATACATGTGCATATACAGTAAAATGAGTGTCAAAATCAGGGTCAGAGCTGTTGCTCTGAGTTGCATATAGCTGGCTTGCAGAAGTTGATGTGTCTCCTGGTGAAACTGGACCAAGTCCATACCTTTGCAGAATGAAAATAAAAAATATTATGGATGCCTTTTATCTTACAATATTCAGTGGCTGCTCTCCGTTATACCAGCAGTTGGCTGGTGTATATGCAGCACAAATTCAGGTTTAAGACCACTTCACGAAGACAGAATTCTCACTGTCTGTGCAGCTAGCAAATACACTGTTAAATGCCATACCTGAAGTGTTTTTTCCCTATTTCATACTACTTTGAATGTGAGATAATATAAATATGGTTAAAAGATACTATTTTTTTTCTGGCTTCCAATCAGTAGAAGTCTTAATTCTGAAGTCAGACACTGATGATGCTGATGATGTGTGAACAGGGAAGAGCACCGCTCAACTATCAGATCCCTGGTTGATTTTAAAACACTAGTGGTTTGGAAAAACCTCTCTTTACTTGTAAACTGATCAGGCTGGCTTTGAAAGTTTTGGATTGCAAATCAGTGTGGTAGCCCTGCCTCTTCACGATTTTCCCCAAACATCTTACAAGAATTAATAAAAGTTCTCAGTTTTGTAAAATAAGAATAAATACAAAGTTTAAGTACATTTCTGTGAAAAGAAAATAAGATAAAACAGAAGGCAAATTTCTTATTTCCTGCTTTGCCATATATTTCCTATATGAACATTTTGTTTTATCATCCTTTAGTGTCAGTTTCTTCCTCTAAAGTTGGGATCTTAAGAAGTAGGTCATGAAAGACTGCAGTTAATTGTTTGTAAGATGTATACATCTCAGGGTAGAAAACTACCTTGTAATACTTCATAGCACTCTTTGAAATATTTGAGAAAGGCCAGTAGCTGCTTCAGTCATTAAAGGGATGTTAATTCACTAAATAAGATTTTAATGTCAAAATCTTGCCAAATTCTGCATAGAAGCTCAGGGTTTAAATACTGATCAGCCAAGAGAGGGATCTGTCTGCTTGTTGCGTATTGTCTCAGTTGCAGTCATGAGAACCATTCAAGCTAAAGCTCATTTGATATAGGGAAGATATGACTGCTGCCAGAGTGCACTTCACAAAGGCACATGCATACATGAATTGTTATGCATTATCAATTAGTAGATAAACCATTGGAGTCCATTTTGTCAGCAGAAGTCTTATGTTTTCAAATCCCGTTCTCCCCTCCAGTACTCCAGATGGCTAGCTTGCACCTGCTCATTTTAGGAGAACCAAAGGCTAACGGCAGATAAATTATTTTTAGGAGATCTTATGTACTAGATCCACCTGCCTATCATGACCTCCTCCTCTGTAGCTGATAAAAGAAGATACATACATACTACAAACTCACACATACTCTGGCATGCAAGTGTTTTACTGAAGGGAAAATACTGCAAGCAAAATTACTCTAAATTAAGAACACTGTGATAATCTTTAAACATTATCATCATCTTATTAACTTCATTGCATTATCTTCATCATATTGCTGTCATCTTTCCTTCATTCTCAGGTTTTGGGGTTTTTTTGTGGTGTTGGGTTTTTTTAAAAATTTGCTATCCATTCTCTCATTTGCTACTCCATTAAAATATTCCAAAGAAAAACCTCTCTGAAATTATGGAGAGAGGAATTCTAGAAGTGGCTAGAATTTTGGCAAGATTAAGATCAATGTTCTGGCTGCTATTGGTGATTGAATTTGGGTACATATATGTGTGATTATACACGTTTACCATGTGCATAATATTGGCCATTATAGGAAGTCAGATTGATTTTACTTGCACAGGGAAAAGGCAGAGAATTCAGGAAAAGGAATTCTGTTGAGAGGCTCTTTCTCATGCAATTTAAAAGCAGTATACTAAATTCAAAGTTGATGACAGATTTCTGCTTTGAAAAGACTTCAGTATTAGCTGAATTACTTCCTATAAACAGCATATTTGTTCATATGTTAAGCTGTGGCTGCTATTGAATAGAAAATTATGTAGTCGTAATTGAGTATCTTTGCATGCCTTGGCTCACGCAGGCTGTATCTGATTAACTTTGCAAGAACTTATAGTTCTTTATTGACTTTATGGAGTTACTCCTGATACACATCACTGAGAACAGAAGGAAAATCAAGTTTGCTACCGCTACAGAATGCCAGTGTTTGATTTCATGTGGTTACAAGTTGAAGTGCGCTTTGGACCTTGTTCAGTCTCTTGTGAAAACACCCTTCAAGTGTATATCTTAGTCTCTTGTACCTCTCTTGGAGTCTCATAAGTCCAAAAGACATGAATCTCACTTCTTTTGAGGTGCATATTTGGGTGCAAGCCCTCTAGTTCCCATTTGGCATGTCTAAATCTTTCCTCCAAGTAACAGTGTTTAAAATGTCACTCAAAAGCACATAGATAACAAAACTAAAGGGTAAAAACCCCTTTAGTGTTTCTTACACACAGAATTTATTCTTTCTTTTCAGAAAACTATATTTCTTCATGTCCATCTTGAGACAGGATCCTTGGGAAGCCTCTTTTGTTATAGCACCCTCTCCTTGTCTTTTTCTCTCATTTCAATATTTTTTCAGCTGCTTCTTGAAATCTCCCTAGGAAATGTGTTCTGAATATTTATGTAATTAAGATTTTTTACAATAAAAATATTTTCAGGATTATGTGGATAGTAGTGGCATAAATTTTCAGCCAGTGTTCATGTCATTCATTGAAAGAAATTAATTAATATTTGAAGATGTCCTCTATAGTAAATTTCTCCAAAACTTAAAGAAATTTATGGGTACTTGAGTCAAAATCATTAGCAGGTAGGAGCAAATTGCAACATATAACTTTTTTGAATTAATTTGTAGTTAAAGCAATAGAACATATGTCAATGGACACAAAAATAATTCATGCCCTGTGAAACTGTGGTCACAAAAAGTGAAGGCAAAAGCATGTATTTTGTTGGTCTGAAATAGGTTTTGTATGCATCTATACAGCACTACCCAAGTTTTAATTCTAATATATTATGTTACTGCAAAAGAAGTAGAATGTTACCATCATTACAGTGCTCAGCTGTTTTATTTTCTCACCTCATTCTCTGTGGCAACAAGACAGAAAGTTTGATTAAAGACCAGGCAGCTTGTCTCATGTTGTGTGTTTCATTTGTGGGACACACAGGAAAACATGAAGATGTGACATAAAGACAGGAGGCATACACTCTGCTCAGTAGAAAGAGTACTTTTGCATGGGCAGGAGTAATGGTTTAATTAAAAATGCTTCTCTCTGTCAATGTCTATGAGCATTTTCTTTTGTTCAATCACTTTCGCCTCTAATAAGAGTAAATTAGGATACAGATACAGCAGAACAGCCCTTGCTCCCTTCAGGCACATTGCTGTGTTTCAGTTTCATCACAGGCTTTACAAAATGGACCTTGACAGCAACAGGATACTGGACTCAATCCTTCAATAAATACTGCCAATTTATTTGTACTTTTAAAATTGATTTTCATTTAGCTAACAGAATGGAGGGCAGAAATCTTGGAATGCTGACAAGTGAAGGAGCAGCCACTGACTTCACCTGGACTGGTATTTCACCTTCATGTTTACAGGCAAAAATACCTTTCAAATCAATGTGTATCTTCTGTGTGTTCCAGTGCTCCATCACCTGTGGCAAAGGGATGCAGTCCCGAGTCATCCAGTGCATGCACAAGATCACAGGAAGGCATGGCAATGAATGCTTTTCCTCAGAAAAGCCTGCAGCCTACAGACCCTGTCATCTCCACCCCTGCAATGAGAAAATTAATGTTAACACAATAACATCACCCAGGTTAGGTAAGCAGTCAAAATGACACATTCCCACTGGAAATCTCTTTTTCGTTCTTTCTCTCCATAGAGTAATGACGATCACAGTTTAAAAACAGAGGGCTAGGACTCAGGAGATGTAAATTCTATGAGAGACTCATCTCTCTTCCTCAGTTTTCCAGTGTGTACATCAGAGACTGTGTCTCAGAATGGTGAAGGGTTTTGTTGTCCAAGGAGGGACCATATTGTGGGACTGTATGACATTATAGACACAAAACATCCGAGATAAAAGTATTAGAGACATTATAAACATAATATATATGTTTATAGACATTTGTCCACTCAATTTTATCAAACATTTCTAAAGTAAGAAAATGTCTTGTTTTCTCTTTAAAAGCTCTGCAAACTATGTTCTCGTGATATTTGTGAAATCAAGGAGGCCATTATTTGTTCCTCAAATACAAATAGCTCTTTCCATTTGTCTTTAGTTCAAATACGTACAGTCTATGCATGATGGATTAGGATGTGTGAAGGAAAATTACTAACATGAAAAGATTTGCTGTTCCTGGAGGAACTCATCTCTGTCTTAAATAAATTGTGTTGCTGCATAACTGCAGAACTGTTAATTCTGTTAATTGTTATTTCCTAGTGGGTTGTTGATGATGGTCTTACCATTAGCTCCCCAAATTGTTCATCTGCTTCTTGAGCATGACCGGGGACTATTCAAAGGCTTGCTGTAAGACAGCATACCCTTTCCAGATGATTTTCCAGAGCCCTTGTTAAGATAAACCCTCCTGTCAAATAGATTACTCCTGCATGGAAAGCAAGTCTTAACATTTCAGGCTGTATGTAATCCTTTAAGTCAGTGAAGGGTATTTGTCTTTGAAGTTTTTAACACTTAAACATTTCTGTGTAGTAGTCATTGTTTCAGTTTGCTGGATGAGATGGCAGCTGTTGTGTATGGCTCTCTCCTCTGCTATTTCACTGCTGTAAGGTCGCCCTTCATACTTTATCTTTCTTTGTTCAACTGATCTCAGAAGCAAGAGGCCGTCTCTCCATCACTGACACTTTCCCTTGGGTGAGGTATAAGCAGCTTTGTGTCACAACAAAGTTTCACCAAAAAAATACAGCATCAGATGCATTAAAATTTCACTTAATGTGAAGTGCACAAAAAAGGGTTGGACTATGTTGTCATCGTAGAATGGATTATGTAGCACTGTTGTTAGTAATCTACAGGTCAACCTCATCCAGCAGGAGTTGGAATCCAATCCGGTAGAAATATTAACATCGCCAAAATACATAACGCAATGCTTCTCTTGAATATATTGATCATTTTGACCTCCAGTTCCATTCCTATTATCCAGTATAGATTCTCTGTTGTTGGAACTAGAGCTAATGGAAGCTGATGTGGATTGCACCATCTCTGTTCTTTTATGCATACACTCTCAGTTTCTCTTTCCGTTCTATTAAAAAAGGAGAGTAACTCAAATCTTCTGTGAGATTGACATTTTTTCAGTTCATTTATGATGATTTTTGGATGATGTCTGTTTCTTGTGCCCTATTTTTCACTGTTTCCCATATTAATTCCATGTATGCACTACAGCTTGAATAACTGAATGTGAAAAGACTCAGATTTGGTACCAGGGTCCTTCTATGACAGGTATTGTAAGAGGCTTTCGTAAGTGAAACAAGTGAGTGGATTAACAGCTGGCTTCACAAGAAAACAGACAACACACGTGAAAATATGCCCGTTTTGTACAACAAGCATACAACAGAAGTCAGGCTTCTGCATCTGAATGTTTATGACTGCTAAAGAGAACCAAATAGTGATAGCAACCGTGGGACGAGGTAGAATAAACAAAGCAGTGGCTTTTCAGGCTAGTGTGATGTCCTTGTTATTTTAGAAGTTTCTGAGGAAGAATTTGGTAGTCAGGGATTCCCGCAGTTAGAAAGCAGCAACAGACTAGAGCAACCTGAATAAGTGGGTGAAGATAAGACATGAAAGATATGAAGGTAGGAATTAATAGCCTGACTTTGACATGGAGGAGGGAAGACCCACTGAAGTGATTAAAGAGAGGGTGATGCAGTCAGACCAACGTATTGGAAGACAATTTGAAAAAAAAAATTAATATACTTCAAGAGGAGAGAAAAAGGTCAGAAAGATAAGTATTTGTGCATTTCAGAAGCACAAAATATGATAATTGGGCCTGGACAAGTATATTTGCCAACATATCAACTGTCATTGATTCCATACTGTTAAGTATCATTTTTCTAGATAAAATGGATTTGCATTCTAAAGTGTACAATGGGCTTGCTAACTGTCCTCAAACCATATAAGGGTGCCTCACAGTTTGGCATCTGCAGTGTTCAAGTAAGCAAGACAATATATTTCTGTTCCTTTGAACAAACAAGCCAGGCAAAACAAAAGGTCTAGTGGATTATTTCACTTACAAAGATGATGTAAGACATCATGTAGTTTTGTTCAATTTCCATTAATTGACAACATGGCACAAAGTCTTGATTTCTTGAGCAAAAGCTGATCCGAAAACCAGCAGCAGTCTCCATGCTTTAATTCCTACATTTCCATAGCTGCCTCTGATTAAAAAAAAACCATCATAGGTGTCCTTGAGAACCCCATTCTGGTATTACTCAAACTGAGGCTTCCTGATTTTCCAGTAGCAACTTCCATCTCAGACCGAGGGCTATTTCAGCTGGAACTGTTTTGCTGCAGCCAGCTCTGCAGTCCCCATGTAGCCCTTGCTCTAACCCCAGCCCACCTTTATATAGGGCAGAAAGATGGGCTTCACTCTCTCATGATGAGACAACTGCATGACATTAAGCCAATTAGTTTCAATGCAGCTTAATCCAATTTATAAATTAAGCTGACCTTAAAAAACTGTTAATGTTGAAAATATTCACAGCAGAAGGATTTTTTTTGTCTGTCTTTTCTTGAATATCTACACCTATTCTCCTTTCCCTTCCCCAAATACACTTCTGGTGTCCTTGTCACCTTTGCTAACTGATTCTTCACTAGTAAATGTAACAGTAATGCATATTTGATTTTGTTGTTGTTTCACAGCTGCTTTAACATTCAAGTGCCTGGGAGACCAATGGCCTGTATACTGCAGGGTGATAAGAGAGAAGAACCTCTGTCAAGATATGAGGTGGTATCAGCGGTGCTGTGAGACCTGCAGGGACTTTTATGCGCAAAAAATGCAACAAAAAAGTTGACCTCTGTTAGGCTGGCTGGCTCTCAGCTCTTTGCAATCGTATTATTTATAAACACACGCACGTACACACACACACGCACGCTTCTTCAGACCAAATATTATGATTGCATATAATTTAATCAAATTAATTTATTTTTGCCTGCCAGATATCCTTAATTGTTTTGGTTTGACAGCCAACTTGTTTTATCCTCTGACATATTTGTAATTAATTTTTATATGAACAATTTTGGATACATGTATCAGAATTTTAAAAAAATAGTAACTAGTATTTAAAATGTTTATTTTCAGTAAGGTCATCTCTCTGTTGCCAAAACAAAAAACAAACAAACAAAAAAAAAAAAGTCATGTTATCTTAATTTAGGTGCATAGTTTTGTTGTATATCAAAATAAAGACCTTTTTAATTTTATTATATTTTTGGAATTCAGAGTCAGAATGATCTTGTGTATTTTGCAACAGATGTTGAGGTGAGTAAGCTAACATTATTGAACAGGTTATAACAGAATGTATTGTAAAATCAGTTCATTTGATTTAGAAACATACTGAAGGGGATAATCTACTGTAACTTATATTATAAACAAGAAAATTAAAATAGCTAAGTAGGGATTTTGATCATTCTCATGGACACATACTTGAACACAAGTATTGAATCAATGAAACACTGTAGAGATTTACACTGAATCACTGTTGCACTGTTTGAGGTAGTGTAGAGAAATGCAGTCCTAGAACTTGTACCATCCTATGAATCCAAGTCTGTACTGTTTTAGCATGTCACTTGATTCTAAATATTTTGAAACAAAAAACCCATGCCCCTCTATACCTTTGTGTGTCCTCTTGCAGATTTACAAATGGAAGAGTCCTTCCTCCTGCCACTTGTATGAATTAATCTGTTAAACATTTTCAGTTCTCTGTTGATGATTTAGAAAATAGCTTTGTAATGCTACTTTAGTTTTATCTTTGTTTTATGAAAAAGTCTTTATTAAAATGAAATGTTTTACAGTTTTGTGAAACGTTATGGAACAGCTAAAATTTTCCTTATGAGAAAATATTGTACATGATTCACATGATTTTTACATTTTCAATAAAAAGTAAGGCTTCTTTTGTTATTTGCATTTTTCTTCTTGTGGCCATCCGTGTCTGGTAGCCAAATCCATTGAGCCCTGCATCGCAGCAGATACAGCTACAGTAGTCCCTACAACAAATGCCTCCTGCCTCTTGACTTAGGCACCTTTCTGCAGCTACAGACAGACACGCAGGTCTGTGAACCTTGATATATGGAAAGTTGGGGATAAGAGAGTAATATTCAGTGTAAGAGAAGTTAGTTATCTCAGGTGAGTTTTATAACCACTGAACTTGGCAAGAGGAGAAGGGTAGGTTCTCTTCCTCCATTTCGTGATGCAAGCCTTTAGGCATGCTCCAAAAATACATGGGAGAGCAAACCCTGAACACAAGACAGCCAGAGAAATGAGTCTGAAAGTCATCACAATTTCTACTCAGAGCATCTTTAGTTGAGTGATTGTTCCTTTTAATTCTCTGCAAAGAGTCTGCTGTATAGATGTGATGTAGATATCCACACAATTTAATAAACTGAGGCCCCCAAATCAGGGCTGTCATTCTGTCCAGTAAAGAATACTTAGCTGCAGTCTTAGCCCCGTTGAAATCAACGCATGTGCTTTCAAATAGCTGTACTGTCAAAATCTTTGGTTTGGCATCTTACTGCTGTGTATTCAAAAACTGTAACTTTAATGATGTACTAATGCATAATTTTAAATTAAGTATCTTCTGATTTTAAAACATAAATAAGGAAAGTAACTGACATGATGGAATGGGACACTATATGTTGTGTAAGTAAAAAGTTTCAATGCACAGAAAATTCAGTTGCTCTTGGGCATAACTCCTCAGTATCACAGATACACATTTGAAAGTCTAATGGATTTATTGTAGTTAGCAGGCAAAAGAAACAATCATTATTTTGAATTTTCTTCATACTTACTACCAAGTCCTGCTAATACTTCTGTACTCACTTGAATCACAACTAAAAATCAAGCAAAAGGAAAGATGTCTCCAGATTAGGGCCAAAGGAGAGTCTTTTATCAGTCAGTGATATCATTTGCACAATTTTGAATGTTTATGCTCTGCTGTTTCTGAATATTCCACTAACAAGAGTGTCAGCTTTATCTCAAAATGGAGAAAGACATTTTAACCCTGCCTGTATTGGTTGAAAACAGATGAGTGACTTGTGCTGAAATCATCCTCCCATCGCCCTTATACAACATCGTAAAATAGAAGATTTTTGGATGGCAACCAGGGATGGAAAGTTGCACAGTAAAATGACGTTCTTTTTCAATATAATGAGTGAAAGCAGGATGTTATAATGCTGATAGCTCTGGCTCTGATTCCTTCAGCATGTGTAGTACAGAACTATTAGTTAGACAGGTGTGAATCTTTTTGAAGCAGTTTTGTGTCTACATAGCAAAAATGCCTCTTCCTTCTCTGCATGAATTTGAAATCAAGTCAATTTTCCTGCTACTATCATCATTCAGAGAAGTAGCACAGACCAAAATACCTGTTTTGTCATTCTTATGAATGTTTTGAGAACGTGGCCAGCCCAAGTCCCAGCATGTTGTTGGGGTGTGCATGTGTGCGCCTGCCCTGCAGAGCTCTACCACAGCCCTGGGTGACAGCAGGTTGCCGTTTCTGCTGTGTTCTGGGAAGCAATAACCTTCTGCACTCATAGACATTACCACCCGAGTTTATTTGCTTTTTGGATTTGGTCTTTCTTTTTCAGCAGCAATCCCTCTGCATTAATATGTTTTTGTTCCAGCCTGATGAATATGTAAAATTTCAACTAATGAATGTCAAATCAGCCAAGTGCAGCTGACAAGTGAAAGTGAAATCCACTCCAGCTCACAAGGGCTGGAGTAGACCTCTCTGCTAATTAAATCCCATTTAGACTCTATTTTGTTGGATTAAGGGGGATTTAAAGGGTGCACAGGGCTTGTGCCGGGCTGCTGTGCAGTGGGCTTATTTCTTCCCAGATACATGCTGGCTAGCTACAGCAGTGACCAAAAGTTACAATAGTTACCACTTCTCATACCTTTCTTAAAGAAAAGGAATACCTGAATTTTAATTGTGTTATCATTTATTCCGGAGGGAATTTGCTGCTTTGTTCTGGAGGATGTGGTTTAGGTTTTGGATTGTTTGGGATTTTTTCATTCAGTTTTCATTGTCATCTTCAGTGACAGAGAAGCAGCCATTTGCTTATTCTAAAAATATATTAAAAATTGAAAGCTTGCCTGCATGAGGAGACCAATGAAGGCCCTAAAGCCTAGCTCATTAACTGTAAACAGAAAATTAACAGCACTCAGAAAGAAAGGAATCATGCTGGGTTTATTTTCAACATTTTCATCAATTTCATGAGGAAGAGAGTAAAAACTGAGATCTCCAGCTCTGTAGGTAAAATTAAGCTCTTCTGGTTAACCAACTGTTGCCTCACTTGGCAAGAAACTCACAAAACTGAGTGATTAGACAAAATGTTAGCCAATAAACTTCGATGTGGGTAAATGCAAGGTAGTACAGCTATGGAAAATAGCCTAAACTATTCCTACAAGACACTGAACTTGCAACTGGCAGTCAGAGAGGTGCAGAAGAATCATAGTGTCATTGGTTACTGTAGTCTGAAGTTATTAGCTCTATGAGAATACCAGGAAAAAAAGCCAAAAACTGATGGATGTTGTCAAAAGAGAGGGCATCATTCTTCCCATTTTTGGAACTGTGGTGTACCCGCAGCTTGAGCATTGCGTTCATTTATGTTTGCTGTGTTTTCATGAACAATGTAGTGGAATTGCACTGTAACATATTAAAAAAGGCAAATAAATGAGCAAGGAGATAGACTAGGTGGCTTATGAGGTGAGACTGAAAAGTTGATACTTCAGGTTGGAGAGGAAGAGGCTGAGATGAGCATCATCAAGGTTTAAAAAATCCTGAAGGTGATTGATAGGCTGCATGTAGAGCTCTTGTTCTTATAATCCTACAATACAACGAATAGGGCATCCTTGGTAAAAATAGTATGAAAATTAGTTTAAAACACATAAAAATAAGCACTTTAGACAAATGATCATGAGGTACTGAAGCTTGCTTCTAGAGGAGGTAGTATCAGAATATTTGAAAGGCAATTAGACAAATTCATGGACAACAAATCCATAAATAGATAATAAAAGGCCTGGGAAGAGACACTTGCACAAAAAATTGTGTAGCTTCTGAGGGAGTAAAAGGAGAATGAACTGCAGAAAGTAGCCAGGTGTACACAGTCTCTCTAAACAGCATCTCTTCTTGCCTTTTTTAAACACAGTGATAGATCCTGGGCTTGGGGTGGTTCTGACCTAGTGAGGTGTATTTTCTGTTCTTATGTCATGTCTAATGAAACAAAGTAGTGTTGGTAAGTAAATTCACACAGATGCACACCACATCTTATGCTACAGTAGTACGGAAGAATACTGTGTTCAGAGAGATGCTGGAAAGGATATAAATGTTTATGAAATAAGGCATGCTTGTATATACCCAGCTATTTTAGAACACACATCATTACTGTCTTAGTTCTGCATAGGGAAAATGGGGGACAGCAGCTTTGTGATGCCCTAATTCTCAGCACTAGTTTGATGCAAAATAGGTTTTCCTGGATTTCAAACAATGAACTTACAAAAACCTACCCTCTATGGCAGTGTCATCAAAAACAAAACTTAACTTAGAAAAACAGACAGGTTTGGAAAAAAGGTTACGATAAAAATAAGGAGACTAATTTTGCCAGTTGTAAGTAACGGCCATGATTAGAAGGGGAATTTCATTAGCTGAAAGTAAAAGAACTTAAGACTTAGAAAATGATGATGAAAATATCAAATCTCAAAATAAAAAAATAAAATTGAAGGGACTGAGACTATGGCATTCAAGTCAGTAAGAGTTTTTTCCATTCACTTGAACAGGAACAGAATCAATTTACCTGAAAACTTCTGTTATCAATTACTTGAAACAATCTACTATTTCCCAAGGTCAAGAAGGATATACTGTGAAAGAAATCCCTGAACCTAAAGAAGTGCATGTCATAGCCATCGTGGTAAACAGTACTGACCCACACAGCACAAAGGAGCCTCTTAGTACTGCCACAGAAAAGGAGGACTTGCTTTGCACTGAGAGCTGCTTCTAATTTTCTGGGAAAAGGGCTTACTTTGAAGTATTGTAAACTTGACATTTTTGGCAGGTCACTTGAGGAAGTGCTGGTATGCATTTAAGTGTCTCATGCATCTACTCACTGGTACTCTGTTAGCTTTAATGAGCACATATGTATCTATCAAAATAGACCTTGAACTTGAAAACTTAAGCTAAGCACTTACAGAAACATGTCCTGTCTGCTCTCCACTTCTAAACAATCTTTTATCATTGGTAGATGATATAAGTGAGCCTGACACCAAACAGGGGTCAGATACAGTTTCAGGAAACTGTCGTATCCTTCTTCACATCATTAATAATAGAAGGAGCATGCAGAGCCAGGAAGCAGAAGCTGGGGCTGTTTTCATTATTATTCTACAGGACAGAAACATGGACTTCTCCGTTTTGCCAAACAACAACCATCCTGATAAATTCCTGCAACTGGAGGTGAAGTCTTTAGTGAAAAACTCTGCCTTTCTACAGGCCAGCCTGGCAAAATTTCCAGAAGCAGCTTTACCTGGTGTGCAGCAGTGGCACAACAGAGTCTATTTACAGGTAAGGTCTAAAAGAGGCTGACATTTTTCCTGACTTTTCTACCTTGTTTTTGGGATCAAGACACAAATTACATAAGGTTGAGACTTCAGCTGTGCATTCAGCTTCCTGCATCTCTGAATCTGCGCCACTAATATACCCGTAAGTTTTCCCACTGATATCAGTGAGGATCAGGCTCCAAGAGAAGAGTTACTCTCTTCAGGACAGTCAGCTGACTTTATTCCAGTACATTAGGCTTTCTACTGCTCATTGAAACATTTTCATAGCATTTTCCAGAAAAGCTACTGATGTCAAATACAAATTAATTGTACTAAAGGGGTGAATGGAACACACTCTCTGAAGAAATAAAAAAAAACCCCAGACTTAAATCTGAAAGCCAGGTCATATTCCTTAAACTTGATGAAAAGGCACATTAGAGAGAGCATTAGAGATTGTTGCCAGTGCCTCGCAAGCTTGTATATGTCTACATAGTTCACTGTAACTTCCTCTTTATTTTGCCTTGTTTTTCTCATTCTACTTTGACCTTCCTGTTATATCCTGACAGACAGCTGTTGGAAGCGTGAAACACACTGACTGTATTGATCCAGGTCATTACATAGAGGTAGGAGCAGTTTCTTGGTAAAAATTTAAATATGTGCTGCCTAGTAGAGGCCCTGGAGCCAGTGGAGGAGAAGTTCATGTCTGGATCAGCAGCAGTACAGCTGCATCAGCTCACACCCCTCTGGGCCCCACTTGCTGCTCCACAGTGCTCCTTTCCTGCTGCCTGGGGAGCCCCTTGCCTTTCTCCACCCCTAGCACGAGCAAAAGCTCCAAGGTCTGGTTCTTGTCAAGGGATGGAGACGCACATAAGCGGCTAGGGGCGGGGATGGAGAAGAGTCTGCATCCTGAGAATCCTTAGGTTGGGAGTATAATTCCTCAGAGGAATGAGTGGGAGCCTAAGAAAACATCAGCCTGGGGGAGGGGAAGAGAAAGATCTTTAAAGTCTCCCACAGCTACTTCCAGTTGCACTTCTCCCCTCTCAGACATTTCTCCCCATCAGTTCCCCAAAACCCTTTACTACCTCCCAGAGTCTGTTCCAGTCCTCACCCACATGTAAGAGTCCTCCCGCTCCTGACCCCTTCTTACCTTCCCCAGCCTCTTCCCCACACCAGACGCCTTTCCCTCTGCCTACCCCAATGTCTCCAGCTTCCCCAACTCGTATAATCTTTGCTGACATTTCCCCAAGGACAGCTGGGAGGGAGGGACACATGGTCACCCATCGCCTCCCATGCAAAGAGCCCTGACCAAGGGAAGGAGCCTGTGGGATCCCAAACAATGGGGTATGGTGCAATGCTGGCCTTGCTCCCCACCCCACCTAAGCCCCTCTTTTGTGCAGGAGGGAGGCAGCCACACACAGAGCCTCTTCCACAGCAGGGATCCTTCTCCCCATTGTTGTTAAACATCACACACTGTCACTAAGCCAGGGTTGCAGAGCTGCGGGAGGATTAAAAATGTGTGGGCAGGCCTGTGCTTTTTCAACTTGTGCTCTGCTCATTGCCACCAGTGAGAGAGTTTTCCTGGAACTCTGTTCCCAGCCCCAGGATGGCCATTTCAAAGGAAATTTTGGTGCTCACCATGTCTCCAGAAATGCAGTTTGCAATGCAGTATGTTTTATAAATGTTAAACATAGAGCACAACCTATACTTTTAAGTGTAGTCATTAGTGCATTCAAGCTGTCCAGATAAAATTCATTGTGCCTTATTGTCTCCCTTATGAACTCGCCTCCTATTTTCTTTTGCTGACAGTCAAGTAAAAGGAAAAGAACTGATGAGTTCCAGACGTTAGAATAAGCATGATGGCACAGTGGAGATGGTGCAGGAATAACATGTTTTGCTTTAAGATGAGAGAGTTAATGGGATTAAGGGTTAGTTAATTCAGAAATGGAAATGGGAGGGGGGGCAGCGAGGGAGGAGAATTCATTTAAGAACATATGTGCGTGTCGTACAGACTCCCAGTCATCACACCTCGAGAGCAGCCTAAATTCCCTCTTCAGAAATTCATTTTAAGAAACTATTGCTACTCAGGGCTCCCCATGTAAAGTGCCTTCTCAGTGGCATGTTTGTGGCCCCTTCCAGACCTTTATTATGTGATCATTTAAATTCAAGTGCACTTAAGTGCCTATGTGTTTTCTCCACCTATAAGTTTTTGAATTTATTTCCATTATAAAAAGCAGCTTGAGATAATGAACATATTGCTGAACAAAAAGTTGCTGCTCTTTCTCCTTTCTTTCCTGTTCTGTATCAGGCAGACTGAACAGCTTGCCTGCTTAGCATATATTTTCATCATCTACTTTGAATAAAACAAACTATAAAGCAGTGCAGGAATCTCGGCCCTTGCTTGTGAAAAGCAGCATAAAAAGCACGAACTGTTTCTCCTGCAAATGGGTAGCTACTGACTGCTTTCTGATTGCCCTGAAAATTTCCAGTCCCACTAGACTCTCTGCCCCACAATATGTTTTTAGTGCTCAACATACACCAGATTGTTAATCCCCTATAGTTGCTTCTCATAGCCGAGGTGCATGCCTCCCCTGTAGTCTACCTGGTCATTTTCTGGAATTGTCAGACTTCTCTTTCCTGTTTGTATTTCCCTTTTTTCCCTACTTCTATAAGTCAGCAGAAAGTATTTGGTCTTTGAGTACCATGCTACTTCTTGTCATGCTGCTCGTGCTTAGGAATTCACAACTTCAAATAAATTTTGGCCTGCAGGTATTACTGTTATCATGCTAACCGCACTCCTAACCCCTCCTGGTCTCTTATCTGACTGAGCTCATTTCTGTGTCCTGCCTTTGATTGCTTCTCAGTGTATCAGGACAAGCGATTTGTTTTACCAAAAAGTTAGGTGCTGGGCTACAGTCACTTGTTTGCCCGCTGGCTCTTAGGTGCACTACATACTTTCACTCTTTCCTGTATTCTTCCTTAGACATCTGCAACTGGCTGCAATCAGAGCCAGCTGCAAGGTTGGCAGGAGCTTTGGTCTGACACCATACAGAAGATTTTATATAATGCACTCACAACCCTGCAGAACTCCATTACCCATGACAGATAAAACAACTTTAAGTAAACAATTCATTAAAAGGACAGAAGTACTCTCAATGCTGCACAATTAAAATAGTCCATATGAATGCCTACTTTTCTCTAAACATTCCTGTCACTTCGGCTTAAGTGCTTATAACAATCTACTGATCTCCGTCCTATCCATGTCAGGTGGCTTCCCAGGTTGCTTTGTAGTACCTGATGCTGCCTTCTGTCTCTGACAAGCAATTCCAATCCCCTTCAGTTCCTTCGATAAGAAAATTTGCATTCTCAGGAATCTTTGATGTGAGCCATCTGCTGTACTGTCTTTCATATCCGCTTACCTACCCTTGGTTATTCCTTGCCTTGCTGATTGCTTTTCCACAGCATCCCCTATGAGATCACATTTGTTCAGGAAATTCTAAAGAGCTAATAATTATTTATCCTGATAAATGAGGGGGTTTTATTGACCAAATGCCTAGCAATACCTATACAGTTGTTACAACCATCACAGGGATTCTTGGGTTATTACCTAGCAGCCTTTTCTCTTTCAGACCTTTTGTCTGTATTAGAAACAGGTCTCCACATCAGAAAAATGCCCTTCCAAGAGCTGGGAGAGTCCTCCAGGGTGCATTACAAGGCTTTTGCACAACAGAGGGTTATGGTTTTAAACAAATGACATGCAAATATAATAATCACCCTGTTACCCACTTTCATTAGGATTGAGGCGGTTATTACAAAACAAATTCTATGTTTCTTGAAGACTCCCTTGGTTAAAACTTGTAGGCGTAGCTGCCCATCGACAGCGTTTGTCACTTTCATTAAGTATGTCTCCCAGCTGCAGCTGGAGACCATGGCTGGCCATGGGACAAGAGAAACTAACTCTCTTTGGAGGGGGGGAGTAAAGAAAAAATTGCCTTGCAGGAAGTAAATTTCCTTAAATTTTCAGGCATCTCTTTTATCTCTTCTTGCAGGTAGATGGGCTTGAGACCAAGGCCTAGCCTTAACTGTTGATGCCTTGGTTTTGGTAGGTGGTATCTCATATCACAGACCAGGGAGAGAACAGTTAGACCCTCAGTTTGTTTCAGTGGTAACAGCAACAATTGCAGGAACAAAAGGATGAAGATAAAAAATATATTAAAATGTTTCTTAGCAATATAGATTAATTTATAATTTTAAATTATATATATATAGTAACATATCTATATGCATAATTTGCATTATGAAATAATCAGCAAGGAAAACCTGTGGAGAAAGCACATTTTGACCCAGGGATGAAACTGACATTGACTCTCTACAGATCTTCAGGCTTTTTACAGAGTCCTCTTCTCGTCTGGGTCAGTTCTCTGGGTCTGTCAAAGCAGGATAAACTGTTCTCAGTGAAAAACGAGTTACAGCTTTCTTGCTTATGAGCTATATGTAGATCACACACAGTTATGTGTTTGCAGAGTTGAGCATTTTTCATCTTGTTAAATAAGTATTTCAACAGCATATTTCAACTACAGTTTATCAGAGTTCTTCATAACTATTACTGCTTTGAGGATTTGCTATTCCCTCCTTCTGTTCAGTGAATAGTAATATAAATTGCCTTCTGTTAACTCTGATTTGATCTGTTCCACCCTCATTCACACTGCCTTCTCAGACACAGTGTATATCATATAAATTCTGTAACACATATGGATACCTAAGTTTACAATACTTTCATCTTCATTTGAACCTTTGTTTTATGAAGCAGAATCAAAACATAGAAGTCTGAAAACTGTTGGGAGATATTCTGAATCTTAGAAGAAAAAATATGTAGGATTTCTATAATTATTACTAGCAAGCGTATTTTTATTATCTAACCTCCTTCTGTTTCTCTGGTTCTATAAATCCATATGTTTCATGCAATCTTCTTCATATTTCTCTGTATCATTTCTTAGACCTAAACCTTTTTGTGCGTGTGTGTGTGTGTGTGTCTCTGTGTGTGCGTTTATGTGCGTGTGTATGTGCATCAGGCTTCTCTCCTTCCTTTTCCCTAACTAGTCTCTCGGACATACCTACTGCAGAAGTTTCATAGTTTGCCTGCTCTCAAGTGTATTCTCTCCATTAGCTTGGCACTTCAATGTTTGCTCCCCAAAACTTCTGCAAACCATTTCCTACCCCAAATTCCCAGCCAGTTCTCACAGTAAACCCCTGTTGCCCCTCCCATCCTATTCCCTCTTTACTTCTATTCCAGGCTACCACAGTCTCCTGTTCTCATGTCCATGAAAAGGAAGGTACTCCAGACAGAAGGGGCAAAAAATTCTATGTACAAATTTTGCATCATGCCATGTATTCCAAGTTTTGAAGCATTTTATTTAAAACAGCTTTAAAAACTACTGTCAAGTCACAGTCTTTTCACAACATTTTAGCCTAGGGAGACCAAGCATCCCCTGGTGAGACAGTTCGCATTCTTCAACAAATTGTTCTCCAAGGTCAACTATCTAGCAAGCCTGAGGGAAGCATCATTAAGGTCACTGACAAATTTTAAATAAGAAATAAAATAAATAAAACAAAATAAAATGCAGTCAGAAAGAAACAACAGTTAAAAACACCAGCTCAGCTGAAATCTGGCCAGTACAATCCAGAGGGCTTCTGTGCCAGCTGCAACTGCAATGCAAAGAGTAATATTATCAGGGGATATGTCAAGACTAAGGAATGACATATGGAAATTATGAACTAATAGAGACACTGGGAGGGCACTGAGGATCCACCCACCTACTAATGGTAATTACTGATGGGAAACATGCTTAGTCACTTGTGCACAAGATGCTTCCTCCTACGTTTACTTAGACAAAGGCTATTGTTTTTGCTTCTCCCTCTTTCCTTTCAGAAGGAAACCAGTCCTCCCACTTCCTTCTACACCTGCCTCTCCCAGAACAACTCACACATGTCTATGCATCTGCACAGGCACTGAGGCATAAAGTAGGCAATGACATGTAGCAGCTGGCTTCCACTGAAAGTGGATTTACCAGCCCATGAAGGGGACAGAAAGTTACTCAAGCAGAAGAAGCCAACAGTTTGCTGTCAGCTTGGGACCTGCGCTGGCTGATGTGTGATCTGAGCAGCTCCAGAGCCAGTGTGCAGGAAGAAGTGGGATCCCCTAGGGTCCTACCAGAAAGGTGAAAGGAGAAGCAGGATGTGCTGCTGAAGTCCATCCAGCTCATGGCACCTTAATGGCTGAAGATCTCAACATACCTGAAGTATCCTGGGAAAAATGTCTTTTCATGGGAGGAGGTTTCTGAATTTGCACTGTGATAGCTCTGTAGAAGCAGTCTTGAGACATGGGACAGGCATTAGCGTGATGTAAGGGCTGTGCCAGAAGCAGGTCCCTCAGGAAACTAACACACCAAATAGAATAATTCAAAGTCTCTGGGACAGAAGGTTGTGGTGAATCAAGATATTGAACAGCTCGATTTGGAGCACCTGATTGCATTACTCCATGCAATTACAGATCAAAAAATACAGTAACTATCATCTTACCATCTCCTGAAGAGGCTCTTAGTGCTGTGTTAAGCAGCAGCTTGTGAGTTCTCCAAAAATGTGATCCCACCAGGGATGTTGTTCCTCCTCCCTTATCTCCCACATTCGAAAAGGTCCGATTTAATGATTGTTGTTGCTGGCAGACTCGTCAGATATTTCATTACCTTTGAGTTCTGACAGTGTCCAAATTAAGGACTTTACCCTGAGTTGCATGAAGGCCCTCTGACACCCTTACATGGGTCTAGCATTCAACAACATGAACGGCGCTGCAAGTCACGTCCCTGCTGTCACAGGTGCAGCTCCAATCGTGGCAGTCCCTTATACTCCAGTACCCCTATGCTTCATTCTGGTTTGTGCTTACACCTCTGCTTCTGCATCATGCACCCATGGCTTTCATCAGCATCTTCTACCACAGTGCTCCACAGCACTGTGTTGCTAAAGTGAAGGCTTGCTTTCAGCATGCATTATAATGCTGAATATAAGTTCACATTTGCAAGAGTTTAATGTTCAGATTGTACCTATGTGCTTTCCCCAAAAGGAAGAAATCTGCCCAGGGTGAACAGCCAGGCTCCCTTACTGCACTGTAGATGTTTGCCAGAATGAGAAAAAATGTTGCATGTAATTTTAAAAATTATTCTATTGTATTACAGACGATAATTCTGCAAGGGAACCTGTGTCATAGGTAAATGAAGATGAAAGCCAACTTCTAATCTAACTTGTGCCTTACAGAGAGAAAAGAGAAATGTCACTGAGCTGCCAGGCTTAGACTCAAATGGAGTCAGTCAAGAAATGATAGACAAAGCCCTCGGGAAACATATTACACCCATCACCCTGAAATCCACAATCAAAAGCAACCCCTTGTATAGTGACATCCAGGTGGATGATGACTGGGAGGAGAAGAAAAAGACCCCTTCCTGGACCGTGCAAGACTATGACAGACGCTCACTGCAGTCTAACTTGGCCAGTAACATACAGGTAGCATGCTGTTGCACTGCATTTGAGCAAAGTGAATTGCTATGAGCCATGTGTGTGTGCATGAACCACTGCGCAGCCTGCTTGGTTCTTTTGGTGGGATTCCAAAAGTAAATATGGACATATTTTCTGGTACAGGCATGGCATTAACATGAGTCTGATCACGAAAAAAGTCTATGTATCCTGTTAGACTCAAAGAGTTTCAGTTCTAAAGAACACATCTGTGACCAGAGAAAGTCTTAAACTGCAGCGCCCTATAACTCAGCTTCTCCATTTATATAGAAAAGAACTATAAATGAGGCACTTAAATACTATATGACTACATTAATAACTGTTCATAACATCATTCTGTTATCAAATAACATACATTTTCTCAGCCTCATCCACATCACACAGGATCCTGTCTGCCTGTGGGTTGGCACAAATCACTTTTAGGGTTACTTTTGTGAGGTTTTTTGTGCTGTTCCCTTTTTTTGGAAAGGGACTCAGATCTGAGATTATAAATTGACATCTCTTCTTGAGAAGACAACATGATTTCTTCTGAGTTTTTTAATCACATTTCAATGGCTGGTGTCCTACATCTGGTTCCTGGCTGAAAAGCATGGTTTTAATTTTCCCCAGTGGAACATTTGCAGCATCTGGCAAGTAGCACAACCTATGTTCAAGTGAAAGTCTCTTGTACTTGTGTTGTGATCCCTTAAATTCATTAATCATTATCTGATGATAGCCAAAATACTTCTGGCTATGTTCTAATGACTTTATGTGCAAGAGAGAGGAACTGAGTTCATTTTCTGATTTTTCTTTTAGGAAAATCCTAATGATCTACAGTTCTGGATGGGGGATATTTATACTCCTGGGTATGATACCTTGTTAAAAAAGAAAGAGAGACAAAGAAAGCATTCCAAATGTCGCCGCATCATCCTGTTCATGGTACTAGCTGTTTGCATCCTGATTACCATAGTCACGCTCAGCATTTTACTTACTTAGTACAGCCAAATGATGTTGATGGGAATTTTTTCAATAAATATTTTTATTAAGCAATTCCCCTCCCTTGTTTTATCTGAATTCCAATTTTTTGTTACAAATACAATTTGTTTGACATCACTATTTTATAATGTTCCTTTTCCACATAAGAAATTGATCCTGAAAAGATACAACTGCTCTGAGCATGGCAGAATGTCTCCGTATGAGTATAATTAAAAAAGAAAATTATAAATATACTACTTAGTGCCTTCTTCTTTTGACTAGTGATTTGGGTCAGTACATGCGGTATGGTACTTACACTATGTACATACAACCAGCTGACTTCTAACAGACACCTACCATCCTCTTAATCTTTTTATGATAGCTATTATTGGTATATAGAAAAGTATGGTAAAGCGGCATTCAAGATATCCCAAAGAATTCCAAACCAAAAATTTATGCATTACTTAGTGACTGAATGCATTGCTGCAATGATGCAGCACTTAATAAAAAGCTAGCCTAAATGCATAAATGTTTCCTTATACTTTTTCAGAGAAGAAAAACAAAAAATAAATTGCTGAGCTTCTATCAGAAGAATTCCCTGAGACCCGAGACAGGGTTTCTTCATCCCTGGGTCATGTTCTTTGAACATGTAGCATGTCTAGCACCCCAAAAGATAGACTGCCAATACTTTTTAATCTGCCACATCAAAAATTGGTGAAGTACTAGATTATAAACTGGAATTAGAATACACCTTAAAAAGATTAAAGGCATATAGCCATGCTGTGAGAAAGGATCTTTGCAAATCAAAGGACCAAAATTAAATGGTAAGAGTACTTCGACAATTGAGTTCATACACCTCAGAATAATTCAGAAGAATGAAAATATCAGCTAAAATTACAAAATAGTCAATGAACAGAGAGAGAAAAATTTAAATTTCTTCTTTCCTTTCTGAAAAATACTCTGCTGCAAACCCATTATACTCTACACTAGGGCAAGAGGCTATGAATACTATTGAGATGGGGATCTCCCTCATTCACATGAGAGAATCTCACAGATGCATGAAAACTGGAAAGCTGGGATTACACCAGATCTACATTTCTTAACACAAAAAATGCTTTGGACTAGGTCAGGCATAGAATCAAGGTAGAGGGTGTGTATTGTCCCTCTGAATTCTAGAATGTGGCCTAGTTACAGCAACTTTGCAGTACTTTAACTCAGGTCAAGGTGGATTCACCTTCAAGTACAGTGTGACAATAAAATCAGTGTGTTTGATTCCTTCCTTCCTCACCTGGTCCACGTTTGAATCTTATTTGTGTTGTAACTACTTGGGCCCTAGTCTAGCTTGTACTGTAACTGGTTTGATGACCCAAGCTAAAACAGCTTACTGCTTTAATCTGGTGACCAGCCAACAGCAAAAGTCTAGCAGCATTTTAATGAACTGGCACAAAATTAGTACCCCTATTACAAAATTGAACATTGCTACAAATATGCAGGGCTACTGAGTCTCCCAGCTTGCAGCACCTTCAGTGTAGACAGGTGTTCTTGTTTGAAAGATCAGATCCAGTCAGCTTCTGAAAGAACGAACTTGGGAGCATTTTACAAGACTAATAGCTGACATTATGAAGCAATTGTTCACATTAAAGCAACAATACTTAACTGTTTTTTCCAACCCAAGTACATTTACTTTAAGTGCATTGCATACAACGCAGAGATGTATTTTTGGAAAGTATTGAGGCCTGCAGGCAGGAAGCCTGAAAGCAAAGGGCTCTGTAATTTCCAGGAAAACAGCCAATAATGCGAGTTTCTTAACTACATTGCTCTCTGAGGGTTTAGCAGTAAGGATAAAAACGTTTTCTCCATAAGTCCATTACTGGCTCTTTCCGTCTGGTTTCGCTGCTGTCATCTAGCGGAGAGTCACAAAAGAGGAAAAACGTTTCAGGCACAGAGTTGCCGGTGTAGAGTAATTTGCCTTGCCCCCCCGCCCCCCCCCCTTTTTTTTTTTTTTTTTTTTTAAGGGGAGTGCCTTTTTATTTTCCGCTCGCGTCGTTGCGACGCGGGTTCTTTTGCTGACACCTCGTGGCAGAGCGTGGCCAGCGGCCGGGCGGGAGGGAGGAGAGACACCGCGCCCCGCGCCGCCCAGCTTTGACGGCAGCCCGACCTCTCCTCTTAGACGTGCTTCCAGGTGTGGGTGCGTAGCGCTGCTAAAAGCTGGAAGCGAGCAAAAGGCTCGCTCATTCTCTGCGAGGGCGTCTACCTGGCCCTTAAGGAAGGGGCCTGCTGCTGCTGCGCACTTGAGAAAGAGCGTTCGCAGGGGAGTAGCTCACTGCCTGAATGTGAGTGTGGTCTAGGGTGTGAGAAAGTAAACAATTTGATACTTTGGGGGGGGGGGGGGGATAACTGATTGAACGACAAAGACCTCTCCTCAAGGGGGAGTAGTGGAGCGTCGGGATCCTTTGTACAATGTGGTTAGTCTAAAAACAATTAAGGAGACATCCCTTCTTTAACCTCTTGATGCAATATTAGGTTATGTCTGTTGTACAAGAATAATTTTATCTTTTGTATCTTTTGGTTGGTAAGATTGCTTTATATTGCCTCTTCTGCTATGTAATTTTTTTTTTCATAATTCATTAGTGATGGGAACTGAAGCAGAAACATCATGATGTAACATTTATAAGCTACAATCAGTACTGGAGTTTGGAGAGCAGAATATTTAGTGTATTCCAAAAGTGCCTTTAAAATTGGATGAATAAAACAACTCTGCTAGGTAGTGACACTAAAATGGGACATACTTATGTGGCAAGTAATGTCTGAAATCTACAGTCATTGGTCTCTTCCTGGCCTGAGAGAAGCTTATGCATACACTTGGACTTCAGTAGGATTTAAGCATGTACTTAAAGCTGAGAAAGTAGTCACATTTGGATCAGAACAGAAACAAATCTTGGTATGGGTTTAAATTTTTAATCCAATGGTAATCAGCTGAAATGGTAGCAAAGTCTCCTGCTTAATAGTCAGTAAAAACTGTAACATGCAACAGCACGTTGATAACATCTTGCTAGCACCTACTCATAAGATACAGAGCAAGGATATAACTGCAGTAGAACACTACCTTTGACTGGGAAAGCTGGCATTTCCAGTCAGATGTGGCAAGGAATTAGTTCTTAGAAACTGTACAGCTGCAACCTGGAAGCAAGTAAGAGCACTTATTCACACAGATCCTGCCAACTTATAATTGTGCTGGCTGTTGCTGTGTTTCACAAGTGATTTTAGAAAAATTAACTTCCTTCTCTCCAGTGAATAAGGGTTAGCTTTCAAAACTACCTAAGTGATTGAATTCTCTTTTTTATTGACTTTTAGAACAACTGCTCTCCTAAATTGCTAGTGCATCTTGAAAAACTCTGATGAGGAAATTCCCAACCTTCTTCTTCCTTTGCTACATTCTTCCCTTCCCAAAAGCATCCATAAATACACAACTGAGTTCTCATGTTATTTGTTTTTAGCTTGTGAAGTTGAACATGGGGTCTTGCTTGGCTCTGGTGCTCCAACAGGTGCTATTTGGGGAAATTGCAGCTGCCACTCTACTTCAGTAAAGTACAGAGCTGGCCTGTAGAAAGGGCCGTGCAGGGCTTGTTGCTTTAGCAGGGTACATGTTTTCGCACCTACCAGCTTCATTTTTTTTCCTTCTGCCAATGCACTCAATAAACAAGACAAGGTCTAAAAGAGGAAAAGGAGAGGGAAAGAGACATTTTTGAGTTTGCCATGGGTAAAGTTACCTCGGATTTGAAAAAGCAAAATGCAGTGTGAGTTGTGAAATGTCATACATTATAAAATTCTCTGGGCAGGACAGAAGTTACTCCTTCAGTTATGATGTTCTGTGAGTGCTGAATTAATATTTATTTGAACAATAAAGAACCATAACAGCAGAACCTGTGTGGATGCTAAACATCTCTGCTATCTATCACTGAAAGATCAGGAAGATCCCAACAAATTGCTGTACCCAAGGAGAGTGTCCACCGGTTAGTTCAGATACAGAAGTTTTGAAGCAGATCAGACTACAGAATGCACTCCGAGGACCTGGCTCTGCATGGTTGTGTCTTGTAAACAGAATAATTCACTGAAATATAAATTAACAACGATACTAGTCAGATGAACAAAGCTTCAGACAGCCTTCCAGCACAACAAATGTGATGTTCATGCCAACTATTTTCTCATGTGATTTTACTGCTTAGAAGATGCTTCTAGATTTAAAAAAGCTAGAGCAGCAGTTACCCACTGTAACAAGCGACAGGTCTAACATAAGGTGTACTATCTCTTTTTGTTGCACAAGGTAAATTTTAGAAGTTTTTAGCACACAGTATTTTAAGTGGATTATACTTTTTGGTTTAACAACAGTACTTTCCTCCTATGTAGTTTCCTTTATAAAAAGTGTTCTTTGCACTATATAACTTCTTAACTTTTTTTAGGAATTCCCAGACAGATTTACCTCAAATCCAGAGCGTTTTTGTGATTCTCAGTTCTGCTGTGACCTTACCTGTACAGCCATAAAGTGATTATTTGCATTGCGTAGGAATGCATTAATAAATACAGGAGAGGCTCTTGTGTCTGACATCAGTTCAGACTCAAGTCTGCTACATGCAGACTCAGGGTACCTGGATTCTTGTGTAAGAACGACATGTGCGATGTTTCAACTCGTTTCTCAGCAGCCTGGTGGCACTACAAACCCAGAATCATAAGTCAAATTTGACAGGCCTGTGCCTGTTTCCAGTCTGTTGGCTGGAAGGAGAACAACAGAACAATGTCTTAGAAAAAAAAAAAAAATCTCTTCATGAAATACTTGTCTGTAAGTCTATGCATTAAAATCTACAAAAGATTTAACTTGCAAGATTCACGGTTTGGGGGGGCATGCCATCCATCTTCTCCTCTCCTCTTCCCTCTCCTCTCCTCTCACTTTTGTTCCAAGTCTGATTTCTCTTTTTCACACCCTCACCTGCTTTTTTGTTTTCTGAACTGCAAGCAGGGTAACCTTTTGAGTGCTGAGGATGTAAGAAAATCTGGAGTTACAGATGTAGGAGCTGTAATTGAACAATGTTCTGTGTATGGCTAGCACTGTTAGTGGTAAATTGCTAAGGGAAAGACCGTGTGCCTTATAATAGTAGCTGATAGGGTAAAATAAACACAGGGCCTTCAATCTTTAAATTTGCACTAGTTCTCTTTCTTTTTAATGCGCAATTTCACAAATGCTGTCTCATCTCAATGAGAAGTGAGCTGAGCCAAGTATTAGTAAATTGGCAATTGTGTAATGTACATAATCAGGACCCAAAAGTGCTGTTTCTTTTTTTAATTTTTTTAAGGCTGTTTCTTAAGATTAACTGCACTGAATTTCAGAACCATTTGTGTTAGGTATGTGGGGGAAATGTCAGCTCAGGATTCGGAACGCTCTATTTTGCTCTGAAGACTTTTTTACTCTAAAGACTTAAGTTATCGCATCTTCATTGCACCCCACAAAAACTTCCAAGATACCTGCAATATTAAGTTGCCATATAGCAGCAGTTTTCAGTACAATACAATGTGAGAGAGCTTTTTAATCAGACGGTTCAAAAATAAAATAACAAGAAAGAAGAAAACTCCTGATTTGTTAAGATTAAGCTGAGGATGAAGAGACAGCTATGACCATTAAATCAGGCTTTGTCCCTGGTTGAAATGTGACACGGAAAGTGATCTATACTAAGTCAGCCTTACCTCCATCCCTGGAAAGGTGATGAAACAGCTTATTCTAGGGGTCATCAATAAGCATGTGGAGGAAAAGAAGAGTATCGGGGTGGTCAGCACAGATTCACCAAGGGGAAGTCATGCATGACCAATCTGTTAACCTTCTATGATGGCGTGACTGGCTGGGTGGATGAGGGGAGAGCAGTAGATGTTGTCTACCTTGACTTCAGTAAGGCTTTTGACACTGTCTCCCATAACATCTTTATAGACTAGCTTAGGAATTGTGGGTTAGATGAGTGGACAGTGAGGTGGCTTGAGAACTGGCAGAGCTCAGAGGGTTGTGATAAGCAGTGCAGAATCTATTTGGAGGCCTGTATCTAGTGGTGTGCCCCAAGGGTCAGTGCTTAGTCCAGTCTTATTCAACATATTCATCAATGACCATGATGAGGGGACAGAGTGTGCCCTCAGCAAGTTTGCTCATGACACAAAACCGGGAGGAGTGGCTGACACACCAGAAGGCTGCACTGCCATTCAGTGAGATTTGGAGAGACTAGAGAGCTGGGCAGAGAGGAACCAAATGAAATTCAGCAAGGGCAAGAGTAGGGTCCTGCACCTGGGGAAGAACAACCCCAGACACCAGTACAGGTTAGGGGTTGACCTGCTGGGAAGCAGCACGGCAGAGAAGGACCTGGGAGTCCTGGTGGACAAGAAGTTAAGCATGAACCAGCACTGTGCCCTTGTGGCCAGGAAGGCCAATGGTGTCCTGAGGTGCATTAAGAAGAGTGTGGCAGCAGGTCAAGGGAGGTCATCCTCCCCCCCTATTCTGCCCTGGTGAGGCCACATCTGGAGTAGTGTGTCCAGTTCTGGGCTCCCCAGTTCAAGAAAGACAAGGAACTACTCTGTTGCTGGAGAGAGTCCAGCGGAGAGCTATGAGGATGATTGGGGACTGGAGCCTCTCTCTTGTGAGGAAAGGCTGAGAGAGCTGGGTCTGTTTAGCCTGGAGAAGAGAAGAGGGGATCTGATAATTATTTATAAATATCTATTGGCGCATGTCAAGAGGATGAGGCCAGACTCTTCACTGGTGGCCAGCAACAGGACAAAGGGCAATGGGCAAAACTGGAACATAGGAAGTTCCATCTGAACATGAGGAAAAACTTCTTCACTTTGAGGGAGACAGAGCACTGGAACAGGCCGCCTAGAGAGGTTGTGGAGTCTCCTTCTCTGGAGATATTCAAAACCTGCCTGGACGTGATCCTGTGCAACCTGCTATAAGTGATCCTGCTTTAGCAGGGGGGTTGGACTAGATGATCTCCGGAGATTCCTTCCAACCCCTACCATTCTGTTATTCTGTGATTCTGTAAAGTGCACTCTCTCTTGTATCTTCCCTCACTATTCTAAACTGAATTCTTATGTCTTTGGTGCTGATGCATACCATTTCACAGCCAATGATCAACCAGTTCACGCGTAGTCTCTTGAGTGAAAATTAATGAAAAAGATAAATATGGTGACATTTTAAAGCAAAGAAAGATACAAGGAGTGCTCACTTGCATGCCCTCTGCTCTGCTCAGCATCATTGCTTTCCTGACACACACTTTCTGTGTTACCTCAATACCTGTTGTTATCTTGCATTCTTTTGGACCCTGGATACTTGATGACGTTTTCATCCTTGTCTTCAGCAATTTGGCTTATTTTACACTTTCTGCATCTAAGGTGCTTTTTTTTTTTTTTTCTTTAAGGCATTAAAGAATGTGCAATTAAGTCAGGTTAGTCTGTTATTGCACATAACAATGGGTGCACTGGAAATGCACATAACAAGAAATTTCTTGCTTCACAGCAAAGGGCAAAGTAACCCTGATTCCTTGCATGCTTATTTACTATTACTGGTGAAATAAAGGCAAATAATTGGTTTATTGTTGGCTTTTTTTTCCTTCCTGTCTTGCTTTTTAAAAGATTTGATCAAGGAAAATGACAGAGACTATATCTGAAATTTATCCTTCTTGCCCCAGGGGAACATTCCAGCCTTCGTCCACAGAGCACTCCGCAGATCTTCTGCAGCCCCCTTCTGCTATGGCTGCCACATATGCCATAGCAGCACGGAGGCACAAGATACCACATGGCATATAAAGGGGGTTTAAATAATGGTAGAGTACAGTGATTAGTTCATCACCTCAGCCAAAGGCTGCAGTTCTGCTTAGGAGAAACCAGAAAAATTAGGGGCCATTTTTCTAGTTTACATGAGAAAGTCTGGATGCTCACAGGAAAACACTAAGAAGTATGCTCACTGGAATGGATCTGGGTTTTTCTACATCCCCATAAAGAACAGATCTTTATCCGCTGTCTTTGTGGAAGCTTGCTAACACTTCACCCTGTGAGGAAAAATAAATAAATGTTGTATTAACGATGATATTCATACACTGAAATAAAAGGCCAGTTGGCCACATGCTGACAGTTGAAACCTCAGGTTTTATTTTTCTTCCATGTTTTTCCTTCCTCTTGTGGCTAATGCACTTCATGTACAAACAAACACATGCATGTCATTCTGTGTTTGCATCTGAACTGAAAGCATTGCTGGCATTTGGGAGGGATTTTTATTGGTACTTTCAATGGTGAAGAAAACTGACTAACTAGACTACCTTTGAAATCCAAAAGCCTTTTTGCTTTAATCCAAGTTTTGCATAGCCACAGTTCTTGGAGACAACCATAGTCAAGATAAGCCAAAAGAAAATAAGACACATAGGCACATCAGAGGAATTTATTCATGTTTGTCTTATGATCACCTGGAATTTTAAAAGCTTCCCCATGTGGAGGTACCTCTTTGAAAGTTGTGGCATTAGAGACTCTAATTTGTAAATTCTCTGCACTCTCACCCCAAGGCCACATGCTAAACTGATGAACTAAGAATTCTGAGTCCCAGATGTTGTCTGCAATTTGTTACATGATGACATTCAACAGCAGTGTAAATGACAGTTTCCCAATAAGCAAACTTTTTCTCACAATTTTTGCATAAAATACAAATAGCTATGTAAGCAGCAGGATTTTGCAAAGCAAATTTGCCAGACCTCACACTGCTCTGAGAGTTGCTAAATACATATGAGTCACAGTGAATTTCATAATGTGTCTGTTCACTATAGCCACTTAAGTTCATTCCACAGGTAAAATTCATTCCACAACTAAAATATATTTTGAGCTATGTTTAAATGTGTTTAGGCTTAAGAAAACTGTGAACTTTCGTGTTTAAAAAAAAAAGTGCATTGGACATAATTTCACATCCTTTCCTTTCCATAATCACAAGCTTAATGCCATATTAATGATTTGGAACTGGTGCTTCTAAATGTAAACCAGTACTTTTACTTCACAGCACCTCGGAATTTTTCAAATTATATAACCCTTGTAAAGCAACATTTTGTGACTTCTTAATTTTATGCACAAAATAAACCTATACTTTTTTTTCAGATGTCTAGAATCGAATGTCCTAGTTCCATTAGCATTGTTTCTATGCTAAAAAGAATACATTCTGCTGAATTTGGGTCACCATGTGCTGGTTAACTGAGTAGTCAAAATATGCACCAAATGACTCGTTAATCAAATGAAAGGGTGGAAAGGAAATATGGGGTGATTCTTTCTTTAACTGTAGGGTTCTCTTCAGCCAAATACAGGTTTCAAACATTGCTAATCCAGTCTCCTATTCCTATTATTAGTAAGCAGTGATGGTAAAAACCATCATGTATTATTTTATATGATGCATTTTAAAAATAGACCGTTTCCTTGTAGAAGTTTGCTGAACTGATTTCATGATTGATATTTCATACACATACTTTTACTCAAACATCATATCTTTTAAATAATCACAGAATCCTAAAAAAAGCTTTTTTAAATGGTTTTGAAGTTTTTTTTCTTCTTGAATGTAATTATAAAATGATAAAACACACAATTTACCTTTTCCCTTAGAAAATTCCTGATGCTTGTAGAATGTTTGTTGGTTTTTTTCCCTCAAAATTCTAGATATTCTCGACAATACACTTTATATAAATTGGTTACTATTTTTCCCAAAGACACAATTATCTTGGAAAAAACCTCTGCTATCAAGAGCTCTGTACTCTTTGCACAACTTATTCCAGCTATATATGGCAGGAAATCAGCGGGTAAAAGATAATGTTTTCAAAACTCTAATGGAATTTTCAGCAAATAATTCAAAAAGCAAGTAGAGAAGCAGCTTCTTTCAAAGTCTTTTCTAATAAATGGTGTAAAATAAAATGATGTCATAATAACTTGGTCCCGAAGATTCTCCATGATGGTTTGAATTATAATGAAATGCTGCCAGAAACCATGAGACCACAAACACAGTATTGTTTCACAAGATTGTTTCTCTTCATATTGTGCAAGTACATTTTTCCTCAGCTACCAATGAAGTAGTTAGCATCCCAGTGTAGCTGTGAAAGAGTCTGCTTGCATTCAATCTCAGAAAGCCTAAGCAAGGTAGATAGTCTTTGTGCCCGGTCCAATGCTTGTTGAAATTGAAAAGCTTTCCAGTCTCTTTAATGGAACTTTAATAATTTACCCACAGTGTGTCTATAATTGCTTGTCCTAGTTCTGGCAAGGATAGAGTTAATTTCACAAAGAGCCAGGACAGCTGACCCAAGCTGGCCAGGGCTATTCCATACCATGTGACATCATGCTCACCATAAAAGGGGGCTAGTCGGGCAGGGGTGGGTTTGGCGTGGCTGCCCGACGGGTTGGGTCATCGGATCATCGGTAAATTGTTCTCTGTTATCACCCATTGTTAATATCTGTTATCAGTACTGTTGTTGGTTGTTTCCCTCTCCCTTGCTGTCCCAGTAAACTGCCCTTATCCCAACCCTCGAGGCTTTGCCGTTGTTTTTCCGTTCTCCTCCCCATCCCGCCGGGGGAGGGGTGAGTGAGCGGCCGCGTGGCACTCAGCTACCGGATGGGGCTAAACCACGTCAGTCCTTTTTGGCACCCAACATGGGGCTCGAGGGGTTGGGATAACGGCAAGTCTGACCCAAGTGTGTTAAAGCAAAATCGTTACAAGCATTTATAATGTTATTGAAACAGTCGCTGGTCATAATGATGTTCTGTTTGGTCACATGGCTCTGGTTTGTAAACCCGTGTTTACTCTATGTAATCCCTGCAGTGCTGTTTTTCACCTCTGGGAGAGGGGTTTGTGTTCTCATGTTGTTGTATTGTGTGGTAATGACTTATGATAAGATATCATCGACGGTCATGAGTCTGAGCTGGTACTTGTACGTAGCATTTCTGTCATGCCTGTACCTCGGTCAACATCTTTCAGAATTGATTAATAATTGCACCCAATCTATGGGGAAGACAGGGGGGATACCTTCTCCCACTCTTTCACCTCCCCTTTTCCCTTTTGGTTGGTCACAACAATTTCTGAGAATTTTGAATAGCCTTGGAATGTTCAGGCCAGTATATTCCTATTGCTAGGTCTCCTGCATGTTTTCCAACTCCTGTTCAGGGTTAGCAAAAATTGTTTCAAGGATACCACCCAGGGATCTTCCCCAAGGCTGAAGGGTCAGGGCTGGCATGGCATGTGGAGAGTATGGGTGGGTATCTAGAGACCTTTTCACCCCCAATGGTTTGGAGCTTCACTCCTGAACAACTGCAAGACCCTGATAAAATGGTAGAATATTTGAAAGGAAAATGCTGTGGGGATTCTAAGGAGACACAACTTACTGCGCTGTGCTGGGCCCTGGCCACAATCTATCAAACACTGCTTGACAGTAGACAGCACCATCCAGAGGGAGAGAGCAGACCCACAGGCCCTGCAGCTGCCCAAGCCCCTGCAACAGGCCCTGCAGCTGACCAAGCCCCTGCAACAGGCACTGCAGCTACCCAAACCCCTGCAACAGGCGCTGTAGCCGAGCCAAAAGATCTACCCATATCAGTATCAATAGCCCCTATACACAAAAAGAAATACACAAAGAAATCGGTTCGCTTAGTGAGAGATGATGATGAACCGGGACCATCATGAGAACAAAAAGAAGAGCCAGAACCAGAAGTGATCACCCCATCCCTGTCCCTGAGTGAGCTGCGAGATATGTGGAAAGATTTCAGCTGCCTTCCAGGGGAGCACATTATTACCTGGCTGCTCCGCTGCTGGGATAACGGGGCCAGTAGCCTGGAACTGGAGGGCAGGGAGGCCAAACAGCTGGGATCCTTCTCTAGGGAAGGGGGCATTGACAAGGCCTTTGGGAAGAAGGCACAGGCCCTCAGCCTCTGGAGGCGACTCCTGTCAAGTGTGAAGGAAAGGTATCCTTTCAGCGAAGATGTCGTATGCCGGCCAGGCAAGTGGACCACCATGGAGAGAGGTATCCAATATCTGAGGGAATTAGCTGTGTGGGAGATGGTTTATTATGATCCGGACAATGCACAGTTGCCCACAGACCCTGATGAAGTCCAGCGTACCCAACCCATGTGGCGAAAATTTGTGCGAAGTGCACCATCATCGTACGCCAACTCACTGGCAGTCATCGACTGGAAAAGTGAAGGGGCACCCACAGCGGATGAAGTGGCTGGCCGACTCCGGCAATATGAAGAGAGCCTTTCTTCTTCCCTCATCTCGGCTGTGGAGAAACTGTCCCAGGACATCCGGCAACTCAAAGAGGATATATTGTACTCCCCACCTGTACAGACCCGTATTGCAGCTGTTAGGAGTAAGCGTTTTTCTGCTCCAGAGAGGGGATATAGAGCATACACACCACGACGTACCCTGTGGTTTTATCTGCGTGACCATGGAGAAGACATGAGGAAATGGGATGGGAAGCGTACGTCAACCCTGCGGGCACGCGTACATGAGCTACAAGGCAAGACAGCTGGACAAAGGGACTCTTCCAGAAAGAATGCTGCTCCAGTTTCCACTGGGCAGCCCCCCAGATCAAGTGGAAGGCCTGGTCGCACTTATGATCATCTTGAAGGGACTTCTAAGTCCTTTTTGCAAGAGATGACTAGTGACTAAGATGAGCAGGATTAGAGGGGCCCTGCCTCCAGCCAGGTGGAGGAAAGGGACAATAGGGTTTATTGGACTGTGTGGATCCAATGGCCTGGCACACTGGACCCACAACAGTACAAGGCCCTAGTGGACACCAGTGCACAGAGTACCCAAATGCCATCAAGATATGAAGGGGTGGAACCGATATCTGTTTCTGGTGTGATGGGGGGATCCCAACAGTTGACTCTGTTGGAGGCTGAAGTAAGTCTAACTGGGAATGAGTGGCAAAAGCACCCCATTGTGACTGGGCCAGAGACTCCGTGTATCCTGGGCATAGACTACCTCCGGAAAGGGTATTTCAAAGACCCAAAAGGCTACTGGTGGGCTTTTGGAATAGCTGCCTTGGAAGCGGAGGAAATTGAACCGTTGTCTAGTTTGCCCGGTCTCTCGGAGGACCCTTCTGTTGTAGGGTTGCTGAGGGTTGAAGAGCAACAGGTGCCAATTGCTACCACAACTGTGCACGGGCGGCAATACCGCACCAACAGAGACTCCCTGGTTCCCATCCGCAAGCTAATCCGTCAACTGGAGGGTCAGGGAGTGATCAGCAGAACCCACTCACCCTTTAACAGTCCCATATGGCCAGTGCGGAAGTCCAATGGAGAGTGGAGGCTGACGGTAGACTATCGTGGCCTGAATGAAGTCACACCGCTGATGAGTGCTGCCGTGCCAGACATGCTGGAGCTTCAATATGAACTGGAGTCAAAGGCAGCCAAATGGTATGCCACAATTGATACAGTTAATGCATTTTTCTCGATCCCTTTGGCAGCAGAGTGCAGGCCACAGTTTGCCTTCCCTTGGAGGGGCGTCCAGTACACCTGGAATCGACTGCCCCAGGGGTGGAAACACAGCCCCACCATTTGCCATGGACTGATCCAGACTGCACTGGAAAAGGGTGAAGCCCCAGAGCACCTGCAGTACATTGATGACATCATTGTATGGGGCACCTCAGCAGAGGAAGTTTCTGAGAAAGGGAAGAAAATAATCCAAATCCTGCTGCAGGCTGGCTTTGCCATAAAACGAAGGAAGGTGAAGGGGCCTGCGCAGGAAATCCAATTTTTAGGAATAAGGTGGCATGATGGGCGGTGTCAGATCCCAATGGATATTATCAACAAAGTAGCAGCCATGTGTCCACCAACGAACAAAAAGGAGACACAGGCCTTCTTAGGTGTTGTGGGTTTCTGGAGAATGCACATTCCAAATTACAGTCTGATAGTAAGCCCTCTCTACCACATAACCCAGAAGAAGAATGATTTCAAATGGGGCCCTGAGCAACGACAAGCCTTTGAAGAAATTAAACAAGAAATAGTTCATGCCATAGCTCTTGGGCCAGTCCGGGCAGGACCAGATGTAAAAAATGTGCTGTACACTGCAGCCGGGGAGAATGGCCCTACCTGGAGTCTCTGGCAGAAAGCACCAGGGGAGACTCGAGGTCGACCCCTGGGGTTTTGGAGTCGGGGATACAGAGGACCCGAGGCCCACTACACTCCAACAGAAAAGGAGATATTGGCAGCCTGTGAAGGAGTTTGAGCTGCTTCAGAGGTGATTGGCACTGAAGCACAGCTCCTCTTAGCACCCCGACTGCCAGTGCTGGGCTGAATGTTCAAAGAGAGGGCTCCTTCCACACATCATGCAACCGATGCTATGTGGAGTAAGTGGGTTGCACTGATTACACAGTGGGCTCGAACAGGAAGCCCCAATTGACCAGGAATTCTGGAAGTGATCACAGACTGGCCAGAAGGGAAAGATTTTGGAATGTTGCCAGAGGAGGAGGTGACGCATGCTGAAGAAGCCCCACCGTATAATAAACTAACAGAAGATGAGAAACCATATGCCCTCTTCACTGATGGGTCCTGTCGCATCGTGGGAAAGCATCGAAGGTGGAAGGCTGCTGTATGGAGTCCTACACGGCGAGTTGCAGAAGCTGCTGAAGGAGAAGGTGAATCGAGCCAGTTTGCAGAGGTGAAAGCCATCCAGCTGGCTTTAGATATGGCTGAAAGAGAAAAGTGGCCAACACTGTCCCTCTATACTGACTCATGGATGGTGGCCAATGCCGTGTGGGGGTGGTTACAGCAGTGGAAGCGGAGCAACTGGCAACACAGAGGCAAACCCATCTGGGCTGCCCCATTGTGGCAAGATATTGCTGCCCGGCTAGAGAAGCTAGTTGTAAAGGTACGTCATGTAGATGCCCACGTACCCAAGAGTCGGGCCACTGAGGAACATCAAAACAACCACCAGGTGGATCAGGCTGCCAAGATTGAAGTGGCTCAGGTGGATTTGGACTGGCAGCGTAAGGGTGAATTGTTCATAGCTCGGTGGGCCCATGACACCTCAGGCCATCAAGGAAGAGATGCGACATACAGATGGGCCCGTGATCGAGGGGTGGACTTGAGCATGGACGCAATCTCACAGGTCATCCATCAATGTGAAACATGCGCTGCCATCAAGCAAGCCAAGCAGGTAAAGCCTCTGTGGTATGGACAATGATGGTTGAAATATAAATATGGGGAAGCATGGCAAATCGACTACATCACGCTCCCACAAAGCCGCCAAGGCAAGTGTTATGTTCTTACAATGGTGGAAGTAACCACTGGATGGCTGGAAACATATCCTGTGCCCCACGCCACTGTCCGGAACACTATTCTGGGTCTTGAAAAGCAAGTCCTGTGGCGACATGGCACCCCAGAGAGAACTGAGTCAGACAATGGGACTCATTTTCGGAACAACCTCATAGACACCTGGGCCAAAGAGCATGGTATTGAGTGGGTGTATCGCATCCCCTACCATGCACCAGCCTCTGGGAAAATTGAGAGGTACAATGGACTGCTAAAAACTACCCTGAGAGCAATGGGTGGTGGGACCCTCAAACACTGGGACACACATTTAGCAAAGGCCACCTGGTTAGTTAACACTCGGGGATCTGCCAATTGAGCTGGCCCTGCCCAATCAAAATTTCCACGCCCAGTAGAAGGGGATAAAGTTCCTGTAGTGCGCATGAAAAATATGTTGGGTAAAACGGTTTGGGTTATCCCCACTTCAGGCAAAGGCAAGCCCATCTGCGGGATTGCTTTTGCTCAGGGACCAGGGTGCACTTGGTGGGTGATGAGAAAAGATGGGGAAGTCCAGTGTGTACCCCAAGGGGATTTGATTTTGGGTGAAAATAGCCAATAAATTAAATTGTATGATGTTAATAGCTATATACTGTGTCAATGGTGTGACCATAAGAATCACCCAAAACTAATGAAGGATGGACTTTGAAACTGAACAAAGTGCCATGATGATGGAACTAGAACTGACTTCAACTGGTGCCCAGGAACTTCATTAAAAATCACATCTTTGACATCCAGACTGTGATCGTGGACCATACCAGATACACTGGCCGTGAAAACTCCGGATGCAGCGTGCAACAATCCAGTAGCACGCACCATTGCTCCTGCCCTGAGAGACTGTAATGGCAGATGGAACCCAAAGCCATGGACTAAATGAACTCGACAGACATTTTAGAGCGATAGCCCATAGAGTAAGGGAATGAGATCTGTGAAATAATCTGGGCATGATGTAGGTGGTATGGAATAAGGGGTGGATAATGTCCTGGGTCTGGCAAGGACAGAGTTAATTTCACAAGGAGCCAGAACAGGTGACCCAAGCTGGCCGGGGGCTATTCCATACCATGTGACATCATGCTCACCATAAAAGGGGGCTAGTCGGGCAGGGGCGGTTCGGTGTGGCTCCAGGACGGGTTGAGTGTTGTAGGTAAATTGTTCTCTGTTATCACCCATTGTGAATATCTGTTATCAGTACTGTTGTTGATTGTTTTCCCTCTCCCTTGCTGTCCCAGTAAACTGCCCTTATCCCAACCCTTGAGGCTTTGCAGTTGTTTTTCGGTTCTCCTCCCCAGCCTGCCGGGGGAGGGGTGAGCGAGCCGCGCGTGCTACTCACTTTAGCTGGGGCTAAACCACGTCATTGCTTTTAACTTTCAACATTATTTTTACAGATATAATTTTCTGGAGGACAGCTTACACTGGGTGCACTAACCTACCTTTCTGTCTTTGTTCAGAATTTGACAACTTTTGTCAAATGGATGCAGCAGACAGGACACGTTTTCTGATATGATACATTACTACCTGAACCCACTTGGACTAATTTGTGTTGCAGTCTTGTCTCGTGGACTTAATGATCCTATACAGGCTGAGTAGCTCTTTTCTTAAAATTTTGGCCATCACTCTGAGAAGTGATCTTGGAAAAGCAAAATACACTGTTCATCAAGCATTGCAATTGCAGTTTTAAATGATAACTGTACCTAGTAAAGCAGAGAGGTAATTTTAGTGAGAAATAAAGGAATACCATGATCAAGAAATATTTGCCCAACTTAGCTTCAGTTCTAAAAAACTTCCTCAGCCGATCAATGGCAGGTCCTTTGAACAATTCCCTTTGGAGTAGGCATCTAGATACAAACATGCCTTTTAATGCATTACTTCTGTGGAAATCTTTATCATAGCCAACAGGCTACTGAGAACCTAACAGAATAATCCATTTAATATCTCTTTTCAGATTTGACATGGAATTGTTAAGTCACATTATTTTCTGATGCCACTAGTACATGGAACGGATGTAGCCATCACTCAATAATCATCACCAGGTGCTGATTGGACAAAACAGAAAAAATGGTCTTCATTATATTGAGTGTCTAGATTACAATTGTATAGAAAATGGTTTGGGAGCAGGGTGGGTGGAGGGGGGGGAGGGTGGAGGGGAGAAGAATCTAGAGTTACAGTTCTTCCATTTTCCAATCATCTTTAAAAGTTCTCCTGCCAGCCTTTCTAATTCTGTGTGTGATTAGCTACAGAAGACAACATATTAAACTCAAGAAAAATAAGCTCATAATGCTTACTTCTCATCCGTCTTTTTAGAACTCTTAGTATGATTACTAATAAACTCAACTAGTAATAAGAACTAGAAGCTGAATTGAAACATCCGTAATCCTACCAAATTCAATGAGATTGCTTCTAAGTTGTCCTGGCTTTGTCAAGGATAGAGTTAATTATCTTCCTATCAGCTGGTATGGTGCTGTGGTTCAGATTTAGGATGAGGATAATGTTGATAACACAGATAGTTGATATTTTGGTTGTTTCTAGGCAACATTTACACTAATTCAAGGACTTTTCAGATTCTTATACTGCCCCGCCAGCGAGAAGGGTGGCAGTGCACTAGAAGCTGAGAGGGGACACAGCTGACCCAAACTGGCCAGAGGGATATTCCATACTATATGCTGGGGATTTAGACTGTGGCTGAAGAACTAGCTGGGCATCACTGGTCTGCAGGTGGTGAGCAATTGCGCTGTGCATCACTTCTTTTGTGTACTCTTTTATGATTATTGTTATTGTTGTTATAGAATCATAGAATCATAGAATGGTTTGGGTTGGAAGGGATCTTAAAGATCATCTAGTTCCAGGCCCTTCCATGAGCCGGGACACCCTCCACTAGACCAGGTTGCCCAAAGCCCCATCCAACCTGCCCTTGAACACCTCCAGGGAGGGGGCATCTACAGCCTCCCTGGGCAATGAGTTCCAGTGTTCCACCATCCTCATCGTAAAAAATTTCTTCCTTCTATCTAGTCTGCATCTACCCTCTTCTAGTTCAAAACCATTGCCCCTTTTCCTGTCACTACATGCCCTTCTAAACAGTCCCTCTCCAGCTTTCCTGTAGGCCCCCTTTAGGTAGTGGAAGGCTGATATAAGGTCTTCCCAAGCATTCTTTTCTCCAGGCTGAGCAACCCTAACTCTGTCAGGAGGTCTTCATAGGAGAGGTGTGCCAGCCCTCTGATCATCTTTGTGGCCCTCCTCTGGACTCACTCCAACAGCTCCATGTGTTTCTTGTAGTGGGGCCCCCAGACCTGGATGCAGTACTCCAGGTGGGGTCTCTGCAAGAGCGGAGTAGAGGGGCAGAATCACCTCCCTCGACCTGCTGGACACATTTCTTTTGATGATGTCCAGGATATGGTGGGCTTTCTGGGCTGCAAGTGTGCATTGCTGGCTCACATTGAGCTTTTCACCAACCTATTATTATCATTATTATTATTACTATACTTTTCTGTGATATTAAACTATCTTTATCTCAATCGGTGAGTTTTACTTTTTTTTCCCCGATTCTTCCCCCATCCCACTGTGTGGGGTTGGGAATGAGCGAACGGCTGTGTGGTTGTTTTAGCTGCCTGCCAGGTTAAACCACAACAGTCCTTTTGGCACCTAATGTGGGGCACAATGGGTTGAGATAACGACAGATCTGATCAGAGCACATTAGAACAAAATTGTTATAAGCATTCGTTGTACAGGTAGATAGTTGCTGGTCACAATGTTGATTCATTTGCTCTCCAAGTTGTTGCGCTTGTTCCCAGAGTTGTGTTATGTAAAAACTTACTTGCCATATATGTTCTCTGCTGTGCTGTTTGTCATCTCTGCACATTGGATCAAGGTTATTATGGTGTACTTTCTAATACTTACTCATGATATGATATGATGTACTTGTTGGTAGTGAGACTAATCTCAGCATTGCTGTCATCTTCATACTTAGGGAGGCGTCTACCAGAAACTATTAATAATTAGACTTCTCAGAAAGTCAGTATGTGGGGGAGACACCTTTCTTTTATCTTCCCCTTCTCCTCCAGGCTAGTTACAATAGATCTTGAAAATGTCAAATATTCTTGGGATGGCCAAACCAGCATGTTTCTATTGCTATGTATCCTGAATGTGGTTCAGGTCTTATTTGGAGTTAAACCACTATTTACTAATACCACCTAGAGATTAAGAGCAGTGACAAGCACTGTGGCTACTCAAACCCCAGCGACACTGAGTTATAGAACTACTGAGCAGCTCAGCTTTTCATGGTAGGATTGGGGCCTGAAAGCATAAACTTTTGGGGAAAAAAATGTGTGTTTTTGTGGGATGTGGAATAGAGTGACAGAAGTCTTGACTGTCAGTTGCTCTTGAAGGCCCTAGGTCTGTATAATAAGAATGGAAAAAAGAAAAAAAAACCCTTAGGTATTGTAATAGCAGTTGCTCATTTCTGGCCAGTATTTCCATCTGTTGGAAGAATCTTTGACTCTGTTGGCAGTACAGGAGATGCTCCAGAAGATACAGATGATTAAGCCAAAACTGCTTAGGATGCTATGCCAGCATTAAATCCATGTGGAAGGGAAGGAGCGAAATAGGGTGTCTGGAGAGAGCTTGTGTTGCTGCAAATGGGGTAGATTAGTCAGTAACAAGGGTGACTTTTTTCCTAGGGCACTGAAACTGTTCTTGTGTGCTTTTCCATTCCTGCCTTAGATCAGCAACACTGTGTGTGCTAGAAGGGGAATTATTCCCTCATATGCACCTGTGCAAAAAACTAAGATTGGGGCCAGGACTTTCTGCATAGCCAATTGCACTTTTGTCCTGCAGTCCTCTTACTGTATCTAAAGTGTTAAACCTAGTCCCATTGAGCTGTAAGATTGTTATAAACTTCACTACATTTGGGAAGAAGCATGATTGTATTTCTGATGTGTTGCTGAAGAACATATAAACTGGAAACAATGCCGTTAAAATTCACAGAAGTAGAAAAGCTCTGGAAGAGTTGAATCTTTATTGCATCATTTTTTACTAGATTTCTTTTCTAAGAACTGGAATGGAAAGTCTCTTTTTGGTGAGGATGAAAGGAATCAAAGTGTTCAAGAGAAAACCTGAAATGCTTGATCGTTGCTGGGTGACTCAACTGGTGTTAGGTAAAATTGGCTGCCTCTCAGGGTTTATTCTGCTGCCATGCAGTGTTAACTAGTAAGCTGTGCTAACTAATATGCATAATGTGCTTGCTAGCAAGGAAAGGGTTACAACTTTGACTTTGGGGGGGGAAATATGTTGGGGTTTTTTTTTTGTCAGAATGAATAGGAAAAGAAGAGGCATACAAGGCTGCAACGAGCCACTCTTGTTCTTGGGGCTTTGTATAGTTTAATTCTTGTTCTGTCAGATTTGAGGCCAGGGCTAAAGGCTGAGTGTCCCACATACCAAATGACTTAAAGCTGAGGTGATGAGTGTCTCTCTGTCTGTGCTGATGGAGTTCCTCCACTTCAAATAAAGCATTAGTCATCAAATTGGTGAGCGAGTGAATCTAATAGCAGGAATTTGACTACAGGATCTTACTCCTTCCCAGAGCCACATGTACTCAGTCCTGCTCCATACTGAGATCAGTGAAGTGCAAGAGGAATTACTGAAAGCAAAACCTTTCTACCTTCCAGAATTATATGCAGTTCTGAAAAGCCAGCAGTACCCTGAATTTGAGATTCAAGATGAGTTTGTAACATCAGCTATTACCAAATCCATCTTTTACTTGTGAAACAAAGGTATTTGATCTGTAATTTAATGAAAGATAAACACGCAACTCCATACTCCTGTAATTTATTTTTTGATTAAAGCCAAAAATTGAAATAATGTGTGTCATAGGCTAGGCTGTGAAATCTGTGCTTATGCATAGCCTTTAGGTTTAATGTTTGCAACATTTATTTATAAAAAATTATTATGACACAACTTTACATTGGCAATTTATATGTAAATTTTATTTAACCTGTTTTATTTTCCTCCTCTTTCAAGCTCTGTATTTTTTCTGCATTTTGCAGTAGTTTTCCCTCTCATCTTAGAATACAAATAAATGAGACTAAATCACTCTCTGTTATGAATAGGAGACATCCATACACACTCCCACGTAAACGTGGGATACATTAGACAGTCCTATGTGATGGGCAGCATTTACTCTCTTCTTCCTTGGCTGCCGCAACAGCTGTGGACTCGTAGGCATAGTCTCAAGTGGTTTCAACAGGTTTGGGAGATTGTATACAATTTCTCCCCAGAGGGGCTGACCTCCATAGGCAAAAGATAAATTAGGAAAGGTGCATCTTTCCTGGCATCGCAGGTCCATTGCACTCTCATGCCATCTAACTTGTAGTGTAGGTATGTTTTGTAACACACCATGCACGCTTTTTTCCTGACACCAGATCAGGCATGTGGCTGGAACTGTGGCATCCTTCTTGCATGTTCTGCAACTGTCATCCCAAGAAGTGTGCTATGGCCTTACCTGGGTGGCTTGGGATAATATTACTGAAAGAATCCCAAGTAGGGGAATCCAGAGAACGTTTCAGGGGAATTGAGGACCTGTTCACCCCAGGGGAACTGTTGGCATAAAGAGTCTGTTTCTCATAGGTTCTTGCAAATTTCTGATACTAGAGAATGCAGCGTTGTTTCCTGTATTAACACTTTTGTCACACGTTATTGCCTACTATTCTAGTGGCAGATACAAGGATTAAGCCAAGTAATTTCTGTCCTTTGAAAGAAAGACAGCAATGTGCTGCATCTCCATATGCTTAGGATAGACCGAAAGCCACATATATCAATCCTGGTAAAGCAGTAGCTACAATCGTAAAGAGCACAACAGAAAATCTCTCTTTTAAAGAACTCAGCAGAAACATTTCATTCTCAATGTACTTTGAGAACTGACTGTATGGAGAGAGATTAAGATTGAGAGTAAAAGCCTTCTTGCTTAACATAACTTGCCCACAATAGCTACAGTAAGAAAAGAACCCTTGTAGTGCCCTCTTCCAAAATTTTAAAATATGTTCCTAAGGCAGAAAAAGTCCTTATAATAGCTTTTACTAGGTGTTGTAATATCAAAGGTAACACAACCAAGTGATCAATCTGACCACAAAAAGTCTTTTTTTTTTCCTTGGAAAAAAAAAGAAGGTAAAATACAAGATTAATTTCTAATAGCCATATGTACACAAATACCATACTGGCTAATCCGCAGGCTGAAGTAACACGTGGGAGGAAGCAGCATGGCATATACTTGGTTGTGTTGTTTTGTGAAGGCAGGTGGAACTGCTTGAGAAGTGGATGCCAAAACCTCTGAAGGTTGTTCAAGCCATTTAAAAGAAAAATCGTGCAGAGGAAATAAAAATCTAAACTAAATTTAAAAAAACCCCCACACTTAGAAGACAATTCTAGAAAGGAAACAGGATGCTTATAGATGTGAGCAGTTACTGTTCCCAGAGGAAGAACTGAGTAGTTATCTTACACTATAAATCAGCCAAAACAAAAATGACAATAAACACATATATATGCCCTACTCCAACATTTAGTGTCACCAAACCATGTGACATCTTAAAAGGAAAAATTAAAAGGAGAGAATTTGTGAGCCCAGATGTTTTTTATACACACTTTCTTCTGACCCTAGGCATGTTGGTTTGGTGAGTTTCCTACGATGTTTTCTTTTATGCAGACCTTTTTTTAACAATTGGCAAAGATGATATTAACAAGTTTATAACAAACTGACCATTTTTTCCAAATTTGCTAGGTATTTTACTCAACTATCACTTTTCCTCAGGCTGGCATCAAAGTAACCTAATTGAATGTCCTTCTAGTATGCAACTTGAAATATGTGGGTGAAAAAAGACTCATCCTTTGCATTAAATATTGCAACTATTATTGTGTAATTGTTATGTAAATCTAGGGGGAAAAAGCTTTAATTTGTATATATATATGTCACGTTTCCCTTGTGATCCTAGAGAGGAATTTCCAAAGTTTGAATTAAGAATATAAAGAATTGTACTGAAACATTATGATCAAAATATAAAGAATTCTAATTACAACCCACTTCTGAAGTATATACGTGTTTTGCATTTACTTTTGTCATGGTTTAACCCAGCAGGCAGCTAAAACAACCACACAACCATTTGCTTACTCTGCCAACTGATCCCATCGGGACAGGGGAGACAATTGGGGACAATATGGCACTGGCCGCTTTTCTCATTCAGCCATGTCTAAAGCCAGATGGATGGCTTTCACTTCTGCAAACTGGCTTGATTCACCTTCAGCAGCTTCTGCTGCCTGTTGTGTCGGACACCATACAACAGCCTTCCACCTCTGATGCTTTCCCACGATGTGACAAGACCCATCAGTGAACAGGGCATATGGCTTCTCATTTTCTGATAGTTTATTATACAGTGGGATCTCTTCAACACATGTCACCTTCTCCTCTGGCGACATTCCAAAATCTTTGCCTTCTGGCCAGGCAATGATTACTTCCAGAATTCCTGGGCAATTAGGGTTTCCTATTCGAGCCCACTGTGTGATCAGTGCAACCCACTTACTCCATGTGGCCTCAGTTAAGTGATGTGTAGAGGGAGCCCTCCCTTTGAACATCCAGCCCAGCACTGGCAGTCGGGGTGCCAGGAGGAGCTGTGCTTCAGTGCCAATCACTTCTGAAGCAGCTTGAACCCCTTCATATGCTGCCAGTATCTCTTTTTTCAGTTGGAGTGCAGTGGGGTACAGAGATCCTCTGTATCCCCAACTCTGAAACCCCAGGGGTCGACCTCGAGTCTCCCCTGGTGCTTTCTGCCAGAGACTCCAGGTAGCGCCGTTCTCCTCGGCTGCATGTAGAGCATATTTGTGACATCTGGTCCTGCCTGGACTGGCCCAAAGGCTACGGCATGAACTATTTCTTGCTTAATTTGTTCAAAGGCTCGTTGTGGCTCAGGACCCCATTTGAAATCATTCTTCTTCCGGGTTACCTGAGAGAGAGGGCTTGCAATTAGACTGTAATTTGGAATGTGCATTCTCCAGAAACCCACAACACCTAAGAAAGCTTGTGTTTCCTTTTTGTTAGTTGGTGGAGACATAGCTGCTATTTTGTTGATAATATCCATTGGGATCTGACAGCGCCCATCTTGCCATTTTATTCCAAAAAACTGGATCTCCTTTGCAGGTCCCTTGACCTTACTTTGTTTTATGGTGAAAGTGGCTTTCAGAAGGATTTGGACTATTTTCTTCCCTTTCTCAGAGATGTGTTCTGCTTTGTTGCCCCATATGATGATGTTGTTGATGTGTTGCGGGTGCTCCGGAGCTTCACTCTGTTCCAGTGCAGTCTGGAGCAGTCCATGGCAAATGGTGGGGCTGTGTTTCCACCCGTGGGACAGTCAGTTCCAGGGGTACTGGATGCCCCTCCAAGTGAAAGCAAACTGTGGCCTGCACTCTGCTGCCAAAGGGATCAAGAAAACGCATTAGCTATATCAGTTGTGGCGTACCACTTGGCTGCCCTTGACTCCAGTTTGTATTGACATTCCAGCATGTCCAGCATGGCAGCACTCATTGGTGGCGTGACTTCATTCAGGCCACAATAGTCTACTTACTGTCAGTCTCTACTCTCTTATTGACTTTCGCACTGGCCATATGGGACTGTTAAAGGGTGAGTGAGTTCTGCTGCTCACTCCTTGTTTATCATTGCCTTGTCCGTGCCCCCTTCCCTAGACACAGATCCCAGCTGCTTGGCCTCCCTAACCTCTAATTCCAGGCTACTGTTCCCATCATCCCAGCATCAGAGCAGCCAGCTAACAACGTGCTCAGCTGGATGGTGGCTGCATCCATCTTTTCGCATATCTCGCAGCTCACTCAGGGACAGGGATCGGGTGATTACCTCTGCTTCTGCCTCTTCCTCCTGTTCTCATGATGGTTCTGGTTCATCATCATCCCTTACTAAGCAAACTGATTTGTTGGTGTATTTCTTCTTCTGTATTGGGGCGACTGACACTGGCACAGGTTTGTTTTCTGGTTCAGCTGCAGTGCTTATCACTGGGGTTTGAGTAGCGTCAGTGCCCATTGCTGGGGTTGGAGTAGCCACAGTGCCTGTCGCTGTTTTCCCTCTCTTTCCCCCGATGGTGCTGCCTGCTATCGAGCAGTGTTTGGTAGATGCTGGCCAGGGCCCAGCACAGTGTGGTAAGTTGTGCCTCTCTGGAATAGCCACAGCATTTTCCTTTCAAATACTCCATCACTTTATCAGGGTCCTGTAGTTGTTTGGGAGTGACGTTACAAACCATTGGAGGTGAGATGGTCTCTAGATACCTGCCCATATTCTCCCACATGCCATGCCATGCCACCCGTGACTACTCAGCCTTGGGGCAGATCCCTGGGTGGTATTTTTTAAAACAATACCGCAAACAAGACCTGAAACACATTTGGGAGACATAGCAGTAAGAGCATGCTGGCTTGAACATCTCAAGGACATTCAAAATTCTCAAAAGCTGTTGAAACCAGCCTGAAGGAGGAAGGGGAGGTAAAAGAGCAGGAGAAAGCGGTATCCTCCCCTGTCTTCCCCATAGATTGAGTGCGATTATTAATCAGTTCTGAGAGATGTTGTCCAAGGTACGGGCATGCCAGCAATGCCGCATACAAATACTAGCTTAACCTCATGACCATTGATGTTGCCATAAGTTGATATTACATGGTACAGCAAACTGAGAATCCTGCTCCCTCTCCCAGAGGTGATGAACAGAGCTGCAGAGAATACACACAGCAAGTATGGGTTTACATACCACAGCCATGTGAACAAACAGAACACCACTGTGACCAGTGACTATTTAACTGATGTAATAAGTGTGTACGCGTATTACAAAATTGTTGTAAGATGCTCTGGTCTGATCTGTTGTTTTCTCAACCCTTCGTGCCCCATGTTGGGCGCCAAAAAGGACTGTTGTGGTTTAGCTCCAGCCGGCAGCTGAGCACCATGCAGCCGCTCGCTCATCCCTTCCCCCGCAGCAGGATGGGGAGGAGAATTGGAAGAAAAAGGTACAACTCGCGTTTTGGGATAAGGACTGTTTATTAGGACAGCAAAGGGAGAGGAAAATAATAACAACAGTAGATAATAATAACAGAATACAGAAAATGGGTGATACACAATGCAATTTGCTGACCGGATGACAAGCCCTTCCCAGAGCCGCCGCTCCTCCCCAGCCAGCCCCCTTTATATGGTGCGCATGTCATTTAATATGGAGTACCCCTTTGGCTAGTTTGAGTCAGCTATCCTGGCTGTGTCTCCTCCCAACTTCTTGTGAAAATTACCCTAGCCAGAAACCGGGACAATACTTAAGCATGAACTAATTCACTTAGTGCATTTATTACCCAAATCTGACCGTGTCAACTGTAACACTATGCAATACATAAACTTGAAGCTTGACCCAAACTAAACCTACTACCATACACAATTACAGCCTCTCCAGGCATATGAAAGGAGAGAGTTTATAAAAAAGATGGCAGTATCCAGGTTTGAATCTGATTTGTAATGGGCTTCTTTCAACCAGACTTTTTCCATTTTCTAAGTTGAAAAAAAGTACATACTATATATGGCACTTTAGGTGGTACATTAACATCATTAATAAAAGCCAGATCACCTTCCCCCATTGAAAAATGCATACACATTAAAAATTAGTTGGTTTTCTTGAACTTAACTGTTACCTTCTGAAAGCATCACAGTTACAACTTTCATATAACAGAGATTCATTCATGTAGATCATTGCCAAAGTGAATTTCATAGGAAAAGCATAGCAGGTTTTATTTTGCTTCATTCCTTATGTTAGTTTCCATATTCCAGTGGCGCCTTCCCAGAGCCTCAAGGCTGGGTAAACTGGTTCTGTGAACTTGCAGCGGAAGGTGTGCAAATGAGCCATGCCATCAGTAACATTGTAAAATGAAAGGATTCCTGCTTCATAATCCAGAAAAATGCCAATACGATCAGGATCATCTTCTAGCTGGATAGGGATTCTCTCCCCTTTGTGAAATGCCCAGCATTCAAAACCAAACTTCTTAAGGCACCACGATGCTCCAGTCCAGCCCAGTCGACATGTTTCAGAGTCTCCTTTCCTGCCAATGGAAGGGTAGGCTATGCCATAATTTATCGAATCTCTGTGGACCACAAGGGCAGAATATCCTCCTCCAATTACAGCTTACTACAAGATGGTCATCAGACAACTTTAGCCTTGGGTGAAGGCTGTCATACTCCCAGGTTGGTGATCTTGCATCTGCAGTCAAAACCATAAACACACTCACTATATTTATCATGAGTCTTGAAAGAAGTCTGTTATAAAAACAAAACTGCAGAGGAGCCCCAGCTGGCAGTGTCTTGGAACATGCCATTTTGCAAGGAAAAACCTGACATTTTTAATAGAAAGCACCACAATTTATATGGACCAATGCTTTAACGTTGCATAGGTTTTAAAGCAAGTCAGTATGTAAGTCACTATATGCATGGTTCACAAATGAGAAGATGAATACAGCTAGGTAGGGAACAAACACTAACAGCTTTTGCTTTATGCAGAATAGTTGGAGACTTCTAGACAGATTACAGCCTAAGGGGTTCAGAGAGCACTGGAGCTATAAAGTTCTTGGGTTGTGAGATCCCATCCCACCAAAATCCCATTTGAAGATGCACTAGGAGTCTGTTTCTCACAGAGTCACCACAGCTCTTAGCAGCAGAATCGTGTGCATTACGAAGGAACAGCTTCCCAGCTCCCAGAAGATTTAGAGTAGTTCACCTAACCTGACATTTAGAAAAGAAAAATCACAGTCTGAAACTACGCCCTAGAAATCACTGTCTTATTTGGCAGCAGTTTAGAATATTTTTACTATGAAGCAGCTGTCACAGGACTGGAAATCAAAAAGCCAGGAATAAAAAAATCTATAATCAAATTAAACAAGTTTGAAATTACTCAATCACACAGGACAGGTCAAAAAGCTATAGGATTTTTAAGATGAGATTCTTCTCTGAAGATACTGTCCTACAACTTCAATATTGAATTGCTGCATGTCTTACAAAAGTTTTCATAATATACTCTATCTCAGTAATTTAATGTGTTAGCACGTTTTCTGATTCCATGTTCTAGAAATAACCAAGATACTCCCTTTAAAAACAGGGTCTGGCAATCCCTTTCACTCCTTCTGTCAAGCCTGATAAAACCAGTGTCAGAGTTGGGTACCTAAAAGAACATACATTGTCATGAATTACGGTACTGTCTGAAGTACTAGCATTAAGATGTAAACTTAACTTGTATCTTTAAACTTTCCAAATAACAAGCACATCTATTTTTTCTTGTAAGTGAAGAAAAGAATATAACAATACATCCAGGTGAGAACTGAATAGAAAGATAGTTGCAATGAAAACTGGCCGAGTCATATTTCACTCAGTTCATAGCTGGTTTTTTTGACTGAATATGATTTTAATCTTAGTCTAGATAAACTCTGAAGCTTAGATGTTTCAAATGCCAGATGACAAATACATTTAACATCCTGGAACTGCTTTTCAGAGTGAGTAAATTCCTTTTTACATTAAAGTTAGGGAAACAAGTGTTGATAATATTTTAAAATCCAGACTGCTTTGATTTCTCTGCAGTGTTGCATATCTGAACTACATGTTTGAACCTGTGATCTCATAATCTTTCACTGTGGTTTACAGGCAGCATAGTACTAAATGAACACAAAACAGGCAGCAACAGACCCATTCAAACAAGAACTTCAATATTTTCCTTGCTCTTTGCTGTTGAACTTAGAAATGGTAAGTAATTACACAGCAGGTTACTGTATGAATGAAATGTCTTTGCAACAGAATTAGTGGTTCCCTTGACTTTGTTGCTATTTCCTCTCCTGCGGTCTCACATAGAACCCTCTCCCATTAAATACGTCTAGCCTGGGCTAGCTGGCATATTCCATAATGTAAAGCCCAGAAGCTATTTTCATTCTGGCTGGAATCCTCCCTTCTGCCATCAGAGCAATGCAGAAACCACTCCACTCTATTCTCTGTTGGTCCTCTGTTACTCTCCCACAATTTCCTGCCACGAGCAGGGAAGGCTAAGTAAGGTCTCCCACCATTCACTGTTAAAGAGCACAGACATCTCGCATCAACTGAGGGTCCATTCAGCACACAGTTAATTGCAACGAAGACTTACCCTCTACACTTATCTGTAATGTTTCAGAAAAGAAAGTAGTACATATGTGTTATGACTGTAAGATACAGCTGGACCCCACATCTCCTTCTTTCCTTGCTGTGGGCCCTAAAATCAGTTACATTTAAAATACATGAACCAGTGATGCACCATTATTAGTTGAGCCTTACTAACAGATCACTCACTGACACACAGAGCCTTACTAACAGATCATCTCAGTACCAGAAACAAAGCAGTTGCTTCGTTTGAAGCAAAGACATGTGGAAAGACTTGCTGATGTGTGAAATTTCATGTGGCTTGTGGCCTGCAGCAAATGAGGGCTGTAGCTGTTTTTAATCTCAAAGCTGTAACATTCCCTATTACCATGGTACTTGGGGCAAAGGCCTGTTGTAAGAGAAGATCTGTTTTCTGGCCTGGATCCAGCCCAATGGAGGCTGGACTGTGGCCAAGTGGACACGACTTCTGGCTGTTATTCAGTAGGGAGGGCAAGAGAGAGTACTGTGCTGGTGGAGTGGGTTACATGCTGTCCCTGCACCTCTAAGTTAGTGTGTTCTGAGAGGAGTATTTTTCATTCTATAAAAAAAAAAATGTCCATGAGAGTCCCAGCAAAGAATTGTAAAACAATACATTGTACATCTTTCCTACCAACACCAGAAAAAAAGACCACCTGTAGATTGACCCTTCACACATTACACAATGGACATATAATTAAAGACAGAGCACACTGATCTGGAGAATTGAAAATTCTTCAAAAATTGTATTAGCCACTAGCTGATTCACACACCATCAGTTCTGAATAAAAACAAATGATAAAGATTTCACAGACAGAAAGTAAAATTTCTTTCCCAACCTGAAGTATGAAAAAGGATAATGACTTTCAAGCACTGCCAAGCACTTGTTCCTCACAAACACTGTAATCATCATGTGGGGGGTTGACCCTGGCTGGGGGCCAGGTGCCCACCAGAGCCACTCTATCACTCCCCTCGTTCACTAGACAGGGGAGAAAAGGTATAACGAAAAGCTTATGGGTCGAGATAAGGACAGGGAGAGATCACTCACTAATTATTGTCATGAGCAAAAGAGACTGAACTGAGAGAGGAAAATTCATCTAATTTATTACTAGGCAAAACAGAGTAGAGGAATGAGAAATAAAATCAAATCTTAAAACACCTCCCCTCACCCCTCCCATCTTCCCGGGCTCAACTTCACTCCTGGCTTCAACCTCCGCCCCCCTCAGCGGCACAGGGGGACGGGGAATGGGGGTTACGGTCAGTTTATCACATGTTGTTTCTGCCGCTTCTTCATCCTCGGGGGGAGGACTCCTCTCATTGTTCCCCTGCTCCAGCATGGAGTCCCTCTCACGGGAGACAGTCCTTCACGAACTTCTCCAATGTGAGTCTCTCCCACGGGCTACAGTCCTTCACAAACTGCTCCAGCATAGTCTCTCCCACGGGGTGCAGACCTTCAGGAGCAAACTGCTCCAGCGTGGGTCCCCCACAGGGTCACAAGTCCTGCCAGCAAACCTGCTCTGGCGTGGGCTCCACTCTCCATGGGGCCACAGGTCCTGCCAGGAGCTTGCTCCAGCATGGGCTTCCCACGGGCCACAGCCTCCTTTGGGTGCCTCCACCTGCTCCGGCATGGGGTCCTCCATGGGCTGCAGGTGGAATCGCTACACCCCCTCATCCTTCCTCCACGGGCTGCAGGGGGACAGCCTGCTTCACCATGGTCTTCACCACGGGCTGCAGGGGGATCTCTGCTCCGGCGCCTGGAGCACCGCCTCCCCCTCCATCTGCACTGACCTTGGTGTCTGCAGAGTTTCTTATATCTTCTCACTCCTCTCTCTGGCTGCAAAAGCTCTCTCTAACTGTTTTTTTCCTTCTTAGATATGTTATCACAGAGGAGCTGATTGGCTTGGCCTTGGCCAGGGGTGGGAGCTGGCTGGCATTGGCATTGGCTCTGTCAGACACAGGGGAAGCTTCTAGCAGCTTCTCACAGAAGCCACCCCTGTAGCCCCCCCGCTACCAAAACCTTGCCACACAAACCCAACACACATCAGAACCCTTTGAAGATAGTGGCAGGACACATTCTTTGACTCTGTCAGTGATTGAGCTGTAAGTGTTCAGGGTGCTTCTAAGTTTTGTTCAATCATACTTACATTTTAAGAAAAGCAACTGATCAACAGAAGACAGGGTTTTCAACACTGTTCCAGGATCCTTCTTTGCAGTGGCAGTAAGGCTACTGAAAACATCTGGGCAGAGAAGAAAAGGGACAGTTTAGGGAGTCTGCCAGTGGAAGAACATGGTTGTACTGTCAAGAAGATTTTAAAAATAAAACACCATGGGCAATTTTGCTGGACAGGGCATTTAGGTTTTGCCTCTTTGGTGTGAATTCCACCCATGTCCTGGGGAAGGTCATACTGTCACACTCCGTTTTTCAATTTCATAGGACAAAGTGAGTTACTTTTGCTGGGGAAGGGCTACTCACTCTATGCTTTTGACCTTATGGTCTTTGGATAGCATGGAGATGATGCATCTCAGTGTTGTCAAGGAACTACACAATCAAGCACAACCTCAAGTAAGTACCTCCCATTCCTCAACGAGCACCCCTCTACCAGATGAGAACAGAATCAGGCAGCTGAAGACAACTGCAGATGCTAGCTACAGAGCACCTGCGTGATACTGTCTAGCAATTATCCACACATCCAGCAGTGTCCTTTTAGATCTGGTCTAACCATCTTCCCCAGCACCCTGCTGTTCTTGGTGGCAACTCTCAGAAAACAGATTATTAAAAGGTAGCTGGGTGAAATGTGATGGCCAGTGTTGCACTGCTTACCTGTAACTCAACAAGCATCAGGGTTTCCCTATGGTTATTTGGCTTTGTGGCTCTGTATTATTTCCTACTAGGAAACTCCTTGCCTTAATTATGCCAAAGGTCACTTAAGGATGAAATACTAGGTCAAACACAAAAGGAGCTCTAAGCAGAACATGTTAACCCACCTTTACAGTACCAAAAAACAGAGAATTTTTCAGACTGCCTGAGACAGAAAGATCACCAGGTACATCAACTAGAAAAAGCTTTCAAATTTTACAGGTACCCACTGTTCCATGCCTGCCTGTCAGAGCACTTACACCCAGCAGTGACTGAAAGGAGAGAACAGCTATGTTGTGTAGGTGTGATGGTCTAGCGATATAAGCAAGATAAGCTCTGCAAGCAGAAGTAAGCTGTATTGAAATAACTGATAGAGCTGGAAAAAAGCATCAGACAAACTTTGAGGCAAAAAAGACCATCTTCAGAGTTAAAAGAGAAATCTCTTATGTTCCCAAATCACCACTGCTATAGCAACACTGTACCAATGCTGTCAGAGAACAGTATCCATGCCAGAAAACTGCTGTTTTCTCCAGTTGATTTGGTAAAAAGTCCTGCTCCTACTCACAGATCACACTTTATTTAAAAGGAGAGCAAGAGAAAGCAAAATTCACAGCACTCTCCCAGGTACCTTCTTTAAGCCGCAATTCTAGTAGTTTCTGTAGAACAGACTGAAGAACTGTCATGAAGTGCTTATAATGGTTAAGTATGTGCTCAAACGAGAGAGGTATCAGATGCCACTGTTCTAACAGGCGCATGGACTCCTGCATTTCCTTCTCAATTTCTGTGTACTTCTGAGGGCAGAAAGCCAAACTATGCAATTAGTAGAGACAGTGACATTAATGGACTCTTCCCTCCCAGATCCCACACACTAGAAAGCAAGGAGAGCTTCATCACTAGGTATACATATGGGCCATAACAGGCAAGCCTCGCTGTGTTCAGCCTACATATTAGCTCATTAGCCTGCCCATTAGCTCCTCCTGCCAGTGGAGGCAGGGGCTACCACAGAGATAGAGAACGCAGCAGTCACGGCTAAAACAAAAAACAGGGCTCTCCAGGATACTCCAAGATGAGAATGAGTTTATCCTGGTTAGGACCCTTTGTGGGAAATCTCAACAATGGGAAAATTAAATCACTAAGTTTTAAAAGCAATCTAAAGAATAAAATCCAACATCCTCCACAAAAAAATCTCTCCAGAACAATGAAGAGCAGCTTCCCATGTGGAAGTATGTTGCTAGCACACACAGCAGAATGGCAGGTCCATTATCCTTCACAACAATGCAACCTCTCACGTCTCCTACGTCGCAAGGACGTAAAAACGCATCACAGGCCTTCCCATTTAGAATGGCATCCTTTGGCTTGTGTCAGGGCATAAGCACATGGCAAAACACCCTTCCCAAGGAAGGTGAAGAAGAATATGGTGAAGAATATGAAGAAGAAGGTGAAGAGAGGCTGACATTTACCTGTAGGCAACAATAAAAACACTTCCCCTTCCAGTTACACGATGGCTATTGCTCAGAGTCATTAGGATCTCTTGTGATTAAAGAAATGAGACAATTTTGCCTTCCTCCTAAGGTTCCCAAGAGGGCTGCCTTTCCTCAGACCTTCATATTACACTGCACAAGGGAAGACCTGACACAGCGTTTGTCTTCAAGATGAAGAGACATGCATAACTCTGTTCCATATATGCTTAAAATTAATTTCATACAGATCTGAAATCAGTGCTGTAGCAGAACACCTTACAGCTCAAAAATCAGGAACCAAACTGGTTCACCAAAATACCAACAAAAAGATTAAAAAGCAGTGAGAAAGATGCTGCTTACATACATAAGGATCTGCCGGAGATCACTAAAGCAGTTTACCAGGGACTATGAGGATAAGAGGTAGAAAGAGACCATACAATACCACCTCCAGCAACTCAACAGGATCACTGTGCTGTTGTATTTGTCTGATACGACCTGACAAGGTTTCCATGGCTGCAAGCTTTTCTTGGCAGGACTCCAACTGCTGATCATGTGCTTCCAGGGCTTGCTGAGTCTTTTCATCAATGAAATTTTTTACCAGACACTCCTCTTCCCGAAGTAGTAACTGGAGCTCAGTCACTCTGCCTGACACCTGCTTTTTGCTCATAATGGCATGTGCCTACAGATTAAGCAGAAGAGTGTCATCCCCCCCATAGTCAACAGACCATTAAAACTTCAGGCATTTCTCTCCCCGGCTTTCAATGTTACATTTTGGTTGAATTTTACTGATTTACTGCATCTCTTGAGAAATCGGTGTTTACCCCTTAAAGAGTGCAGCAGGATTTACCTGATGATGTCCTGGATGCAAAAGCTTGAGGGCAGGTTGCAAGATGCTTATTTACGCAGAAAACACTGTTTTCAGCTGGAATGTAACAGGGTCAGGTACTAACTGCTACAAGCAGCAGAGCTGGTCCTTTGGTAGCAGGACTTTGCCTCCTTTTAAAGCAAGCTAGGGACAGGGAGCTGCTAGGAAACGAAGGCCTCCAAAAGGAAGTGACATCAAACTGCAGTGTCCCAAACCTCTACAGAGCTCCCTCCAGCTCTTACTGACATTTCTGTAACAGAGATGCTTGGAGATGCTCCTTAGAGCAAAAATCATTTCATGGTCTACAAATGAGGTGGAGCTTAGCATGCATTCCCATTCTTTAGACAGAATCAATAGAGCTCTTCCTGTTTACTTAACTCTGAAGTCAGTTTGTTCAATAATGCAGTTCAGTGCAATGCAACATGCATCAGTGAAGCCAGAATAACGTATGCTGCTGGAGCTATTTGCTATTCCTCTGCACAAAAATGTCAACATTGTTCTTTCAGAGATGTTCAGCTGATCAGGGAGTGAGGGCCGGGCCTTTGGAGACTCTTTCCCTCTTCTCTCCCTTTGATAGCAATATGTTGTGATGGATACAGGGAATACACTCTTATCCTGAGAAGCAATAGCTGCCTCAGTCTTTGAATAGCTACATGGAAAGTAAAATGTCTCTCCTTGGAAAATGACCATCCAGTGAAGAAGCAAATCATGTTTTACCTTCAGATCATTAGCAGCCTGCTCTATGCTCCTTCTGTTACCAGCTTCTTGCTCTTTTCTATCTTCTAGATCCTTCGAACACAATGCCATGAGTTCCTACACAGCAATGAAACAAAAATAAACCACAGTTTTGTAAAAACATCTGCAAAAAACAGAAATCTGTATCCAGCTTGCTTTCCATATAGGGGTGTATGTTACTGAAACATTCAGTTTATGAGGCTTATTAAGGCCAGTAGTGATGAAACATAAGGATTTCAACATTTTACCTGCTACTGGTGGCTATACTGGTAAGATTAGGAGAGCTGTACAAATTAGTACCACCTTGATAGTATCAGGGAAAACTATAGTGAAAAAAACATTTTCATCTTTAAATCCCTGGCATTATGCATTTCAAGACTACACGTTCATGCATTTAGCAGCTGAAGGGCAGCTAACCAAGTAATTTTATTCAAAGGATCAGTGGAAGGCTCTGTCTACAGTCAAAATCCAGTGAATATTCAGGATGCTTCCCAGTGTACCAAAAAGCAGTCAGAAATTCCCCACTATCCCTACAGTGATGCTGAAGTCCAAATGCCTGCAACAACAAATATCAGCTTGACTAGTAATCATGGCATCTGTGATACTTGTGGTGTACTCTGAGACACACTGAGCAACACAGCACACAGTTAATGTTCTGCTGTGTCTAGCCCCACAGTTTCTCACCCACAGCCCTCTGAAATTCATCTGTCCTTGGTCCAGCAAGTTGAACAGTCTTGGTGCACACAGTCATACATTTTTGTCATTAGTACCATGAAAGATCCAGGCAATGCAGCCTCATGCTCTCAGTGCACTACTGTATAACAGAGCCCCTCAGTAATCACAGAATCATAAAACGGTTTGACTTGGAAGGGATTGTAAAGATCATCTAGTTCCAGCCCCCCTGCCATGGGCAGGGACACCCTCCACTAGACCAGGCTGCTCAAAGCCCCATCCAACCAGGCCTTAAACACTTCCAGGGAGGGGGCATCCACTCTGGGAAATCTGTTCTAGAGTCTCACCACCCTCATAGTGAAGAATCTCTTCCTAATATCTAATCTAAATCTACCCTCTTTTAGTTTAAACCCATTAACCCTTGTCCTGTCACTACAGGCCCTTGTAAACAGTCCCTCTCCAGCTTTTTTGTAGGTTCCCTTATCGCAGGCAGCTATAAGGTCTCCCTGGAGCCTTCTCTTCTCTAGGCTGAACAACCCCAACTCTCTCAGCCTGTCTTCAGAGGAGAGGTCTTCCAGCCCTCTGGTCATCTTTGTGACCCTGCTCTGGACTCACTCTAAGAGGTCCATGTCTTTCTTGTAAGGGGGACCCCAGAGCTGGGCACAGTACTCCAGGTGGGGTGTCCTGAGAGCAGAGTACAGGGGGAATATCACGTCCCTCGACCTGCTGGTCACACTTCTTTTGATGCAGCACAGGATACGGATGGCTTTCTGGACTGCAAGCGCATGCCGCCGGCTCATGTTGAGCTTCTCATCCGCCAACACCCCCCAAATCCTTCTCCTCAGGGGCTGCTCTTAATCCATTATCCACATAGCCTGTAGTTGTGCTTGGTATTGCCCCAACCCATGTGCAGGACCTTGCACTTGGCCTTGTTGAACTTCATGTGGTTCACATCGGCCCACCTCTCAAGCCTCACAAGGTCCCTCTGGATGGCATCGCTTTCCTCCAGCATGTCGACCACACCACACAGTGTTGTTGGTAAACTTGCTGAGGGTGCACTCAATCCCACTGTCCACGTTGCCGACAAAGATATTAAACAGTGCCGGTCCCAGTACTGATCCCTGAGAAATGCCACTCATCACTGATCTCCACTTGGACATCAAACTGTTGACTGCGACTCTTTGAGTGTGATCATCCAGCCAGTTCCTTATCCACTGAGTGGTCCATCCATTGAATCCATGTCTCTCCAATTTAGAGACAAGGATGTCGTACGGGACACTGTCAAATGCTTTGCACAAGTCCAGGTAGATGACTTCAGTTACACTTCCCTCGTCCACCAATGCTGTAACTCCATTGTAGAAGGCCACCAAATTTGTCAGGCAGAATTTGCCCTTAGTGAAGCTGTGTTGGCTGTCACCAGCACCTCCTTATTTTCCAGGCATCTTAGCATAGTTTCCAGGAGGATCTGCTGCATGATCTAAATAATACCAGGTAAGCTAGCTCCAGAGGTGTAGCTGTTATCAGTGTCCTGTTCTGCAGCTGGGATCCAGTCAAAAGTATCTGCATGCAGATGTACCAGCTTACTACAACATCCCCAGGTCAGCATGGCATTTAAACTCTGCAGGGTTGACAAACCGAGCTAAGTGTTGCTTCATGGGCACCAGTTTGCATTTCTGGCACGTGCCTCCTTTGACGACACATGTAATTTTTTGTTTGATTCCAGCAGAGTCTGAAGAAAATGGGCTCCCAGCAAAAGCCAGAGACTCCGCATCTGGAAGCTCCTTGGCACAGGCACATCCATGCAAGTGGATAAATGTTCTTGCATGGAGCAAGACACTCATGTTAAGCCATCCATGCCAACCACAATTTTCCAGTCTCGTCCCTGAAGGACCAGAAGGGTTCTGCACCACCTGAAGATTCGGGAGTTCTACCAGGTATCAGCCTTCCTCAATTTATTCTGCAGCCTAGACCTCATTCCCTTCATCAAAGACTGACAAAGACCACAGAGCAAAACCCAATCTTCCTTCTATGCTAGTAAAACACATCATGTCAGGCACTCACTCCTTCACAACAGTGATCATACGCAAATACTTATGCCAGCCTCAAACATTTCTGGTTAAGCTTTACTTTCTTTACAGAGGTAAATGAAAAAGCTGCTTCCTAGCAGTGGAGACACTGTGTCTGCAACACTGGCAGGCAACCCATGTCATTCACCCAGAGGAACCAACTCCAAAAACATTCCTTTAGGGATCACCTGGATGCTTCAACTCACTCAGGTAAAAACACTGTAAAAGCAAAGATTTCTGAGAGATGAGCCTTCTAGCTCCAGTCAGGCTCAGAGGACACATATCAAGTGCACAGCATGCTGATCCTATGTCCTGCATTCAAGAGCACATGGAATGTCCTTCCAGATGATTTTATACAACCTTAGATCCAGGGATGAACCAGTTGATGGACCTTGCACAATGGCTCTCATGTCTTCTTAGCATTCTCAGCTAGGATTTGCTAAAAGCACTGAGGAAGATTCTCACATGCTGCCTGGTTGATGTCACATCACAAGGGCGGCACAGAATAACTGCTCCCAGCAAACAAAATCACTAGCCAAATATCTCTTAGGCTGTAACTACTTTTGATAGTTTGTGCCTTAAATCTGCGCAGCCCTAAGCCAGTAGATGTCAGCAGAGACTTCCTAGGGACAGAGTGTCATGTGGGAACCCAAGTTTCTAACATGCTTGTTTCCTGTTTTGCACAAATAACTAGTTATCAACAGCACCTGCTCCCCTGTGTCCAACAGACACCCAGGAAACCAGCACAACTTGTCCCTTTGTGCACTGTACTCTGGCTCAAATCAGGTTGCTACAGTACAATACCTGCATCCACACATTGCCTGGGTGTCATGAAGGGAATGCAAACACTGCAATGAGTTCCCAGCTGCAAGAGGGACACTTTGGATGAAAGCACACCAGCTGGCAGGAACAGTGCTCTGAGTTGCTCTGACATCTTCAGTGGTCTTTCCTCTGTGCTGCTGTTTTCTTGCAGCCTGCGCCCTGCCCTTATACTGCTCTCTAACGTGAAGTGCAATAAAAAGCCAGAAGAACTTGGCATGACCTGTACATCTGCTCACATTCTGTGGGAACTAGGGAAATGCCTAGTAACATCACTCCAAAATAACAGAGGAGTGGGAAGGAGCTCTCTGAAATTGTGGAGAAAGAAAGAAAAAGCTCCTGAACATCAAACCTCTGTGTTCCTACTTTTTAAGCCTCCCAAGCTTAGCAACACAGCATGCAGACCTCAACAAGCCTCCCGGCAGGCTCTCTAGAGAAAAACAAAGCACAAGCAGGAAGTATTAAGCAAGCTTGCAAAGCCTCCTGGGGCTGCTTGATGGACAGCTAAACTGGAATGAAACCTTAAGGAAGAACCCCTGTCCTGGTTGTGGCTGGGATGAAGTTCATCTTCCTCACAGCAGCTCATATAGTGCTGTGTTTTAGATGTGACTATACTATGAGTGCACAAGAGTTTGGGAGGGCACACAGCAGGCAGATGACCCAAACTAACCAAGGAGATATTCCCTGTCATACAATCCCATGCTCAGCAATAAAATGGAGGAGGGGGTATAGGTGGGTTAGCCATCTTTTTGTTCAGGAACTGGTTTGACATTGATCTACTCGTGGGAGGTGGCGATGACTGCCTTTGCATCACTTGGTTTGTTCTCTTTCTCGCTTCTTCCACTTCTCTTTTGCTTATTAAACTATTTTTACTCAACCCACGAGTCTTCTTGGGGGTCTTCCTTTCCTCTTCCCCTGTCCCACTGGGCAAGGGAGGGGGAGTGAGCAGGTAGCTGTGTGGTACTTAGCTGCCTACCAGGGTTAACCCACAACAACCCCTCCTTCCCATCCCCAAGGAGTTGTCAGAGAACAAGCTCTGTGCACGGGGACTCGCTGTGGTCTAGCAAGCTACAGCAATAGAGGAAGGGGATTAACAGAAACAGCCTTTCCCCTTCCCATGTGGCACCAATGTTTTTGTGAAAGGTACTTCCAGCCTGGCAATGAAAACAAGTACCCCTGGGCAACCAAGCTCCTCTGATTCCCCACACAAGGACTGAGGAGGAAACACTGCTGTGTGACCAGACAATCAATGTTACCTCCCCACTGTCCTTTCATTTATACTCCTATTGCGTGTGTGCTTGGGGTGTGACTGGCTAAACTCTCTGCCTCTCATGCACAAACCCTGTCTTTGTGCAGTGACAGCATGCTGACCCCTGTCCCTATGAGATTTACAAAACACTTGTCAAAGTACAGAAAGTTTGTTTTGCTAGGCAGTACAGCCTACAAAATTGATGTGACAACAAAACCTGAGCTCCCCAATCTGTTCATAAGGCAAGCAAAGCAAGGCTGAAGGCTGAAGATTCTCGGCCTACTGCCATCCAGTGCACTAATACGGCTGCCAACATCTCAACCTGGAAAAAGAAAACCCAGCTGCATAAGTCCCAGAAACGAGGAAAAAAACTGGCACGACACACAATCAAATCATGAAGATCTTTGCTTCAGCTCGGTGCCCTGCGGTGTCATGTGTGTCTGTGTGTCATACCCCCCACCTCCCACTCCTGGTTATACCCCAGTCCCATCCCCGCGCCCGCTGGAGCTGGTCTCGCAGAAAAAGTCGCCGCCGCGGCAAACACGCAGCAAGGCTCGACGGCTCCGGACAGGCAGGGCTCCGCGGGATGCACAGGCCAGGCCAGGCATGTCTTGGCGACATCGCCCAGTGCCTGTCCACAGCGCTCACCTGCTTGTGGCCGATGGCGTGGGGCAGGAGGGCGCGGTGTCCGCGGTGCGAGCCCAGGGCCGGGCAGAGGGCGCAGACGCAGAGTCCGCAGTCCTCGCAGAACAGCTCCAGCGGCCGTCCCGCGTGGACGTCGCACTCCGGCTCCCCCTGCTCCATGGCGGCCGCAGCGCGGGATGCGAGGCGGGAGGGCGGGAGCGGCGAGGCGCGAGCAGGGGGCGCCGCGAGCGCAGCGGGCGGGATGCCGCGCTTCGCCCGCCAAGCGGTGGCTTCTGTGGGGCGGCGGGAGGCGTATCGTCCGCAGGCGTGCAGATGAGCTGCTGCCCGCGGCCGACGGCCTCGCCGGGCCTCTTGCCCTTCCGAGAGGGTGGGCGGCGGCGCAGCGGGGCCGACCCACGTCACCCCCCGCCGGAGCTGGGCCCCACGGGAGCAGCGGCGGGTTGATTCTGCGGTCGGTGCCGGGCAGTAAACGTTGTCAAGGACGGTCCTTGGCTTCCGGTGCGCATGGAGAGGGGAAGAGGCAGTGCTGTGGGAGCTGCACGAACGGGCAGCTGTCTTCGTCTGGTACCCGAGTTGGAAAATCGTTTTATGGCATTTCAGCTGCATCGATGAGGAGTGCCCGCAGTTTTATAGCTGAGCAAAACACTTAATCTGATGCAAAAATGGAAAAATTCGTCTTCAGGGTATGCTTTTTTTGCTATTTTTCAATTAGATTTTTGTCTTGTGTAACATGTCATTTATAGAAATCAAAATAAAATGCTCACACTCTTACACAGTTTGCATACTTACTTACTTTCGTTGGCCAAAACTTAGCTATATTGGACCAAATTTATAAGGCTTTTTTATCTGCTTGTTTCTTTCTGTGAGGAAAAGCAATCCAGAATATTGACCCCGCCCAAAAAAGTGAAAAAATAGGAAGAGGTTTAAAAATGATCATTTAGGTGAAAAGTTTGAGAGTCAGTATATGTATTAATACATGAGGATGTGGAGATCTGAGGAGTAAGGGCCATCCCACTGAAAGCAGGTGGAATCTCATGCCTGCCAAAGAGTTGCTGAGATAATCAGAGATTTAGAAGGACTTTCTCCAAAAGTGCCTAGTCATGGAATTACAAGGATCACTGGGGATATCTGGACATCATTCACACAGAAAAGCACCCACAGAAGAGCACTAGTGCGGACTTTAAAATGAGTAAAGACGAGGGTTTCACGACCTCGTTGGCACCCTGTTCCGATGTTTGACCATCTTCGCAGTGAAAACTTTTCTAGTGTCAAATCAACATTTTCCTTGTTAAAATTTCTGCCATGTTATTTCATTGTGCCCTTTTGTGGCCTCATCTTCTCTACTCCCATGAGTCAGTTGTAGATGACACTGAGTTGTCTGCTGGAGACAAGAAGCCCAGTTCTTTCCATGTCTCTTTGGTCATGCTGTACTTCAGCTCCGTTACTGTCTTGGTGGATTCTGCAGGAGAGTTTCCTTGATGGAGTCAAGGTGTGTCTTACCCAGGGAAGCGTGTGGCTTGGTCTTCATCACCACAAGACCACACTGTTGGAAGATACTCAGCCCGGGACCTCAGTTCCTTTTCTGGCAAAGTTGTTCCCCAGCCTGTTTGTGCCCAGACTTAATTGTTGCGGAGTTACTTCATGGATTGCATAAGCCCAGAGGCCTGTCTTGATGTTTGTGAGTTAAATGCTGCTGCATTTCTGCAGCCACTCTCATTCCTCATCTGCAGCTCCACCCCTCCTGGTTTGTAATCATAGCAAACTTGCTGAGGGCATATTCCATCATATTGCCCTGGTTGTTGATAAGAACATCAAAGAGCATTGGGCTCAGCATCAGTCCCTGAGGAATGACACTAGCACCTGGCTACCACCTGGACTTTGTACATCTAATGACAGCACTTAGCACCTAGCAGTCCAGGCAGTTTTCCATCCACTTTCTAGTCTACCTATCCAACCAACAATTCATCAGTTTGTCTGTAAGCACATTCATGACTTGCAGTGTTAGAATTTGCAGGTTACTGGTACCTAAGACATTATTTCGTATTTCACATGTGACTGCAAATGAACTTGCTGAGCTAGACTTCCTGTGCTTTTTAGTGTTTCTAATTGTTTGCTTTAGCAGAGAAGGTTACAATAAAACTTAAATGTTTGCATAAACACTAGTGGATGGTCAGGTGATTATATCATGCACTAAAATCAGATGTACTTTCACCCTGGTACTTTACTGTGTAACACTTGCAGAAAATGCTGCTGCACTGTGGTTGTGACAGGTCAGAAGAGCAGGAGAGACTCTGATCTTTGCATGCAGCTTCCAGATTCATCTTTCTGGAGAGAACCTTGTTAAGCTTTCAAAATGGGGGTTAAATGCCACAGAGCATGCCTCAGGCTGTTCTTGGCCAAGAAATGTTATCCTTCAGTACAGGCAGTGGAGAGAAGTATAGAGTTAAATCAAGAAGAAAACAGGAAGTTGTAACTTTTTCCTGCTTCAGCACAATCCAAGCATGAAAGCCGGTTGGGGAAGAAGGGTGAGGTGGGCAGGTGGGATCAGAACGGATCTTCACATGTTAATTTTGAGGTGAAACAACACCCCTTTTCTTGACTTTGGATCTCATAAACCTTTTGCAAACTAGGGGTGCATTTCTGCAGAGTTTGTGTGCAGAGCTGGCAGCATGCAACACAGAAAGACCTGTCTTTGGTTTAGCCATAGCATTCTCTATTTCTTTGTATAGAAAATTTCTAATACAAACTCTGACTCCATCTTCATACTTGAGCGTAGGGGTAAAGGTGAGGAGTGAAGTCTAGTTTTGTGTACCATTTACAGATTCTGGTGAGGACCTGGACTTTTTTTGCAGCCATCTACAAAAAAATTGAATCACCACTTTCGCAAAAATATTGAGGACTGTAATTTGAAATGGTAGTTATACAACATCTGTAGGCATTAAGCAGCTTTGAATCCCTCCCATACAAGCCACAAATATTAAGTAAGGCGGAAGCCAAGAATCCTGTATCAAATGGAGGTGCTTTCAATAGAAGCCATCCTTCCCTCTGGCTTGAGAAGACAAAGAATTTTTACTGCAGAACTCAGAGTTTATTTTGCTTTGGTTTTCTTCATGGTTAACAATTTGCAGAGGGATTGTGCAGGGAAACCCTGTTTTATTCTGGGTCAAGTGAACGTTCTGTAATCTTTTGCATGTGTCTGTATATTTTAAGTAATCCAATTTTACAATAGATTAGAAAGTGTCTTAGTAGAGCTACATCAGTTTGATTTTCATGCTCAAGTTTTCTTTTCCTGAAAAACAAATACAATTTTAAGTTTCTAATTTTACTGACACTGAATGTTCTTTGAGTTTTAACATTTTCATTAAGAAAGTAAATTAAAGTAGTAATTACTTTGTGGTTTAATTGCTCACTATTTCATTTTAAAATATGGAAAATTATTCTAGGCTATCATCAGAAATGTATTGATCCATACATTTCTTGCTAACTTTTAGCAAAATGTACTCTCAAACATATACTTTTCAAAATATACTTTATGCAACATTGTGGAAAGATAGTATGCATTAAAGAAATGTAAAAATTATTTCAAACTGACATTATGAAAACTTTGTCTTTCCTTCTAGTGTTACTGAGTTGGCCATGTAGTGGCAAACCCTTTCAACACAAACATTTTAAAACACTGAAAAATAAAGTATCCCTGACAAATAGGGATGAAGAAAAAGCAAACCCATTCAATGCTTTTTATGCCTCAGTCTTTAATACTGACAAAATAGGCCTTGGGCTGCCTGGTCCTCTGTGTTGGAGGACCACAACTGTGGGAGCAGTCACTTAATATTTGTGGGCATTGAAATTGTAAGGAACCAGTTGTATCAGTTCAATGTTTGTAAGTCCACGGGGCCAGATGAGATTCATCCCAGAGTACCAAAGGACTAGTGGATGTTATGGCAGGACCTTTCTTGATGATCTACCAAAGGTCTCAGGAGTCTGGTGAGGTCCCAGCTGCCTGAAAGCTGGCCAAAGTTACTCCTATTTACAAGAAGGGCATGAGGTAAGATCCAGGAAACTACAGACTTGTTAATCTAACCTCAGTACCTGGAGAAATTATGGAGAAGATCGTACTGGGTGCTGCTGAAAGGCATTTAAAGGACAATGCCGTTGTCAGGCACAGCCAACGTGGGTTTACAAAGGGAAAGACCTGTTTAATTAATTTTATATCCTTCTACAATAATGTCACCCACCTAGAGGATGAAGAGCAGGCAGTGGATGTAGTTTTAGTAAGGCTTTTGATACTGTCCCTCACAGCATCCTTCTGGACAATTTCTCCAGCTGCGAGATCAGCAGGTACAGGGTGTGCTGGGTGAAGAACTGGCTGAATGGCAGGGCTCAAAGGGCTGTAGTGAAAGGGGCTACATCTGGTTGGTAGTCAGCCACCAGTAGTGTTCCTCAGGGCTCAGTTCTAGGGCCAGTCCTGTTCAATAGCTTTATCAATGATCTGCAGGCAGGAGTTGAATGCATCATTAGCAAGTTTGCTGGTGATACCAAACTGGGAGGTGCTGTTGACTCTTTTGAGGGACAAGAGGTCTTGCAGAAGGATCTTGATAGATTGGAGCATTGGGCAATGATTAATGGGATGAAATTTAACAAGCCCAAATACAGGATTCTGTACCTGGGATGGAGGAACACTGGACACAAGTATAAATTGGGAGATGAGTGGCTGGAGAGCAGCCCTGCAGAAAGGGATTGGGGTGTGCTGGAAGACAGCAGCTCAATATGAGCCAGCAGTGTCCCCTGGCAGCCACGAGGGCAAACTGCATCCTGGAAGGCATCAAATACAGCATAACCAGCTGGTCAGAAGAGATGATTATCCTGCTGTATTCAGCCTTGGTGCAGCTTCACCTTGAGTACTGTGTGCAGTTCTGGGTCCCACAATTCAAGAAGGATGTGAAGGTACTTGAATGCATCCAGAGGAGGGCAACAAAGCTTGTGGAAGGGCTGGAAGGCATGTCCTATTAGGAGTGGTTGAGGACATGGGGTTTGTCTAGTTAGGAGACAAGAAGGCTGAGGTGTGACATTGTTTGCTCTCTACAGCTTCCTGAGGAGGGGAAGTGGAGAGGGAGGTGCTGGTCCCTGGGATCCAGTGGTGTGTGGGAATGGTTCAAAGCTGCATCAAGGGTGGTTCAGACTTGACATTAGGAAACACTTCTTTACGAAAAGGGTGGTCAAACACTGGATCAGGCTTCCAGCTGTTTAACGCCCCAAGCCTGTCAGTTTCAGAGGCATTTGGACAATTCCCTTAATAACATGCTTTAACTTTTTGTTAGCCTGGAAGCGGTCAGGCAGTTGGACCAGATCGTCTTTGTAGGTCCCTTCCAAATGGAATTATTCTTTTTTATTCTATAGTAAGACATACACTTTTCCCTGAGTACTTTACTTTAGATAGAACTGCAAGTAACTGTTGGTTGAACAGTGGTTCAAGGAAAGCAAGATCACTTCAGGGTTCAAAATACAACAGGTACGCCTAGAATTTACTTGTTTGCAGCTTTACAGAATTAGTCTTTATTTTCTTATGTTAAAATGTTCAAATTTCAGTTTCTTGCCAGCAGGTTTATTTCAGTTTTTAGTCCAGTGACCCATAAAAATACCAAACTGGAGTGAGACACAGATTGATCTGAACAAAAGTACTCCATGTCATCACCCTGTTGTGTGGGACTCTGCAGAGCCATCCCAGGGAGCTATCAAAGCCCCACAGCTGCCCTGGCACCTTCAGTTGAGATCCTCCACACACCCCAGCTTGCACAGTGGCACACTGGCCCCGGGAAGCATCCCAAGCACCAGTCCAGGTCAGAGGGAGCCTGCATCCAGTTTTCACAAGTCCAAGCTGGACATGTCTGGCCCTCACTACATCTTTCCCTTAGAGTGCTCTGCCTGGAGACCCAGCAGCCTTCTTATCCAGCAACAACCCCTGCTCTTGCCAGGGTCATCCTGCATGTTGAAGGCCCTGGGCTGCAGCCTTGAGACATACTTTTGGATGACACTGATCTTGGCTACAGAATAGTCTGTGTATAAGCCAGTAACATGCTAGAGCTTGGGGAAGAGAGCAGATACTCATGCCAGTTCTGGCTTCCGTTGTCAAAGAGTTCTCAAGACTGGCCATCACAGCCTCGGAGACCAAAACCCACCAAAGCCTGTGGCCAACAAACCCAACAATGCAGCAATATCCTTATGGTATTATATACCTAAACCTTGAGTAGTATGTTTGATTAATGCTTGGAATTAGCTGTTCCTGATACATAAATAATCTTGCTTTTTAAAAATAGGTACTATCACCCTTTTCAGGAGACCAGCAACAGCACCATATTTGCACAGTATCGTTAGAAGAACTGTCTCATATGTGGTTCAGCCAAAGACAATTACTTTCAAATAGGAGGAGATTTTTGTAGTTCACTCTGAAAAAACAGAGGACTGTACCCATACAGAGAAAGAAAATGCCCTACTCCTTTTGGTCATGGTTAGAACAGTCCACAGCTGTGTCTCTTTCAGGTAAGAAAGGTTAAGGAGGCTGTGAATTTTGCAAAAGCTATAGTCCCTCACAAAAAGAATAAAGTTACCCATGGGAAGGTATTTTCATAGGGCAGGTCTAGCTCACCAAAGCAATCTGTGTGCTCTTGCTCCTCCAATGTCAGCAAGATAAAGATATGCTTATAAATATGTTAAGGATGAATGTCTAGAAGAAGGGGCCAGACTCTTCTCAGTAGTGCCCAGCAACAGGACAAGGGGCAGTGGGCACAAACTGGAACACAGGAAGTTCCATCTCAATATGAGGAAAAACTTTACTTTGAGGGTAACAGAGCACTGGAACAGGCTGCCCAGAGAGGTTGTGGTGTCTTTTTCTTTGGAGATACTCAAAACCTACCTGGACATGGTCTTGTGCAACCTGCTCTAGGTGATCCTGCTTTAGCAGGTGGGTTGGAGTAGATGATCTCCAGAGGTTGCTTCCAACCCCTATCATTCTGTGATAAAAGCAACAGCTACATTTTTTTACAGGGAGGAAACAAGCTGGACTTTAAAGCAAATGTGAAGAGATATATTAGGTACTACACACAGTGTTCAAGATGAAAACACATTCTTCCATGGCTGCTAGCTTATGACACTGAGCCATGCCAGGGCCCACATAGCCTTGCAGTGGCTCAGTGGGATTCTCTAGTGCATGGTGTTCTAAGTCTCAGACAGCATCTAGGCTGCATTTCTAGCATGGAGATGCTCAGCTCAAGCAGGACTGGTTTTATGTGGTTTGTTTGGAAGACGCTAGAAAGAGGCAGCAAGTTTCAATGTAAGCACATAGTCTGGATATGCAACTGAGAGAGGGATTGCCACTTAGGGCTAGGAAATGTAGAATTTCTGTTTGGCATTGTTATCTATGCATTTCACATGCCCACTCTTCCTATCTTGTACTGACTTTGTTTTGTTCTTCTCTTCCTTTTCTCTTACTATTGGGCTTCAGCCACAGATTCTTTCTGCGACATCTATTTGCTACAGACAACCCTGTAACTAGCAATAAGGGGAAGATCATATTTTTTTTCCTGGGTTGTCTTTTCCCATCTACCTCTATTTATGACAACATTCTGATTTCACTTCCTGTTTTTCTACTTTGCTTGTCCACCAGGCTGTTGATGCATCTGTTGCATCAACAAAACTGTTCTAGGACAGCCCAGCAAAGGTAGCAATGAAAACCATGTGCATTCACTGGGAACTGAGATTTTTCTGAAGAATAGGTGTTGTCTGTAACCTCTGCCCTTTGCTTATCCATGATGCTCTGCTGTTTAGCAGCTCTTTGTGTACTTGCTCAACACTGCCAATTGCTGAGCGGGTGCTTCTTAGCTGAGTAATAGATGGTTGTCTTTCAGGGGCCAAAGTACACCAGCTGGAGTTGCTACCTAAAGGGTACATTATACATCTCCCCAGAAAGTTTCCAGGGAAGTAGAAATTGCCCCTCTAAGCTGTGGCAGATAACAACCCACAGAGCAGCTTTTGGGAAGAAGAGTCCAGAAATACTAGCAGGTAGGTAGATACCATTTACCTACTACCTGAGGTGTAAGATGTTGTAAAGCACCATGTAATAATGGCAGCCACAGCTGCATATACTTAGGTCAACCATACAGAAGAACAGTTCCCTGTCTCACCAAGTAAGGTCAGGATGTAAATGCCTGCCTTGGTTCTATTCAAAAACAAACCATTACATCTACATCTTAATCTGACATAGTTTAGATGCCCTGTCAGTGAAATAATGCCATTAATGTACGATTCACATCGAGACTGTCCTTTCAAATGAAATATCCTCCTACACGCCATTTTCCTTCTCACAGAGTCTGGCTTCCATGAATATTGGTACCTATGGGGCAGAAAGGATGGTGCCAAGCAAGATGCTCTCCCTGCCTGAGCAACATGCCTTACACAGTCCATCTGCTGTCAACATTTGCAGTCCGTTTTTGCCACAATGACACTGTCCCTCTGCACAGCCCCATCTGAGGAGAAAAGCACTTCCAATCTCATTCACCTAGTAGCAATGCCAGGACCAGTAATACCTCCGGGGTGGAAGGATAATACCTAATGTCAGGGCTGTGCCACAGAGCTTCAGTAGGACTGTAAAAGATTCAACACTTTCTGCAATATTAATAGCAGCCATGAAGATTATATAGATCTCTGAGAAACAGCTTAGAGATTGCAGTCTCACCAGGTTCCCCCCAGTCTACCAGCAGTACCATCTGGCAGCAAGGCAGAGCTGTCTGCTTGGCTGTAGAGTTACAAGGAGAGCAATTTAGCAGCAATATTAGCCTTAGCTGTGTCTGCTCTGTGCTCTCATTGCCACAGCTGCCCGGAATTGGTTCAGCTTGGCAATAACCTGTGACCCCTGCCACTACTGAGGGGGCAGCACACCATATTGGGAGGGAGGAAGACAAAGGGGAGGAGGAGGAATGGGAATATGTAGAACTCACTTTGCTGTTGAAGGTTTTGTGTTATGAAACTGCAGCTCTGAGACACAGCCAGATGCACAGTACGGTGGAGGGAATGCCCCTTCCATCTCCACAGAAAGCATTAGCTACCATATGTCTAGCTAGTGCAGTTTCTAGGGGTGCTAGAAGCCTTCCACTGGTTGAAGCATTTTGCCTCATGCAGGACACAGTGCAGCAAAGGCTTGGTGTCTGTGTACAATCTTTTCAGCCATCTTCTGGGTCACTTTTTTCTTCAGGTCCTAAACCAAGATCAAAATGGAAGTGTATGTTTCTGCTGTCCTACAGCGCCATCTACCTAATAGTCCATGATCTGAGGACAGAAAATCCAGCAACCAAGCTGTCATGTATCAGCAACAAACCAAGAGTATTTCTGAAGCTCAGGGACACTGTGATCTAAGATGTTGAGATTCTCCTTGGACCAGTTCCTGTAAAATCCATCAGAAGCAAAATCCATCAGGGCTCACTTTGGAGAGATTGATTGCAAAATCCCACTTCTGAGGGAATTCCCAGGAAGGCAGGCAGCCCAGGAGTGTTTGGTAGACACAGATTCCCAAGCATTATGCTCCTCAATCAGCATGAGCAAATCTTGTCTGTGCTCCAAATTTCTGATACTCTGAGAAAGATTTACCAAAGCAGATCATCAGTTCTTTTCTTAACAGAACAGATTATGCCTTTCACTTCAGGCACAGAGTTCTGGCAAAATAGCACTTCTACCTGCTATCGCAGGATGAATTCAGCAGTTAACCTTTTCACAGTGACTTTTGGTTAACCTGAAGGCTTGTGCTTCTGGCTCTTCACTCTGCCCCAGTCCCTTGGAGTAAATTCAAGTCACACAACAATTCTCTGTTTTGCTCTTCTTCTGATAAAAAATTGATGAAACTTGACTTGTTGATGATATTACACAAAAATGAGGGTACGCAGAACTGGATGATGTACAAATAGATTACTGTAATGAATATTTGTATTGTGTTCTCTGTCACTTTCTCAGCATATGGTATTGATATTGTCAGTAAATCAGTAAATGTCAAACCCTAGAAAAGTTACATGATTTCCTGTCCTTTTGTGTACAGTTAATGTATAGTTAACGACTTTGTTCATTGCAGAAGCTCATGAAGTACAATGCTAATACCATTCATTGAACCAGACACCAAGACCAAAGTTGACATCTTTATTTCTTGATGTTGTATCATTTGTAGTTCTCAATTGCATTTACTCCTTTTGTTGCTGATTGTTCATTCTCCATGTTGAAGTCTTAAAAATGAAGAGCAGTCATTTGCTTTCATGCTCTGCAACCACTTTTCCCTGCTCTGTCTCCTTAAATCTACTGATGTTGCCTCAAGCTGCCATGGTGTACAGAGGAAAATGAAGGGCAGTTTGCAGTAAATATTTTTTTTTTTAATTTGGCCTTGCTCTTTGGAAGGTCAGGTGAACTGGTTCACATGTTGAAATCATACAGACCCAAAGTTCTCCTGGGTCTCCATGTTGGACTAGATTTAGGTAGAAAGAAAGCAATATGTTGCAGAAGAGTAGTAATAATCCTCGGTACACAGAAGGGATATGGCCTATGATCAACAGCAGGTCAGTAAATTGCAGAGCAAGAGCAACTTGTAAGAGAACTGATACTTCAGATGTTGCAAAGCCACATGTTCTAGAAGCACCAGTATGCATAATTGCCTCTTCCCATTAACATGATTATTATATGAATTTTTAAAAAAATGCTATTTACTATGTGAAACTAGCACAGCTGTTAAGGGTCTTTTTTTTTTTTTTTAAAGATGGTGAGCCATACAAACATTATGCTTTGTTATCTCATTTCATTACTAGTCTGTTGCATGAAAAATTATTTCCATTCCAAAAAACCCCAAACATCCTCCAAACCCTTGCAAACATGTTTGTCCTGGCCACATGCACTCAGTCCCGTCTAAAAGATTTAATCAGTTCCTGTACCTGAAAGAAGCTCAATTTTTTCCTTAATGTTGCATATTCTTATTCTGACAATATGCTGTTGTAAGCATCTCAGACAACCTCAGTCAGGTGTTTTATTTTTACCTCACTTCCTATGTGTAACACCACATGACTCAAAAATACTTGGATACCTGTTTTCTTGACTGGCTGCTTTTCATGCAGCAGTGACAGCTGGCTAACCTGCAGCAAGCTCACTCCCACTAGAAATGTTGGGTTGCACAAAGGCAGATCTCCATGTGCCTCTCAGAGATGAAGCTCCAGGGGGTGCAGCAGTTCTGTGGTGAGTCACTGTTTTCAATGCTGCAGTACCAAACAGACTATTTCTGATAAAATCAAATAGACATTAGTACATAGTATTGTCTATTTCAGAACAATGAAAGCCTAATCCAGTAAGAGCCTCACAACTTTCTCACTTCTTCTTGTCTGCTGACTTTCTCTGGGCTCTTGCAGTGGGATCCTCCTGTAGCCTTATCACCCCCTTAAGTGTAGGGCACTCATGTATTGCTTCCCCCACTCTTCCCAGGGACTACTAGATGGCCCCTATTTTTGCTGACCTTGCTACAAGAAGATGGGACAAACAGATGTTACAACCCAAGTTAAAATTCCTGCTTTGACAATGGTAGAGAGCAACAAGGCTGCAAAAGAATACATAGATGATACAGAATATGTAATATTTTTCAAATGGACACATCCTTGCTGAGCCTACTGCCCTAGTTCAGTAGCTGCATGGATGAGATAGGATACAGTAGCTTCTGATCAGTGCTTTCCTGCTTATTATATCTGCAAAGACAGTAACATTGGACTTGTGGTGGTTACTGAGGCCACAAACTGGCCTGCTTGCAAGAAGTGGAGAGATTGCTTCCAAGAAAGTACTGTATTAAGATATCCTATGGAAACAAGACATAGGTTCATAAACACTACGTTTGCAAGGAACAGAGAACTATATGTATTCCAAGAAAACAAGAAGAGACATGTGGGGGAAGAAGAGAACCTCACGCTGGCCAAAATTAAGGACAACGGCTGGGTTACAAAGTACATGGTACTCACAGATTTATAGAATGGTTGGAGTTTGGCTTGGTATTTGTTTCAAGATTAAGGGATTTAGATTTTGAAAGTGGTTGTGTTGGGGACAGCAAAAAAAGCAGTATACTCAACAGGAAACAAAGGCAGAAAATCTACAGATTTGGCAGTGAGAAAGACGACTGTCTGGCAAGGCAAACAGACTTGGCCCTTTGCCTACCAGTATACCTCCATCCCTGCAAACTTTCCTTTGACTAAGTAACGTCTTTAGAGAGCTGATCTTTAGACAAGGCTTTGAGTTCTGTGAATTATAGCTATTTTAGACTTTCATAAATATGACATAACATTTCACACTATTTTCTTATGATCTCTCAAAGTATGTTAAAAACACCTGTCATGCATTACAATTAAGGTAGCAAAACTTCCCCCTACTAGACAAGCATGTTGCCCGTTTCTAGAGTTGCATGATCATGCACAGAAATATGCAGAGTAATGAAAGGAAACAATGCACCTCTTTTTAAGAGAAAGAACAGGACAAAATTGTGTAAGTGTACATCATACATTTATTACTGAACAACTCTCTCAACTCCAAAATTGGGCACAGGGATTAAAAATAAAAATTCATTGCACTACCTAGTAAAGCATTACTAGTAACTCTCATAAAAAATGTACAAATTTTGTTAAAAATTTATCAAGCCTTCAAATGATTTGGTTACAGATATTTATAATATATTTAAAACTAAATGTTAAATGATACAATAGATTATGCTTTACAGGAAACACTTGACAAAATATGATTCCAACAAAACCCATAAGCTTTCATAATCATTAGCAAATCTGAAACACAAGTAGCAAAATGAGGTAACAAAGAAAAAAACCCACAGCTTTTACAAAGGCCCAAAGATAACTCAGTCAAAAATGTGTTTTCTACCATTAAAATTAAAAAAGTTGGTAAATCTCATCCCAAGTATTACACAATGTGTTAACAGTTCTGAAACCACATTCAAGAGCCTGCACAAAATAGCATAGAACAAAAGGCTTTAATATTTTTTAAAGAAAATCACAAAATGAGACATTGGAATTATCTGTAGGCCTTGATATCCGCTAAAATGTCAAATTAAATTGACAGTTTATGCAAAAAACACAGCAGTGCCAATATGATAAAACAAACATATTACAGGTTGTTGGTTTTTTGGGTGGGTTTTGGGGGGTTTTTTTTGTTTGTTTGTTTATTTGAGAAGCAGGAGCCAGGTGATGGCAGAAAGGCAATGAACATAAAAAAAGTCTTGTGGAATTCAGGTGCTGCCAGGCACCATGGCAGGCTGTGGAATTACGCACAAATGTGCATAACACATGGCAGTTGACAGCTGAACGTTAATCCCCCTCCCTTGACAGCCACAACAGAGAGGACTTGGCTGTAGCTTGTCTGAGCTGATTCAGAACATATGCATGTGTGCTGTTTATACACACTAACCACAGGAAGCAAGTCCACATACATCTGCAAGAGTCCCATGCAAACAAAAGAACCATTCCAGAAGAGATGAGCTGTAAGAGTGCAACAATTAATTTCAAGATTTTACCAACTTAGACCCTCCATCTCCTAGACCTCCCACCTCCTCACAGAGTTTTACTGGGAAAAAAGGGACGTTACATATCAAGATTTCTCCAATTCCAGAAAGAGGACTACTTTCCCTTGGTTTCAGAAGAATAGGTCTTGTTCATTTGTATCTAGCTTAGAAAAGTGCTCTCTTTCCATACTTTAAACTGAATACTGAGCACAGTAGTGTTAGTTATGTTTAAATCTGTACACAGATTTTTTTCTTTTGCAGCTATATAAAAGAGCCTAAGTTTTGTGAGACATATGTGGCATATGATTTTTAAACAACATTTTATTTGTTAAAAAAATAAATTTTATTACATGTAATTTAACCTACTAGGTGTTATTGTGAAAAGCCACTGGAAGAGTGGAGAAATTCTAATATTTTGAAGTTAATGTAACAGTATTTTTATTTCTTTAGTGTTCTTAAGTATGGATAGGTATGGAAAGACTCACTGTTTTTGAGAACTACCTGCATAACTAAACAGAGGGAAAAGCATCTGAAATAGGGCAAAATTGTGCTTTTATTTTATCTGCACCAAGAGCTGTGACTGGTCTGTAGAATATTCAGAGAGGGAAATCAGCATGGAGAACATCTAACACTGCTTGAAATTATAACTGATACTAAAGCATACCAGCATACAAAAGCATCAGAAATTATAAAGAATAAACTTAAAGCTGAGATTGGCAGCAAGTTGCAGCAATATTGCTAATTGTGCCACTTGTGCTGCTGCAACCAAAGTAATAACACAGCATTTAGGAGAAGAATGTTGCTGCAAAAAGTGCATCCTTTGAGTAACTGTGGTATATGCAGACCTAAATATTTTGCTAGAACATTTAACAGTCTCAATGTTATAACTGAAGCTAATTTTTTTCAACAGCTCAAATAAAACATTATTCAGAGCACTTGAATAGAGGTTGTCACCTCCTGTTTCACAGCACTGTTCTGGAAGGTGTTCCTCTTTTCTCCTACAATGCAGCGCTCTGGAAACTTGATTGCAAAAACCAAGGGAGTTCCTTCTTTATATTACACTCATCATGAAACAAGAAGGGCAAGAAGCAGCATTAAGACAACTGAATTCTGCAGCTAGTGACCAAAACTCATCTTCTCTTGTCATACAATGAAAAAAAATCAGAAGTTCTACTTGTCTGAGAAAATGCTAGAAATTTTATTTTATTCATCATGTTTCAGGAATAAAATTGTAACCTTTAACAAGTTATTTTAATTCCATACAAACTCCCTTGGAAATGACAAAGAATGTATGTGATTAAAACATATGTTTACATAAGGTAAAAGATTATATCCTTAGCAAGTACAATGGCCAAAAGTGAAGAGCTGTTGCACAAGACCTTCAATGTCCTTTCTGCTTCCTTTCATGGAAGAAGCTGGCAAACCCAGCTAGAAAAATTTAAAAGGACAACAGAAAAGCATTGATACTCATATTAGCAATTGAAAATGTTAATATTGCTAAATGATTTGTGCGATATTGCAACTTTACATTGATAAAATGACTTGTAAATCAGCCATTTAAAAATCCAGACTTTGTAACATATGCCAAAACCCCCAAGGTTACTCATGTATGAATAATCAATGCACTCTTTAGTGGTACACATTTAAAGCCTCCAATGAAGGGGAAGCATAACAGCTGTTTGAATAGTAGGTAGAAAGGTCTTTATACCTGTAAGTACATTGGGGAGGAAATACTAAATGTCTGTAATTGCTGCACCCATTGCATTCAGTGTGCAACTGCAAACACAAGGAAAGGAACCAGTGTACAGTACTAGTACTGTTTAAATAACACACAAGATTATACATTGCAGCATAATTATTACTACACACATACGTTCTCAGTACATGCTGGTATATAGGTTCTCAAACACACATGCACACTCAGTCACAAGCACGCTTCATGCATCCTCTCACAAGCAAACACACATTCACACCATTCATTCCCACTCACAGTATCTGAAGGCTCTATATAAGGTAGATTGCTATATTGTTTAGAGCTACCACTTTTTTTTTTTCCTTTTTCTTTTATATAAAAGCACATGCTAAAAGATCACATCCACAGTAATCTCGCAGCAACACTCGGAATGATCACACAAAACCCAGGGAACATTAGTGCACACACAAAATTAAGCTAAAAAAAAATAATAATCTTTGGAGTTCCAATCACACTGTTAGTATAACAATCCCGTAACTGTGAAGACTAGTTATAAGCTTTGTAATTGATTAAGTCACACAGTGCAAAGTAAGGTCCATTGACCCTTTTGTGTAAAGGGTAGGCTGGAAGCCACACGGGTAAGTTCAATAGATAGTTCGTATATACATGCAACCAGGAACACACAACCAGATTTGTGCTCTTAGATTGGTCATTCTGAATCACGATGCACTTCCGAAGCATCAGCTCTACAAATTGGGCAGGTACGATTTGCCTGTAAAACCAGAAACAAAAGAGGATTTACTGTACTGACAAATACATTGTTAAGGTGATATGTGCATGACACTGAACATCTGTGACAATAATGACGTTGCTACCTTCAGCACTCAAGTACTGAAAAGCAATTCAACAGTATTAAAAACAAGAAAAGACAAAGTGTGCTTATGTCTTTTTTTAGCTTGTTTTGTTATGGTAGAGTGGTGTGGTAAGTTTGCCAATTCAAAATCATATTTAAAAAAAATAATTGTGCCTTTTATCTTTAAAGATAAAGCAAACCAGCAAACTAGGATTTATCTAAATGATGGTGGTTTTATTAATGCAATTTCATAATTACAGTATATTGCAATCAGATGGATGCAACTAAGAAGCTGTGCTGTGTGCTGCAAAGAAACCCACCAAAACCAGACTAGCAACTTTGGTCTGCAAATAGATGTCCTATATGAGGATGTCATGTTGTTATAAGCTCTACTGATCACAGATCACATCTCTTCATACTCTGTTCATTTATTCTCACAGTAAGCCCATCCTATAGACTTGGTCAAAGCTGAAAGATGACTAGGGAAAAAGGGAAGGGGTTTTAGCAAAGAGAAAGGAAAAAAAAAAAAGAGAGAGGAGATGACCTGATGAAACAGGTATTCAAGTAACACACACAAGCAAGTCTAAATTTAGCCCTTCAATGAAACGCTCACTGAAAGTATGTCCCATGACTTTTGTAGCTTTCTTAAAAAGGTAAGACAGATGAGAAGTAACATTCCTTAAGCTACTGGGAAAGTATTTCTGCCTTCTCATTCCCTATTTCAAATAAAGACTAATTTCATTTTAGCAAATGATGAGAAAAAGCCCAAAACAAATATGTAACATCTATGATAAAACACTTCCTTTGCCACGGGCAAAGAGAACTCTTTCCTGCCCAGAATTCCGTATTTCATAGTTCCCAAAACTGCAGGATCAACCACTGTCAATTCCAAGTTTTTCTAAGGTAGCCAAACTTCTCAACAAAAATACAAGTGAGAGCATCAAGAAATGTGTCTCTGCAGGCCAGAGTTCAGAAATCATTGCTACGCATTTCAAATCCAAACAATAAATGCCAATGAAAGTAACATGTTATTACTGAAAAACATTATTTAGTAATGCAAGTTAAAATGAGGGTATATTTTTTTTCTGTCAATTACTCTTTTATTACTGTTTTATAGTTTATATTGTAGTTATTATTGCTTTATAGTTTTTGTAAAGCATGGATTGGAGAATCAATTCAAAATTTATTTCTTGCTCTTTCACTAACAGTTTTGCAATTACTTGAGGACAATGCCATTAACTGATTACTACTTTGTACTTGCATTATTCTAGATATAATTCAGCTAATATAATTTTTAAAATAAAAAGGCATGTTCTTCAAAATTCAATGGATTAATGAATCGAGGTATTCGCTTAGATAGCTGATATCTACCATTTGTATCTACCATTTGTAGCACAACACAGAGCATGCAGTGGGAGTAATTTCCTGACAGGAATGGCAGAAATAAATCCACTGTTAGAGGTTAAAATGAATACTCATGGGCACTGCAGCACTGCTTTTTAAGTAACTTTTCAAGATCACAGATGAACATCTGTTTTAAATTTAGTTGCATTCTTGTGCCTTTCACGAAATTCATTCCCCCTTCCTGGCATTTAACATGACTCTTTGGTACAAAAAGAAGAATAAGGTGGACTTAATACTGTAATATTGAGCTTCTAACTAGTCACTCTTTCAAGCAAACTTACTTTTTGTACTGTAGGAAGAGAGAGCTCCAAATTGAACTACCTGATTTATTTTTATGTATTTTATAGAAATTTACAGCTAAAGTGAACTGCATTTAGAATAATGAATCTGTAGGGCTACTAGAATCCTCTAAAAAGCATTGCACTACTTTGGTGTTAGTCCATCAGAACCAAGTTAAATTATAGTTACAATTTGCCTTTTCTCATATAATACAACATTTCCTATCAGACTGTTAAATAGAAAGGCAAGTTTTCCTTTTTATCTGGTTCTAAACCCTAAGGGTGAAGACAAGCTGTCCTTTGGAATGATGACTAACTCTTACTTTACAAAAGAACAGATTTCACATGTATTCATATTTGACTAAAGGATTTAGGATATTAAGAAATAACCAAATAGGGTGAAATATGAGAGTTGACAAGTTACTGCGAAAAGCAAAAGGATAACCTCCCTTTTGTTAAGTATGTTTTCTCCACTGTATTACACATTTTTTCATAAGTCTTTGTTGCTTGGTTACGCAGGGAAGTATAAATTAAAGTGGGCAACTTAATGCACTGTAAAAGAACATTTCCTCTCACTTCCTCACACTACCTAAAAAGGTGATACTGTACATAGCATTATACTAGCAGGGCAGATCAAACCTTTCAGGCAGAGGCAAGCCACAAAACTTTTTTTTTTCTCCATCATCACCAACAGGCAGTGGAATAAGGATTATTTTTTTTTAATAATCAGATTGGATCACTAACCTCTTGTTTAAATCTTTCACTAACAACATGGTGAAACTTAAAAAGAATCAACTTGATGCCATAGTTCTAGAATTAGTTCTAGAAATATTCCTAGATTACAATTTCTTCAGAGACAAGATTAAATCAGTAAAACACAGGGACAAACTGGTAACTTTTTTTTTTTTACCTTGTGGAAAAAAGTTACAAGTACTGAAAGCTATGATTTTCACCTTCCCTTGCAGAATTTACCAACTTGATGTTGGCTGGATGATGTGAATTAAGTGGATATGGACATAAATATACTATAAACATACAGAACAAGTTGTCAAATACATAAAGGAATGGACAGAAGCAAAACTATAGCCCAGAATATCTTCCAGTTATCCTCACTTCCAGATATTTGCTGCTTAACTGTAGCCAAGTTTAGATAGAGGTTCTAACTAAAACAGGATGGTGTTACAGCCTATATTTCTGTTATAATTCGTAAAGCAAAATAATCTTTATTTCCTGTTGTGGTTTAACCCCAGCTAGCAGCTAGGCACCACAAAGCTGCTCGCCCACTCCCCTTCGTGGTGGGATGGGGGAGAAAATCAGAAGAGTAAAAATGAGAAAACTCATGGGTTGAGATAAAGACAGTTTAATAGGTAAAGCAAAAGCCGCGCACAGAAGCAAAGCAAAACAAGGAATTCATTCACCACTTCCCATCGGCAGGCAGGTGTTCAACCACCTCCAGGAAAGCAGGGCTCCATCATGCTTAACAGTTACTTAGGAAGACAAACACCGTCACTCTGAACATCCGCCCCTTCTTCCTTCTTCCCCCAGTTTTATATGCTGAGCATGACATCATATGTTATGCAATATCCCTTTGTTCAGTTGGGGTCAGCTGTCCCAGCTGTGTCCCCTCCCAGGTCCTTGTGCACCCCCAGCCTACTCGCTGGTGGAGTGGTGTGAGAAGCAGAAAAGACCTTGGCTCTGTGGAAGCACTGCTCAGCAGTAATGAAAACATCTCTATATTATCAACACATGTTTTCAGCACAAATCCAAAACATAGCTCCATACTAGCTACTATGAAGAAAATTAACTCTATCCCAGCCACAATCAGCACAACTTCCATACAACATCTTTGTACCTGTGTAACTAAACCCACACAGTGTAAATATATTGCCTTAGCAATCCTACACAATGATGCTTTAACCTTACCTAGCTTATTTTGCATCCAACTCTGGAATACCTGATGTCAACACATGCAGTTTTAAGTGGGTATAACTGTACCCTCTTTAGGTTTAGATTGCACCTCGTTCCCCCACCTAGCAGATACTCTTACGCTCATAGAGTTTTTCTATGATAAGACAACCTTTAGAAAATATCACACTTGAAGATCTATTAGAAAAGATACAGTTCCTAAGTAGGGACAGTGTATTGGGTTTGTATGGCAAGGTTTTGGTACCGGGAAAGCTGCAGGGGTGGCTTCTGTAAGAAGCTGCTAGAAGCTTCCCCTATGTCCAACACAGTCAATGCCAACCAGCTGCAAGATGGACCTGCCGCTGGCCAAGGCCGAGCCCATCAGCAACAGCAGAAGCACCTCTGGTATAACACAGTTAAGAAGGGGAAAAAAAAAAGAAACCAACTGTGCAACTGCAGCTGGAGAGTGGAGTGAAAATACATGAGAGGAACAACTCTGCAGACACCAAGGTCAGTGAAGAAGGAGGGGGAGGAGGTGCTCCAGTCACTGGAGCACAGATTCCCCTGCAGCTCCTGGAGAAGCCCATGGTGAGGCAGGCTGTCCCCCTGCAGCCCATGGAGGCTAATGGTGGCAGATATCTACCTGCAGCCTGTGAAGGACCTGTCAGAGCAGGTGGATGCCCAAAAGAGACTTGTGACCCCATGGGAAGCCTGTGCTGAAGCAGGCTCCAGGCAGGACCTGTGGACCCATGGAGAGAGGAGCCCACGCCAGAGCAGGTTTGCTGGCAGGACTTGTGACCCTGTTGAAGGGACCCATGCTGCAGCAGTTGGTGAAGAACTGCAGCCTGCGGGAAGGACTCATGTTGAAGAAGTTGGTGGAGGACTTTCTCCTGTGGGAGGGACTCCACGCTGGAGATGGGGAAAAGTGTGAGGAGTCCTCCCCCTGAGGAGGAAAAGCAGCAGAGAGAACGTGTGATGAACTGACTGTAACCCCCATTCCCCATCCCCCTGTGCTGCAGCAGGGGAGGAGGGAGAGAAACCGGGAGTGAAGTTGACCCCAGGAAGAAGGGAGGGGTGGAGGGAAGGTATTTTAAGATTTGGTTTTATTTCTCATAATCTTACTCTGATTTGATTGGTAATAAACTAATTTTGTAATTTCGAGTGTGTTTTGTCCATGACAGTAATTGGTGAGTGATCTCTCCCTGTCCTTATCTTGACCAAGGAGCCTTTCGTTATATTTTCTCTCCCCTGTCCAGCTGCGGAGGGCAGTGACAGAGCGGCTTGGTGGTCACCTTTGCCTCTGGCCAGGGTCAACGCACAGACAGGAACATCAGAAAAAAGCCGTTTCACCACTACTACAGTACCTCTACGACTATGAAAATAAAGTCTAAACTAAATCTGTTTTTTTGACTTTGCTGTTCTGAATTAAATTGCTGGTTCATTACCAACTGAAAGTACTAAATCTAACTGTAGAACTGCCACATTGAGTCCAAAAAAAGCTTAATTAAACATACTTGTCTGACTCTTGAGACCAGCGTCAGGCAAGAAAGAGCATGAGAAAAGGACAAGCATGCATGATACTTCCCTGACATGTTCTTCTAACTTCCAGCAATCTGCAGATCAGGGTCTATGAATCAGAGGTATTTTTTTTGCATTAATAGCCTGGAAAAAGCTGTCTTTTTAAAAATCTGTATAATCAATTTAACCTATATAGACCTATAGCATCCACTGTCTCACGGGCTGTGTCAAATGGTCTTAGTTCTTTTTTCTTAAAATGGAGTGAATACTATCCCTGGATACTTTGTCCACACCACAAATGACTTAGAAAATTTCATGCAATGAAAAGACTTGACAAATCTAGTGTGAACACTCCTTGAGAGGAGTAGTGGGACACTGGAGAATACCACTTGAGCAGATATAATCTATTCTTAATTTGCAGTAACTGAATAAAACAGCATACATCTAGCATAGATAAACTGATAATATTATGTGTGTGTGGGGCGTGTGGCTTTTTAATCTGACAATAAACCAACTAGGTGTTTACATTCCTCTTGCTGATTCTTAAGTATGTACGTGGATTCAAATACTGAAGGACACCAGTTCTACTGAAAGTTATGAGCATTGTTGTGGAAACATTTACACTGGCCTTAGATTTTGTAGAAGCTTTAGACTACGTGGGTACTGTAGCCTAAGAGCAATTTCTTATCCCAGTTTTTAAAATCCTTCTCATTATTCTTGATATCTTGTTAGCCAAAAGAATGCAGTCAATATTAACTTGATTTCTTTCGTCTTCTGCACTGAATATTTTAACGTCTGCCTATGATGGCGCATTTTCTTGCTTTTATGAAGGGGCAAAGGGTTTTAATTTAGTTTTCTGAAACAACAGACGCCACCTGTAATTCTCTAGGGACTGTATCCTATACTAACATAAGATTATTGCAGTTTCAAATGTTCTACACAATAGACTACACACAGATTAAACTAAAGCTGAATAGAATAAAATATCAAAAAAAAAGGTGAGGCAAGATGGGGATCAATACCTTGCTGGCAGTTGATCTGGCTAATGCAGCTTGTAGAGGTGTCTGTGTATCATCATCTACTTATTTGTATTTCCAGTTCTTCACACCTTCTGTACTGCTGCTATTTTCTCTGTCCTCTTACTGGGCTGCCCTGATTATAGATCCTTTCTTTTCTGCTCAAATTATCTTACATCATATATCGTATATCATAATTTTGTAAAACTATAATTTCTATTTGCATATATTACATTTCCATATATATGTATACATGCATACACATATATGTACACAAAACACATTTTATTCGCTCCAGAACTTAATGTTAATAGCAAAGTGGGGGAGGAAGGTATTAGTACTCATTCTTGCTATGCAGAATATGTGAAACAATTAAAGCTACCATCATCACAGAAATTCTAATTCATATTCCCTATATTGTTATGTTACCTTTTTGTTTTCAAGTCTTTAATTTTACAGATTACTTGAATTCACAGTCATTGTTTTGTGCAAATGGAAAACACAGTAAGATCTGTCAATGAAAATAATTCTCTTCAAATTAATTTTTCCTTGTTCCAAGGATTATAAAAAAACTTCCTTCATCAGTTGTTAGAAAATTATCGTAAGTAGGCAGTGCTTCCACTCTGCTGGCATTTGTAGCCTAAGTATTAGAAACGTGAAACAAGATGAAATGAAGTGGAACAGCAACATACCTCACCCCTCTCCCCGCAAACTACATAATGAATTCCCTATAAGATAGGTTTTTTTTTTTTTTTTTTTACCTTCAGCCATTTATCGACACACTTGGCATGGAACTCGTGGTTACAGGGTAAGACTCTAAGTAGCTGCCTTGACTCAAAATCACACATGCACACCACACACCTAAAAAGACAACAAAGTTCAAATGTATTTGCTATGTAAGATCAAGAAATACATATTCCATACAAAACTTTATAGGTACCACACCTTTACACCTTGGGTAGCTACAGTTATCTATATCTGAGGTTGAAGATATGTAGTGTCACAATGTAAACTGAGAATTGTTGTGGGGTTTTTTCCTGTGCGTTCAAATCAGAGGGCAAGTGCTCCTGCTCACAGGAGTTCACAGACCCAACCAAAAGAACAGATGTTTAATCAAAATGGTGAAATAATGATCTATAAAGTATATTCCCTACTGATACTAGTAAGTCACACTGATGGTCACTGAAACTAGAATATCAGAGAAAAATCCTTACACTTAAGTTCCATATTAGACAGCATTTGATACTAAGTCACTTTAACTACCTTCATATCCATACTGCCCTTTCCACGTGGTTGTGTAGATCTTTCAAACACAGTAAATTAATGGGTTTTAAAGCAAGAAGATGCACTCTTAGACCACTAACCAGGCTCTATTAGGAGCACTTGAAACTTCAACACTATTTTAATACAGGCTAAATTCCAAGTTGACAATGTCACTGTAAATTCTAGTATGCTGAACAAAACCTAGAACACCTTTCTTTCAGTTTAATTTTTAAACTGAAACATAGCTAAATAATGTGAGACTAGATAGAGGTTTTAAAGTAAGGATAAATAGTATTTGTTCTGGAAAACAATGCAAGAAAAAAAAGAAAATTAAACTGTTTACTGTCATGACTGCCTTTAAAGCCCTTCTGGCCTAGCTGAAGTTGCAAGTTAAAGAAAAGAAAATATAGCCACCTAAATTATGGACATTTGAAAGAGACCAATGTACGTACAATGTCTGTTCTGACTGGTGGTTGTTTGGATTGAACCTGTAGGATGGAAGCTGTTCAATGTCTGCCTTTGTCAATCCTCGTGGTTTGGCTTCTCCTAGACGTTCTGCCAAATTCAGCAGTGCCTGCAACACATGGAAACTGGACATTTAAAAATTCTGAAGGCTCTGGTTCCACTAGAGGTGGGGCTGCCATTACACCTCACCACCTCAGCTGGTAGCACAAAACACCCTTCTATCAAGAAATGTTTAGAACTTCCGTTCTCCACTACAACACAAGCCCCATGGAAAGTCTTTCAGAATTCAACCATCTTTCTAATTATGTAAGATGTTCTCTTTGGGATTTCAAAACCGCCACGACCCAACTTCCAATTATTCCAGTGGCTGCATGCACAGCTTGGTAAGTATTTTGCTTCTGAAGAATCCCCTCACCCCATTATGAAATTAATAGTGCTGGTAACCATAAAAAATCATTAACAAATGTGCTTCCTAAGAATATGCGACTCTGGTCTTGAGAGAAACCAAGAATTTAATGGCACAGGCTTTGCTCCCACTCCGCATCTTGGGCTAGCTGAATTGAAATATCGAGATTTTATCCTGAATCTGGAAAACAAATACATACCATCAAACTTCACACACTTTTTTTGCTAAATTTTATGTTCATTTTTTATAAGCCAACATTGCAACTAAAAGCCTCTCATGTAAATAATTTGCATTCTATCAGGTACATAACTTCCACTCCTTCACAAGGGACCTAGGAAAAAAATCACTATAAACATCATGGAGAACCAAGGCACAGGAATGCTAAAAGACTTGCTGAAAGCTGCAAATGGTAATGAGCACAAAGAGATTTCTAATACTGTCAAACCTAGGGCCCAAATTCTCAGAAATAAGATGATGCTTCTTCTGAACTAGCACAGAAATTACTATATAAGTGCTCATTGTTAAACTGAAAATGTGCAACTATACAGAGCTCTTAAGGGGAGCACAGGCAAAGAGATGCAAAAGTAAGGGCTGATGATGACTGCTTGAAGAGAAATCAAATGGAATCCAATAGTCTCAGAACCAGCAAAGGCACAACAGCTGGGACTCTCTCATAATTATCTAGGATATTAAAGAGGGTTCTACATCTATAGATGTGAATTACTGTACCCTCCTGAGGGCCAAGAAGAAAAGGCCCTCAAGTTTTATAAACACTACATTTAGATTTATTAATCCTATGACATTGACTATTCTGTATTAACACTATTCTGCAAATTTACGCACATAAAACTATTAACTTACCCTGTTCTTTTGAAAGTGCTTCAGTTCTGTTTGATATTTAAAATCAATTAAAATTCAAAAGGAGAAGAGTGGCATGTAGAACATAAAAGCTGAACAATATAATGATTACTAGCCTGGAAGGGTGGATTCTGGGAAAGAGCAATAGACAAAAATAAAGCTAAGCATTTCTAATATCCAGCATTGCAAAAAAGTCTGAAAGGATGGTGTCTGGATTCTGCCTTCACAGTCATTACATTTATTTGAAAGACAATAGCAGGATTAAAAACAAAATATAATGGAATTTTATGTTATTGCTTGAGCTAACATCTGTTCTTTAAAGGTAGTTGTAGTTCACACACCAACCTCATAGTTTTCTACCTCTCCATCTTCCACATCCAACTCAAAGCTGAAAGCTGGTCCAACTGCAGGTGGCACTGGGAGCATTGATCTACCATGAGAGCAAACAATGATAAGGTTCAGCATCTTACCAATGGAAAGGACAGAAACATCTGGCAGAGGCAAAGTTATCTTATTGATCCCTCTCAAATCAACAATTTCTCAGAATTGTTAAAAATGTTAAGTTTGGAGTCAAGAATAGTGAGAGAGTCAAATGAAAAAGCTAATTCTGCCCCTTTTTGATACTAAGAGTGCTGCCTTTTTCATTGCATGCGTGCCTCAACTGATACTTCCAACCAGGCTCAGCGTTATTACAAAAACTAATCTCTTGATTTTCACAGATTATGGAGAGCTAAAACTGACAATGAATGGACATTCTGGTTTTAAATGTTTTACTTCTTTAAGTAGATAAAATATCAACAAAGATAAGGAATCCTAAGTTCACTTAGCTCTCCAATACAAAAGCCTTGAAACTTTTATAAGCCTAAAACACACAATGAAGATAAATAGGATATGCTGCTGAACCAACTTCCATACTGAAGGCAAGCACAAACTCACTTTCTCACATACCATGATGTTGGTCAAAGCAGAATCTCTTCAGATAAAGAGGAAAGAGAGAAATGTTTTTCTGTTTTTATATTTAACAAATGGTTTTACCCCCCCAAGATCAAAACTTAATGCACAGAGAAATCACAAATTCACGGCACTAAAATATACTAAAATCCCACTGAAGTCATCAGGAATTACTGTGCCACATTGTGACCTCAATGGACAGGCAAGAAGCTATGACGTCACTCTCAGACTGTAAGATGCAAAGTTGAACAGCTTCACTGGATCAGATTTCTAGTGCCATTTTCATGCCATGTCCGAAATTGCACAAAAAGAAACTACAGATCTGGTGCCAATGTTTGATTATTTCCTTGTCAATGTCACCATGCCCACCAGAAAATCATCTTTGTTTTCCAAACATTTCATACTTATTTCCAAAACAGAACATAGAAGAGTAATAAATCTCATGTCATATGCCCAAACTCCCCCACAGAGGGTCTACCATAACACACTACAGATAATCCCTAAATGTTAATTATCCTGCATATTTTCCAGAAACAGCCAATCGGAGGCAGAACAGAAATCCAACAGCTGTAACAGATTAGCAGTTCAGCCAATAAAGACTAACACACAGAAAGCTCCCACCCTTGTGTTTCATAATTAAGAACGAAACCAAATGAATTTATTCTGTAAGTGAAGACTCCAGGGACTTTATCTAACAGTGTAACCATGCCTCTGTAAGAATATCTGAGAACCAAGTTTTAAAATTTGTTGAAGATTTTACGAAGAGTTCAGAAACAAGAGGCTATTGTGCCTCAAAAAAACCCCCTACAAAACTACATTGGACAAAATTGTTCACTTATATTTTTCCTTGCTCAAGGGTGTATGTTATTCAAAATAGGCTGAAAAATTTGCAAAGAAATGGAAGTTTTTCTCCTCTCTGTGACAGCTGAACTATGCCTGCTCTCTGCTAAAAGTCCAACCATAAGAAGTGCTGAGACTCTTGTTGAAAGTCATGTGACTTCTTAATAGCCTACATGGAAGCAAATGTACTTTGAACTTACAGCACATAAGGTAATAGGCTGGGATGGTAAGGGTGTGGTGGTATTGGCTGCTGTGATCGGTATCTGCTGCGCCCTGTGAGTCTTCGAGGCATAAAAGGTGGGTAAGGCTGCAAGAAAGAAGAAAATAAGCTTCAACTGGAACTTGTGGAACTGGAACTTGTGTCCAGTTCTGGGCTACCCAGCACAAGAGAGACATGGACATACTGGAGAGAGTCCAATGAAGGGCCACTAAGATGGGACTGGAACATCTCACATATGAGGAAAGGCTGAGAGCTGGGACTGTTCAGCCTGGAGAAGAGAAGGCTTAGGGGGATCTTAGCAATGTATATAAATACCTGGAGGGAGGGTGCAAAGCAGACGGAGCCAGGCTCTTTTCAGTGGTGCCCAGTGACAAGACCAGAGGCAATGGGCACAAACTGAAACACAGGAGGCTCCGTCTGAACATCAGGAAACACTTCTTTATGTGAGAGTTACTGAGCACTGGCACAGGTTGCCCAGAGAGGTTATGGAGTCTCCATCCTTGGAGATATTCAAAAGCAGTCTGGACATGGTCCTGGGCAACCAGCTTTAAGTGGCCCTGCTTGAGCAGGGGGGTTGGACCAGATGACCTCCCTTCCAACCTCATCCAGTCTGTGAGTTTGTGATGCAACATTTTGTTTTCTTAATCGTGAAATGAAATCTGAATATTGAATCCACTTTCAATAAAGCATTAATAAAAAAATCCAGCCTCTGCTCAAATCCAAAAGAACCTCAGCCACAATTTGAAACAATTCCCATCAATAACACAATCATAGCATTCCGTGTGAAAAAGTAGCAACACACAACAGAAATTCTTGCAAGCTCTTGCGTTCTTAGTCTACATGTAGGCTGGTTTGGGAAACAAGACTTGAACTGCTGACTCTCTTGTAAATATAAAAGCCCAGCCTTTAGGCCTGGTGCTATTATACAGGTTTGCACACAAGCAGTTGACTAAAGAAGCCTTTAAAAAAAAAAAGTCTTTAAAAAAAGATTTTACTCCCTCCCCTTTAAAAAAAACAAATCTAAGCAGTGGGGTATATTTACATTTATGTTAATGAAGGGTTGAAGCCTTTCAAGTGTACATGGAGATTTTAATCAGTACAATTTTGGCAGCTGGACAATGCCTAAAGAGACAGTAAAGCCTAAAGCTTCAATGTATTCTTTCTATGGATAAAACAGGCCATACTTTTTTCATTTGCATGCTAAGCTCTTTACTTGTATATTTAAGTTTTCATTATAATTGTTCAAAATTCCTTGCATTACCTACCAAAATGTGGACATACATGGTAAAAAATTTCCACTTATATGGAAACTGTATTTTTCCAGAAATATTCAAAGTACTAAATTTTTTTTAGTAATTTTTAAAACTGAAATTCATGTACCACTATTGAATTCATATTGAAGGCATTAAGACTTTTTGTCTTGAAACAAAAAACACTCAAAGTCTTCACAAACGTTTTTCTTCTTCCATGTTTGAAATTTAAGGAAATGCAAAAGTCCAACACCACCAATAACTAACCTAAACCCCCCTAACTTTACAATTGAAACATTATTAATACATGGTCATACATAAAACGTACATATGAATATAAACATGATGCAAAAGAGCCAGGGTGTTTTTCTTGAAAGGAAGATCTCACACTAGACATAGCAAATATCAGTTTTACTGCTTTGTGAATTCTGCAATCCCAAAATACAATTAGAAACTGTTGTGTTCACTGAATGAACAAGAATCAGAAATGCAGCCATTCCATCATAATTTAATGTAAATAAAATTTTACACAGATTTAGGATTGCTTTACGAAAGACCATATGATTACTTGTAATACACCTCTATTCTACTCCTCAGTAATATACAACCTAGAACTGAGGCATCAGAAAGGATAAATGCTATAAAATCTGCAAAAACATGGTATTTTATTCCTTATCTACTTTAAAGACTGAACTTGGAAATCAAGAAAGCCTCACTTGAACCAAAATGTTTATGTAATCCATCTAACAAGCATATTGAATAAAATGCAAGTAGTTTATGGAAGTTCTTAAGTGTCTTTGTCTTCAGAGTGACTCAGTGACTGAAAACTTCATTGAAAATCTGTACACCTTTAATTTAACAAGCTGAGTATTTTTTTAAATGGTGGAGACTTATGTCAACCTTTATAAAAATTGCAGCAAGCATTTAACCTAGTTTTGTGATTTCAAGGACTGTAATTAAAGAGAAGTTATGGTATATTCTGTAGTCACAGGGCCTAAAATTTAATTCTCATTTAAAATTTTCTGTAACAATATGCCTCTAAAACTTTCTGTCATCTTGATGCTCAGGTCAAATAGTGAAAAAATTCAGAGCCCATACTTGATTCTACTTATTTCTTCAAGCATTACACAAGCAGGAAAACATTTTTAAAAAAGCCAAAACACACAAAACAACAACAACCACCAAAAAAATCATCTCAGGACTAATATAATTGCAGACTGAAGTACACCACAAAGATCCTAGAGGTAGCACTGATACTGGACATACCACAGAAACACAAAATTCAGCACAGACTTTATCCTGCACTAGATTTTATTATTATTTTTTTTATGTGCTGCTGCAGTTGAACTGTCTGTAGATCCTCAGAAAGTTGGCTTAAAGCAAGCTTGGCAGTCTAAATTATGGAAGCACTCTATACAACTGCTTGCCTGCAAATTGCAAACAGTCTGGAGAAGAACTATTTCTAAAGCATTCCAGCTTTCCTGACTTTTGGAAACTCAACATACAATGAAGAATTAGCTAAGAGTGACAGCAGCTTTTCTAAACTGTACTAATTAGTTTCTACATTAGAAGTTCTAGACTGTGTGGCAACATGGAATGTTTTCTAAGTAACTGCTACGACACTCTGCAGATGTTATCAGAAATCATTTGCTGGTATCACTAAGTTATCCTTAACTTGATGAAAACAAGTTTAAAGAAAATACCATGGTATGCAGCTATAGCCAATAATGGAATACAACTGCAAGAAGTGCCACTTTTCAATAAAATGTACTACAGAATAAATGTTGATGCAGCATGAATGAGAATGTAGCACAGAAAACAATACTCACTACACCAAATGACACCTCCTGGTGTAAAGGATCGTGGGTTAAGAACTGGAGAGGAGCTGAGGGAGGCAATGTTGGTGGATGGGCTGAGGGAGGGTATGTAAAACCTCCTACAGGAAGATGTTCTCCAAGCAGTTCTACTTCATTTTCTATCCTTTGAAGTGGCTAAAAAAACAGGAGATAGGCTTTGTTGCAATAATAGAGATGCAATTTTTCCCCAATAAAGAACTGCAATCCTAGCTGTATATTCTGAGCGCCAGTGGTCAGTTTTATAGGGTAAAAAATTTTAAAATTGCAGGTATAATTGTACTCAGTTTCACATAGTAACTCTGTGAACAATTCCTGTGTCATTAACACTACCAAAAACCAAAGACAACACTACATATTTGATATAAATTCACCTTTTCCAGCTAGCCATGCTTATAGACCAGGAATTTATGTGATCTAGCAAATATAGAAGTGGCTGTAATTTCCTGTGTCTTGCATATTTCAGGACAAATATTTGCTCTCCTTCTTGCCAGGCTGCTCTCACTGTACAACTATGCGAGAGAAAAAAATAAACAACCATAGACAAGAACTGAAATTGTGCCAGAAAATCTGAAAAGTGGAGAGGAAACACGGCAACTCCAGTGGATTAAACTGCTAATGATATTCAGTAATCAAGCAGATGCTCTTCTAGGAGGGTCATACGAGCAGTCCCACTAAGAACACACAGTCCAGTGGTCTCAGAAGCATGAGATTCCAGTTCTGCATTGCAATCTAGTCAACTGTAGTACATCAGTCATGCCCAAAAGTGTCAAGAAATAACCAGGAATTGTCATTGTTTCATTAATACACCTTTCTGTTCTTGACACTGAATTTCCACCATTTCAAGAAATTCAGCTAAGAAAGCCACCTTCTGGAATCAAACTTGTGTTTCCCTGTTATGCAGAGCCAACATTAAACACAAGGTATTCTTAAAACACTAAAATACAAGCTTTTTGCCAGAGCTGAAAGTTCTGACAGGCAAGCCTTGTCAATAACCTAAATAACCCAAGCTAAAACCTGAGCCCATACATTTTCTAAAGAAAAGTCTTATAGAGATTACCACTGAAAACCATATTTTCACACCTGTTTTCCTATCATCGTAACAAAGTGATTACAACCCTATTCACACCTGAGACATGGCATTAGGAAGTCTCAGCAGTGCTTCTAAGTAACAATGAAGCTGTTTTCTATTTCTGCATTAGTGAAATACTGGCATCTTCTAGTCAGAGGGACAAACAAATGGACATGAGTATACAGATAACCCCACAGTAAGAGCTGCAAGCCAGAACTGAAAAAATCTAATTTCCCCCTAAATCCAAAACAGGGTCACATTTAACCAGGTTTGCACAGTCCCTATCACTAAGCCAAGTCTGCTTAAGCAGAAGGCATCAATAACTTTCATAAGGGAAAAAAAAAGGGGGGGAGGGGAAAGGGAAACTGTAGGCTCCTGAATATGTCTGGACAGCCTAAGGTCATTATGTTCTAGAAAAAGCACTGGTCATTTAAATGAGCATGTAAGAAAAGTAACATTCTGTGCTTTCTTCTCTCTCTGCTAAGCTTTTATGTGAGATTGCTACTGCACTACACAACCTTTTCTGGATTCTCTTCTGCTTCCTGGGAAAGAAATACCTGAAGGAATAGTTGGTGAAGCAGATACACACATTTTTGACAGAAGTAAAGGCCTATGGAGAAAGTGCACAGATAACAGCTAATGAAATCTGAAGAGAAACACAGTGAACTTTACAATATTTTTTTTTTCACCTTCACACTAAGTGGTTACAGACTTGCTAAGGAAGGGTAAGTACAAAAACCAAACTTTAAACAAAATCCTTCTGTTTCCTCAATTAGATATCAGCACTATTTGCCCATCCAGCTCCATCAATTCTACAGAGAGGAGGGTAAGAAGCATTACTTACCGACCGTGACTGCTGTGCTTGGAAAGGAACGAATTGTCCTGGAGGAGGCAAGTGAGGAGGGTGGTGTGGAGAGATATGAGGAGGATGCAAAAGGAAAGGGTCACTAGAAATGAGGGGTGGAAATGCTGCATATGGTACAGGTAGGTGCTGGACTGAGCACGCCTGAAGCATCTGAAATAAAATGAAAACAACATTTTTTGCCTCCAGCACAAACATTCCCTATAGAATATTCTACAGTTATTATGGAAAGATACCATTAAACCAAAGCAGTTCTCTTGCCTCCTTGGAAAAACCTCCAAAACACACAAATAGTAACTCATTCAAATAAACAAGCAACAGTGATTAGTACAGAACAGGCTCTACAAGTACCATAGTGTTACATCTGCTAGGTGCAAAGTAGCTCTCACTTCTTGTGAGGTCAGTGGTTTTCAATACTCCAGGATTAGACAGTGTCCTAAGTCATGAGCAGATACATTTATCCTAGTTAATTTTATTTTTCCTACATACTACCTTCAAAATAACATGCCAAAGCAATGGCCTTGTAACCATTTTAAGCTCTAGATGTAGCTGAGAGTCTCCCAGTTGTCAAGACTGTGCCTTAAAACCTCCATTGCTTCATATACTAAGAAAAATTCATAAGCTCTGCTCAATTCTGCACTTTGAGGGGAGCCTCAAACTCTGAAGGTAGCTCCCTAAAGTGATAGCTACTGTGGGAAATAGCTTTTTCTCTCCTCTTTGAAATTCCTCATACAAAAGCAACTTTGGTCACTAAAGTTTGAACACTAAAGTGATGAAGGCACTGCAGGGGAGCAGGAATGCGCTTGTGGAAGTGTTCAGTTTTACTTCCAACTCTAGATACGGAGGAGCAAGAAAACCTGCATTCTCTTCTTGCTCTTTGATCCATCATCAGAACATCAGGCACTTCTGTTACATTTTTGACAATTAAAAGAGTAATTAATAAGATATTTATCAAATCTTATGAAGACAGAGGACCCAGTTCTGATCTCTTCTTTCTTGTGTCACACAACATATACTGTGCATACTGACTATAATGACATAAAATGGTAAAGAGATTTAGTTTAAAATCAGATTGCAGTAATGGAGGTGGAACTATCACCTTAATTTACTGTGATCATGACCAAACATAAATCTTTACATGCACTGAAACAGTAACAGATTAATTTGATCTGACTACCACTTCCTCTTAAGAGCTGACTGTTCTTCACCCTCAGCTACTACATCTTTTTTTCTAAAAAATAAATACAACAGGCAAATATTTCTGCGGTCAAAATTCTTTATTCTGTTCTATTAAATTGAAAACTGTTCTCTGAAATAGCTGAAGATAAATTTGCAGGTAGAAAATCACATAGTGTTCTTTAAAACAGAAGGTACTTTGGGAAAAGCATACTAAAATAGGTTTCATCCCAAGATTCTGTATGGTAAAGTTTACCATAGCTCAAATATATGTTTGGAACGATCTGTGCTATACCGATGGCACTTTTTAAGTTACAGTAAATGAGGCTGCATTATCTTTCAAGTGGAAAGAAATGAAAACTACCTATTTATTCATTCACACTTTTGGAAAACTCCTGCTGTTTGAACACATGCTTCCAAGAAGTTTTAAAACTAATAAAGGTATTTCATAAATGACATTTGTTTATATCATAGTTACATATGCAGTGAGAGAGTCAAATATTGTGAAAGTAACAAAAGGATACAGGGAAGTTCACAGATGAAGCTTGCAAGCAAGCTGACATACTGGAGGGCAGGGCTACCTTTCAGATGTACTTTTACAGGCCAGAGAAACTGGCTGACAGGAACCGTATGAAGTTCAAAGGCAAACGCAAAGTCTGGCACTGGGAAAGAATAACTCCATAGAGCAGGACATTTTGAGACGGACTGGTTGGTGAGCAGATTTATAAAAAAAAGTTGGTTTCTTGTGGTCACATCGAATAGGAGTACACAAGAGCCTACACAGTGAACTCCTGCAGTCAAAAAGGCCTACTGCATGTTGGGCTGCATTACTAAGAATGTAACTAGTGGGTCAAGCGAAGTAATTCTGCCCCTCTATTTGGAACTTGTGAAACTATATCATAGAATCATAGAATGGTTTGGGTTGGAGGGGACCTCAAAGATCGTCTAGTTCCAATCACCCTGCCATTGGCAGGGACAGCCTTCACTAGACCAGGTTGCTCAAAGCCCCACCCAACCTGGCCTAAACACTTCCAGGGATGGGGAATCCACAACCTCTCTGGGCAACTTGTTCCAGTGCCTCACCACCCTCACAGTAAAGAATTTCTTCCTAACATCTAATCTAAATCTATCCTCTTTTAGTCCCTCATCCTGTCACTACATGCCCTTGTAAACTGTCCCTCTCCAGCTTTCCTGTAGGTCCCCTTTAGGTTCTGGAAGGCTGCTATAAGGTCTCCCCAGGGATTTCTCTTCTCCAGGCTGAACAACCTCAACTCTCTCAGCCTGTCCTCACAGCCGAGATGCTCCAGCCCTCTGATCAGCTTCATGGCCCTCCTCTGGACTCACTCCAAGAGGTCCATGTCTTCCTTGTACTGGGGACCCTAGAGCCGGGCACAGTACTTCAGGTCGGGTCTCACAAGAGCAGAGTAGAGGGGCAGGACCACCTCCCTCGACCTGCTGGTCATGCCTCTTTTGATGCAGCCCAGGACACGGTTGGCTTTCTGGGCTGCTAGCGGACACTGCTGGCTCATGTTGAGCTTTTCATCAATCAATACCCCCAAGTCCTTCTCCTCAGGGCCGCTTTCAATCCATTCTCTGCCCAGCCTCTAGGTGTGCTTGGGATTGCCCCAACCCATGTGCAGGACCTTGCACTTGGCCTTGTTGAACTTCATGTGGTTTGCACAGGCCCATCTCTCAAGCTTGTGAAGGTCCCTGTGGATGGCATCCCTTCCCTCCAGCATGTCCACACCACACAGCTTGGTGTCATCAGCAGACTTGCTGAGGGTGCACTCGATCCCACTGTATGGACTTTGTCACTGACAAAGATGTTAAACTGTGCTGGTCCCAGTACTGACCCCTGAGGAATGCCACTTGTCACTGTTCTCCACTTGGACATTGAGCTGTCGACCACAACTCTTTGAGTGCGACCATCCAGCCAATTCCTTATCCACCAAGTGGTCCATCCATCACATCCTTGTCTCTCCAATTTAGAGACAAGGATGTCATGCGGGACAGTGTCAAATGCTTTGCACAAGTCCAGGCAGATGACATCTGTCACTCTTCCCTTGTCCACCAAAGCTGTAACCCCATCATAGAAGGCCACCAAGTTTGTCGGGCACGATTTGCCCTTAGTGAAGCCATGCTTGCTGTCACTAATCACCTCCTTATTTTCCATGTGCCTGAGCATAGTCTCCAGGAGGATCTGCTCCATGATCTTGCCAGGCATGGAGGTGAGACTCACCAGCCCGCAGTCCCCCAGTTCTTCCTTTTTTCCCTTTTTAAAAATGGGGGTTATGTTTCCCCTTTTCCAGTCAGTGCGAACTTCACCGGACTGCCAGGACTTCTCAAATATGATGGAGAGTGGCCTGGCCACTTCATCTGCCAGTTCTCTCAGGACACATGGATGCAACTCATCAGGTCCCATGGACTTGCGCACCTTCAGGTTCCTTAGATATTCTCAAACCTCATCTTCTCCTACAGTGGGCGGTTCTGCATTCTCCTAGTCCCTGCCTTTGCCTTCTGTGACCTGGGCAGTGTGGCTCAAGCACTTGCCAGTGAAGACTGAAGCAAAGAAGTCATTGAGTACCTCAGCCTTCTCCATATCCTCGGTAACCAGCTTGCCTGTTTCATTCTGGAGGGGACCCACATTTTCCCTTGTCTTCCTTTTATCACTGACATAACTATAGAAGCTTTTCTTCTTGTCCTTAACATCCCTGGCCACATTTAATTCTATCAGGGCTTTGGCTTTCCTAACCTGATCCCTGGCTGCTTGGACAGTTTCTCTGTATTCCTCCCAGGCTACCTGCCCTTGCTTCCACCCTCTGTAGGCTTGCTTTTTTTGTTTGACTTTGCCCAGGAGCTCCTTGTTCATCCATGCAGGCATCCAGGCGTTTTTGCCTGACTTCCTCTTTGCTGGGATGTGTTGCTCCTGAGCTTGGAGGAGGTGACCCTTGAATATTAGCCAGCTGCCTTGGTCTTCTCTTCCCTCCAGGGCTTTGTCCCATGGTATTCTACCAAGCAGATCCCTGAAGAGGCCAAAGTCTGCTCTCCTGAAGTCCAGGGTAGTGAGCTTGCTGTGCACCCTCCTCGCTGCCCTGAGGATCTTGAACTCTACCATTTCGTGGTCACTGCAGCCAAAGCTGCCCTTGAGCTTCACATCCCCTACCAGCCCCTCCTTGTTGGTGAGAACAAGGTTCAGCATGGCATCTCTCCACATTGGCTCCTCTATCACTTTGAGAAGGAAGTTATCATCAATGCATTACAGGAACTTGCTGGATTGCCTATGCCCTGCTGTGTTGCCCCTCCAACAGATATCAGGGTGATTGAAATCCCCCATAAGAACCAGGGCTTGTGAACCAGGGCTATCTGAAGTCCTGTGTTCAGTTTTGGCCTCTTAGTGCCAGAGAAAGACACTGTCATACTGAAATGAGTCCACTGAAAGACAAGATCATGACCAGCAGCTTGGAGCACACTGCGTAACGGAAGAGACTGCAGAACTGGATTTGTTCGGCCTTAAAAAGGGAAAGCTAAGCAAAGACCTTACCATTTCTTCAGCTACTTCATAAGAGTGGACAGGCAGAACCTGACTCTTCCTTGAGGGGCAAAGTGAAAGGACAAGGACCAATGGGACCGATTTGCAGCAAAGAAAATTCAATCAGGTATACAGAAGAAATTCTTTACCACAAGGATAGTCAAACACTGCAGCAGAGGCTTAGAGGGGTTGTGAAATCTCCATCCTTGGAAATTGGTACTGCTCTTAGCAGGTGACCTCCAGACCCCCCTCCTAATTTATATTATTCCTCAATTCTGCAACATAATAGAAGAAAGCATAAAGTCTGCCTGCTGACATTGCATAAACTCAACCTTAATTCTTTTTATTCACTTGTACTGCATCCATTCTCTCAAAACACTTGATTAACTGTTGTACATTCAGTCCGAACAACGCGGTTAGAGCTTTACTCCTGTATATACTTCAAGGACAGATGGATTGTTTAATTATAAAACATTTTATAAATTGCACAGACAATACACCTGTTCAAAGAAGAGGGTAAGATTATTAGTATCTCTTGTTTGGATTTCCCTAAGACCCAATACACTTTTAGCTTTTTCTCTGTTGCTATTTCTTGCCTTGCTGAATTTACTATGCAAGTATTGTTCCAGTCCCTGGGAACCCAGTCTGAGATTGCTTTGCTCCACTAACACCACCACTAAATAGAAGAAAAAAGTTGTGTCTCATCCTGCCTCAGGGACATACGCTGACTCATGTAACAGATCTTCACCAATTTGAAAAGTATTGGGAAATATTGCCCACAAATATTCTAGACAAATATTCTTGTTGTCTCTTATGGTGACAAATGGCACCTGGACAAGATGAATGCAAATTACCTTCACTCTTCAATGAGCAGCTTACAGAAATAGGTGATCACATCGAAGGTTTTGTTTCAGAGTCATAGGCTTGCTCATGCCTTCAGGCCGTAGCATGTGCAACAGGAAAAGTTAAGTTACACACTGCTGGCAAATGCACAGCCAGCAGAGACCAATGTTTATACCAACATTATAAATGGTTACTGGACACTATATATAGTTTTTATGTATGATATTACAGATTTACACTAGAAAAAGGTCGGGGGTGGGGGGGAAGCTGTGACCCTTCCAGCAGGTTCTACAACATTCATCTGTACAGTTGAAACTTCTTGGGGTACACTTCTTCAGCTCTGGTGTCTGTTAGCACTTAATGACAAAAATCTCCACAGAATGGTAGCACCAGAATGCTATGACCTGGAAAGTGGTATCTGCAAGCTGATACATAAAAATTCCTGAGAAAACAGTTCAAATTCTTTCAAATTTAAAGCTGGCAAATTAGCCAGTCAATGCACTTTATTTTACTCCCAGAAAGGCACAGAGAGACATCATTATTAAAGAATATTTTGATTCATTTTATGAGAGCATTCTGAGACAGAAGAGTCTTTGTCAGCTTTTAGTTATCTTTCAGGATCTAATTACTTCTCAGAAGAAAACTGACTTTGGAATATCAGACGTTTTTGTATATAACCAATCCCTGAACAAGGTCTCAACTAAGTAAGATTTTTTTCTAGGTAAGCTGCCTAATAGAAGCCTTAGAAACCTTCCTATTACTACCTCAAAATATGCAGAATAGCTCCTGCTAAGTCCGTTCCTAAACCAGCATTTAGTTTAGAGTTAAAAACCATCAGGGCTCTATATTATAAACAGTCATACTCTATAAAGACAGTAGTTAAGTACCATAGGGTTACCAGCTCTAAGGTCTACGCTGCTATGCCACTGAAATTTACTACAGTGGGCTATTTCCAACACAATTAAAGCCACACAGACACTGAAGCTCCAACGTGCCACTCCTATGTCTAAGTTTGAAACTGGTGTAATTACAGAGACCCACTTACTGGGGGAGGCACACTGCAAACTGGAAGGTGTTGCCCACTGAACACCACTGAGCACCCTGGGACCTGCTGTGTGCTGCAGGCTGGGATGTGCTGGCCTGTGCAAAGTGGTATGCCATGCGGAGCCACCGTTGTCACTGTGTATGAGACAGGAACTGTGCCCTGATGGATCTGCAGCAAAAATGGAAAAAAATTTAATAACTCTTAACAGTGTTGTACAGCATGACGAGTAAGGTAACAAACTTTTACGTACATATCAGAGAAAGTATACTCACAATGAAGGTGTAAAAGGAGGCACATGTTGTAATTCCTATTCATTAAAATATTCTTCCCAATGGAATATTACTTATTGATCAGCAGTTTCTGGGCAAGGCCAAGAGGGACCTCTCAGCTTAAAATGTTAAAACTTCCAAGGTACCTAGAGTCACTCAGAAGCATCTCAGACTCTTATTATGCCTGCCCCCCCCCCCAAAGGTTAGTCCTTAGAAAATAAGGCGGCAGTAACTCCCACACAAAAGCTAATCTACAAGTAGCTAAAGAATCTTTTCAACTCTGATTCAGTAATCATTCAGAGACTTGTATCTTTAAAGAACAAGAAAATTGTGTAGATTTTCTTTCTTCCAAAGAGACCAATCTCTTCTCAGACCAACACTCAAACTAAGTCTCCTAACCTAAATGTAACAATACAGCTCACTGGAAAGCTGAAAAGGAAAAGTAAACATGACTACGAGGCAGCAGACCCTAAGTATCCACATTTATATCAGGAAACAGACCCATGTAACCCAATTTTCTAGCTAGTGATATTCCCTAGAATTTAATCATCAAACTAAGATTCAAAGGTATTCTGGACCTACAAACCACTTGTGGGGGCTTTTTGTTGTTGTTTTGGTTTTTGTTTTGTTTTGTTTTATTAATCACTAAACAAGAAATCTCTGATGCTCTAATAAAACTGAAAAGGCTTAAGTGTAAGGGAGCATGGATTAAAAAAATTATTTCAAGGAAGCTCATCCTTCCTTCATGATCTGCTACAATGGAACATGCCTGCTTAAAATGAAACAAGCAAGAACAGCTCACTAGGATGGTGAGAATGAGTAAAGACAGCTAACCTACTGAACAGGGAGTATACAGTCAGACACAGGGGCCAAAACAGTACACAGATCACTGAATAGAACTTAAAATCTCAACCTGTATATCACTAATGACAGAAGCCAGTGTCAGGAGAGACACTGAATTTGATCTCGTTCTAGCTCAGGTATAAAAGTTGGGGATACAGTGCAATGCTGGATGCGATTCTGAAACATTTACTGCTCAGAGTAATAATAAAAAATGACTTCTCAAAATGGTTATGTCCTTGAAATATAAAACATTAGTGAGTCTGGAAACACTAACATCTGATCATAGATGGTGTTTGGAAGGTAGAAGCAGTGGGATGGAACAACTGTTTATCCAGGCTCGTCATGATGTAATCTTGCAACACAAAGCAACAGCCTGATTTGAATTTTTCAGACGTTGCGGTAGTAAAATTGTTCATCAAAATGTAAGGTTGCAAGATGGCTAGAATGGTGTCAGCTTCCACCCTTGCACTTGGTCCTAAATGCAAACACTTCCCTACTGAGAACTGCTCTGCACACATAATACAACACACCAGTGGTATGCAGCTGCACTGAAGGCAAACCAGTTTGCACGGATGTTAGACTTGCATTCTATGCACGTGCAGTTTGAGAAGTAGACACCCGGATAACCAGTTGTATTTCCCAGGTCATGAATAAGTAGCAATTAACACATCTGTACTGCAACCTGCTGATTTAACAAACAGCAACAATGGTTACCTCAATTGGACAACAGCTTTTACAGGTCTTCAATTACAGAATTCTATATCAATTGCTGTCACAGAGAGGAATTATTTACTTTCTGGACCAACCACATATCTCATTTTTTTCATTTGATTTGAGGAGTTGATCAAGTTTGGATGGCTAATTTGGTTATGTGACGATACTATGATGAGTTCTGCTGTCATATAGGCAATTGATTATAGGCATTGTGAATTCTACTTCTAAAGAATGTATTATAACTATTTAAAGACTCCTAAGCTACGGAGAGATATTTCACACAAAACAGAATACATTCTTAATTATCGTATCACACCTTTATCACATGAAGCTGACTTCAGAAGCAAAATAACTGTATTTCAAAGGCTTGAACCAGAGGCCTACAGAACTATGCCAATACACACACTGACAAATTGTTAAATATCATTCTTTATTAAAAGTCTGGACTTCCTTTTTGTTTTTTTCACTGCCTACTGCAGTGCTCCATACACCAATAATATTCAACAGGAAAAATGCTCTGTAAGAAGGCAAACAGAATTTAGTGTTATGTGACTTTCATTGCCAACTAATTTGGGGAGGAGAGAGATCTTGAAGATTTGGGGGGGAAAAAACCACAAACAAAAAACCCCAAGCACACCTTCAACACCCTTCTGTTAGTACTCTAAAACTCTTACCTGATCATGAATGTCAACCATCACTGCATTCTGCTGTGGTGGGTGAGCAGCTGGGTGCAACATACGAGGAGATACATTCGGTGGGTGAAAGGCTCGGGGCTCTTCTATTGCTTGCTGCTGTCCATAGGAGAGATGGTGATAATTTTCATCCTGGCTAATGGAATTATGTCTAGACAAACGATCTCTCCTTGTTCTCTGACGTCGAACAGGAGGACTGGAAACGCATTAAAAAAATTAGAGATTACATAAATGACACAAATCCTTCTTAACAACTAAACCCACAAGAGAATCAAGTATCAAGAAATTTTTTACACTGGAAAATTTTACGAGAACAGGTTTATTAGATTGGAATAAAACTTCTTACTGACAAAACTGTTAAAAGCCTTAGAGATGACACTTTTTTCAGCATAAATGTGCTTAACAGAGCATAGCTTAATGCTGTAAAGGAAAGCAGAAGAACAACTCTTATGTAAATATTAACCTGTTAAAAAAATGGTACTTGGATTGCCAAGACAAGTGCTTGAAAGATAGCAAACTTCACGAGATTTCCGTGCATTTTTCTAGGTAAAAATCCTGAATTACATGATCACTTGTAATTTCTCAGGGTCCTTGCTCCAAGCAGGCCACAGAATGGTTGTTCACTTAGTGATGGCAGACAAAGCAGTAGACTCCTCTGAAGAAACAAATGAATTTTTCAGCTCTCACATGTTCACTACATAACTGAGTGCCTCATAGAATTCTCTCCAGAAGATCCAGGAGATTTTGATTGTGGTAATCTTTCTTTTTCAGAGTGGAGAACTGTTGTGTAGATTTATTGAGACCAGAGCATCCACTTCTTTGAACAACTGATCTACAGGCGTAGGATTTTATTACATATTCTTATATAATTGTGTGTATGTTCTGAGCAGAGCTGCTACTATCTCGAGCCAAGACCTCTGTAAATCAGAGACTAGTGGCTCAGGTTCAATGCTCAGAAAATGATGCACACACAAGTAACAAACTCACTATTACAAGTTTTGATCAAGTCACTTCTCATTTATTTCGAAGGGGAAAGAACTGAAAGCACAAAACCATCCCCCAGTACTTTCAATACATGCCTTTCAATCTCCACAACACATAAATTACAGGTCCCAGAAGCAACAGCAACTTAAAGCTACATGGGACGAAATGGTTTCCCACTTATGGAACGGGCTGAAGGAACCAAACTGCAGAGAAGAGACAAGAAGAGTCTGTGACCATTAGACTACGTACTCTCCAACAGCATGTGGAAGACAACTTAAGATTCTTCACTCTTACTATTCCCATTGCTATTACCAGGTTTATTTGATAAAAATTAAATAAACCTGAAACTGGTTGACAAATCCCAGACATTCTTTGAGTCCAACTTTTGTGCTGCATAAAACAGACATACTCTGGGGAAGAGGGAGCATGCTACCAGCTACTCAGGTGCTACTGTGAGCACATGATACAATGTCTCAAGCCACTATTTTTCTGCCCTACTTCAGAGGGATGTTATGCCATTATTGCCTTTATTAGAACTGAAACAAATGTTAATTCAGGACAGGTCAGACAGAAGGCATAATGCCAGATTGTTACACAGCATTCTCAAAACAAAACAAAAAAAAGCATAGCCTTCTTTATCTTTAAAAATTACCATGTCAGAACACATTAGCTATGTTTTCTTCTAAACAGTGAGAGCCAAAATTTATGGTCTTACTAATGTATTTGTCTTAATTCCAGTCTCCTTTCCCAGAGGCTTTGTTGCACTCTCCATCTCTGTATTACTAGTACGATACATCCGTTACATTCTCATTAGATAAAACTAGTATACATGATTTCTAACCACAGAGCTATTAACGCAAAAGATGTTCTATTTTTTGGAGCACTAAGGTTGCTTTAAAGTTGCTATTTCCTGCTATGAAACAGAAATGCTCTGAATACTGTAACATAAAATGTTTGTGCAAGGATTTTTGTTTGGAGAAGCTGCAGGAATAGAGGAAAGTTACAAAAGACCACTCCAATGCCTTGGAAGAAGTACAGAAATTCTCTAACTGCCACCAGCACTTAGACAAGGTAGCTTCTCATAAAACTACTCTTACCCCTGTCTTTGTTAAAAGGTCTGGCTTTACCTTTTTATGAACCCAGAATTATGAGAAAGCACAGACAGCAAAAGCTGGCGAAACTTCTGGAGTGTTTTTTTAAATGCATGGAGTATCATTCTCTAGAAAAAGCAAAACTGGATTTTTTCCTATGCAGAGTTACAAAGAAACTATACTTTTCATTCAGCAAAATTCAGAGCACCCAGATACATAGGTCTACATACTTCCTGAATTATTGGAGATTATTTCAGAAAAATTGTCAAGACGTGGGTTTAAACTATTATTTAACATCAGTAATGAACTTGTGCTTGAAGTCTTTAAAAAAATATCCACAAAAAACCTCCTCTGGTTCTACAGGCACATTATAAACATGATAAATGCCCAGTTAAAACAAAGAGACAGGATGGAACTGGTGAAAGAATGCGGGAATTCCTATCCATGGGTAGGAACAGCCATTCAAAAGGTATCCGTAACTGCAGGGTTAGTTTTTGCAGATCTTAGTATTTTCTAACAAGAGTTATTTCTTTGCAGTAACATATTTTAAAATCCCGTTAGTTCAGAAGTACATTGAAGACAAGGAGGAAAGGAAGCACAGATGAAAGGTGAGGCACAGCAATGGTACAGATTTCCCATTTCACAATGACTGGTACAGACTGGAATGGCCTTCCCTGTTTCATACAGGCATGCATTATGGTTTTACATCCACAATTTATCTGTACTATAAGTAGCTGGACAAAAATAACATCTTTCTGCAAATTCATACCAGAACGCTACCTTTCTACACACAGTATTTATTTGCTTACAATGAATCTGAAAAAAACCCACAATGAATAAGGGCACTGTTGTGCTAGGCACAGTACAAAATCCCTGATACAAAGAGATAAGATCTAAATAGTAACCCAGAAAATGGAAAAAATCCAGATAATAAAAAAAACAGCACTGCCTGTGCTGACCAACAGGAGTGAACTGGTAGGACAAAAGAGTTAATGCTGATGACGCTGGGTCAGAGTGATGTCCACACTATACACACTTCAGAGGTTTTGTTTGCACTTGCCCTAGTCTGTTCCCTTGAGCTGAATGACCATTTGCAACTGGAGTGCACCTTTCATCTTATCTTCATCTGAAAACCTCATTAACTCTGAGACCACTCTGCAATGGGAAGAGAGAAAACAAAGCAGGGAAAACAGGAAATTGGCTTCAAAAGCACATGCATAACCTCATCTAAAGCATTAATAACAGATGCACTCACAATGATCTTAAGGAATCAAGCTTTGATCCATGAGAGTGGTTATTAGTTCTGATACGGCTCCAGAGCATTCTAAGACTCAAAAAGACTCCTGCAAAATAAGAAACATGTATGTGTTGTTCTCCCTAACAATCCTGTTCTAGGAGATGAGATTGGGTGGTGCAGTACTACTCTGGAATTGACCTAGAGCCAGCTCAAACGCAACAATGCACCCAAGCTAAAAAATGCTCTGACCCAAGTGCAGGGAAACAAAGTACTGACACGTTCAAATGTCTCTGATTAGACCAAAAGCAGGTGTTATTACCCAAAAGCTGGTGAGCTGGCCCTAGAAAGACTAATGCTTTGTGTCCACAATGCTGCAGCCAACCTAACAACTCCTGTCAGACTGAAGATAGCTCGGCACTAAGGTGTCTCTCCATTTGCAGCATGGTTTACTTGCAAGCCACAGGTCACTACCTCAGTAACACCTGACTTAAATTGAATGTCAGACACTTGCCTCATGCATATTCAGCTCCTACACATCCCATTCTTCTCCTTCATCCCACAGTATATCCAAACTGTCTAGGTTCAGCTACCTGGCATTTAACTTGTTAAGCACTCTACTTCCTCTGCAGGAGATGTTAATGAACGCTGCAAAGAAATCTGTGTAGGCTGACTGGACACCAAGCAAAAATGGCCAAATGCAGCATATTCTAGGCATCTCAGTTCAAAAAATTTTAAGGTAAAAAACACTTTGTGGACCAAATACCCCTGTAGAGCATCCCTGTAACAAATTGTAAAAAAGGCCTAATCTTCTGTCTTCATAATAGCCACTGCAAGTTCCCAATTCAATCTCTTAAATTTGACAGCTGTTTTGAGAGCTGTCTATTTTGAATGCCATTGACTGAAAGCTTTCAGATTCATGGACTTGAAGCAAAGATAAAAAGTATCATGTTTTAAAGACTCTTGCCTCAAAATCACCCTTGCCTGAATATGGTTAACAAATTTTATTTGTAGAATCAGAAGAAAACCAGTTACATATTTCTTAAGTCTAATATTTTATATTAATGAAAAAGCACAGACACTTAAATTTCAGTACAAACCAAGCCACGATATTTCTCAGAAGAAAACAGAGGAACAGTGTGTTTTAACTTGCATTAGATGACTCAGCATTTTTGAGGCAGAATGTGAAGCAATGAAAGCTTGTTTTGAATAATTAGTTTAACTAGAATACAAAGAAGTCTGTGGTTTTGTGCTTTCCTATACTATCATCCACCAGGCACTAGTTTAACCTGGCCATCCAAACCTCTGCTCTTCCATGACCATTGGAACTTTTTCCAAAGTCTCTGCTTTTAGAGGTTAATGCGCCACAAGCTAAAACCAACATGAAAATCTAACTACTGTACATATGAATCACCCACTCTCTGACACTATGCTAACCTCCTCACTCTCCTCAGCCCAGTATCTGTCATCCTTACTTAGATTGTTTTTATGTACAAAAAAATGGTGACTGCAGTGAAAATTATGGTACTACATCAAAAACTCCTAGTATCTTTAAAAGTGTCCTGATGAGAAAGATATTTCCTCACATTTTTCTAAATGCTTATTGCTCCAGTGCAGAGTGAAAGAGAATCAGGCTCATAATTAAAAATGTTAATGTCTATTCACACAAATTACAGGATGATGCACCAATCTGAATTACTTTCATTAACTTTTCAGTTACAACTGTGATAACTTACAGCTCAAAGGAAATGTTAACATGTTTACCATGTGTGATCTAGTCAGTGCTGCCTGAAACACACTTCCCTTTAGCTGAAATCAGGAAGAGTAAGAAATTGTTTCCCAATCTACACAGCTTGCTTACCTCCTCCTGTTTCGTGCAGGTGTGTTGCATCGTTCCCCTGAGAAGTGGTGTTGGTTGGGTCGAGCCAAAGGAGGCTGCCTATTTGATGTCATCTCCCATGGTCGCATTGGCGGTGATGGGGCTGGTGATGCTGCTGTATAGTCAAAGACTGAATGGGAAAGGCGCTGTCGCTTGGGACTAGGACTGTCTTCGCTCTATGCCAGTGCAAGAAAAAAAAACAACATAAACCAAAACCAAAACCCACCTCCAGATGAGTGAATTACAATCCATACTTCAATATTGCCTTGCAGCTAGCATTAGGAAGGACTTATTGAAGAATGCGCTAAAATACCATGAAATTAGACACCTGCAAATAGTTGCCTATTTATTACCTTTATAACACAGATTTGTGATGGCTTCCTAATCCCTAAATAATATAATACAATACAATATAATATAATATCATTATATTGTTATATTTTAGCAGCATTAAAAGATAAAACTTCTAACATCGATGCAAAACCAAAACTATATCAGAAAAGAGAATAACATGAAGAAATTAAGGCATAAATCATTCTGCATCCCTCCTGCCGTCCCATTTATAGGCTACAGAAACATGATAAGATGTAGAAGCATGGTCTTCACAATAATGGAGTCCGTACTTGTCAGTAAGCAGATGCAATACCAAGCTTGCATTCTGCATTGTGTCCCTTCCCTATCAAGTCTGTACTTACATAGCTAATTTGCTGTGGCCTGCAGCCTATTTTAATTCTGCTAGCTCAGCACAGAGGTGCTTCATCCTCCTACTTCTTAGTATAATAATGGTCATTGAAAAGTACTTACATATAACCTGAAATAAACCTAAACACCACTCTCTGATTAAGACTCTGTACTTCACAAAAATTCTGCAGGGACTACATAGTGCCTAGAGTTTTCAATGGTAGTGATATGAAGGCCATTCACCTCCAAGTAACGTTCTCCCAATTGGTTCCGAACACAAGGAACTACTACTCCTCTTCATTGTGTGTCCATGCTATTGAATCATTAAATAGAGCTGTCATTCTTCTCAAGAGTTCCCACAGATGTCTCTGAATCCAGCAGCAAATGCAATAAACGTTCCCCCCCCTTCACCCCACTATCCTGTTAACAAGCATAACAACTGAAAATATAGAAAAATACAAGTTCTACTCCAGAGCTCACTGACCGAACACACAAAAAAAGCAACACACAAACTACCACACTGGATCCATCCTATTAGTTACTTCTTGGTAGGCTATGGTTGACATATAGCTTTCCCTCCAGTGTTTTTTACAGTGCAAGCATGCTTTTTTTTAACACCTAAAAGTTTTGTCCAAGTGTTTAAGAGAAAAAAGGTATTTTTCCACTATTACGACGTGTGGCCATTTTTACTAAGTTTCACTCCTTTTCAGTCCCATGCTTTGAAATACTTTGACACAAATTGCAGTTTTCCCCTATTATACCGCATCTCAAGCAGTCACTAGTAATGATTAAGGAACAGAAAAAGGTCAAACCAAACCAAAAAAACCCAGCAAAGCAAAAATATAAAGTAAATGGGATATAAAGTAAATGGGGGTGTCCGTTTTTAATTCTACATCTGTTAGATGTAGAACTATTAGCATGGTTTCCTTAGGAAAACAAGCTGATGATGCATGTATCTGCTTTTTGCTCAATCTCTTCTGAACTCCTTAACCACCTGCACTTGAATTCTATAGAGAAAAATAGGTCAAAAGACAGGTAAGAACATGAAGGTTCATGAAAGTAGACATCCAGGCAAAGGATGACTCTTCCAGAAAGCTGCCTGCCCTCAGGAGCTCAACACCAAAAAACTGGATGACATACCTGAGAAATGCCTTGGGAGGAAAGCTTCTGTGAAAATATGTATTTTGTTAGACTCAGAGAACCTTGCCAAAGGACAAATCATAAAGAAACTATGCCACATTTGTTCTGCCATTCAGAGCTGCTTATTTAATCTGCTTTATTGTTGTGATAGAACAACTCAGAAAGATGGTTTGTGGCCCAACTTGGAGCTTTCCAGATGGGAGAACTTTTTACATCATGATGACTGAAGTCTATTCAAAGACAAGCACAGGTAATAAAAACGCAGGTAAATAAGGTATGCTGGGGTCTTGGGAGTGCAAAAGGAAAAGCCAAATGGTGGAAGGAAACACTGGGTTTAGTGAAGCTGGCAGAAAGCAACACTGAAGTAACAAAATAACTGCTGTTGTCCTGGTACATTCTATACATGCCTTTGGCTGGGGATCTCCTACTGGTACTGCCCTAATTTAAATCTGGCACTTTTCCCAAGCATTAACACTGCCCTGTAGAAAGCTGTCTGCTTTGGAAAAACAGTTCTTTGATTATTTTTCCTTCTGTGTGTGGACTGCACCACTTCAAAGACAGTGGAGACGCAAACTGCTAAGTAGTTAGCCTTCATCATCACTCCAAATTACTAACTCACATAGCTCTTTCAAACTCCATAAGAAGTGCTAATGGCCCCCTGCACTAAGCAACTGTATTTTCATTCAAAATTGTTTCCCATTAGAAAGAAAATAAAGATGAAATTATTTTTGAACTATATATAAATATAGATTTAAAATGTAATTATGTCTTTTTCTGTACTGAAAAAGAAGTAACCTGAAGCTAAGCCAAACTTATTTGCAAACAGATGTCATAAAAAAACCCGAACACAAACCTAAACTTAAGAATACTTGGTTTTCATTAAGAAACCAGTTCTCGTGATGATTGCAGTGAGGTAACAGTAGCATGTGGGAAAGTATGGGGAGCTTTTCCAGTCAAATTATAAAGATTGCACACACACACATAGACAATCAACCATCAGAGAAGGGAACTATTACCAAAACAATTGCTGCCAGAATCTGAAAATCACTCTCCTCTCCAACCTTCTGTATATTCTCACTTAATGGTCTTGGGAAGTACAAGAAGAAACTACTCCATACTCTCAATCTCAAATTCAGGGAATAAATTGCAACTATCCTGCAGGCCCTGAAGATCTCAATTTTAAAAGTAATCTTTAAATAATACTTGAAGAGTATTTTCAAGCATAGCCTCTTCCTTCGAAGGTTTTACACAGTAAGAACAATCTGATAGGTAGACCCTATATAACCCTACCAGGCTGATTGGAAATCTGCAGCTGCATGTTTCCTCCTCATGAATGCATACTGACAAGGCAATGACTTTTTCCCGTAACACAAACCGGTAAACCTGAAAGTTTATAAACATTTTCGAATTTAACTATAGGCATCTAATGGGCTAGTAAACTGAGCATTTTGCATATCCTACCTGCAAAGGATCTATATACATACTCCAACAACAGCAACCTGATTTACATTCCAACGTTGCTAATACTCTGATCACACCTACAATAATAGTAAATTCTTGGGCTGAACAGACCAGTTGTGTCCAAATGCAGTGGCTTATTCATAGACCAGGACTAAGCTCATTTACAGTACATTACATAGTTCAGGTATAGTAAGCTCTGGAAGAGCTGTGCCCCACGACCCTAGAACCAAGTCGAAGAAAGTCACTTATGTGACTGGATGGAGTCATCAAGGCCCAGATGGTCTTGTAAGCATTATGTCTTCTTCCATCTCACCCCCTGAAAGCAGCAGAGGCAGAAGCTTACATTAAGTGTGGCATTACAAGGTAGAGTTTACAAGACAATTCAGTGCAGAGCTGTATTTAACTAACCTGTTGTTTTTGGAAGTGCACTGTGCAGTGTAGTTGAGATTCTTTGTCGTCAGGTGTGTCTGTACCACAGCATGTCCTGGGTAATGTGTTTTTTTCCAATGTCTAACTATTCGCCTAATCTTTCATTACTCTCAACAATGAAGAAATATGAAAGATGTCAGCTCTTCACCAGTCTGTCCCTTGCAAAACTTTATAAACCCGTCAACTAGCTCCAGTGGAAATTGGTCAATGTCTAAAAAAATTCTATTCTGACACCTTTTATGATGAAAAATTAGTATCTGGTAAAGAAGGAAGAGAGAAGTGTTATTTCCACTGAGAAAAAGGTACACAAATCTCAACTGTTACATAGTGTAATAAATACATGCTTACTGACCAATGACAAAAATGTACATGCAATTATAAACTAATCCAGGATGGGTGTTAGAGACAGAGCTCTAGTATTTACTGAAGTCTGCATATCAGAGAAGTGGGAGCACAAATCAAGCCCCAAAGAACAGTGGAGTCTTGTTTCCAAATATGTTTTATTTCTGCTGCAAGAATGTCAGCAGTGTATTTCCACAGAATTATGGTACATTAATTCTCCTGTTAAAGTACTCTGCAAAAAACTTAGCTCACAGACTAAGAGGATCTTCTATATTTGTCTAGAATTTCCAAGCATCTCATAAGCTATGAAAAACCCCCACACTGATTGGTTTTTACTTCTTTATAAAAAGCAATGATAAAATCAACAGATGAAGTAAATGCAACAAATATCCTACATCTGCAATATAGTAAACATGTAACACACTATTCTTCCCAAAATCTTACCTAAAGTATCACTCAGAAGCAGTTCACACAGAACGTTTTCATGGACTGTTAGCTCAGTAATATGCTGTAACCAATGCAATAAACTGTAATAATTATTACCTACTCAGATATTCTGACAGCCACAACCACTACAGTAACTGATTACATCAAACTTTAAGCTTCCATTAGCTCAGGCCTTGAAGCATGTATCAGGCTACATAGGAACATGCAGAGCGTTGTAATGGCCTGTTTTTATCAATTACCTTTATTAGGCCTGAGAAAAGTGTACAATGATGCCCACAGATATTTCTACATCAAAGAGTTGTGAATAATAAAGGTCGAATATTTTTTTGGAAGCAAGCTTCATAACCATTTACTTGGAAGATGCAAAGGAACAGATATATAAAACCAATCTGAGACAGACATGAACCTCCTCACAAAAAACAATCTTTGAAAAAAATCAATGCTAGCACGCTGGTATTATACCTTGGCAGTATTAAACAAGAAATGTAATTTTCCAAGCCAGGAGAGCTTTTCTTTAGAAATTGTCCTGGTTTTCGTCTGGGATGGAGTTAATTTTCATAAGAAGCTGGGAAGGGACACAGCCAGGATAGCTGACTCAAACTAGCCAAAGGGGTACTCCATACTAAATGACATGCACACCATATAAAGGGGGCTGGCTGGGGAGGAGCGGCGGCTCTGGGAAGGGCTTGTCATCCGGTCAGCAAATTGCATTGTGTATCACCCATTTTCTGTATTCTGTTATTATTATCTACTGTTGTTATTATTTTCCTCTCCCTTTGCTGTCCTAATAAACAGTCCTTATCCCAAAACGCGAGTTGTACCTTTTTCTTCCAATTCTCCTCCCCATCCCGCTGCGGGGGAAGGGATAAGCGAGCGGCTGCATGGTGCTCAGCTGCCGGCTGGAGCTAAACCACAACAGTCCTTTTTGGCGCCCAACATGGGGCACGAAGGGTTGAGAAAACAACAGATCAGACCAGAGCATCTTACAACAATTTTGTAATACGCGTACACACTTATTACATCAGTTAAATAGTCACTGGTCACAGTGGTGTTCTGTTTGTTCACATGGCTGTGGTATGTAAACCATACTTGCTGTGTGTATTCTCTGCAGCTCTGTTCATCACCTCTGGGAGAGGGAGCAGGATTCTCAGTTTGCTGTACCATGTAATATCAACTTATGGCAACATCAATGGTCATGAGGTTAAGCTAGTATTTGTATGCGGCATTGCTGGCATGCCCGTACCTTGGACAACATCTCTCAGAACTGATTAATAATCGCACTCAATCTATGGGGAAGACAGGGGAGGATACCGCTTTCTCCTGCTCTTTTACCTCCCCTTCCTCCTTCAGGCTGGTTTCAACAGCTTTTGAGAATTTTGAATGTCCTTGAGATGTTCAAGCCAGCATGCTCTTACTGCTATGTCTCCCAAATGTGTTTCAGGTCTTGTTTGCGGTATTGTTTTAAAAAATACCACCCAGGGATCTGCCCCAAGGCTGAGTAGTCACGGGTGGCATGGCATGGCATGTGGGAGAATATGGGCAGGTATCTAGAGACCATCTCACCTCCAATGGTTTGTAACGTCACTCCCAAACAACTACAGGACCCTGATAAAGTGATGGAGTATTTGAAAGGAAAATGCTGTGGCTATTCCAGAGAGGCACAACTTACCACACTGTGCTGGGCCCTGGCCAGCATCTACCAAACACTGCTCGATAGCAGGCAGCACCATCGGGGGAAAGAGAGGGAAAACAGCGACAGGCACTGTGGCTACTCCAACCCCAGCAATGGGCACTGACGCTACTCAAACCCCAGTGATAAGCACTGCAGCTGAACCAGAAAACAAACCTGTGCCAGTGTCAGTCGCCCCAATACAGAAGAAGAAATACACCAACAAATCAGTTTGCTTAGTAAGGGATGATGATGAACCAGAACCATCATGAGAACAGGAGGAAGAGGCAGAAGCAGAGGTAATCACCCGATCCCTGTCCCTGAGTGAGCTGCGAGATATGCGAAAAGATGGATGCAGCCACCATCCAGCTGAGCACGTTGTTAGCTGGCTGCTCTGATGCTGGGATGATGGGAACAGTAGCCTGGAATTAGAGGTTAGGGAGGCCAAGCAGCTGGGATCTGTGTCTAGGGAAGGGGGCACGGACAAGGCAATGATAAACAAGGAGTGAGCAGCAGAACTCACTCACCCTTTAACAGTCCCATATGGCCAGTGCGAAAGTCAATAAGAGAGTAGAGACTGACAGTAAGTAGACTATTGTGGCCTGAATGAAGTCACGCCACCAATGAGTGCTGCCATGCTGGACATGCTGGAATGTCAATACAAACTGGAGTCAAGGGCAGCCAAGTGGTACGCCACAACTGATATAGCTAATGCGTTTTCTTGATCCCTTTGGCAGCAGAGTGCAGGCCACAGTTTGCTTTCACTTGGAGGGGCATCCAGTACCCCTGGAACTGACTGTCCCACGGGTGGAAACACAGCCCCACCATTTGCCATGGACTGCTCCAGACTGCACTGGAACAGAGTGAAGCTCCGGAGCACCCGCAACACATCAACAACATCATCATATGGGGCAACAAAGCAGAACACATCTCTGAGAAAGGGAAGAAAATAGTCCAAATCCTTCTGAAAGCCACTTTCACCATAAAACAAAGTAAGGTCAAGGGACCTGCAAAGGAGATCCAGTTTTTTGGAATAAAATGGCAAGATGGGCGCTGTCAGATCCCAATGGATATTATCAACAAAATAGCAGCTATGTCTCCACCAACTAACAAAAAGGAAACACAAGCTTTCTTAGGTGTTGTGGGTTTCTGGAGAATGCACATTCCAAATTACAGTCTAATTGCAAGCCCTCTCTCTCAGGTAACCCGGAAGAAGAATGATTTCAAATGGGGTCCTGAGCCACAACGAGCCTTTGAACAAATTAAGCAAGAAATAGTTCATGCCGTAGCCTTTGGGCCAGTCCGGGCAGGACCAGATGTCACAAATATGCTCTACATGCAGCCGAGGAGAACGGCGCTACCTGGAGTCTCTGGCAGAAAGCACCAGGGGAGACTCGAGGTCGACCCCTGGGGTTTCAGAGTTGGGGATACAGAGGATCTCTGTACCCCACTGCACTCCAACTGAAAAAAGAGATACTGGCAGCATATGAAGGGGTTCAAGCTGCTTCAGAAGTGATTGGCACTGAAGCACAGCTCCTCCTGGCACCCCGACTGCCAGTGCTGGGCTGGATGTTCAAAGGGAGGGCTCCCTCTACACATCACTTAACTGAGGCCACATGGAGTAAGTGGGTTGCACTGATCACACAGTGGGCTCGAATAGGAAACCCTAATTGCCCAGGAATTCTGGAAGTAATCATTGCCTGGCCAGAAGGCAAAGATTTTGGAATGTCGCCAGAGGAGAAGGTGACATGTGTTGAAGAGATCCCACTGTATAATAAACTATCAGAAAATGAGAAGCCATATGCCCTGTTCACTGATGGGTCTTGTCACATCGTGGGAAAGCATCAGAGGTGGAAGGCTGTTGTATGGTGTCCGACACAACAGGCAGCAGAAGCTGCTGAAGGTGAATCAAGCCAGTTTGCAGAAGTGAAAGCCATCCATCTGGCTTTAGACATGGCTGAATGAGAAAAGCTGCCAGTGTTCTTCATCTATACTGACTCATGGATGGTGGCAAATGCCCTGTGGGGGTGGTTACAGCAGTGGAAGCGGAGCAACTGGCAGCAGAGGCAAACCCATCTGGGCTGCCCCATTGTGGCAAGATATTGCTGCCCGGCTAGAGAAGCTAGTTGTAAAGGTACGTCATATAGATGCCCACGTACCCAAGAGTCGGGCCGCTGAGGAACATCAAAACAACAATCAGGTGGATCAGGCTGCCAAGATTGAAGTGGCTCTGATGGATCTGGACTGGTAGCATATGGGTGAATTATTTATAGCTCAATGGGCCCATGACACTTCAGGCCATCAAGGAAGAGATGCAACATTATTGATGGGCCCGTGATCAAGGGGTGGACTTGACCATGGACGCTATCACACAGGTTATCCATGAATGTGAAACATGTGCTGCAATCAAGCAAGCCAAGTGGGTAAAGCCTCTCTGGTATGGAGGATGATGGTTAAAATATCAGTATGGGGAGGCCTGGCAGAGTGATGACATCCCACTCCCACAAACCTGCCAAGGCAAGCACTATGTACGTGCAATGGTGGAAGCAACCACCGGGTGGCTGGAAACATATCCTGTGCCCCATGCCACCGCCCAGACCACTATTCTGGGTCGTGAAAAGCAAATCCTGTGGCAACATGGCACTCCAGAAAGTCAGACAACTGGACTCATTTCCAAAGCAACCTCACAGACACTTGGGCCAAAGAGCATGGCATTGAGTGGGTGTATCACAACCCCTGTCGTGCACCTGCTGCAAGGAAAATGGAATGATACAATGAACTACTAAAGACTATGCTGAGAGCAATGGGTAGTGGGACCTTCAAACACTGGAATACACATTGAGCAAAGGCCACCTGGTTAATTAACAATAGGGGATCTACCAAAGGAGCTGGCCCTGCCCAATCAAAGCTTCCACATACTGTAGAAGGGGATAAAATCCGCATAGTGCAAATGAAGACTATGTTGGGGAAGACAGTCCGGGTCTTTGCTTCAGGCAAAGGCAAACCCAAACCCATCTGTGGGATTGCTTTTGCTCAAGGACCTGGGTGCACTTGGTGGGTGATATGGAAGGATGGGGAAGTGTGATGTGTACCTCAAGGGGATTTGGTTTTGGGTGAGAATAGCCAGTAAGTTAAATTGTATGACATCAATTGCTAAATAACCCTGCCATTGTATGTCATCACTACTACAATTGCTAAATGCCCTATCAATGGTATTACAGTAAGAATCACTCAAATTAATGAAGGATGAACTTCAATGAAATCAAGCAAAGTGCAGCGATGATGGAACTAGAACTGACTTCAGCAACTGGTGCTCAGCAACTTCCTTGAAATCAACATTTTTAACCCACAGACTGCGGGCACGGGCCATGCCAGATACACCAGCCACGAGTTCTGGATGCAGCCTGGAACAATCCAACAGTACACAGCATCTCTCCTGCCCTGAAAGACTGTTATGACAGATGGAGTCCAAAGTCATGGACTAAATGACCTCAACAGACATTTTAGAGGGATGGCCCATAGATGTGTATATGTATCTGTGTGTGGATATGTATCTCACAGTGCTGGTGAGTAACTGGCAAGTGTAGGATCTGGGCATGATGTCGATGGTATAGAATAGAGGGTAGATAATGTCCTGGTGTTCTGCTGGGACAGAGTTAATTTTCACAAGAAGCTGGGAAGGGACACAGCCAGGACAGGTGACCGAAATTAGCCAAAGAGATATTCCATATCATATGACATCATGCTCAGCATATAAAGGGGGCTGGCCCACAGAGGAGCAGCAGCTCCAGGACAGGCCAAGTGTACAGCTGTCAATGAGTCAGTAAATTGCCTTGTGTTATCACTCATTTTGTATATTCTAAGTACTGTTGTTATTCTCCTTTTCTTTTGTTGTCCTAGTAAACTGTTCTTATCCCAGCCCACTAGACTTTCTTTTTTTCCATTCTCCTCCCATCCCACTGTGGGGGGCGGGGTGAGTGAGCAGCCACCTGGTGCTTAGCTGCCATGATAGAAATCTACAGTTTCCCTGCATTCAGAATAGAAGCCCACAAGAGAAGCAGAAAACTGTATCAAAACATTGTCTACTTTTCCATTTTTACATTAATGATAAAATGTAAATAATACTTATTATTATGAACTAGGAAATAGTGGTTTATCTGTCAGCTTCTGTGTGTGACTGGGGTACTTACTAGAAGACTGTTATCTACCTACGATTGCATTTAATTCACCTTTTAATGTGTGAAAAAGTTACGTTTAATCTGAAGGCAAATGAAGGACAACATTAGCAATAAAAGCTGAAGCATTAATTACACCATCTTTCTCTATGTGCTGCCAGGCACCAAAGACAAAGTAGATCCCTTTAGAGAGAGAAACTAGTCTTAGGTCTGTTTTCCCCAGTCCTGGCCAGCGGTCTACCAAACACTTAGAAAAGTCAGCTATCTAGACCTGCAAGCAAATTTTGGTTAAAACACTTTCACAGAAACACTGCCTCGTATGTCATTTCCAGAGCTAAGCCATCAGCCTGATAAATATCAAAATTATTAGTCTCCTCAAATGCACTTTCAAAGAGCATTTTGTTTCCTCTGTCCACTCCAAAAATAGTACTTCCTTCCCATGTTTGGTCCACATATCTATTAACCGTGTAAGAAATATAGTTTGATCTTTATCTACCTTTAGCCTAAGGAAGCACTTTGGAGAAAGGTGTAGTTAAAAATGAGTAATATGACTAGTCATTTATACTAATTGCTGTTCCAGTGTATTGACAAGTCATCATTATGCTAACACACCTCATAATTTTTCACCATTGTGACAGAACTCTTGATCCCCTGCATACTGGAGACAGTGAATATAAACATCAGATGCCAAAATGTAAAAGAAGAAAATTTCCTCTTTGAACAGCAAGGAAAAGAAACTTAATGGATGGTTATGTGAGGAGTGTGCACCTCCTCTGGGCCCAGGAATTCCTCCTGCGCAGTTCAGTGTGCCCAGGGAGCGGGGTGGTGGTGGTGGTATCTCTATCCGAGGCTGAGGGTCACAGCTGCTGCTTTCCTGTTTGCAGGTTTAACCAGTAGTAAAACTGAGCATGTATCCCAGAGACATAGCAGAGACAGGGATTGACACGGCTGGTCACATGCACTGTCACAGACAAGGTGCTGCCATCAACAGCACCCATATACAGGACACACATAAACATAAGCACTGCCAGCCAACTCCCCTCCTCCTCATGGACTGGCAGAGACAGAAAGTCACTAGTGCAGCACACACATGACACTCTCCAGATTCACAAACGCACACGCATTCATGGATATCCCAAGTACCACCATGGCCCCTTTGCCCGCCTGGCCCCCCAACCCCAAATCCAGGCCCACTTACCTACCCCATGAGTCCCTGACTCACCGGCTGGTCCTGCTTGCTGCTCACTACAGCCACACAGCACTTACACACTCATCCCACAGGCACCCCACGCCCACAGGTCCCACAAAATACCAGCATGGACCCTTGGTCGGCCTGACACCTCAGTCTGGTCCAAAGGCCCCCCTACTCACCAACTGGTCCACTTTAAGATGGCCAGCAAATACAAACACACCCTCCCCCTGCCATGCACAGCAGTTTTGGGGGAAGATACACTCACTCCCCTCCAGCAGTTGGCACCAGGCACACAGGCTGTAACCTGTGGTCCTGCTGTTGTAACTGATGCTGAAACCCTCACTCATGCTGGTTCCCCTAGTAGCTGGCTTTAGGGACACACACTAGGGGCAGGCAACCAAGACACTCACCCAGCCCAGCAGCTGGTACTTAGACCCCACTTGCTCCACTAACTGACCTCGGCCAGGGATGCCCACATCCCTGCTCTAACTGCAGTAGCTGGCACCCAGTCCACTCTCACCGGTCCCCCCAATAGCTGGCACTATGGATATAAAGTCTGCAGGAAAATGACAGGATAATCCAGAGAGCTACAGCCATTCCAACTCCTGACGCTGAGACCCCCACTTGCTCCCATGGCTGTCATCGCAGCTCTGGTGCTGCCTACGCCTCCAGTGAGACTTCAGTTGCTGGCTTAGTCTCCGCTCAGGCTGGTCTCACCGAGTCCCTGCAGCAATCACACATATAGGATAGAGAGGGAGATTCGTTAAGAACAGACAGGACAGACTGCATAATCAGGCACAGGGCTCAACCAGGCAAGTGCACCGACTGGCCAGTTTACAGGTGACCAGCCCCTTTGGTACCCTTGTCTGCCTACCCCACCTCTTTCTTCCTCCCTGCTCCCTCTTCCCCTGCACACTGCCTCCTCAGCTGGCACAGTCCCACTGACTCCCTCCAACATCCCAGACCCTCAGGTTTGCATCCTTATCCATTGCAAAGTTCCAACTTTGTCTGCAGTTTCTTGATGATAATCCATCAGCTGGTATGACTGACCAGGTTTGTTTCTTTGTCTCTATTAGGTTTGTCTGGCAGGTTTGTGTCTCTATATATTTTGTTTACAGCTTCCCCTTTTCCTTACAATCCTATCTGACAAGCTCTTAAATCAAATAATCTCACTGAAATAAACATTTCCACATTCCATATACCCTCATCAATTAGTGACTGATCGGGTTTGGTCCTTGTTATTGCCTCCCTTACTCTTTGTTGGTCAGGTTTGTGTCTCAGAATGTTCCTATTTATTCCACCTTTTCTTATTATCCCCTTTTGGCACTGAAAAGGTCCTTTGCCAGACACACGAGCTGATGCTCTCTCCTTCTACGCACCCTTACAGAAATCACACAACTCTTCCACTAACGGTACACAGAAAAATTATAAGGATAGTCAGGTACTACAGTCCAGGAAGAGCGAGATGAAGACTGTCTCAAAACAGTAAAAACTAAGGAAACTACAAAAGCCTCTGATCCATTGCCCTAAACAAGAATATTTAACAAAAATGAAAAGGGTGGGTGTAGGGTGTGAGAAGACTTTGTTACGGTAAACCAAGATAGTTCGCCTCCTCCATCTGAGTATGTAGAGTCCCGAGCACATCTTATCTTATCCTTACGGAACCTGGGATAGTTTGATTCTTCCCATCCGAGTACGTAGAGTTCCCAGCATGTTTTATCTCATGTTGTCATGGTAAACCGAGATCGTTCGCTCCCTCCCCATGCGCACCTCCTTTTGCATGGGTGCCAACGACAGGGGCCAGCTGCGGATCTCTGAATTCGGACAACAGCACCTGCACTACATTGGTGAGTTTGCTAATGAGCCAAACAGGACATTGCATATGCATATGTTAACAGCACAAGTTTTATCATCCATCCAGAAAGGTGTTTTTCCTTGAGCTTCACTCCCAAGCAGGGCTCCACTGCGTTGGGTCCCCATTTGATTAGCATTGGTGTCCCAGGGCTCCCACCATGGCAAAGCAAGGCTTTCATTAAAGCCAAAGCTTTCACTTGCCAAGTGTTGTGGATTGTCCCTGAGGCACCCACACCCACTTTTTGCTCATCACAGTGGGGAAAAAAGAAACAGGAGGAAAAAAGTGTGATCATATTAACTTATAAGCTGACAGAAGAAAAGCTCTTGGGGTTTATACATAAAGCTTGACATTTCCTTTAAATATACTCTTAAAATTCTAACTCTAAATACAACTAGAAAGGAGCTACTAAAAATAAGCAAATATGTGCAATAAATTAAGAGCCTTGTTCCACCAGTGTCAAAAAAGTTAAAGATTTTACGGAAAGATGGACTATTACCAAGCCTAACTGCTGTGCTTTTTCTAAAAAAAAATAAACAATGATTATTCAGTTGGGCACAGGGCTGCATGACAAAGGACTTGTCTATGTATAAAGATTTGCCAGCAGCATCATACTGTGATGACACACAGCTTTTACTGGCAAAAGCTCTTTAGAGGAACTTTAGCTGACAGAATAAACATGAGCAGTAAGAATGTTTTGCCAGAATAATTGGATTTGCCCAAAGAATTTTGCTGGCTTAGCTGCATTGGTTAACGTAGTGATCTTTTTAATTCTGCCAAATGTATGCCAGTTCAGCTAGAGCACAAAACACTGCTTGTTCAAATTCTGCAGTGTTAAGTAGCATTCAGAACCTCTGCTTCAACCCACCACCATTCACATCATCATTTTACCTGTTCACACAAATAAGAGAACATCTGGAACAGACACCATGACTTCTCTGGAAAGAACTGGAACATTTTACAGCTGTTGATAGTGAGCACAACCTGGTATAACAAAGAGGTAAAGTGGAGGTAAAGTGGGTACATGGTGAAAAAACAAAAATTCTAATATTGCTGTCCACACCCAGCATCCTCCAGGGACCAGATATAAACCTAGAATGTAAATATTTAAGACAACTGCTTTAAAGAATGCATCAGATCTTTTCTAAGTCCCATGCAGATTTTACTGAAAAACATTACTACCATTAACATTCGGAACCATTTCTTTCTAGCCAAGCTTTGATTTCAGAGTTGTGACCAAGAGACACCTGGGTTGGAAACATGGCTGGCTGAGCATCCTTCCTGATGAAGGAACACCACAGTAGTTTGAATTTGGTCTAATGAAAAATTGGCAAAGAGATACGGTCCTTCCTAAGTCTGAAAGCTGTCTCAAAAAAAATCAAGTGGCTGAACGGAAGGCCAAAATGAGCCAATTCTCAGGGTAGGTCCAAAAGTCCTAAGAGATAGCACCTGGAGTACTGTGTCCAATTCTGGGCTCCCCAGTAGAAAAGAGATATGGATATACTAGGCAGAGTCCAACAAAGAGCCACAAAGATGATGAAGGGACTGGAGCATCTCTCCTATGATGAAAGGCTGAGAGAGCTGGTACTGTTCAGCTTGGAGAAGAGAAGGCTCAGGGGGGTATCTCTTCAATGCGTAGAAATACTTCAAGGGAGGCTGCAAAGAGCCAGGCTCTTTTCAGCGGTGCTCACCGACAGGACAAGAGGCAGTGGGTACAAACTGAAATGCAGGAGGCTCCATTTGAACATCAGTAAACACTTTTTTATGAGGGTGACTGAGCACTGGCACAGGTTGCCCAGAGAGGCTGTGGAGTCTCCATCCTTGGAGATACTCAGAAGCCATCTGGACATAGACCTAGGCACCTCGTTGTCTTGCTTGAGCAGCAGGGTTGGAACAGATGACCTCCAGAGGTTTCTTCCAACCTCAGCCCTTCTGCGCTTCTGTTAACAGCACAAAGGAAAGCAGTAGCTGATTTTCACTCTACGCTAAAGATTTAGGCATTCTCCTGTGAAAGAAGCAAAGCACAACTCTACTTCAGCATAGAGCTCCAAGAGTTACCCTTGAGACACAAAGTATCCCTGGTGAGTGTATAGCCCCACTGAACACCAGATACATCTCAGTATGTAAATAGGACACCATTTCTCTCTGTGCTTCAGAGGAGACAGTCAAGAATTAAGAAAATCAATATGTAACTAGTACTTGGGATGAAAATCACACAAATAGAGAACAAGAAGTGTGACACTAACTGTTCCTATGGCTATAGCAAAAAGCACAGAAAAAAAGAGTAGTTCAGAAGAAAACCCCTCTTGGTGTCCTCTCTGTGGGATTAGGGAGAAAATATTCTGTATTTCAGTTCCTAGAGACGGAATAGTCCTTAGCAAAGCACATCATTCTGAAAGGAAGCCTACAATGTTCCCTCCAACTTTGTTTTGAAATATCAGTATGTGGTAAGAAAAAACCTAGTAACTCCACCTGAAAATAGAAACCAATAACAATGTCAGGTTGCCAATATAAAGTTTGCTGTAGCAGATTTACACATATCAGGTTTCTTAATAATTCCTGTGAATTAAAGAGCCATTTTGATAGTGAAACAGCAAAAATTTACACAGTATTTAGTAAAAGGAACACAATTGTTAAATAAGAGCAACAATATGAAACATGGTATAAAGAGGATGCAAGTCCATCTAATTCTTTTGGGTTTCAAAGCTATGATGGTATATATCAATTAGACTGTTTCTGTATCTAACAACTGAAGAACACTCATCACTAATCTTTCTGTGCCATCCATAATTTATTCACAGTTAATAGAATTAATTCATTATTTTCTGACAGTGAGCACAATGGTCAATATTGTTCTTCCACAACCAAAACTGACAATGAATGCAAAGTGTTTCTGCAAAAGATCTAAGGCATGCAATAACAAATCGCATACCAATAGCATAGAACATTCCACCAAATGATCAAAACTTATGATCAAAACACATTCATAACCTGAATATTTAATTTGTTGTTTATTTGACATCAGGGTGACAGCCATTTCCAGGGTTTTCTCTGTACTAGTTTCTTCTCTGAAATGCAATTCTCATTTAACCAGATGTTTAGGACACACAAAAAACAACATCAGAGACAGCTAAGCCCAAACTGCTTAAGTTTCACACAGTAAACATTTTAAACAGTCTTAAGAATTTGATTCTTAGGTGTCAATGTCTCATACCAAATGCTGGAATATTTCTTTGCTGCATGTGAATTTGAAACACATAAGAACATTAAAAAAATGTAAAAAAACCTTAGCATCCTATTTGGCACACTACAGCACTATCAACAGCAAGAAGAAAACAAGCAAATTTTTCTTCTGAAGTTCTACTGCTCACACAAAAAGGACAGTGCAACGCATATATCACACCTGAAGCATCTCCTTTTCTAATACTGAAGCAGGTTTAAGAATCAAGGAAACACACAGCCATCTCAAAGTTCTTCAAATTGAATTTTATTAATACTTGCTATTGCTTACAATGCTTGCTGCAGGCAAATGCGAATTCTTTGAAATATGAAAAGATTTTGCAGTCCTTTTTTCAGAGAAATTAATCAAAGCAGTTTCAATGCTGTTAAACTCACAAAAAAACATACTTAGTATTTATTTTGTACCACATCAAGGTGTTTTTTTCTGAATAGGGATCATTACCTCTCATAATCCAAAACACCACTCAAAATCAATCAGGGGAGAAAATTCAGCTATACCTCACTCTCTATTAAAGAACAAAATTGTTGGAAAAATACTAATTTTACTTCCAAATCCCAATTCACAGTCTCAATTTTGAACTCAACTTTGTCAATGGTGTGGGTGATAACAAATGGAAAACAATTTTTTCTGTTTCTGCAGATGTTTCCTGCAGTTATTATGCACTATGGTAGTAAGCAAAACCTGTCACATATATTTACTATCTCACTAGATATATGTAAGTTTTCATTCTTAAAACTGGAAAGTTAAATAATTATGCAGCAAATAAAGTGCCATTTCAGGAGATGGTGCTAACAGCAACTTCTTAGTGTACACAGAGTCCTGAAATAGGTCCTATTTTGGTATGTAAATAAAAAAGAAGGTAAGTTTTTAATTGAAATCACAAATTTGTAGCTACAGAAAGGGTGATGATTTCCTCATATACAAGGCAGAAACACATTAAACTTTGCATGTGTACCTTTAAAATATGTTCATTACTATAAAGAAGTTATCTTAAATGTCATAAAATATACTGCAATTGATTTAAATATTTAATATTTAAAACAATGTCAGGGCACGAGGAAAGTGGTGAAATCAAGACAAGGTGTTCAGATATAGCCACATTTCAAAAAGATCACGTTTTCAATTTTAAAAATAATTCTGCTCTTTTAGCTGATAGGACAAGGAGTCTGAAGAGGAGAATGGCTCAAAGTTGTCTTCATACGAAAGTCTTCTCTACATATAGTTTGAATGTATAATATGTATTCACTACTGATTTTTTCATTTAGGCATGTGAAACTAACATACATGTACATCAACAGAGACAGGGTAATTAAGACAATTATAAACCAAATCACAGTCTTTCCACTTTATTTTCCCCCCCACATTGAACTATATGTATATATGTACACAAGTATGCACACATATATATGAAACACAATATATGTAAATGGACAAGCTAGCATTTCAGCAGAAGACTGAAACTTCTTATTCAGATAAATTAACAAGCTGACCATAGTTGTTGACGAAGTGTTAAAGAACTGAACTGAGGCATACTGCTACCTAAGCACCTGACCTAGTATTTACAGAGGCATGAACCAATTGTTGACAAGAAGAATACATTTAACCAGCAATTAACATAGCAGATTTAAAATCAATCCTCTCCCAACTTCAGCCCCCAAAGAGGTAACATTTACACTGATAGAGATGTAACTTACACTATTGTAACCGATGTCCTTACCACAATGGACACAAAGGCAAGTCAGCACCAGAATTTGTTCCTTGGAAAGGACTACTCGCATAATATCTCAAACATGTATTGTGGTAGAGCATATTCACATTGGCTGCCTTCCCTGGCTTTGCTTGTTGTCACAATACTAAGCTGCATTAGCAGAAGATATATGTCTCTGCTCAGCACACCATACCGTTAAAAATTTCTGTGTAAAATGCAGTATTATATGTTCTCAGAAACTGAGGAAAGTTAAGATCTAATTTCTTCAGGATACTACTAGAAATTTAAGCCTCAACAAATATTCTTGATCTATTTTAGAAACTATACAATGAATCCACAAAACAACCTACAAATACAAAGGCTTTATTTTGTCATTCACAGCATTCAGGACAAGTAAACTCTTTGTATCACCTACAAACGGCTGAACATAATGGTATGCCCACTGAGCATAATGTTATGGTTGGCATCTTGTTAACCAATTTCTTGTTAAAATGGATTTATTTACATTGCAGAATACTAAGTGTTTATACACTGCAGAACCATCCTTAATGACAGTACAAACCTAAGATCCTGTTTAAGCAGTGGTATACCTGGACTTTAGTAAAGCTTTTGACACCATTTCCCACAGCATTCTCCTGGATAAATTGGCTGCTCATGACTTGGATGAACATATGCTTTGCTAGGTAAAAAACTGGCTGGATGGCTGGGCCCAAAGAGTTGTGGTGAATAGAGTTAAATCCAGTTGGTGGCTGGTCACAAGCGGTGTTCCCCAGGGCTCAGTACTGGCACCAGTTCTGTTTCATATCTTCATCAATGATTTGGACAAGGAGTTTGAGTGCACCCTCAGCCAGTTTGCAGACTACACCAAGTTGGGTGGGAGTGTTGATCTGCTTGAGGGTAGGAAGGCTCAGCAGAGGGATCTGGACAGGCTGGATCAATGGGCCAAGGCCAATTGTATGACTTTCACCAAGGCTCAGTGCCAGGTCCTGCACTTGGGTCACAACAACCCCATGCAGCGCTACAGGCTTGGGGAAGAGTGGCTGGAAAGCTGCCCAGCAGAAAAGGACCTGGGGGTGTTGGTCAACAGCTGAGTATGAGCCAGCAGTGTGCCCAGGTGGCCAAGGCGGCCAACAGCACCCTGGCTTTTATCAGAAATAGCGTGGCCAGCAGGATTAGGCAAGTGATCGTTCCCCCCTGTAATCAGCACTGGTGAGGCTGCACCCTGAGTACTGTGTTCAGTTTTGGGCCCCTCACTACAAGAAAGACATTGAGGTGCTGGAGTGTGTCCAAAGAAAGGCAACGAAGCTGGTGAAGGGTCTAGAGCACAAGTCCATGAGGAGCGGCTGAGGGAACTGGGGTTGTTTGGTCTGGAGAAAAGGAGGCTGAGGGGAGAGCTTATTGCTCTCTATAACAACTTGAAAGGAGGTTGTAGCCAGGTGGATATGGTCTCTTCTCTCAAGTAGCAAGCGACAGCACAACAGGAAACAGGCTCAAGTTGTGTCATGGGAGGCTTAGATTGAATATTAGGAAAAATTTCTTCACCAAAAAGGGTTGTCAGGCACAGAACAGGCTGGTCAAGGAAGTGGCTGAGTCACCATCCTTGGAGGTATTTAAAAGATGCATGGTTTAGTGGTGGGCCTGGCAATGCTAGGTTAACAGTGGGAATTGATGAGCTTAAAGGTCTTTTCCAACCTAAATGATTCTATGATTCTTTTTAAAGTTCACTATGTTTAGGCTATGCACTACATATTACAGAGTACTAGTCGGAAATCTACACGGGCCATTTAATTTTTACTAACAGCTTGTATAAGTTAACAGAGTTGTTTTAAAAAGATTTGGGAAAAAAAATTGTCCTTCTCCATTACTTGGGATTTGAACACACCTTTTACCCTCAGTAGCTTGCAGAACTTCATTTTTGTATGCCTGAGACTCACCACAGGCCCTGTGAACATATGAACAGCAACAGCAGCTGGTTCCTCTGCCCCTACAAAATACACATACTGGGAGGCTGTCATTTAACAGAAGTCATGAGATACAATGGGTAGAGAACTCAGTCCTTTTAATGTAACTGACAAATTACGGGAGACAGCAAAACCAAGAAAGAATTGATATTTTCTGCTAAGCTAACCTAAAAGAAGAATATGAGAAAATATTGCAGGTCCTCAGCTTCAAGCTTGTGTAGATCCTTTACTTAAGAAAATAGGATTATTCTCATGCAAAGTCAGAGTAAGTTTTGTTAAAAAAGAAACACAACAAATCATGTGATACGTATCAGATAATACGTGAAGGAAAAAAGCCTCACTCCCCCAAATGCACTCAAATAAGCATGGTTTTCTGACTTCTCAAACTTCATCCTACACTTTTACTAAGGAGAAAAAAGCCATGAGAATTTAAAGCATGCAAGAAATTTGGTGATATGTGTACTTTTTTTGTACAGTCTCAAGCTCTGTCCTACACTGAACAAAGTCACCGTCACAGCTATGAACTGTTAAGTCACATTTCAACTACAGATACATGTAAACATCCACATATTAAAAGCAGAGCCAGAGAATACAAACACTATACTAGGTTTCTATATCTGAATTTGAGGAAGAGTGCTTGGAGTGTTCTCTGATACAATAAGGAAACCGAGAATAAAGGGGAAGAAAGCTTCACGTATGATCTTTAACCTATGCTCAGCAGAAATTCACATATAAAATGACCAAACGCATATTGGTCTGACCAGGCTCTTTGTGTTCATATGCGAATATTTTTCTCAAATCCATACTCATCCACTTAGAACTTTGCTATTTGTCTTCCTGATTTCCCTCCACAATATTATTTAAAATGAATACCTGCTCCTACTCTTTTACATCTCCAATCTCTTCATTTCCCCTCTGGTTTTATATTCAGTTCCAATGTTTTCCCAATAGACTTACACACAGAGGACATCAAAACAAAAATGCCCTCCCTCAGTACTTACCATCAAAATAGTTTTAAATGTCTTTGCAAGAGATTGATTTCTAAGAATCAGATTTTGAAAATGCAGTTCATCAACATCACAGCTCTTTAAAAGAACAATCCCAACACAGATCATCTAAAGAAATACCCTGAATAAGGAAAAAAAGTTCTTAATTTTTGTCTAGAGAGACCATCTTCTAAAACTTTCATGAAGACTGCCTGACAGAGCATATGCTCAGCAGCACCATAAGTTGTGCCATGAATGCTCTCATCCCTGCTCACACAATGATTTACTCTTACTGCAATGTGAAAGAAAAATTTGGCCAGTTCTGTCAGAAGTTGGCAAAAACTGACCATGAGGCTAAGATAAGAGGCTCCGTAGAAAGGACAGTGTTGAGTTTATGCCATTGCTGAGTTTGCCTAAGACAGAGATGTTCAGATTTGAAGGACAGGAACAGAATTGCAAGACAGGCAAGATCAAAGCGCTACTTAAACAGAAATCAAGCAAAATACAGCATATATAGCAGTGTTCCCATGAAGCACCACACTTTTTTATAGTATCTGAGGTCATGGTGGGAAATACAAAAGCAATGTTACTGCAAGTGAACCAGGAGGTAAAAAGTTCTAGGACAGCAAATCTGAAATGTGCTGAGAACCAGGAACCATGGACATGTCTCGTGGTTTAACACCAACTGGTAACTGAGCACCATGCAGCCACTTGCTCACTCCTTCCCCCTCAAGGAGGGGAGGAGAATGGAAAAAAAAACCTCGTGCGTTGAGATAAAGACAGTTTAATAGGATAACGAAGATGATGATAATAACAACCACCACCACCACAATAATAACAACAACAATACAAGTGATGCACTAATGCATCACAAATGCTCACCACATGTGAAAGGAAAAAAAACAATCCGATGCCCAGTCTGTTTCCAAGCAGTGATCCCACCTCTTGGCTAGCTTTTCCAGCTATATATGAAGCATGACGTTATGTGGTAGGGAATATCCCTTTGGCCAGTCTGGGTCAGCTGTCCTGGCTGTGCTCTCCTAGCTTCTTGTGCGCCTGGCAGGGTGCAAGAAACTGAAAAATCCTTGACTTAGTGTAGACAAAACAACTACCTAGCAACAATTAAAACCATCACTGTGTTATCAATATTCTTCTCATACTAAATCAAAGACACAGCACTATACCGGCTGCTATAAAGAAAAATTAACTCTATCTCCACGGAAATCAGGACAACATGAGAGAGTGTCTCTATTTTTCTCAGAGGGGAAGAGTAAAAGCACCAGTCTTTTCACAGCTGCAATGCCAATGGAAGTCACTACATGAGGTAGATTTATGCTGCTTAACTATTTTTCTAACAAGTGAGGAACAGTTCCACTATAACCCAGACAAACTGGTTGGACAGCAATCAGCAAAATGCTTAAGGTGCTAAAGGCCTTCCTTTCTTTTCCCTTCCCACTGTTTTTAAAGAGCTGCTGCTCTTACCATTTTATTGCTGTTAAAAGACAAAAAAGCCCCAGCTTTCAATGTTCTGACAAACAGAAATCAGTAGAGGGCACCAAAATGCAAAGGAAGTTTCCTTGATCTTTCAAGAGCTCAGTAAGAGGAACCTACTCACTCCCAAGTGAAGCAAAAGAGTAAAACACATGAAAATCATCATGTTAAATTAGAGACCTAGACAAGCTTTGCCCACAACGTAATTTAAATAACACCATATTAGATTATTTAACTTGATAGAAATGCTTACACAGAGAAGGAAACCACTGGTTAAGTCAAACCTGTATCTTTCCAGAAGTTTCAAGAATCCGTCCTCCACAGTCAAAACAACTGTCTGACTGAAAATAGGAAAAGAGAAATTTCATATCCTACCTGTACACTTATTCCTACGTTTCAAATCCCTCTGGGACAGGGGGTGGTGGTGGAGCTACATACAAAGATTAAATGAGAAAACCTTTAGAAGTCCAAGACTTGCTCTGTACAAATTGCTATTAAATTGACTAGCAATTTAGCTCATGTAGCTTCCATGGACAAACACGTACAACAGCTTTGTAATGCAACAAGACTGCAATTTAAGGTTCAACTCAGTAGTAACCCTGAAAAAGCAACTTGTCCTTGTATCTGTACAATTTTTATACTCCAGTAAGAGCTTGCATAGAAACCATTTAATTCTTAAAAACTTTGAGTAAAGAGTTGAAAAATTAACTTGACTTCATCAACAATATAACTTTATAACAAGAGATAATGTATATGATTTAATATCAATAAAATAGATTGAAAAAATGTATTTAGATAAGGTAATGCATAAAACTTCACGTATCACAACAGCACTGCTGCCCCTGATGTCAGCTTCCAAGCCAAAATCATATCATATACTGACTCCCACACCACTGCAGGTGCAAAGCAAGGACAGATTGACTTTCAACTTCAATTTAGTATTTACTATACTTTGAGTAAAAAAAAAAATAAAATCAAAGTGAACCAGATGCAAATCAAATAACGTTTAACTTGCTCTGTACATCAGGGAGATAACCAAATAAGTCTCACATACGAGACTCTTGAGATCCCCTCATTTATAAGCTCCTTTTATTTATACACCACTTGTTGCAATTACCACGTTTAACATGCACTATCTCCTAGTAACAATTCCCTGGAAATCTTCTTCACATTATTATTCTATGTATGCACAGTTTTTTTTCCCAGAGATATAGTGATTAAGGAAGATCAACAACATTATTAACTTTTAACAGTCATTAAACCTGCCATGCCACCTATCTGTTCTCCTATCTCAATACTTAATGCTCTAGTGACTGCACCTTCCTTTCTCTTACTGCACACAAAAATATCCACATGGAGTACTTTCCCTGGAACAGCGTGCCTCTAATACTAGAGCTGCAATACCCCCTTGAAGGGAAAAAAGGTTTGTATTTTTCATTCTTATAGTGCTGCAAAGCAGGTAAGGAGTCTGTTGGGCCAGCAAACAGCAAAATCTCTGCGATGTGGATAAATACTATAAATTTGGCAACCGAAACCGAAGTAGTTGCCTCAGTGAATAGCATTTAAGAACAAGCATGTGAGCAGCAACACCTAATCAAGTAGTAAGCAACACTTGAATAAAATAGACTATTAGTAATTATGTTCATCTTACTGTTCCAGTTGCCTCACTATACTTTTGAAGAACTTATCAGGACATATATATTTGCTCCAAATACAACCCTCAAAAATCCATTTCAAAATGCAAATGCTATACATTCATAAAAATTCTCATCACTTACACTTCAGTAAACTTCTGTGCAAAGAATTACTAAGTTACTTCCTATAAACAATTACAACAACTTAAAATGGTATCTCCAGAAAACATCTCAATGCATAATCAGTTTTAAAATACACTTCTTGAGGAAACAAGAAGCATCTTTCTGGCCTAAGTACAAAAAAAAATCCCCTTGATGTTATACAGGAATAGGAATTAACTCATATATACTGAAAAATACTAACAGAATGCCCTGCTAACATCGATATATTCTTGAACAGTTTTTCTTTCTCATCAAACTTTAAAGAATTAAAGACACCCAGAAATTCCATTTTACTCTAAGAATGGGAGGGTGATCAGCTGTTCAGTGCTTCAGGCATACTTGCTACCTCCTTGCACGCAGCACATTAAACCGACTTGTCTTCTTGAGGACATCACACAGCAATTCAGTTCTGGAAAGCCATATGATTTTAGATTCCAGTTCTACCTTCTGTCAAAGCAGATAAAGCATTTTTAACAGGATCAAACGCTTATGTCTCCCGAATAAACCTCGCCGAGCTCTTGTCTACCTTGGAGGCCGCCCCACGTGGAAGCACGGCTTCCACTGCAGGCACAAGGGGCCGCTGGGGATTCCCAGCGGCGATCTCACGCCCAGGCCGCGCGGTCTCCTTCGCCCTCTACGTTTACGAATGGCAGCCCAACAGAGCCGCGTCCAGCACGAAGCCGCCCCTGCGCGCTCGCTGCCCTACTGCCGGAGATCACTACCCTCGGCTGCCAGGCTCGACGCTGACGACTCGGGGGCGCCGGTCAGGCCCCGCCCCAGGCGGACCAGCCACCCTCCTCCACCCCTACCTGCCGTTCCCACGCTGGTACCTGCGGCCGCGAGGCACGGCGTGGCAGCGCCCCCACCTCCTCTGTGCGCCCCTCAGTCACCGTCAAGACTCCCGCGCCGCCTCCTGTCGTGTCGGCCGGGGGCCCCACTGCTGCCGCCCGGGCCGGGCCTAGACCGCGCGATCGCTTCCAGGAGCGTCGGCCCGGCGTCCTCCGCCCATCACAGGGCGAGTGCCCCGCGTGCCCCTCGCCCGTTCTGCCTCCGCGCCGCTGCCGCTTGCTCCCGCGGCCCGTGACCGCCGCCGCCCGCCATGTTCCGCTCCTTCGGACCACTGCGACCCCGCGCACACCCCGCCGTCTCCGGAGGCCGGTGACGTCACTCTGCAGGCGGCCCAGTCCCGCGAAGGGCAGGGCGGACGAGAGTAACCCCACCCCACAGACAGCGACGCCGGCCTCCTTTGTTTGCACCTGGGGCAGCAGGGAGACCGGCCCGCGTACGTCACCGCCTTGGCCGGAAGAGGCGGCCCGGTGAGCCGAAAACCTAATGCGCCTGCGCAGTGGGGTGCAAGCCGCTCGCCCCGTCCCCTTGCCAACGGCCGGAGACGGAGTCCCGTACGCAGGCGCGGCCGCTGCCCCGCCCCCTTTTAGTTTCGGTTTGTCGCTCTGCGCCCTCTGCCCGCGCAGCGGCGAGGCGGCACACACGGCGCGGCTCGGTGCTCTCCCCCCGCTACAGCAGCGGGGACGGTGGCTGCGCCCGCGCCTTCAGGCCGCCAGGCGGACTCCCGCGCCGACAGCGCCTTCCCGCCGCCACGCTGCTCCATCCCCGCAGCTTAAAACAAAACAGCAAACAGGCGCCAGTGGCTGGCGTGCAAGCCTTTGGGCGCATGGGCGGTAGCGCGCGACTGAAGCACCGGGCAGGAACCACCCCTGACAGGAGAGGGGGCGGGAACCAAGCCTGAGGGACGGTTGTGCCTCGGTAGTACCTGCTGCTGCCACCGGCGGTGTACTCACCCGAGCGGGGGGCACCGATGACTCTGTGCTCAACACCGAAGCATCACAAAAGCTATCGAGCCTCTCAATAACGGCCACCTGCCATCTGCTTAGCTCATACTTACGGACTCAGGATTTTCATCTGCTTTCCTGATCTGCAGGAAGGGGCGAAACTGACTAGAAAAAGTCAACAAAACCCCCAGAAACCCCCAGAAGCGATGTCACCTGCTGACGAGTCATTACAGAAGGATGATCAGCCTTTTGCTACCTGTGCCATAGGGAGACTATCTCTTGATGCTCAGCAAATGGAACAAATGAGGTATCGGAGAACTGATCTACTCAAGCTTAAATACCTTAAATAAGGTATCATCACCCGAGCTATTTTCACCTTTCAAACCTGCCTCCATTCTTTGTACTTAAATCTAATTAAAGTTTCCCCAAATCTGATCCAGAAAAACAAACCATCTGCTATAGAATTCTCTAAAGGAGACAATTTGTGAAGGTGGTTCAAAATCAGCTGAAATCCTTGCAGCTGCCATATGTGAAATGAAAATGCATGAAGCTACTCAGTAAGAACAGGCAGATTTAACTGAAACTAAGGAGAGAGGGCACAGATAACACACACCAAGAGGAATGGATTATTGATGTCTTAATTGGACAGCAAGAAAATTTTCCAGTTTTGAAATTGGAGGGGGCAAAAGAAGTTCCTTATAATATTCTCAATTTTTTATGTACTGTCCCCTCCACACATTCCCCACAAGAGATGCATATAGTCCTATTTTATAGATCACATATTAATAAATGTGATGGACCTTAAAATACCTGAATTCCTGAATCATTCTGAGTTCAGCTATGGATGAGTCTGGTAGGCTTATCCTACCTGACTCTGCACCATTCAAAGAGGAAAACAAAGTGGATTTTTTAATTTTATTTTTTTTAGGATTAGAACTTATAAAATGCTTCCCATCTTGTAAAAACCATCTTTTTAAAGAGTTGACAGCCCTCTGGATTACAGACTGAGGACTGGGTGCCTGTAAAGACAGACAAATGAGTAAGTTCAGGAACGAGAAATTACTAAAGAAATGGAAGATGTACTAACTATAACTGGGAAATTTAAAGGTTAGAAATCATGAATCAAATCTCTTAGTTCTGTATTTGGGTCATAAGTACCAAGCAAAGAGAAATTCTTACTATAAGAAAGCAAATCTAATAGGAGTAATACTATGAAAGTAAAATAACTGAAAGTAAGTTAGAAAGGAGTAAAGCAAGGTAAATATTTGGAAATAACAGTAATTTCCAACCCCTTATTGCTAGTGAAAAATTTCCACAGGATTGTTCATGGTGCTTTATTTTTTTCATTGCTACTGAGTGGTCAATTTGGTTTTTAACTGCATGAAAACTAAGAAATAGATAACTTGATGAGATCTCTGAGAACAGATGTCTCAAGCGTAGTGAAGAGTTGCATCTTTGGAGTTTCCTTTCAAATTAAGCAAGCATCCTTTAATGGAAGTACACCACTGGTGAAACAACCACACAAAGGACAAAAAATATTTTAAAAGCTAAATAAACTGAATATGATTGAAAGGCTCTGCAGGATAATATACTTGCATCTATCTCTCTGTTTACCACTAGCAGGAAACCACTGCTTGGGCATTAAAGCAAAGTAATATTGCAAGGAATAATAGTTCCTTGTTACAAATACCTTTCCTTAAATGCTGTGCTCCGTAAAGAAAGTTATTCAGTTCTGTTATTTAACATTTTAAGAATGACAATTGCAGCTTTAAGTATTTAAATTATTTAAAAATCACAGGTATTAAACATATACAGCGTGTTATACTTCAAAGAAAAATCGAAGAAATTACAAACATGAAAAAATGGTCTCCCGACTCCTGCACTGAGGCTTAAAAGCTCCCACCTACAAAACAACAATTATTTTAAGAGTATCTCAATTATAACAACTTTGCAACACTAAGTAAAATGGAAAATGTACTCTGTATCTATGCTATACTAGATCTTTTTATAAGACAAAAGGCAAAGTACTGGTTTTGGTGCTACAAAATTAAACACGTTCTCAGTACTACCATAATGCTGTCAGTGACACATCCTTAATGCAGTGAGGCCACACATTAAAAATCTTAGACTTTGGTTTCCTGCTGATGTCACTGAACATGAATTCAAGATTCTCATGTGCCAAGTCAACAAAATCAAGTAATTGGGGTGGAAGCCTGGGAATTGTTTTCATTAAGATTGCAACATTCCTTTTCCATGTGTGGTGTAGATCTTTTCTCATGCTCTTTTCCAGGAAATGAAGATAGGGCTTGTGGAGAACCTACTGTAAAATATATGCAGATTACTAGCCAAATACTATCCTTTAAATTTTTCCTGTAATGCAAAAACTGGTTACACACAGTCAGGCATACAGCAGAATATTATTCCACTGAAACATGCGTATTGACTAATCAAAGATATGTGAAACTATTCTGAACGCATGCTTTTCATAAAACTTCTAGAATGAATACAAAAAACTCCAACAATTAATAAAAAAATTAGATACATAAATCAATTAATTCCTGCATTTTATCTTTAAATGACATTCCCACCAAAACGAACAGGTGCTGTCTCTTAGTAATGGCAGAATAAATTGGAACTCTCATTTTCTAAGTAATTCCCACTGGAAACTAATAACCAGTTCAAAAAGTGACACAAAAATACAGGCATATGTGAAATATAAGCAAAGAGTGGTAGAGAATTGCAATTGTACCCTTGTACTGTAACCAGCTGCTTTTAGGGAGCACTACTTATGATTTAAAAAAAAAAAAATATCCATATACACAAGCCCTTCACAAAATTAAAAACCAGAACAACAGACATCCAGTTGGCCTATACCACCCCAGTGACACTAACTGAGCATTAGTGCTTTATCATCTCTTTTAAAACAAGAGCAGAAAGTTCAGTGGCACATCTGAGAAGAGCACAGATGTCTGTTCTGAAGATTGTTGGCTGTTTTTCCAAACAAGTGGTCATTTTATGCCAGGGATCAACTAGAATTTCCTATAAAATTCAAGGCAAACACCTTCATGTTTTCTCACAGAAAAATCAAAGCTCCTACACCAAATGAAACTGACATTTGAGGGAAAACATATCTTCGACATACACTCAAAACACATTAGTCAGCTTTTACAGTTGGTGCAGAATCAATACCAATAAGAAAGATTTTTTTCTCCCAACATCCCTAAATACATAAAAAAGTAAAGTTGTGGCCCAGTTTCTCTATTAATATGGAGGCAGGTGGTGTGCTAAACAACTCAAAAGGCTATGCACTCTTCTGAAATTTAAACCACGTAAGCTGCCACAACCCTTCCCACTCCCTCCCCTCAAACCTATGCAGCACCTAACAAATAGAATTTCCAACAAGACTTAAAACAGTTGTAATTACCCTGATATGAAATAAAACTAAGGGAAAATAATCAGTCTAACAGAGGTCATCTTCCATGTAATGACAGAAAAGGAAGCATGTTAAAAGAGAATGCCAGTGTTAAATTGGTGCATTAAGATGGCTCTGAAAGGAAATTTCCCCTAACTGCTCCTCACCCAAGGACCTTCCAGGAACAGAATGCACAAGGACAACAACAACAAAAACAAAAAAACAAAACAAAACAAAACAGCAGTGAATACTATTGAAAATAGTTAACCAGTTAATCACTTGGAAACAAAGTATTTTTGTGTGTTCAGGATACCATGTTTGACCAGTATCTGTAGGTTAAACCAGACTCTAAATATATCATGGTACCTAAAAATAAAATTACATTTTAAAAAGAGAGTACAAAAAAAAGAGTGAGAGGGGAAAAAAAAAAACACAAGGCAGTAGAGCAGTAAAAGAAACTTGCACTGGAAACCTAGCTCTGGGATAATCTGGAACAACTATAAAATTAACTTACTCAAGAATTTCAAAACAGAAGGATTTGTGCACTTATCAAGGCACTGCCATGCAGGTCACATTCCATTTCCCAGGAAAGATCATTTAAAATTTGACTAATACATGCCATTTTCCAGGCGTGTCAAGCCAAAAATTTAGTTCACTATAAAGTATTATACTTGCAAACAATTTAATGCATGTGACATGTTGAACTAATGTTAATCAATTTATTTAAGGACAGTAACACTTACGGTAAAACCATCAGCAATAACAGGAACATGAAAGCAAGTCTCACAAGCAGTTCAATGCCAAAACTCTTCCCTTCTGTATGCCACTTACACTACTGATCCAAATATCATTGAACATTTAACATACAGTACTACAGACTCAAAGCAAGCTCATCTGAGAATGGTTAGGTAAATGCTTGCACACTACTAGGCAAGTTGGTATTTTAAGCACTGAAGCTACCCATCTCCAAAACAGGAAAATACAGCTAGTGCAAAAAAGCTTTGAACACTTAGCCAGGCTCTAACCTCTGAAGTCAGAAGTAACAAGACATCCCACTTTACCAAAAAACCAGCAAAAATATTGCAGTTCTTTACTGAGGGTGTCAATATGCCAAATCACAACTATTTACAATAGCAAAGGAATACAAGCAAAAAGAAAAGTACAGTACTAAAGACAGGGTTCTCCTTAACTAAATGATTGTCTTAAGTAAAATATATTTCTTAATATGCCAGAGACAGTTCAAAAAGTAACTCTAAAAATTGACTGCTACACCTGCAAAACAATCAATCTCTGTATAGTAAAAGCAATACATAAAAACCCTCAATGTATATGCATCTTGTGAAGGAAACATTTATGTAAGCCTCACCTTGTCACTGTCATCATTACAAATGTGATCTTGATGGATTGAGTGGCATTGAAAGGATGGACCAATGCTACCTACAAACGATAGCAGGAGGGAAAAAAAAAAAAGAGAAAAAAAATCATTAAAATTATAGCCCAATTCCTGTGAACATTACAAATAAAGACAAATTCAGCAAACATTCTTTTTTCCCCACACAGAAGAGAGATTTAGGTGCCAAACAGCTACATCTGACAAGTCATGCATTTAATCCTGATAATGGAATAAGCGAAGAGACATTTTGTAGTGTGCCAACAATGTCTTCATATATATTTTTTCTAAACATTTAAACAGAATAAAATTAGAACTAGTTCATCAATCCAAAACAAACATATGCAGTGAAGTACATACGCACACATATAAATAAGGAGAAGCTACACATTTCTTGTTTAGGCAGTGAAGTCTTGTCCCATATCCTCTACTACAGAAAATTTTCAGCACCCTGGGTAGCCACAAAACAGCAGTCTTTTTCCAGTGGTATGTTAAGAATGAGTGGAAAAATCCAAGGTCAAAGCAGAAAAGTTTCAATGATATCCGTTTTGTTTGTAGTGGAATTTCTGCCTGCTTAAGGTCTTTCCACATGTTTCTTTATGCCTAGGAAAAAAGGGACAGCACACCTCTGCAAAGGCTTACCCCAGTCCCGAGACTTCTGTCCAAGGAAGGAGACAAACTAAAGTTTGATTGTATCCATACAGATTCTCAAACAGATTTACAGAACTCTTACTCATACTGTAAAGTTGTATTTGATGTGCTGTTTCCTTGCTTAGAAAGTACAGGAGAGGTATAACTGCTGTTGTTGAATTTATGCTTCCCTAAGATGACTTCTTTCTGTAACTATTAAGCAAAACAATTTTTAAAAAAGCAAGGAGAAAAAAAAGCCTCATTTGTAAAGCTACACTATTTCATGATTTTCCTTACAGAAGATCTAAAGTTTGTCATAAAGCTTTGCAGTTCATATGTTGTTTTGGACCTGGGCAGAAGTGATCAAAGAAGATAATTGTTACAAGCAGGCAGAAATCATAGCCAATTAGTGCAAGCTTCCCCTAAATCCCTCTGTATTGGGGCAGAGAAGGAGAGTTTGTCACTGCTTATTGTCATCATTACCTCAGGTAAGAAACAGTGTATTTAGCATTAAAATTGCATTTACCCCCCTGAATTCTAGGACAGAAAGTAAAGAATGGGAGAGGGGGAAAATCAGTTTCCTTCTCCTTCACTCCTTTGCATATGCGTGTATGCACACACACACACCCATCCCCCCACCTCCCACTCTCCCCCTCTGACTGGACGTTCTCGAAGAATATGCTGCAGAACTCCAAGGAATATACTCTCGTATTTCATCTGCAATTGCTACTGCTATCATTATGCCACGTGAATTCTGTTGGTTGTGGTAGATTTCCCTTCTTATCTTAGATGTAGTACAAAGTACAGTAAAAGCAGAACTGTGCTGCTCAGGCAGTACCCCCGCAGTCAGCAGGAACACTTTGAGCCCTGTCCAGCAGTTTGCATCTGGATGTTGACCATTCATGAACCTGAGCCAATTCACATCATGTTAGGCTTGATTAACACCACTTGCAGACTAGGTGGCTTTACCACAGTTACTGGGAAACAATTCATGTCACAGCTGCATGTAGATACTGTCCTGGTGTTTCCAGGTTCCTAGAACAGCTAATAGTGTCCAGTTTTTCTGTCCAGAAGTTTGAATTTGCACATGCTATCTAAACACAATTCAATCAGAAAAACTTCTAAAGTTTCCTCATCCACTTAAACATTTTTTTTCCAAAGCAAAAAGTGTCCATCAAATAAAATTTAAATCACAAGAAAATTCGAGCATACTCTGATCTTATTAAAAGGAATAGAGCACTTGAATTCCTTTTTCCTCAAAGGTACTATTAAAACTTTCATCCCAAAATGCAATACACTTATGATTTCCTTTTTTTCCATACCTGAATTGCTTTTAAACCAAACAATTCTTAAATCAGTTTTTAATGTGTAAGAGTGCACAGTGGTATCTTACAAAAGTTCATATTTTATTATGTTATTTTATTACATATACTACATAAATGTCTCAAAAGGGGTGGTCTCAAAAGATCCCACATACTGAGGAGGTGGATTACTTGCTTTTATTTTTATGTCAACATACAAAGTCTCTACGATTTGATGTGGGGGAGTGCTAGTGAAGGTGATAGATATCTCAATGGTTACAGAATTGTAATTCAATAGTCATAGACATGATTCATTAGACTTTGGACCTATAATTAGCAGCTTTATAGATGAGCATAATAATGTACATTGTAATATAATGGCAAATTGATTTGATGGCCTACTGTTGACTTTTATTGCTTTACCAATTTCCTAATAAAGTGTTCATTAATTAGTAGACTTCTCAATTGCTTTGCAACAATTATGTCTCAAGTCTCCAATCACAGGGGTGAACTCAAATCCCGTCAGTAAGGCAGACATGGCGCAGCAGACATCAATGCCTTCTATCACCACGTTCCTTTCTTTGAATGTGCTTGTAGTTCTGCAGTGTCTGGGGGTACCAATTCACAGTAACCCAGAACTGTGAGCTGACGAATATTATTTCAGATTTCATGATATTTTGGTTTTCCTTTAAACATCTGTCTTCTGCAGTAATGCTGTAAATGTCTCAGAACATACTGAGTTTAAATTTACAGAAAATATACTTGTAAAGAAAAAAATAAAAGAAATTAAATGCAATCAATTTTTTTTAAAAAAACCACACAAGAGAAAGAAAGATTATACCCCCACACACTCACATATTTATTTAAGTTCCCCTTTTAAGGGAAACTCCTGGCTTTTTAGTGGCCAACCTCATTTTGCAGAAATTTTGAGCTGGCAGTAGAGGCAATTCAAGCAAAAGTATTTTAAAAAAGGGCTCTTAGATACTTTAGTAGAGATTTCTATTAGATGAATAATAGATTGTGGAAATCCATAACCAACAATACAATATTTGTCTACAGGTAAAACATATGTATATATGTGTATATTTACACACACATATTTGTATATACATATGCATATGTACAGATGTATGTAAGTGTATATGTATATATACACATACCTGCAGAATACAGTTTATTATTGTATTATTTATAACAGTATTCTATTATTTCTAGAAAACATTCTGTTATTTATAAATAGCCACTATTTAGAATTGTACACCTTTGCAGTCAGGATATTCCAAATATTATGGGATTAAAGGATAGTGGGCTATGAAAGCATAGTACCCTTTATCATGCAGACATTAGAAGACAACACTTGGTTGAAGACAAGTTTGGTATAAAGATTTGCACATAAAATGAAGATGGACACACAGCAGTAGAAAGTTCTTACTTTGCTTTATCCCTTTCTGCAAGAAAAAACACTAGCAAATTTATCTCAAATTTGTGAAAATATAACCAGCTTGCAGTAACTTCCCTGTATTTACTTTTCGCCATAATTAAGCCAAATATTCTGTACTTTTTTCACAGTGAGCATCACAATTGTAAGCATAACTATTTTGAGCTTCCCCTTAATGCTACTCAAAAATAATAGAGATGATAATGCCATTTTACAAAAGAAGAAAAATAGGAAAACTATTCTTTACAGCAGAACTATGCAGTGTACATGCACAGCCAACAGCAGAAAATTACAACGAACTTCCTTTTTGACGTGTGCTGAGAAGAGGTTTTGTTGCAGAAGAAAGGGCAGCTGCAGAAGGTTTATTAGCATTACTGTGTTAAAAACTGCTCCACAGCAGAGAGGAAGCTCTGGACAGCAGCAGCAGCACTTTCCTCTGGGGTCCCTAACATCATTATGCAGGGACAGTGAAGAGAGATTCTCACAGCTTGCCTATCATTACTATTGATTTTTATCCCTCTTCCCTTAGCAAGACTGGCTTTGGAGTCTGTTATTTGATGTTTTCAATGCAAAACCTGACATTTAGCACTAACAATTCTGCTTACTGAAAACAGTTTAAAATTCATTATGAGAAGAACTAAATTCCTTCTTGCTTGGTCTGCAAAGGAGTCTTTGCTCTTTTGTTTAGATGTGTGTTTGCTAGCAAATGGACCGACCATAACATACTGAGTTACTGAAATTGAACAGAAGTTATAGCCTTTTTTTTTTTTTTTTTAATCAGAAGCTTCAAAAGATGTTACACAGTATTTATAACAAACTAAACTCTTTTGTTTCAGGAATTCACTTTTCACTATTTACTTTTTACTATTTACAATTTACTATTGTGTTGTATATCTATATACACATACTCCTATCTATATTCTGCATGTGTGCGTATACATACTTATACACTTACATGCATGCACATATGCATAAAAATATGTGTACATACACACATACGTATTTCTATAATCCATCATTCAGTTATAACATCACAACTACTACCAAGGTAATTACAGACTTCATTAAGGATCAGAAAACAGGAACAGATGTACATAACTGAGAAAGTCAGGTTTTAGATAAGGGACCGTAGTAACATAAGAATCCTGAGAAATACAGTAAATATGATTCCTAAGCAAAACGGTCTCCAAAGCTTTGTTACATATTACTTAGCCACAGAGATAAACATGTTCTTCAACAGAATGGAGTTTCTGAGCAAAATACAGCCCACATTAAAACATGAAAGTTAAGAAAAGTCTTCATTGGAGGGAATAGCAAAAGGAAAAGACAGTAACACATTACCACAAGACTGAAATTATTTAACTAGGTAAGCGTAAATAATTAGCAACATGAATAGGCAGGCTTTGTAAAAGAAGGCTCAAGAACACTGGAAAATATGTAGGCTTGCAGATTAAAATATATATATAGTTTATATAGAATGCTAGCTCATATTCCCAGACTTTAATACTAGAAATACAAGCTTTGACTGCTTTTGTTCCCTCTGTCTCTACACATCACTCCAGAACTTGCAAGCTGACAGAGATTCTATAAGCAAAATATCTCCAAGATGGAAACCAATTTTTATTTAGAGCTGTTAAGTTTAAAAAAAAAAACCAAACCAAAACTGAACCCTTATTTACCACTATTGTTCAGGAAACAAATATCAGAAAGACACTTGGGAGGAAAGAGAGAGTGTACTATAACAGTCAAAGCTTCTCCACATGCTTTACTGTAGAGGCTAAGAAGACAACACACATCTCAATTCGCTCCTCTAGTATGTCCTTGTAAGACCACAAATAAGCACACCTAACATCTACAGTACCATTAAACCTACACATTATCCATTATACCTTTTGTTTACATTTTTTTCTGCAGATCATAATAAAGCAAAACCATGAGTTTTTTGGTTTTTGTTGTCTAAATTTTTTTTTTTTTTTAATTTTTGCTGGAGATCACAATGCAGCAAAACTGTGGCTTCCAAAAATTCACCTGCACTTCTGCACTATTCTGCACTTCTGAGAAGCCAGAGTCACCTTAAAGCCACCAAAAAAAATTAAGAAATAATGCACTGAGAAGACAAAGAAGAAATAAACTGAATTCTGGAGAAGTAAAAATCAACAACAGTCAGCCTGAGGGCCTTTTCTGATTGTAATACAACTAACGACACATAAACATGAAACTGATGCAGTTCTTTTCATAGTTCTGAGGCAGACAAGAACATTGATTTAGTTCTTTTCATTGAGGGGGAAAAAAAAAATCACTTAATCTCAGACTGATAATTTTGGACAAAACACTACTACCACTCTACAAATTTATCAGTATATAGTCCAAGACACAATTAAGACTTTTGTCATCAAATTACATAAGGAATGCCAGTTAGGTTCTTGGTGAAACTTTTACCACTGCAGATGTAAATATTGACAAAGATGTGTTAAAGACATGACTTCATGAGTTCCTAGTGTGTTTAAAAACAAAACCGCAAACAGGCAAAAAAGCAGGCTGGTTTCTGGACGATAATTCTTTTGAAAAAAAAAAAAAACAAAACCAAAAACAAACTCTTTGCCCCCAAACACAAACTTTCATAAAATTAGCTTCTTCCTGACTTATCACTTCAGGAAAAAAAAAGTTATTTTGCCATAGGAGTCATAGACTCCAGCTGTACTGGCTCAAACAGCGTCAGAGCATGCCCATACTGTGTAGTTTTTAGGAAGGGGGAGCAAAGAAGAAATCACTATACAGTCAAAGTTTCAAAGTGGGAAGGGAAAAACCACCCGTTTTAAACTGCTCAAAGCATGCAAAGTTCCCTTCCCATTTGATTTAGACTTACGCAAAACACAAGTGTTTTCACTAGGAACACTCCATATACTTTCCTGAAATCCGGAATCGATTCAAGCTCAAAGGCAAGCTAAAAAACCCAAAGACAACACAGTGTTAAGGACAAGGCTTGACAGCTTTCTGCCCATTACCCCAGAGGCAGAATTGAAGTAAAATACGACCTCTTAGATTAGTCTAAGATCAAAAAGACAGGCAGCAAATAATGAAAATTGTTCAGTTCTCCCAAATTACAGCACTTAAAAACTTGTTTGGGGCATCTGTGCATTTGGGTAATGAAAGAAATTTCCAGAGGTGGTACAGAGCCTACGTCTAACCTCAACATCACCTAGAACTTGTTCTCTACCAAATTAAACTCATAAATGCAGACCTTGCATTACAAGCTACATTACAGGCTTTACAAATAGGCTTTTCAAGAACAGTGATCACATACACAATCACAATTACAAGTTGGCTTTGCTCTAGCTATAAGGGATACCAGCACCATCAACACAGCTGCAATAGTACAGCTTTCAGGTAGTAAATACAACATCCGACACCTGTGCAGTCCATTAGGTTTCAGGTTGCCATAGCTTCAATTCTAACAATATCCACATTACCAAGAAAAAAAAAAGCTACTTTGATTCAAAGATGTAGATAAAACCCATACTCAATTGTTCTATAAACAGAGCCACAGACAACTAAATGCAGTTAGCAGAGGATATGGCAATGCTTTCTTTTTTCCCCCACCCCCCCTCTTTTTCTTTTTTTTAATCAAGGTCTTTCATGGTCTTCACACTGTATTTGTTTCATTTCTGTTCAACTACTTACCAATAGCCTACAGTACAATAGCAAGATACAAGACACAATCCCTTAACTATCAAAAGTAAAGATTTTATAGACATCCTGGCTGCTTTGCACCAAATAGCTGGCTGATTTCACCAACAGCCTTGGAAAAGGATTGCTTTCAAAGATAATGCAGTCCCTTGAATGGGGCCAGCAGAGGTAACAGATCCAGGGGCACTGACACAAAGGATTTGCTGCTAAAGGCTCTGCTTCACAACAATGCAATCTATATTACTGAGTTACACCACTGGGAAATCCTGTACAATTTGCCTTTTTTTTTTTTTAAACAGGCCATTTTTAATAACTGAGTTATGTTTTTAAGCATTTTCTTTCCAAGAAACAGATTACACTGAGACAAACCTGAAGAAAGGTTAATCACCTTTCACACACCTGCAAGGAGAATCCCAAAGATGACTTGAGCAGCTTTCTAGTCTGCATCACCAACAGTTTTTGACTGTTGTTTAACAGGGAAACAATGCTGGAGTACTAAAAGGAACTATAAACCAATTTACAGTGCCCTGACTGCAGGGAGTAGATAGAAACTCAGTTAAACTACCTTCATATCCCCAAATTAACACTGAATTTCAGACCAGCTCAAGATTAATTGCACCTTAGGGCTAGCAGATCCTACAGCTATTATAAGCAAGGCTTTAATTCTAGACTGAAGTATTATCTCTGCTACCAAGCGGATGGAGCAGGAAAAAATGCCAATAAGACTCCTGTGTTAAGCGATAGAATGTGGCACATGGGCCACTGCCCACAGCACCTTCCTAAATGCATTTCCTTTGCTGCAGTGTTCAGGAGATGCAACTGTGAGATCTAATACCCATCATCTTCACAAGGAACATCCCAGCTTGAACTCTCCCTTGATCCAAAGCAGTCTCCCTGCTGTGTGAGCAACAGGGCACTTTGTAACAGTCAGCTTGTTTACTCAGACTCACATCTTCTAATACCTAGGTGACAAAACTGTAGCTTCAATTTACACTGAGACACCTCGAAGAGGCAATAGGCATCCATGAAACGTCACATCAGCCACCCCTTCAGCATGATCAGTATCAGGACAGGCTACAGAGTAATGCCCTTCAAGGGATACACACATAATGTGCGCACATGTATGAGTACATGTATCTATATGTAATAAACAGACACACAAAGTCTCAAAGATTTAAGCAGAAACTTGAGTTTGCCTTTTACCTCTTAAATGCAGTTAAATTATTTTTCACTCCTGCAAAGCAAGATACCCTGCTTAACATTATGTCTTGAACTCAGGGAAAAACGAAGTTCTTTTGTAATAAGCAAGCAAGAAAGAGTGCTGCGCTCCTCAGCTACAACAGGAAAGGGATTGTTTTCCTTCTAAACTCACACAGTAAAATGAACAGCAAAAAGAATTGTCCGAATCTCATAGTTTCTGTCTAGCTTGTGCATTGTAATAAAAAGAGAATCAACATCAGGTTTGAATGGCTTGCTTCATGCCTGTCAATAATTAACAGTTGAAACTCACACAATACTAGTCCAAGGGAAAAAAAGGTGTCAGTTCAATCCTTTTAATTCAGACATTTCAGAGCTACTGGAAGCATGTCATTGCTTAAATAAATTATACTGATTAGTACACTCATTGCCTCCCTTCCCCAGCACCAGTCTGATTAGGAAAACATTTATACATGCCACTTGTACTATTAAACTTACTTTATCTACAGTGATGCTGTTGAGCCTCACTAATTTGCATGAATCGGAAGAGCTCTGGGGCAAGTGTTAGATATGCAGACTACAGTTTGCAAAGTAGCAAATACATGCAAACAAAGTCTGAATTGGAGCAAGTTTAGCCTTTTAATCAACTGCTCCCTTTAAAAAGCCTGTGAGTTGAGTTGAGTGGAGTGTATATATATATATATCTATATCTATATCTATATATCTATCTATCTATCTATCTATCTATCTATCTATCTATCTATCTATCTATATATCTCACCAGAGAATGTATCTGGTGAGATACAGCCATGGATGGCCAGTCTACTTTGAAAGATGCAAGGAAGAGAATCAAGACATTAAATTATCTGTGATCTAGGAGCCTCAAAACAAAGTAATGCAAACCACTCCTGCAGGTGTCTGTCATCTGCTAGTCAACAATACTCCTCTGTTTGCACCTCGTTCTTTAGATTTTAGATGTTCCTTCTAATTCAAGAGCCTTTCAAACTGCAGTGAAGTTACTTAATGGGTAAACAGAATATTTTGCTATTACAACAACAAAGTCAGAGGTGAGTTCAAGAAATAATACAGCTACTTAGGCTAGTCAAATAAGAGATGGTTGCAAATTAACTCTATTATAGCACTTACAGATTTTTTTTCTCTATGCATGCAAATCTGACCATGAAGAAACATGTTGCATCTTGCCCAGGGGTTGCAGCGATGCTAGCTGCATATAATGCATATTAGGATTGCCATTCTTCCCTCTTTTTCTCTACTTTTTTATAAACTTCAACAAATTGAAATTCCACAGGTTTCCCAGAGATCTGCATTCACTTTAACTCCTGTTGTGAAAAGAATTTGTTACACACTGGGAAGAGCTACTATTTTTCAGTTGTGTGGTATGGCACACCACTGGTAACTTTTAAGCAACTCCTGCGCATTCAGAACACGTATCTAAGCCACTATGATAAAAGTCTGGGTGACATCCTAGCCAGTAAGCAATCTCAAGTCACTAGAAAAGAAAAAAGTAAAATGGCTCCTGAACTTCTCTCCTTCCCTTCCCCTCCTGCTTCCCCTACTTGCCAAGAAATCCACGATCTTGTTCAACTGCAGAGACTGTAGCTCTGCTGGTGTTTTCTAACTGGTCTCCCCTTCCACCCTCTGGGCCCAGTCAGCCTCACTGGTAAACTAGCCAGCCCCTTTCTCCCATCACAATGCCCAGCTGAGGGATGCTGTCCTCAATTCCACATTCCCAGTGAAAATGTATTTTTGTAAGCATCGGAAAGCATGACAAGAGTCTGCAAGAAAAGCTCCCTCAGCTTTTCCTTTTCCTGCAGCTACCAGGAGAACACACTGCATGCTTAATCAGCAAGAAACGGGACGAAAATGATACAACTGTAAGCTCACAATGAAATCTAGGCCCATGTTTATTTCATATAAGTTAGATACCTTCCAGTCACACTTATGACTGAATGACACTTCTCAGATCTTTTAGGAGAAAAGGAGAGGAACCTAAAAGGGAAGACTTCCTATTTTAAGAACTTAAAGTCTGATATATTTTAACAATGCCAGAGCTTAAAAACGGAACAAAGAAAGTTACTGTAATACAGCAAAAGGCCTGAATACTGAGGCAGGCCTCTAAGCCTCATAAACAGAGCTCATCGATAAATCAGTATTGAAGAAAGACCTTTTTACCTGAGGCTTCTGCTGTGTCTCTACAAGTCTGCATAAATACTTTTACTTCAAACAAAGAACATCTGATTTAAATGTAATAATTTAAATTTACAACTACAAACTAGACTGCTTACTCTAGGAAGTGTCCGCAAGATGTCCCTCACAGTAGCGGTCTGAATACAACCCCATCTATGTACTCTTTTCCTGTGCTTGCAAACACGTTTATAATAATGCCCCACTCACCCCATAGAGGAAACCACTATGGCCTAGCTGTTGACTTCCTCCTTCTGCGTTAACTTTAGCAGCTCTGTCTTTTCTAGTGAAGAGTGGGAACAACTACACGTCAGATAAACTGGTAACCCGCAGGCTCAGCCACATTGTTTCATCCCTTTCATAGCAGTCTCGCACAGGAGAAGGCACTGCTTTGGTAGCCATCAAACTTCACCCTGAAGGTCCAAATTCTGAAAGGATTTGCATATTTTTAAGTTAAGCACATATCTGTGTGGAAACCTGAATCACTTCCACACTAAAGTGTCTGAGAACCAGGCCATCAGCAACATGCTTCCCTATGCGCCCTAGATTTCCAGCTAAAATCAGCTACCCAGTAGTACATCAGATTTTCCTCAACTAACAATGTAGTATTACTGGATCAGCAAAGGCTTTCAATAAGCATATAAAGTTTTATTGCCAAATTATTAAAATAATTTCCATACAAGATTTATATGCATAAACTGTACTAACCAGCATGCCTAATGCAAATAATCAGATTCAATCAGGCTTCAAATAAAATGAACACCCCTCTCAACATTAAAGAATTCTTGAAATCAAAGATGTTAATGGAATTCATGTTTACTTTTATAAATTCTGTCTGTAAGCACTATAAAAATCGGTAAAAAAAATAAATTATTGTACATGAGTTTTGGCACTTACTTCAACATTCAACTTTGTTATTTAAAAAAAAAATATTGAAACACATCGGAAGCAAGCCCTTACTGTTAGCTTTTTCCATCTCAACATTACTCAAATTCTATTTCAGATTTCATTTAAGTACAAAATTAGTATTTTAAAATTCAGATTTTCATATATTTAGATTACACATACAAAAGCAAGGAACATTTTCCATAAGATTATTGACAGCTGTGTGCTTTGCTCTGGGGATCAATTTTTCTTGCTTATTCAAGGAGCAGTTCATCAATAAGTGATCCAGGGAAAAATTTTACAGCAGCAATAAACCTTCAGGAAATTAGGTTAGTGCAAAAATACCGTTACACCCATAATCACTATTTTATCACTATATAATATCACATATTATCACTATTTTAGTGGTACTCTTAGTACCCAAAGTGTCAAGTGATTAAGTGTAACTGAAGGCCAACAGCATCCTGGCTTGTATCAGAAGTAGTGTGGCCAGCAGGACAAGGGAAGTGATTATTGCTCTGTAGTTGCCACTGGTGAGGCCGCACCTTGAGTACTGTGTTCAGTTTTGGGCCCCTCACTACAAGAAAGACATTGAGGTGCTGGAGCATGTCCAGAGAAGGGCAACAAAGCTGGTGAAGGGTCTAGAGCACAAGTCTTAGGAGGAGCGGCTGAGGGAAACCGGGGTTGTTTGGCCTGGAGAAAAACAGGCTGAGGGGAGACCTTCTCGCTCTCTACAACTACATGAAAGGAGTGGTGGGTGTCAGTCTGTTTTCCTAGGTGACAACTGAGAGGACAAGGCGAAATGGCCTCAAATGTCACTAGGGGAAGTTTAGATTGGATACGAGGAAAAATGTCTTCACTGAAAGTGTTGTCAAGCACTAAAACAGGCTGCCCAGGGAAGTGGTTGAGTCCTCCAAGTATCTACCATTCCTGGAGGACCTTAAAAGATGTGTAGATGTGGTGCTTAGGGACATGGTTTAGTGGTGAGCCTGGCAGTGCTAGGTTAATTTATACAGATATATAGTGGGGTGAGACCCATCACAGAAAATACTATCCAGGAGCGAAAATATAGCAGTGCTTTTTCGGATAGGCACTCCTCCAGGAAGTTCAGTATCTACTAGAAAGAAGGAAAATTTCTTCTTGTTCTTGTCATCTTGCAAAAGGAGGCTAACAGCAGTACCATAATCCCCAAAGATATCCAAACATAGTTACTTAAAAGCATATGCAAATAGATATATAAAAGGAAAGAAAACAAGTATTTCAATAACTCAAGGCTGACTTTTGCTGAAAGTAAATCAATCCTAGAACAAAAAATAAAACTGGCAAGCCACAAAGCACTAAAAAAAAAAATCTTTTAATCTTGTCATGGAATTCAGTTTTTATCATCAGCTGTGTGGGAGCTGAAGCAAGAGATGCAGACAAATACGCAGCACGAGTACATATCAGCAGGTAAGAGCACACAAATACACTTAACAGTGCTCTATTCCCATCCTTATAGGACTTTATATTAATGGTTTTGAAGATGCAGCTGTCTTGAGTTTCTGAGCCTCCTGAACGTAACTTATTTTTCAAAAGCTACATGAAATTTCAAGCCATTTGTTTTTCTCTATCTGTAACTAGACTATTAAACTGATTTTCTTGAAATTCATCTTTTCTTGAGAATCTCATTAAGACTGAAAAAAAATATCAAAGACTGCTTATACAAACTTTCTAGCAACTTCTTTTTGGATGCAATGAATAAAGTGCTTTCTTTGGCTTAAATTTGTTGTTACCAGTACAACTTAAACTTATCATCACAACAGAAAACAAGCACAGAAACACAACTTTAAACGGTAAACGCCAAACCTTAGCTTGTTGCCTCCCTCCTGTTTCTTTATGGAATCACCCAGCAAACTCAGCATTAATTTGCACACATTTATTTATTTATTTATTTATTTAAGCTTTAAAGCTCCCACACAGCCTGGCATGGAGAAGAGAAAGCTTAAGTGGGAAAAATGCTGCGGGTGCTGTCTGATTCCTGCAGCCTTCAATACAGATAGGAAACAGCAATCCACAACATGCCTTTATGATCAACTTTTTCCAGTTTCCTACTTTTATCAAGAAACAATGTCAGTGAAATCCTGGAACTAAAATTTTAAATAAACCTCAATTTTTTTTTTTTTATTATTTTTACTGCATGTTCAATCTAGCCATAAAGCAAAAGATAGCCATGAGGCACTGCCTACTTAGGAACTGACCTTGCAAATATCTATTTGAGACAGGATCAATTCTGAAAGCATGGTTAAAGGTGTATCATTAAGCCATCTCTAGGAAATTAATTGAAGAGAAAGCCCAAGCTATCTCTGAAGACAGCTGATCTGCCAAAAATGGGAAAACCTGAACACAGTTAAAATTGGTCTCAGACAGAAGCTGCAGTTAAGTAGTACTTTGTTACTATGTTTGAGCTTTCCACAGCCCCAATCTCCCTGCAGCTGATAAGTGCTTACTATTGCAATTTACATTAATAATCAGAAGGAGTGACTTGCCCAGACAAAATGAAAAAATGAATTGATATTTGATGGGCCATGAAATAACTTTCTCTCCTCCTGTCTTTCTTGGTCTTGCTCCAATAAGTAAGCATTTGTCCCAGTCTTGTTTCCAAGAAGGAGCCATGTTAACGTTCAGCATTTTATTTATGTCTTTTTCTTCTCATACCTGCAGAGTAAGGCCATTAGCAGCCAGAGACACTGCACCAACTTTTTTAAAAATTAAAGGAAATATATAGTTGCATATTTGTTCCCTCAACAAATCAGGGTATGATGATAATACCCATGCTACTTGGAAGGAAAAGAAGAAAAGGTTGACAGTACACCTCCTTTATCCAGCACTGCATGTACATGGTAATAGAAATTTCAATTCCACAGTATCACAATTTTCCTCCCTTTCTGGATTTATCATGTCACAATCTGACAAGGTTTTCACAAAGAGAGAAACTTTCCAGAGAACCTAAACTTGCTTTATCACAAGCAGCAGTATCATTGTAATCAATGAGGCAAAGATTCTGTGAAAATAAGAGGCAAAATTGGTATCTACACAGCTGAATGTTTCTCTGGAAAACCAGATTCTGCTTTTTTGGAGTACCATTCATTAAGCAAATTACATCAAGCTGTACAAAATAGCAATTCTGTGCTAATTTGTTGTGCCTCTCATGGGGAAATACTGCAATTCCTTCTCTTTTTTTCTTCTCTGCCTTTTAATACCAAGATGCACTATCACACTCGTCCCATCTTGGCATTCCTTTCCCAGCTTCTCCCTCTAACTACATTCTCCACAGCTTCCCGTTCCTGTCACCATCTGGACCCCACTTGCTCTTGTCCACATTATGCTCATTTGCAAAACCTTTTTCTTCCACACTGTCTGTTCTGAGGAGGAAGGACATCAATGGGTATACAAAGTCCCTCATTTTTGCTCCCGTGCAAATACAGGACACAGTTATTACAGTCATAACCTGTAGTTAAAACTACAAGTAAATTAGCCAGCAATCAGATATGCAGAAAGCACCACATTTCTTGCTTTCAACTTCCCGCATTTCTGAATCCTGCTTTTTTTATTATTTTGATTTTTAAAGGCTCTTCTTTGCTCTAATTGAAATGGATTTCCATGGGGATGGTAAGTCAGAACACTGGCATAAGAGTCCAGCATATTACATAAGTAGAAAACTTCTTATGAAGAAATACTCCGAGAAACATCCCTAACCAGCCAAAATGCATTTCTGTCTGTCCTGGACCTTGGAGATAACAGAACTTTTCTTCCCAAGTCTTCCCAAATGTTGTGCTGGAAAAATTCTATCTAACATGTCACAATTTGGGAAAAAAGCTCTGAAAAACTGAATGATATCTTCAGTTTTTCAGGGAACTATTGCACTCTGACCAGCTCAGCTATCAGGGAATTAGACACATGCCTTAGCTACACAAAAGAACTCCCTTTTCAAGTAATGCCACTCTTCTTTTCTAGCCCCTTCTAATTCAATTCCAAAATTAAAAAAAAAAATTGCATGCTGTTGCCTTTTCTTTTCTAAAAATATAGAAATTCTTTGGCCTATCTTTCCTGCTTCCATAGGCTACCAAGTCTTAGCAAATTTATTAAATGTTAACAGAGGCACTCTTTTGATACTTATCCAACACCCAGATTAGAAATCCGTCAGCCACAGAATGGCTTGATTTTGTTTAGTTTCTCCATTTGGTCCAGTTTACAAAAAATTGATGTTTACATTTATTTTGCCTTTGTTAGGCATTAGTAACTCTAGTAAGGGCACTCTGGAAATTTGCCACCTATGAACAAATACTCAAGCTTGGATGGATGGCTTGTCTAAGCCCAAGTCTTGTCCCAGTGCTGGTCAATAACAAATCTGTCTGGGGTGAGCACAGAAGACAGCACTTAATTTCTCCTCCTTTTGGCACAGCCTATCAGCTTACAAAAAACCAGTAGTTCTGGGATCCCTGATCTGCAGGCTGCATGTGGATGGTGTTGATTAATGAACAGTAATGGTTCCACCCCTCATGAATTTGTCCAACCACAGATCACCTGCTTTTCATAACAAATTTGAAGTTCATTCAAATCTTCCCTTCTGGTAATCCTTGCATCTTCTAAAACTCATGTAAAGTTCTTAACAGAGGTTCTTAAGGTTCTCAGCAGAAAAGAATCTTTTTTTTTTGAAAAAGCACATAAAAAATTTAGCTCTAACATGCTTTTCTCTATTCTTAAAGATGCTGTCAATTTAAGCAGCTAAAGACATGCAGAACTCAAAACCTGACCTGTGATAAAGGAACACTATTACAAAGAAGTCTGAGTTTTCATTTACTTCTTAGTTACTTGGAATTAACTGGTTGAGGTGATTCTGGAATAACTGCAGTTAATATCCATCAGAAAGTTAACTTACTTTTCTGCCAAGTACCTATTCAAGAAGCACAAGCTGAGTTGCACCCATCCATGTATGTTAAAAATTTGGAATCAAATGACCTAGCATTACCAAGATCAGAATCAGTAGGGTGGATAATACCAAGACTAAAGGTAAGGTCCCTTTCCTTTTGGAAAACATGCACCATACAGGTAGGTTCTCATTAGTTCACAGCATTCAATAAGATTTTTCCAACCAGAGGTCTCCTGAGACTCAAATAACCACATAACCCCACTTTTTGGACTGGACATTAAACTTGCCAGTATTTTAAAAGATAAGATTACTCATGAGTTGTCAAGAGAACATCTCCATTCCAAACCCTTTTGTAATAAAGGAAGAAAAATGCAGAACAATGAAATTCCATAGTAGTACATTGTCCAAGAAAAAACAAGGTGGACCAAAGTAAAGATTGTATGCACAACCTTGATTGCAATCCCTGATGCAAGGAAGTCTTTGAACATCACAAACCAGCAGGTAGGGAGATATAAATTTAAATTAAGACACTGAATTTATACATAAAGCTATTTTAAAATGTACTTGAAATTGAAACCTAAGTTGTCTAGAATTAAAAAAAATTTAAAAAATTGAATATTTCAAAGCGTTAGTCCTGAAGTTTTAGGATCAGTCAAACCTCTGGAGGAGTTCTTGGCTAAGCAAATGAAATCAGAATTGTTTATGGTGTTCCTTCAAAAGCTGAAGCCTTTTTTTTCCTCTTCCAGTTGAAACCAGTAATTTCTCCCAGTTTAATACCTTACTCATTCGAAGTTAGGCAATTTATTACAAATTATAGGAGAAAATAGCCTAATTTTTATAGACTGGAAAAAGAAGGCAAAGTGCAAGTGAATACTAAATCATTAGTTCTACAAATAGTACATATCAAGAAAAAACTGTTAAATTAGCAACTCCCCCAAATAGTTTTTGTTTTCATTTTCCTGATTTCCTAAATTGTTTTATTCTCAGCACACTGACATGTCTGCCTTTTAACTGTTTTAACAAGCTTGTTGTCTAAATTTAATTTCATCACATTCCTATTCAACAGGAGCCCAGCATCGACTATGAAATAAAAACTAATCTTATCAAGGAAAAAAAAAAGAAACATGCAATTTTCCAAAAGACTAAAACACACAACATAAAAAGCCAATAAAATGCTAGTTACATAAATTGCTTAAATGTGCCTGTAAGTTACCTACTTTCCTCACAAGATTTAGCAAATACAGTACAAAAGCTATATTCAATTGGAAATATCATAGTTGTTAACTAGGAAGTTTCAAGTTTTCTTTAGATGAATGCTTCAAAGTTAAAACTGGAAAACACAATTCAAATAGGTATCCTACTTAGCAATTTGAATTAATTAAAATCAACCTTACCTAGTTTGTATATGAAGATGTTTTTGTGTGGTAGTCTATGGGTTTTGATTGAGGCTTTTTTCCTCCACTTTAAAGGCGGAAAAACAGCATACAGAAACTGGTATTTGTTGTCAGATGTACACAAGGAATCCTCCAATTTAATTCCCCTATTTTTTACGCTCCAATAACTCGTCAGGAATAATGTGTTTCTCCATTAGTTCATACATTTTGATATCCTGTTCTCTGTTCTGTAAGATACGCTGGTAATTTAGTAATGATGTCAGAAATCTTCATTTCAACCAAGGGAGCAACTTTCCCCAATTAAAAAGAGCCATTCATTATAGCGTAGACGCAGTTCTCCGTTTCCTTTGTACCCAGAGGCGTTCCCGCAGGCACGCCTGGCTCTCGTCTTTTATTCTCGGTTGGGCACACGACGCAGGATCCAGCCGAGGGCCCCTCCCCCGCCCCCTCCCAGCCACTCCGCACGGCGCTGGCGCGGCCGCTCGCCGGCACCAGGGGGCGCACTCAGCCACAGGGGAATGCCGGCGGAGCAGGCCGTGACGTCGGTTTCCGGCTGCCGGCCACTCTTCCGCATGAGGTGAGGTGTGTTTGTCTCCAAAGCTGCAGCCTAGCTGCGCCCTCGACCTCCGTTTGACTAAGTTTGACCGAACGCACCGTCATCTCACAATCTTTCTGAATTCAAAAGAAGCAAGATGCAAGGCACGCTGGCATAAACATATTCTAAGTAAAAACAACAACAAAGTAAGGATCATAATATTTTGTCTTATGGCACCATTTATTTATAAGGTATGAAGCTGCAAAAGACTGTTTCTCTGAAATGTAAAGCAAATTGCTAACTTGTTACTGGGGTGGGGCAGGTGCTGCAAGTATGACCAGATAACAAAAGACCTTTGAATAGAGCAATCAGGAGACCACAATATGACTACCTGTAAGTGCCTATGGGTTGGTTATTAAAAATGGTCCTGTTAAAATATTGAAATGATTAAATGGGTCAAATGTTTAATCTGATATTTGAAAGTTTTCCAGTTATCAGCCTTTGCTCAGATACACTCATGCCTATGCACCAGTGCATATATACAAGTCCACGGCACCAGACACTTGCTGCTGAGCATTTTTTTGCTGCCTCATACTGATACCTGTGAATATTGAAATATTAAGATCAATTCAAGCAATTAGAGCCATTGCTCAATAGATGTAACCAAACAAAAGGGAAACCACTGTAACTTAGAAAATAACTAGTTGTAAGATAAGAAGCTCTGGAACACTCTCATTTTAAACAACTCGGCCTTGGAAGAATGGATGCGCAAAGATAAGAGAGTTACAAGATGATCACAAAACCAGCCTTGAGGGGTAAGGTATAGGTCATACCAGGACTGAGTCTGAAGACCCCCGACGACCACCCGAGGTGCCAACAAACAGGCGTGAGAGACATTAGCATATGCTAACGAGTTCCCGGAAATTCCATGAATGTGATAAGCACTACTCGGAAATATACTGATTATGTATATTAACATAGTATAAATACTTGCTAGTTTTGTCTTTTGGGTGTGCACGTTAGGTGGAGTTATCCCCCATGCACCCAGCGCTGCAATAAAGAATGCCTGCTTTCTAAAACTTCAAAATAAGTCTTAGTGAATTATTTTGCCGCTTTCCGGTAACAATACCTCCTTTTACAGCCATCAGCACAAGCAACCTGGGATGCATACAACTACAAGAGTGATCTGTGATCAAGAATTTGCACAGGAAGTCCTGGACCTTGCTGCTATCTTCCTTCATCAGCCACCAACAGACCTGCTTGGTGCTTCTTCACACTACAGCACAAATATCCCCTCTGCAAGCATCCATGGACTTCTCAGACATTGTTTAACTCCGTGCTCAGCAGTTGCTAATGGACCAAAAGGGACATTACCTGAAAAGCTGCCTTAACATTACCAAGCTCAACTGTAAATTAGATAGGTTAAAGTTGCTCTAGACAGGACAAAGTTGCCACAGTTAACTCATTAGTATGGGCAAAAGAGTATTCCCCCCCCCCAACATACTATACAGAAAGGTACCATGAGAAGAATAACTTAAACTATTAATTTTTTTTAAGCATCACAAGTGTGTTCAGTATAAGGAAGAATTTTATCTCTGTCCTAAAGACGTCCACTTTGATTTTAACTCTATAATCTAGAGGAATTGACTACCATAAATTTCCCAATGCAGAACTGTCCCTCGATGTAATTGAAAGTGTCTTGTCACTTCATTATTCTTATAAAAAAGGGGGGGGGGACAGAAAAATCAAGCAGCTGTAAATCCTTCATTTACAAAACATGCATAGCACAGAGTTTGCCTGTGAACATTTCCCAGTGCTGTTCCAACTTAGCACTACAAGAAAACTAAAACGCGTAGTAAAACTAGGAGTATTACGGTTTATACTGGACAGGTTTTGTAATAAGTAATTGGAGGTAATTTGGTGATCAAAATGGGTTAGATGAGAAAAAGCAATCTTTCTGCACCATGCTGCACCAGAGAACATCCTGTTTGGCGAGGCTTAACCAAAATGTTGCAAATTGCAGTGCTATGTTACTATGACAACTTGTATCTCTGTAACAAACTACCCAGACTTGGAGAAGCCACCATAACCAAAGAAGCAGAAAGGCGCGAAAATCAACCTATAAAGGGGGCTGCTTAGCTTGTTTGAATTTGAGAGCCCTTGGCGGAGCCGCGGCTCCCCGGCCGCCCAGCGCTGCTTTTGCTTTTCTACCTGGCGAGCCTTTGGTGGAGCTGCGACTCTCCGGCCGCCCAGCGCTGCTTTTGCTTTCCTACCTTAATAAATACAGATTGAATTTACTTTGGACTCTATTTGTCTCAATTCAACTATAACAAATTTGGTGCCGTGACTCGGATCCAGACAGCCGACTCGGACTTCAACTCTGGGAAGGCGCCCCATCCTCGGATGGTCCCGGAGGAGATTCCGACTTAGCTCACCTGGATTTTCCGAACTGAGATAGGAAAGCAAAAAAAAAAAAAAAAGAAAGAAGAAAAAGAGAAAAGAAAAGAGATACTGCATTTCCCCGTAATTTTTGTGCACGAAGAGCCGGATGAAGACTCGGGAGTGAGTAAGTATATTGCGGTTCCGTTCGGTCGGGTTTGGGTACCCGAAGTGCGAGTGACTGAGACGTCCACTGGGCTTAGTAGTCCGCCGGGCGAAGCGAGTGTGGACCTCCTAATAGTGCGGTTCCCATTGTCCGCGAGGGCGTGGGCCACGAACGGAGGGAAGCGAGTGAATTTGAGTGAGAGAAGGCACTTTCGGAAGATGGGACAGGAGGAAAGTAAGGCTTCTGTTTCCATGCAGGAGATACGGGGTGGGCTCCCTGACATACCCCAAGATAGCCCGTTAGGCCCAATGATTCGATATTGGGATGGTTCCCCTTCTCGAAAAGGGAAGCCTAGAAAGAAAATGGTCCATTATTGTATGAAAGTATGGGAAGGAAAACAGATAAGAAAAGATTTATATTGGCCAATTTATGGATCTTTGGAGGATTGGATATGTCGACAATTAAATACATATGTTAACAACAAACGAACATTTAATAAGGAGGAGAATGAATATGCCTTTTTATGGATTCTGGGCATGGCTCAGACCGCTAATTGTTTAAGAAAAGGTGGGATATAGACGAACCTCCAGCGTCTCCCCCACCCTATGTTCCCCCTCCTCCGCCACCACAAGGACTTGAGCAGGATTTCCCTCCAACAGCACCCCCAGACCCTGGGGAAGATGCTCCTCCTTCTAATCGAATAATGACTGGAAGTCAAACTAGAGAAAGAAGAGAGGAAAATTTATTGTATCCGTTAAGGGAAACCGCTATGGGGAGGGCGCAACCTGGAGTTGGATTTGTATCTGTACCTCTCAGCTCCGGCGATGTGAGGGAATTTAAGAAATGGGACACTTGTTAGAGGACCCATTAGGCGTAGCAGAACGTTTTGATCAATTCCTCGGACCCAACATTTACACTTGGGACGAGATGGAGTCTATTTTGAAGATCTTGTTCACAAATGAAGAGCGAGGGATGATTAAAACGGCAGGCATGAGACATTGGGATCAGAGGCATCAGCATGGTCCCGCCGGAGATGTAAAATGGCCCCTACAGCGGCCCAATTGGGACAATCAAGACCCTGCACATAGAAATAATATGGTTGATCTCCGGAATATGATAATTCTATGATAATCCGGAATATAATTCATCTAATCCCCTGATTAGAGATTCTGTACCCAGAGGGCAAAATATTAATAAGGCCTTTAATGAACAACAGAAGAAAGATGAAACCCCCACCGAGTGGCTGGAGAGATTGAGAAAGAGTTTGAAGCTATATTCTGGGTTAGACCCCAATAGCCAAGTGGGTCAAGCCCTGCTGAAAACTCGATTTGTAGCTAAATCTTGGATGGATATAAGGAAAAAGTTAGAGAAAATAGAAGATTGGCAGGTTTATTGTCACAAAAAGGGACATCTGCAGAGGAATTGTCGGAAAAGAATGCAGGATGAGGAGATTTTTAAGGAAGATTAGGGGGTCAGGGGCTCTATTTGCTGGGGACCCCTAAGGTTACCGACCCCTTGAGAAAATTGAATTGGTGCAAAGGGGGAACCTTTCAAGGTGCCCCTGATAAGAAATGTAGCAATAGAAGCCCCCAATAAATATGGAATGGGAACATTTTTACTGGTCCCAGAAGCTGAGTATAATCTTTTGGGATGAGATTTGATAGTGGGATTAGGAATCAATTTGGAAGTAGATCAGGAGAAATTAAAAGTAAGATTATGCTTATTAACTGTGGAAGATAAAGCCAAGATTAATCCAGAAACTTGGTATAGCCCAGGATTGGTGGGAAAATTAAATATCAAACCGATCACGATCTCTATAAAAGACCCAGACCAGCCAATTAGGATAAAACAGTATCCCATCCCCAGAGAAGGGAGAGAAGGGTTACAGCCAATAATTGAGAGGCTTTTAGCCCATATTGCCCATAAAGAAGCCGGATGGGTCCTATTGCTTAGTACAAGATCTGAGAGCTATAAACAAACGTACCATTACCCGGTTTCCTGTGGTAGCTAACCCACACACTATACTTAATCGGTTAAGTCCAGACTATAAATGGTATAGTGTTATAGATTTAAAGGATGCTTTTTGGGCCTGTCCCTTAGAAAAAGAATGTAGAGACTATTTTGCTTTTAGGCCTTAAGGGATTGAAGGTCTCCAGGTCCAAATTGCAGTTTACTGAAGAAGAGGTAAAAATATTTGGGGCATTGGCTCACAAAATGACACAAAATTAGATCCTGAAAGAGTGAAAGGAATTTTGTCTCTAACAGCGCCCACTAATAAAAGACAGATAAGACAGTTATTGGGATTATTAGGGTATTGGGCGACAGTGGATAGAAAATTACAGCAGTAAGATAAAATTTTTGTATGAAAAAATAACTTAAGAATGGGTTAGTAAAATGGACCCCTGAAGATGAGGAGCGTTGGGAAAACATGAAAAGAGACCTGATAAAAGCACCTGTCCTCAGTTTACCCGATATCTGTAAACCCTTTCAACTTTTTATCAATGTGGAAAACGGGACAGCCTATGGGGTCCTGACCCAAGGGTGGGCAGGACAGAGAAAGCCTGTAGGATATTATTCTAAAATACTGGATCCTGTAAGCCGCAGGTGGCTCCCTTGCTTACAAGCAATAGTGGCCACTGCGTTATTGGTAGAAGAGGTTGGAAAGGTCACCTTGGGAGGTGAACTAAAGCAAGTTTGCTCATGTGTATGCTGCTCTTTGCTTTTGCGAGTTTGTTTCCCTAACTGCTTTATCAGCTCCCTGAGATAAAGGAGAAGGTGTGTGTCCCTCCTAGCTCCTCTGCTCTCCCAGGATAGGTCAGGGAGAGAGACACATCCTTGTTGCCATGGCTGAGCACACTGGTCTCCTGCAGTCTTGCGCTGGTTTTGCAGGAGCTCTGCGTGTGGCTGGATGTCTCTTAACCCTCCTGTGTCCCAGCCTGCTTCGAAATCAGCCTGCTTTAGCTACATTAAGGTGGCTGATTTTGACTGAAGTGGATTAGGGATTGTTCAGGAGAGTGGCGGGAGCTCCAGCAGAAGTGCTGTTACAAGGAACTGCCTTAACTGGTAGTAAGGTATACACCCCCCATAACATTTGAGGAGTCCGATACGGAGAGAAATTATTTGTGGATGGCTCCTCACGAGTGGTTGAAGGACAACGGAAATTGGGATATGCTATTATGGATGGGTGCACCTTTCAGATAAAAGAATCAGGACCATTAAGTAAAGCTTGGTCCGCACAAGTGTGTGTTACAGGCCATACTAAGAGCATTAAAACTTTTGGAGAATAAAATTGGAACCATTTATACCGATTCAAAATATGCCTTTGGGGTGGTACATACTTTTGGAAAAATTTGGGAGGAGAGAGGCTTAATTAACACCCAGGGAAAGAGATTAGTACATGAAAAACTAATCCAAGAGGTATTAAAGGCTTTAAGGGGTCCACTAAAGATAGCTATAGTCCATGTAAAGGGACATCAGAAGGGACTAACCCACACAGTAAGAGGAAAATAGATAAGGCTTTCACTCTCCAGGAATTGGATAAACTAAAACAAATTGGAGCAAAAAGATGGTGATAAATGGCTGCTACCAGATGGCAGAGAAATTCTTCTAGGGGAATACTGAATAAATTACACCATAAAACCCATTGGGGAATTCAGGCTTTAGTAGATCAGTTCAAAACAAACTATGCCTGTGTCGGAATATACAGTCTAGCTAAAAGGATTTTAGAGGGATGTTTAACCTGTCACAAAGTGAATAAATGACAACTTACGGAAAAGGTTCAAGGAGGTCGTGAACTGGCTAAAAGACCCTTTGAGAAAATACAGGTGGATTTTACTGAATTGCCAAAGGTTGGGAGATATCAGTATTTATTAGTCTTGGTTGATCACCTTACGCACTTTGTAGAAGCCTTTCCAGTGGTAAGGACTACTGCAAAGACAGTTATTAAAATTGTCTTGGAAGAAATTATTCCAAGGAATGGAACTATTGCGGTAATTGACTCAGACCGAGGCCCACATTTTACGTCCAAAATAATTAAAGAGACAACTGAATTGTTTGGTACAAAATGGGAATACCATTCTCCCTGGCACCCGCAGAGTTCCGGGAAAGTAGAAAGAATGAATGGGGAAATAAACACCTAACCAAACTTATGGTGGAAACAAAATTGAATTGGGTTAAATGTCTATCGCTGACCTTGCTTTACATTAGAACTCAACCAAGGACAGATACTGGTATATCCCCCTTTGAAATGTTGTATGGGATGCCTTATGACTTTGGATTATTAGTAGAGCACCCGAAGGTCGAGGATAAAATTTTAACAGAATATATTTTAGAACTGACAAAAAGGAGACAAGAACTAAGAAAGAAAGGTTTGGTAGTACAAAGACCTCCTTTGGACATTTCCATACACTGAATCCAGCCTGGAGACCAGGTACTAATCAAAACTCGGAAAGAAGCCTCCCTGACACCTCGTTGGGAAGGACCCTTTGTTGTTCTACTTACCACAGATACAGCTGTACGGACAGCGGAAAAAAGGGTGGACTCATGCCAGCAGAATTAAGGGACCTCCAGAAAGGTGGACTGTAACATCAGAACCAGGAGACCTACCGGTAAATGAACCACTCCAGATCAGTGGTTCCAAATACACTACGAGAGGTCACCTTGAAGTGAAGAAAGGATACCTGACCAAACGGGGGGGGGTGGACTATACAAACTAATAGGAACCCCTCAGGTTTTTCCCTTTTGTTGTGAAAATAGATCTCCGGGGAATACCCTGCTTGAAACACCCTACTTCCGGGTATTTATGTTGGGTTGTTTGCCAATGTTTAAATTGTAAATGGTCCTGTGTTTCATTTAAGAGACAACCTTATTGTACAGTGTGCTATAAGATTCGCCTAGAAACGGGCCCAACAACCAAACAGGTGGAAATATATTTGAGAGATAACTCACTCTAAATTATTAACAGGATAACAGCTAAATTCCCCTGAAGACTACCTGCTGCTGCCGAGAAGATATTAATATCCCGTTGCTCTCTGCTAAAGAGTAGACGAGGAAGGCAGAGAGGTACCGAACTGTGGGGACAATGAAAGTTGTTATCCTACTGATAGAATTGGAGATGAAAATTATACCAAGCAAGGATCCTGAATTGGACGCGGTTTGTGAAGTGTTGTCTAGGTTTGATCAACAAATTACTTATAAAGTAATTGGAGGTAATTTGGTGATCAAAATGGGTTAGATGAGAAAAAGCAATCTTTCTGCACCATGCTGCACCAGAGAACAACCTGTTTGGCGAGGCTTAACCAAAATGTTGCAAATTGCAGTGCTATGTTACTATGACAACTTGTATCTCTGTAACAAACTACCCAGACTTGGAGGAGCCACCATAACCAAAGAAGCAGAAAGGCGCGAAAATCAACCTATAAAGGGGGCTGCTTAGCTTGTTTGAATTTGAGAGCCCTTGGCGGAGCCGCGGCTCCCCAGCCGCCCAGCGCTGCTTTTGCTTTCCTACCTTAATAAATACAGATAGAATTTACTTTGGACTCTATTTGTCTCAATTCAACTATAACAGGTTTATCAGATGTCAGGCAGAAGGCAAAGTGCCTTCAACTATCAAATAAATGAACTAAAATCCTAAATGGCCTTCAGTGAGCTCACTTTTTTTCTTTCTTTAAATGTGTGTGTAACTATACCTGCCTGTTTGATAGTTTGTAAAACTTGGGGAACTGACTGAACACAGTGCAGTAGTGTGACAAATTAAAAACTTTATTACTTTACCATCAGCTTTAAAAGGACAAGGCAATGTGTACAAACATGAACACATTTTTTCAAAAAAAAATTAGTCAATCACAGATTCAATCACAGAAGACCACGTTGGAAGGGACCTCAAGGATCAGCTGATCCAACCTTTCTTGTCAAAAGCTCCATCTAGACAAAAGCACCCTGTCCAGCTGAAAAATCATACAATACTTTGTTTCAAAAGCAAACCTAGGTTAAAGATAGTTTTTACATATGAGACTGAGGCAGTTTTTAATGGTAGAATATGCTTTTGCTAATATAAGCTGCCTTAGTGCTGGGGACTTGGTTTCCCAATCATACCAGTAAACTCATACTAGCTAAACTGTCATACAACACCCCTATGACTCCCTACAAAACAAAGTCTTGTTGATAGTCCTACTCCAGCTACTTCTCCACAGCCGTGACTCTAAACCCCACTTAGAGTACATAAGGTACACCAGCACTTTTCCAGAACTGTACAAGCTAGCAAGCAAAACCAGAACTAGATGCAGAGCCACATGCAGAGCCACCTACAACTGTATAGTAAACATCTGCTAAATAGGCTTCTCTCAAAAACACCCTCTTGCAAAGTAATTCACAAATAGGGAGTTATTTTTAATCATCTGCCTGAATCACTGGGATCATTGCATGATGTCCGCAGCAAAAGCCGAGCAGAATGAAAAATAGTCAAAAATGTGCACACATTCACATTGCAGGAGACCCAGCCCAGGAAGGCTAAGCTGTGCTATTAGTCTCACTTAAATCAATTAAGAGCGTGCATAGGCAAACTGAAGTTGCCAAAGTCATAGCTCTGTTTTTTCCAGCTACAACAAACTATTTGTGCTTGTGCAGTCTGTTTCTGTGTTTGTATGTTTACAGGGAAGCATTAAAATGTATTCAAATGGGTATAAAAGAAATCCCCAACATATTCTGTTGACATAAGTTTTACCTACAAGTTTACTTACATTAAACAGTCAAGTAAAATTTTAACACTGTATACATCTAATAGAAACAAATTAGATCATATTACTGAATTAATAACCCAGCAATTATTATACAAACAAAACATAGCTGTAGGAACCACAAACACCAGCCAAATCCACAAAATCTCACTATAGCATTTTGGGCTATTACAAATCAAAATGAAATCATGTTCTTAAATTTAAAAAGAAAGAAACCAAACTAGTATTTTCTAGGGCTCTGGCCAGCTCAATTGCCTGTAGTATGTTTTTACCACAAAATAAGAAATTCTGCCACAGATGAGGTTATAGTGACAGCAGCAGTAATTTTTAACTACAGTACTACTAACAGGAACAGCTTTCAACAGGTTTCATGACACTATTAATTCTATTTCAAGATTTTAGTAATGAAACATTTTTCCTCTCCTCCTTTTCTTGAACAGTCTTTAAAAAGCCAAACACCAAATCCAAGAAACAAACCCCGAAAACCAAATCAACACATCAAGATTTTGACAAGGGAGGCATCAGTGGATGCAAAGGACAGGAGGTAGCTGGCACGAATGGATGCAGGATATTATGCCTTCCACTTACTATTTTGCACAGCAACATCAATGAAGGCAATATGTATTTATTTTTTTCAGTTGAATTACCTTTTAACTCACATCATCTCTAATTGGAAAGGGAGATTGTGCCCTACAGTTAAGTGAAGAATTGGAGGCAGCAGTAGAAAGTAAAGGAATCAGAGTGACAGGAACAAGAGGCAGTTCAGGAGCAACTTTACAGGCTGAAGGGGCACCTGTCTGAAGTGTACATGCAAAACTGTGCAACCTGGGAACAGAGAGGAGGAAAAAGAGCTCTGCATCCAGTCACAACAGAACGTGATTGGAGTGAGACATAGCAGGAACGATAGAGTTGTGACAGAAAGACGTGCTCTTCAGGAAGTGCAGACAGGGAAGATGAAGGTGAAGGGATGCCTTTATGCAAAAAAGCAGTTTGGATGTATGGGGCTCCTTCAAGGACAACAGCTGGATGAGTGCTTGTGGGCCCACATAAGAAAAGAGGCCACTGAGTGTGGCATTGTGGCAGAAATGGCTTGCTTAACAGACCTCGAAGATAGATGAAGCACCCTAAACAACTTGAGGATTGCTCTTGATCACAGCCTTCATTCTTACGAAGGACTTTAATGTCCTTGACATCTGCTGAAAAGGCAACAGAGCACGTGGGTGAGACACACACTGGCAAGGAGATTTCTAAAAAGAGTATCTCCCTGATACAGGTACTGGATAGGCTAACTTAGGATGGTGCACAGCTAAGCACATCTGCTATTCACTAGCAGGGAAGTATCGATTAAGGATATAAAAATCATGGGCAGCCTCAGTGGTAGTGACCATGACATAGGGGAGTTCAAGATCCTTAGGGCAGAGAGGAAGGAAAGTGGTAGAGTACAGACCACAAACTTTAGGAAAGCAGATGTGGGGAGTGGTAGGTATGATCCCACTGAAAGCTGCAATGAAAGGTAAAGGATCACAAGAAAGCTGGCAGGTCTTCAAGGACATTCTCCAAGCACAGGAACAGTCCAGCCCAATACTCAGGAAATCAAGCAGACATATCAGGAGACCAGCCCAGCCAAGGAAGGAACTCATGGTGGAACTCCACTGCAAAAAGGCAGCATACAGGAGGTGAAAGCAAGCTTAGGCTACAAAGGAGGAATTTAGAAACACTGCATTGGCATGCAGGAATGGTATCAGGAAAGGCAAAGCTCAGCTGCAGGAAAGACCTGCAAGCATAATGATAAGGAGAGCTTTTGCTGCTAAATTAAGAGTAGAAGACTGAATAAGGAAAACGTGGGACAGTTACTGAATGGAGTAGGTGATTTAGTGACAACAGAAATGGCAGAGGTAGTCAATGTCTTCTTTTCCTTTGTTTTTCACCAGCAATATCTTCCTGTGTCTGTTCTCACAGACGGGATTTCAGGAAGGAAAGGATGGTCGTCAGTTGATGATGACTTAGGAATTGCTTAACAGAACTTGATCCATACTGATACCTATGAATATTGAAATATTAAGATCAATTCAAGCAATTAGAGCCATTGCTCAATAGATGTAACCAAACAAAAGGGAAACCACTGTAACTTAGAAAATAACTAGTTGTAAGATAAGAAGCTCTGGAACACTCTCATTTTAAACAACTCGGCCTTGGAAGAATGGATGCGCAAAGATAAGAGAGTTACAAGATGATCACAAAACCAGCCTTGAGGGGTAAGGTATAGGTCATACCAGGACTGAGTCTGAAGACCCCCGACGACCACCCGAGGTGCCAACAAACAGGCGTGAGAGACATTAGCATATGCTAATGAGTTCCCGGAAATTCCATGAATGTGATAAGCACTACTCGGAAATATACTGATTATGTATATTAACATAGTATAAATACTTGCTAGTTTTGTCTTTTGGGTGTGCACGTTAGGTGGAGTTATCCCCCATGCACCCAGTGCTGCAATAAAGAATGCCTGCTTTCTAAAACTTCAAAATAAGTCTTAATGAATTATTTTGCCGCTTTCCAGTAACAATACAAAAAGTCCATGGGATCAGACCTGTTGCATCCAAGGAGAGATGGGCAGTGCCATAGCAAGGCTGCTCTCTCTCACGTTTGAAGTATCATGGAGATCAAGGAGGTCCCGCATCACTAGGAAAAAAGCAAACGTTGCACCAATCTTAAAAAAAAAAAAAGCCAAAAGGACAATTTGTGGAACTGCAGGATGGGCAGCCTCACTTTGATCCTCTGAAATCAGGGAGCAAGTGAGTTCTCTGAGTGTATTTCTAAACATACAAATGGAAGGGAAAGGTGACTGTGAACAGTAAAAATTTGCTCCTGCAGTCCTCACTCTATTGCTACTCACCAGGCAGAAGGTTAATGTGGGACCTTATGCATATCCGTACCTGTGGTTGAAAGAAATTAGGAAACTAACATATGAATGAGGAGGAGTAATGGGAGTCAAAAGCACACACCTCTAATTGGAAATGTCCTCTTAAGAGCTAGTTATGGAAGTACAAATCCAGATCCTAAAGCTTACAGCCACTCTGAATGCTTTTTTAAGCAAACCTACAAAGTTGCAATGAAATACATGAGACAAATATCCAGGAAAGACTATTTTTAGAGATACAAGTTTTATCACATCACAAGCTTTAAAGCAAGAAGAACAGAAAAATCTCCATTGGAAGCTCAGACAAATCTCAAGTATTTACAAAATAAAATGCTCCTTTAATTGTTAAAAAATGCAAGGTGAAACAAAAACATGCTATCTGGCAGCCCACTGTAATTTGCAAGAGAAATTCTATGCAGCTCTTGTCTGCCCTCTCATCATTATTGCAAGCCAATCCATTTGCCACTGAAATCCGCCAACCACAAACAGCCAAACTGACACACACCTTCTAAGCAGAATGAAAGGGCTGTGCTTTTTAAACAGTTAAGTATTTGCAGATGTTCCTGAAAATTACTGTTGAAGCTCCCTCTGGCAGCTGTAGGTAGCTCTGAAGAGGCCCTCAGCACCAGCATTCTCCCTATGCTCAAAGCATGACATGACAGTACTCCCTGGGTTCTGACACAGACCACCCCTCAGAGAGAAGAGGCTTGCATTCTCCAAATGTCAGCTTCTCTGTCATTACAATATTACTGTCCAAAAACATTCAACAAAAGCTTCTGAGCATTCTGCAGTTTTGTACAGGTCCTCTTTCACTCCATCTCTACATTGCCTTGTTTTGTGTATCATAATGGCTTAAAAAATCACTCACTGAAAACTCATGCTCGGACCACTGAGAATCTGTGGTGCAACAACCCTTCTAAAGTCTCTCCCCTTCACCCACCCCTAGGTCTGTTATATCCAAGCACCTCCCTAGAAACAAAGCAGTTCGCCATAACTATGAAGCATTCTTTCACTGCAGTTTCAGAAGTCTGATTCCAGGTGTGCTATGTGCATTTGAGTTGTTTATGAAACCTTAACTTAGCGCCTAAATACTGTTGTATTCAAAGCTTCACAAGAGTTCACAGCTGCAGCCAATGATGGCTGTACACTGGAGACTGCTCTGTGGAGACGTTAGAGGCAAGGTTATGACAAGCATCTCAGAGTCAGGCTTCAACACATTTATATTCTGTGTGCTGGCCACAGAGAGGGCCACAAACCATGCCAATGTATGTTTCACAACAGACAGCAAGTGAATCACAGAATGACAGAATGGTAGGGGTTGGAAGGGACCTCTGGAGATCATCTAGTCCAACCCCCTCTGCTAAAGCAGGATCACCTAGAGCAGGCTGCACAGGATCGCATCCAGGTGGGTTTTGAGTATCTCCAGAGAAGACTCCACAATGTCTCTGGGCAACCTGTTCCAGTGCTTTGTCACCTTCAAAGTGAAGAAGTTTTTCCTCATATTGAGATGGAACGTCCTGTGTTCCAGTTTGTGCCCATTGTATCTTGTCTTGTCACTGGGCACCATTGAAAAGAGTCTGGCCCCATCCTCTTGATATCTGCCCTTTAGATATTTATAAGCATTGATGAGATCCCCTCTCAGTCTTCTCCAGGCTAAACAGACCCAACTCTCTCAGCCTTTCCTCATACGAGAGATGCTCTGTCTCCTAATCACCCCTGTAGCCCTCTGCTGGACTCTCTCCAGTAGTTCCCACAGGCCAAGTTAGGAGCCACAAAACATAATACAGCTTAGATTCATCACAGGTTTCTCTCTCCTGGGAATATGAGAATACTGCATGAATCTAGCCTATGCATTTCAAGCCACAAAAGGATTGAGAGGTCTAAAGAACTGATGCTACAACCAACATCTGCTGGCAAACACATCCTGCCTGGGCGAAAGCTGAGAGTCTGGAGATCAGGTCTACATGATACCTTTTCACCAGCATGGCTACATAGGTCAGTTTGAAGGAGAGATGATCCTTATCTGAGGTAATTGTGCCAAAACCAACAGATAGAATGCATGCAGCAATACTAGCACAACTATTTTACCAGTACCTGACATTTTTTTTTTGCATAGACAAGCTTTGTCATTACTGTAGCATTTGCTCAAGAAGCACTTTACCCTCTCAGCATCCTAGAGTAGTCACTTTTGCCACAAGGAGTTAGACGTGGTGCCAGGTAACTCAGTAGATGCACGAACCAGCTGGACAAGGAGTGGCATAAGCAACAGGCCAGGAAAAGCAGTGCAGACTACAGGCTATCAGATTGGACACTAACAACTGGATCCCACTGTCTATGACCCAAATCAGTAAGGCTGAGAAAACATCCACATTATAGTTCACCTGCAAAGCAGACATTGTGCAGAGTATTCCATGTAACCACCTTGTTAATGCCCCAAATAATCAGCAGGTGAGACCATCCCACTCACAGAAAGGAAGGATCTGAACATGACTGCAATAAGAGGGTACACAGCATAACACTAGAGTTTCACATATTATGCCCTAGGAGAATGCAACAACTTCAGGAGCCCATTTGTAGGAGCTTTCTCTGACTAGATTCTCAGGTTACATGTTCTGAGTTACAAAACTAAGTTCTTGTTTCAGTACAGTGTCACTACCAAAGCACACCAGCAAGTCTGAACTAACTTGGCAGAATGAATGCATTATTTACTATCCTATCCTTCCTTCTTTTATAATTTTTATGGAGAGGATGGGCTTGTTGCTCTGTGTGAGGACAGCATGAAAGCTAATGTGAGGAAAAACAGTACATGATCTGGCACAGTTGGAGAAAAGAAAAGCAAATCCAAGATTTGCAATTTAATCATTTCACTACCAACTGGAGGAGTGGCAGTGTGGGGAAAAGGAACCCAACCACCAACCCCTGCCAAGCAGTAAAACTGCAGTAAAGTTTGAGAATCATCTGTATGAGAGCCAGAATGTTTTGGACTGCCTTTTCCTTGAGGGTTGACTTTGAGAAAGTTAAAATGGAGAATGAAGGACAACAGCCATTTCTTCTCAAAAATACCTGTGAGCACATGGTCGCTTATTTTCGTTTGTGTTTCCCTCCCTCCCCCCAAGGTTGAATGTAAATACGAAGGGAAAAAAAACCAACCAAACAAACAAAACCCCAGACAGAAAGAGTGAGGAGGATATGTAGAAAATATAAAGTTTGGTATTCTGTCTGTCTCACACAGTCTGCATTGGACTATGAAGCTCTCGGAGATACTTTTTCTAGTAACTGTGACATGTAAAGAGATCTCCTGATGTACTTAAGAGATCTAGCAAGAAAACCCTGTTACTCGGTGTAGGACATGAGAAGACTGTTGTGGTAAACCAGGATAGTTCGCCTCCTCCATCTGAGTATGTAGAGTCCCGAGCACATCTTACCTTATCCTTACGGAACCTGGGATAGTTTGATTCTTCCCATCCGAGTACGTAGAGTTCCCAGCATGTTTTATCTCATGTTGTCATGGTAACCTGAGATCGTTCGCTCCCTCCCCATGCGCACCTCCTTTTGCATGGGTGCCAACAACAGGGGCCAGCTGCGGTTCTCGGAATTCGGACAACAGCACCTGCACTACATTGGTGAGTTTGCTAATGAGCCAAACAGGACATTGCATATGCATATGTTAATCAGCACAAGTTTTATCATCCATCCAGAAAAGTGTTTTTCCTTGAGCTTCACTCCCAAGCAGGGCTCCACTGCGTTGGGTCCCCATTTGATTAGCATTGGTGTCCCAGGGCTCCCACCATGGCAAAGCAAGGCTTTCATTAAAGCCAAAGCTTTCACTTGCCAAGCGTTGTGCCTTGTCCCTGAGGCACCCACACCTGCTTTTGACACATAACACCCTACTATGAGCAAAATTACACAAAGTTAGTATCTTAATCAGGCTGATTCATCTTCTTAGTTTTTATACCTTACCCTCTTCAACCAAGTGCAAATAATTCTTTCATCATTATAAAGGAAAGAAAGGAGGCCTGCAATTGGAGAGTTCTCCCTCATGTTATCATACATAGCACCAAAGAAAAAACCTCGAAATATAGTCAATCCAGGCATAGGTGCAATAATCAAAGCAATAGAACCTGGATTTAAAAACATAAAACTAAACCTCTGGGTACTACAGCTGCAGTACGCTAGGTACTCGAAACCATTCTTACCATCCTGGCTTACTCAGAAAAGCTGAATGAAAACCAGCTAACATTCAAACCTTAAAATGACACCACTCCCACACACCCCAAATAAACAAAATAGAAAAGGAATGAAAGAATTATATACTGGTAAAAATAGAAAAGTCTTCCCCAGCAATGTACTGAGCTTCCCTTACACCAGCGCACAAATCATGTCTTCAGCAAATAACTGTATATCCAGCAAATCACACACAAAAAACCCACAAAAACCAACACAAACAAGAAACCAAACCAAACCAAACCAGACGAAAATGCTAATTTAACCGTTTGTTACATGCAGGACATACTGTCCCTCAAGCAATACAACTTCTGATTCTAATGTGTGATACACAACCATAAAAACACAAACAGCTGCAGAACATTTTACTGGACTTCATAAAGAAGGGAAAGCTAACAACCTAACTGTTAGCTAATAAAAACCAGCCTAAAAGGAAGCTAAACAGTATTTCCTTTAGAATGAAAGTCTTTGGGAAGGCAGAGAATCACTTACAAAACATAGCTGACATGGCAATGGAAACCAGTATCTCCAACATTCTAGAGCAACACTTTGGACAGTCCTTGGCTGCTCAGTTTTTAGATAAGGTAATGGGTTTGACCAAAAATTTCACAACCTGAATGTCACCAGCAGACCTATTTTCCAGGGTTTTCACTTTTCCAAAGTTTTGCTTAGCCAAAAGCAATCCAAGACATCTTCAATGTATAGCTTACCAGTATTCTTCCCAGCAGGGGACAGGAAGACTGAAAACTACAGGCACACACAATATGCAGTCTGGCTTTCAAGTGAACGAGGAAGCATGAGTTTTTGTAGCTACAAAAAAAGGACAGAAACAGAATTGAATGCAGTCTACACACAAAGAAAAGGCAGTCAAAAATCTCATGTCAAGATGTAGAAACCCACTGAAAAAGCTACACATGCACCTTGAAGCAGGTTTCTGTGTCCCATGACTAGTCTAAAAAAGCATCTAGTATGTGATAGGAGCCTGAAGGAACATGTTTTTATGCAACAGTAAGTTCATTACCAGGTGTTATTCCTAAGATGTTCTCTGGAGGATGCATATCTAGAAATTCCTTCCTATATCAATGCATGAAACAGATAACACAAAGTGAAAGCAGCATCTTTACTAGATCACACCCCAATTCTGGCAAGGATAGAGTTAATTTCACAAAGAGACAGGACAGGTGAGCCAAGCTGGCCGGGGGCTATTCCATACCATGTGACATCATGCTCACCATAAAAGGGGGCTAGTCGGGCAGGGGCGGGTTCGGCATGGCTCCGGGAGGGGTTGAGTGTCTGGTCGGTCCTGACATCGGTAAATTGTTCTCTGTTATCACCCATTGTGAATATCTGTTATCAGTACTGTTGTTGATTGTTTCCCTCTCCCTTGCTGTCCCAGTAAACTGCCCTTATCCCAACCCTCGAGGCTTTGCCGTTGTTTTTCCATTCTCCTCCCCAGCCCGCCGGGGGAGGGGTGAGTGAGTGGTGCGTGGCACCCAGCTACCGGATGGGGCTAAACCACGTCAGTCCTTTTTGGCACCCAACATGGGGCTCGAGGGGTTGTGATAACGACAAGTTTGAGAAAACAAAGTTGTTATAAGCATCTATAATGTTATTGAAACAGTTGCTGGTCATAATGATGTTCTGTTTGGTCACATGGCTCTGGTTTGTAAAACCCGTGTTTACTCTATGTAATCCCTGTGGCGCTGGTTATCACCTCTGGGAGAGGGGTTTGTGTTCTCATGTTGTTGTACTGTGTGATAATGACTTATGATAAGATATCATCGACGGTCATGAGTCTGAGCTGGTACTTGTACGTAGCATTTCTGTCATGCCCGTACCTCGGTCAGTATCTTTCAGAACTGATTAATAATTGCACCCAATCTATGGGAAAGACAGGGGGGGATACCTTCTCCCACTCTTTCACCTCCCCTTTTCCCTTTTGGTTGGTCACAACAATTTCTGAGAATTTTGAATAGCCTTGGAATGTTCAGGCCAGTATATTCCTATTGCTAGGTCTCCTGAATGCTTTCCAACTCCTGTTCAGGGTTAGCAAAAATTGTTTCAAGAATACCACCCAAGGATCTTCCCTAAGGCTGAAGGGTCAGGGCTGGCATGGCATGTGGGAGAGTATGGGTGGGTACCTAGAGACCTTTTCACCCCCAATGGTTTGGAGCTTCACTCCCGAACAACTGCAAGACCCTGATAAAATGGTAGAATATTTGAAAGGAAAATGCTGTGGGGATTCTAAGGAGACACAACTTACTGCGCTGTGCTGGGCCCTGGCCACAATCTGTCAAACACTGCTTGGCAGAAGACAGCACCATCCAGAGGGAGAGAGCAGACCCACAGGCACTGCAGTTGCCCAGGCCCCCGCAGCTGCCCAAACCCCCGCAACAGGCACTGTATCCGAGCCAAAAGATCTACCCATACCAGGATCAGTTGCCCCTATACACAAAAAGAAATACACAAGGAAATCGGTTCGCTTAGTGAAAGATGATGATGAACCGGGACCATCACGAGAAGAAGAAGAGCCAGAACCAGAAGTGATCACCCGATCCCTGTCCCTGAGTGAGCTGCGAGATATGCGGAAAGATTTCAGCCGCCTTCCAGGGCAGCACATTATTACCTGGCTGCTCCGCGGATCCCAACAGTTGACTCTGTTGGAGGCTGAAGTAAGTCTAACTGGGAATGAGTGGCAAAAGCACCCCATTGTGACTGGCCCAGAGGCTCCGTGCATCCTGGGCATAGACTACCTCCGGAAAGGGTATTTCAAAGACCCAAAAGGCTACCGGTGGGCTTTTGGAATAGCTGCCTTGGAAGCGGAGGAAATTGAACCATTGTCTAGTTTGCCTGGTCTCTCGGAGGACCCTTCTGTTGTAGGGTTGCTGAGGGTTGAAGAGCAACAGGTGCCAATTGCTACCACAGCTGTGCACCGGCGGCAATACTACACCAACAGAGACTCCCTGGTTCCCATCCGCAAGCTAATTCATCAACTGGAGGGTCAGGGAGTGATCAGCAGAACCCACTCACCCTTTAACAGTCCCATATGGCCAGTGTGGAAGTCCAATGGAGAGTGGAGGCTGACGGTAGACTATCGTGGCCTGAATGAAGTCACACCGCTGATGAGTGCTGCCGTGCCAGACATGCTGGAGCTTCAATATGAACTGGAGTCAAAGGCAGCCAAATGGTATCCCACGATTGATATAGCTAATGCATTTTTCTCGATCCCTTTGGCAGCAGAGTGCAGGCCACAGTTTGCCTTCCCTTGGAGGGGCGTCCAGTACACCTGGAATCGACTGGCCCAGGGGTGGAAACACAGCCCCACCATTTGCCATGGACTGATCCAGACTGCACTGGAAAAGGGTGAAGCCCCAGAGCACCTGCAATACATTGATGACATCATTGTATGGGGCAACTCAGCAGAGGAAGTTTCTGAGAAAGGGAAGAAAATAATCCAAATCCTGCTGCAGGCTGGCTTTGCCATAAAACGAAGGAAGGTGAAGGGGCCTGCGCAGGAAATCCAGTTTTTAGGAATAAGGTGGCATGATGGGCGGCATCAGATCCCAATGGATATTATCAACAAAATAGCAGCCATGTCTCCACCAACCAACAAAAAGGAGACACAGGCCTTCTTAGGCGTTGTGGGTTTCTGGAGAATGCACATTCCGAACTACAGTCTGATAGTAAGCCCTCTCTACCACGTAACCCGGAAGAAGAATGATTTCAAATGGGGCCCTGAGCAATGACAAGCTTTTGAACAAATTAAACAGGAAATAGTTCATGCCATAGCTCTTGGGCCAGTCCGGGCAGGACCAGATGTAAAAAATGTGCTGTACACTGCAGCCGGGGAGAATGGCCCTACCTGGAGTGTTCAGCAGAAAGCACCAGGGGAGACTCGAGGTCGACCCCTGGGGTTTTGGAGTCGGGGATACAGAGGATCTGAGGCCCGCTACACTCCAATGGAAAAGGAGATATTGGCAGCCTATGAAGGGGTTCGAGCTGCTTCAGAGGTGATTGGCACTGAAGCACAGCTCCTCTTAGCACCCTGACTGCCAGTGCTGGTTTGGATGTTCAAAGAGAGGGCCCCTTCTACACACCATGCAACCGATGCTATGTGGAGTAAGTGGGTTGCACTGATTACACAGCGGGCTCGAACAGGAAGCCCCAATTGTCCAGGAATTCTGGAAGTGATCACAGACTGGCCAGAAGGGAAAGATTTCGGAATGTCGCCAGAGGAGGAGGTGACACGTGCTGAAGAAGCCCCACCGTATAATAAACTAACAGAAGATGAGAAACCATATGCCCTCTTCACTGATGGGTCCTGTCGCATCGTGGGAAAGCATCGGAGGTGGAAGGCTGCTGTATGGAGTCCTACACAGCGAGTTGCAGAAGCTGCTGAAGGAGAAGGTGAATCGAGCCAGTTTGCAGAGGTGAAAGCCATCCAGCTGGCTTTAGATATGGCTGAAAGAGAAAAGTGGCCAACACTGTCCCTCTATACCGACTCATGGATGGTGACCAATGCCCTGTGGGGGTGGTTACAGCAGTGGAAGCGAAACAACTGGCAGCACAGAGGCAAACCCATCTGGGCTGCCCCATTGTGGCAAGATATTGCTGCCCGGCTAGAGAAGCTAGTTGTAAAGGTACGTCATGTAGATGCCCACGTACCCAAGAGTCGGGCCACTGAGGAACATCAGAACAACCAGCAGGTGGATCAGGCTGCCAAGATTGAAGTGGCTCAGGTGGATTTGGACTGGCAGCGTAAGGGTGAATTGTTCATAGCTCGGTGGGCCCATGACACCTCAGGCCATCAAGGAAGAGATGCGACATATAGATGGGCCCGTGATTGAGGTGTGGATTTGAGCATGGACGCCATCTCACAGGTCATCCATCAATGTGAAACATGCGCCGCCATCAAGCAAGCCAAGCGGGTAAAGCCTCTGTGGTACGGAGGCCGATGGTTGAAATATAAATGTGGGGAAGCATGGCAAATCGACTACATCACGCTCCCACAAAGCCGCCAAGGCAAGCGTTATGTTCTTAGAATGGTGGAAGCAACCACTGGATGGCCGGAAACATATCCTGTGCCCCATGCCACTGCCCGGAACACTATTCTGGGTCTTGAAAAGCAAGTCATGTGGCGACATGGCACCCCAGAGAGAATTGAGTCAGACAACGGGACTCATTTTCGGAACAACCTCATAGACACCTGGGCCAAAAACCATGGTATTGAGTGGGTGTATCGCATCCCCTACCATGCACCAGCCTCTGGGAAAATCGAAAGGTACAATGGACTGCTAAAGACTACCCTGAGAGCAATGGGTGGTGGGACCCTCAAACACTGGGACACACATTTAGCAAAGGCCACCTGGTTAGTTAACACTCGGGGATCTGCCAATCGAGCTGGCCCTGCCCAATCAAAATTTCCACGCCCAGTAGAAAGGGATAAAGTTCCTGTAGTGCGCATGAAAAACATGTTGGGTAAAACAGTTTGGGTTATCCCCACTTCAAGCAAAGGCAAGCCCAGCTGTGGGATTGCTTTTGCTCAGGGACCAGGGTGCACTTGGTGGGTGATGATCGTTCCCCTGCTCCAGCATGGAGTCCCTCTCATGGGGTGCAGACCTTCAGGAGCAAACTGCTCCAGCATGGGGTCCCCCACGGGGTCACAAGTCCTGCCAGCAAACCTGCCCTGGCGTGGGCTCCCCTCTTCACAGGTCCACCGGTCCGGCCTGGAACTTGCTCCAGCGTGGGCTTCCCACGGGCCGCAGCCTCCTTCAGGTGCCTCCACCTGCTCCGGCGTGGGGTCCTCCATGGGCTGCAGGTGGAATCGCTACACCCCCTCATCCTTCCTCCATGGGCTGCAGGGGGACAGCCTGCTTCACCATGGTCTTCACCACGGGCTGCAGGGGGATCTCTGCTCCGGCGCCTGGAGCTCCTCCTCCCCCTCCATCTGCACTGACCTTGGTGTCTGCAGAGTTTCTTATATCTTCTCACTCCTCTCTCTGGCTGCAAAAGCTCTCTCTCTCTAAGTGTTTTTCTTCTTCCTAAATATGTTATCACAGAGGCGCTGATTGGCTTGGCCTTGGCCAGCGGCGGGCCCGTCTTAGAGCCGGCTGGCATTGGCTCTATCAGACACAGGGGGAGCTTCTAGCAGCTTCTCACAGAAGCCACCCCTGTAGCCCCCCCGCTACCAAAACCTTGCCACGCAAACCCAACACAACTACATACCCCTGCTCCACAGTTGTCTTTTCTCTGGGCCGAATAAGTCCCAGAGGGCAAGCAAGCACTCCAGCTTCTCTGGTGCTTCGTGGTCCTCTGCTGAGCTCAGTCCAGTTTTTCAGTAATTTTCTTCTGGGGGGTCAAAAGTGGATGCAGTATTCCAGATGAAATCTAATGAGTGCCAAGTAAAGAGGAATCACTTCACTTTATCTGCTTGCTATGTTCCTGTTAATACAGCTGTTAGCTTTCATCATTTCCAGCAGGCACTCCTTGTTCATGTGTAGCCTATTGTCACCCAGGACCTCCTAGACCTTTTTGGCAGAGCTACTTCCCAGCCAGTCAGCCTCAACCTGTATTGTTCCAGGGAAATAAACAAATGCAGCAGGACATGCTTTGTTGAACTTTACAACACGTCTGTTGGTCCATTCTTCCAGACTGTCTAGATTGCTCTGGATGGCAGTCCTTACCTCAAGTGTATAAACTGCAAACCCAGACTAGAGTCATTCATAGACTTGATGATGTGCATTATCAGTAGCATGGACAAGGAGATGTAAAGACATTAAACAGATCTCAGGATAGACCCCTGTGATATTATTATCTGGAGGCCAGTATTACCCACTAACCACTACTTTCTGAGCTATAACGTCTACCCAGGTTTTTACTCATCTAGTAGTTTTTCACCCATCCAGACCTTACCATCCCAACTTGGATCCAAGGATACCATAGGCCACAGCAATAGCCTTGCTAAGAATCAAAGTAGCCCCTACTGTCCATAGATCTAGTCATTTCATCACAGAAGAAAATCAGGTTGGTAAAGCTTGATTTATCCCTTTTCTCTTTCATGTACCCAGAAATGGCTTCCAAGAGGATTTATTCCACTCAGACCAATGTAGTCTACTTCTTTCAAAAATGAGGAATACTGTGCTGTTGTTTCTTTTCACAGCTCATTACAGATCCAGTTCACAGGGACAGAAGATATTAATTCTCCAGCCAAGGTGAGGGAGATGTTATAAATGATGAGACTCACATGATCATAGAAGTAAACTTGTCATGCATAAATAATTTTAAAAAAATATTTTGCTAAGGAGACTCCCAAACACTGCATTATGACTTCTAAGTCAGTGACTCCCACAACTTCAAAGAATCTTTATTTGTTGGTATTGCAAGATTTGTATCTTTTCTTGGGGTATCATGCAGAGCTTTAACATGACCTTAGTGTGCTTTAGTTTTCAATCTGCATTTACAGGAGTGAATACCTGCTTTTGGCCAGCAGACATTGTGAGTGAAGGAATTCGCCCACAGCTTTAACCAACTCTGGACAACAGGAGTCAGTCATTCAATCTTCTGCACTGTACACACCTAAAGTAACAGAAGTTGCTTTATGGGCACTCTGGGAGTATTTAAAACCTTCTAATCAAAATGTATCAGAGCTTACCACCAGGTTTACAGTCTGCCCGACAGTCCCTTGGGGAGGTTGTTCACTTAACTGTAGTGATTAAGAACTCCCTGTACAAGCAAAGATTGTGACAATACACATGCACTTGACCTCTCCTAGTTTTTAATTTGTATGGTCTCCAAAGAAAAATCAACAGTATTTTGAACTACACAAGTACTACTGTCAAGCATATTTAACTTTTAGACAATTTTGAAAAAGACTTCTGATATAGCTCAGCTTTTTCAAAGCTCCATGGATTTTTCTTTTAAATCTGTTTTTCCCAATGGAGCAACCTGTTAATAAAAAGCAAGACTTCTAATTGAGAACAATACATAACCCTGTGCCACCTCAGTACTAAAAACAACATATAAACTCATGGGATGGTTACCAGCCTCAGGAGTGTTCACTCAGCTAAGACTTGAGTAACAACTAAAAGTATTTTTCCTGTTTTCTGCTAGATAGAAGACACCAAGCTTGAAAAAATAAATACATGTAATAGAGGACTACAACAAAAAATGCAAAGGCTTTAAACAGTTGCAAAATACTATAGCTGACATAGAAAGAAATAGCCCATATTTTATTAGAGGGACACTGGAAGTTAGTTACTGAGGTCAGCCATTTGGGCAGATAGAAAGCAGAAAAGCATTACAGACAAGGAAACACAAAGCATGATTTGAGGGTCAGAAGTTGAGCAGATTAGGAAAAAATGTCATTCAGTATTATTTAAATTGGAATCTGCCAGTTAGTCAAAATCGTTTGGTTTTGACAATGCTTCGGTGAGTTCCCTTTGTCTCCCACTACAGCAATCCCCTGCTCCTTGGTGGACTGCCAGCCTAGTTCTCCAGGAGTCTGGACCACAACACTCTAGGCTGTGTCTCTGGGGCCACCTGCAGGACTTACCTGAGGCTCCCACCTATTCACAAACTGTGGTAATCAAATCCTCCATAAAACCCCAACTCATCCAGAGCCCTGATTAGGGAGCAAATGGACACAGTAACTTCCACCCAAGTATGCCCCTAGTGTCATCCCTGCCTATGCATGCCTCAGAACTAAGAGCAAAAGCAAGGGAATGGGAGAAGAAAACACATACATAAAAATTCCAGAGTGTGGTAATACAAACATATATAAAGTAACAGGAAAACTCATGAGATATCTGTTAGGAATGCTGACTATTTAAAGTATGAGGACATCTGGGGACAGGAGGGTAAGTTGAAGGAAAAGTTAAGTTTCTGACTGATTTCGGAAAAAAACAAAGTTGTTTTTGTAATGGGAGGGGGAATGTTTGCATGGAGAGTAATGCACTTTTAACTCCTACCCTTAGCTACTTTCCCTCCTTAAGAAAAAATATCCCATGCAATGAAGAATGTTCACAAAAACATTCTAACAGCAGAAGTACATTTTACTTTTAGGGAAACACTAAGAATTTCTATGCTCGCATCCTAAAGCTAGATTGGCAGCCCCCTAGGTTGTCTGGACAGAGGCTCCTTCACCCCAGCAAAGATTTAGTGCGTTAGAAAAGTCTTTTCCCTGACAAGAACAGCATCAGAAGTACCTGTCAAGTAATGTGACCCAGACTGGCCTTTTCCACATTCACTAACACTCCTCAGTGCTTCAGGTATTAGAGTAACATTTTCCAATACAAGACACAGACTCTGCCCTTGGAAGAAGTGGAGGCTGTATTGGTAAGGAACAATAACACTGTAAAAAAATTTGATCTGACTTTAAATCCTTTTAAATATAACAGGACACACACACAGCACTCCATCCACAGCACTGTCTTTTTAAAGCTGCTGTGCTACAGGATTAGCAAGTCACTGCGCAGCAGCTGCAGTGTACAAGCCTGCAGGAGGCTGCTGTAAATTCCATGGCTTGATAAACCTGTTTGTGGATCTACCATGCAAAGGAGGGCATTGGCCACTAGAAACATTAACTACTACACGCAAATCAAATAACCATGTATGTGACATGCTGGTGGGCAGGAAAACCTCAGGGAGCAGCCTTTGAGAGCTCAGTCAAGCCTCCGGCACTGAACTCCTGGTCAGCTGGAGCTCCAATTTAGCCAAAAGGCAATTAATATTGCTGGTGTAGAATTTTGGTAGCATGTTGTTAAGAGTGAGAACTCAAAGAAAATACCAGTACAACAGAATTATGAACCATTTCAGTTTGCTTAACTTCAAAAATCACAGCACAGTCTACTGTAGAACATGAGCAGTTTGATATAAACCATCAAAGCTGTTGCAAAACATGAACATTTGGTTTCTAAAAAGAATAAAATGTGCTAGATTACTTCTAACACAAAGTCTACCCTCACCGACTTTCCTAGCATTTGATTACATAAACCAAACAATATCAAGAAGTTAGAGATATGTCACAAAGAAGCTGAAGTCCAACAACAACACACAAAAAACCCCTGCTGTGTTTTCTTTATGTCTTCTGAACAACTTTGAGGGAGCAGCTGCAATGGCCAGTTATCAAACATGGGGCCTCCTGCAAATACTTTTATGGGCAGCAATGCACAAAACAGTCATGCCTGAACGAACCAGTGGATTTCCATGGCACATGAAAGGTGTTCACCTTATTCAGTAATACCATCTTCAGTAACCAAAGTGAATTTGTTATGATCTCTACAACTGAAGACCTTGTAGCTGTTGCAAGGTCTGATGTGGTTAATTTTTCTGAAGAACTTTGTTTTTGTGTAGGTAGTCTTCTGCCAGTGTCCCAGGCTAGCTCTGCAAGAATGTACAGAGTTCATTTCCTTAGGAAAGCTCCGGTGAACACGTTGCCCATGCTATCTCCAGATAGCAAACAGCTTCACATCCCCCACCCCAATCATTTTTGCTGCTAAACCATAGATATCTTCTGTATGGTATTTCACAAAGGATATGTGGAGAAGTGAGAGTAATTTAAAACTCGCCCAAGAGATCTTTCTGCCTTGTACATTTCTCTGGAATGGCATGGGTTTCTTTTTCTAGCAGCTCTTCACACCAAAGGGAGAAAGTTCTTGCAAAGTAAAGTGCCACCTCAGCACTGAATTAAAGAACAAATGAACAGATTTTCCTCAATGATCAGCAATTTACACTGCTGACACATCTGAATGTGTGCCTTGGTTAGACTACCTCATCTATTTGCGACTCCAGAGGCAGAATATGCATTTTCACTTTATAGATTCATCAGAAACACCTCATTTTTCAAAGAACTTGTTTCTTTTTCTCTTCTTTTTGAAAAGCTATTTTCCACTCATAAAACTAAAGAGCTTTAAAACCTCATAATCTTAGCCTTGCAAAACTTCAGACCCAGATTTGACATAGTTCTTGACAATCCAGAATGGGAAAGCAAGCATATCACCTTGCCTTCAAAAAGACTGTCATAACAAAACAAGAAGCTTCTGCAATAAAGCCAGCTGGTTTTTGAACGAGCTAAAAGCTTAGAAGGTTTCTGTTGTCCCAGGAGGAGTAGTTCTCAATCTCATTGTAGGAAATCTTGCATCACTCCCTTTCTCTCCATGGAGTTTTTCCAGAGGGTTAAAAGTTAGGCTAGACTTGACTACTGACAAAGCTTTATAAGGATTATGCTTTTCAGCAACAGAAAAGATTATTAACAGGACAACAAACCCAGCCATTCAAATGAAAGCATACCTCTCACCTTCTTTCATAAAATTAATCCAATATGTTACAAGAGACAGTCAGAAAATAGTATTTCTGGTCACTGAAAAGCTGTCAATTTTTATTTAAATTCCAAATTAGAACAGCAGTTGACAGCCTCAAAAAAAAAAAAATTGAAGTTGAAATTCATAACTAAATATATTTCCAAGGTACAAATGCTTTAACAGAAATGTGTATTTGATTCCGTTTTCCCTCTCCCTCAAAGAGCTTGTTATGAGAGGACGCCATCCACATCTGCTATTACAATCAGGCATACAGTTCTAGAGGCAGCAGGTGGTATTCTTCTGCAAGAGGGTTTCCAAATACAAAGCAGAAGTTGCGATGCTCTACCTATACTGATCTTCATCTACAGCCTTCAATTGAAACTTAACGATATTTGATTTTCACCCTCTGAAGTTAGTTTAAATCACTTTCTTTGAAATGCCTTAAAAATAAACTTGAAGTATTAAAAGACAAAGCACTCCTGGAAGAACAACATTCTTGGAGGTAGCAACTTCCCATTTCATGCTTCAGAGGAAAATGTTGACGGTCCTTTTAATGTGGAAGAAACAAGTCTCTGCTGGGAAAAAGATTAAAGAATCACAGAATAGTTGAGGTATGAAGGGTGAGGGACCTCTGGAGGTCATCTTGTCCAATTGCCCTGGTCAAGCAGGACTACCTAGAGCAGGTTGTCCAGGTTGATGTCCAGATAGCTTGTGAATATCTCCAAGGTGGGAGATGCTAAAGTCTCCCTGGGCAACCTGTGCCAAAGCTCAATCACTCTCAGACTCCGGATGTTCAGACGGAACCTCCCGTGTTTCAGTTTGTTCTCATTGCCTCTCATCCTCGATCCCACAACCAGAGTTGTCTCAACTGATGGCAATACAATTACATTTTCTTCCAAATTGCATCTGTTTTGGCCACTTCTCAAGATAGCATGTAACCCACAAATTGTTGTCTGAAATAAGAAAGAAGGCATTAACATTTAGACCGTGTATTCTGAGCTGTGTATTCATTATTGTTTGAGAATAAGATAACTAGGGATTTGAGAACAGGAGGACCTTCCTTGGAACCTTCAAATGTATTTAATTAGAATAAGGTATACTTAGATAAGATGTAGCAAAGGAATCTTGAACAGAGGAACACCTGTTTACAAGGAGACGTACATCCTTGAAAGTCGAAAGTCAGCAAAATTCCTCTAATTGGGGTACTTAGAGTGAACTGTCTCATTATAATATGAAAACCACACCTCCAGTGCTAAAAACACCCCCTGCCCAGATAAAAACCCCTACTCACTGAATATGCATAGTGAATTTAGAAGCTACTGGGTCTTTAAATCAAAGCAAGCGAAGAGTCAACCAATTGTAGTTTAGAAGGTGTGAACAGTATGCAGGACTAACACCCTGGACTGTATAAATATACGATGGAACTGTAACCAGTGTGCTAGCTCTGTGGGAAACTACCTAGCACCCATCTTTGCGCAAATATGGAATAAACAATATCTCATCTCTGTGTGTAAGACTGATTTATTGCACACTGGGCTAAGGAACTCAACTTACAGGGACAACAAAATGAGGATGCAAGAACATAATATACTGTTCACTTGCTTTAGGTTAAGAATATAGTAGAAAATGAAACTATTCTAAAACCACAGTGCTGTCTGCCTTTCTGGAGAATAAGGAAGAAAATCCAGCAGTTCTTACTGGGAATGTTGCAAATGCACATTGAAAGAATACAGTCACATCAAAATAAAAAAAGCATTTTTATCTTCAGTAGGAGGGAAGCATACCAGAGGAAAAGAAACGTGCAAAGAACGGTTCCCCAACTACAGACATCCAGACAATCAAAAGCTGTATGTTTGTAATTTCTGCTCAATTTAACTTTAGCAAAGATCAAGGCAAGAACTAGTAATAACTGTGTCTTCATTCTTTTTTCCTTCTAAAAAAAAAGGGTAATCTGGGAGAAACTTGCTGACCTTACTGGGTTGTAGTAAAAGTTCTGAATCCACAATTTTAAACACACAATCTATTAATTTTGGTGTGTATGTGACAGAAATAGGAGGGGCTACATGCTTGAACAACCATTGTTCATTAGAACTTGGAAATCTTATAAAAAGACCTTCCACAAAATGTTCCCTTTTTTTCAGCTTGCTGATTTCTGTTAAGTTTTAAGTAAGGGGCACCACAGTTACCAAATGGAGTACCGTATAACTGACTGCAAAGTAAACTCAGATGTAATGCCAAAGACGTAATCAATGTAAACAAGGAATTTACATAGCCAAATGCTCTTCCTGCAGAGTCATAAAACCTGTGGCACAATTTATTTGTATTATGGAATTTCACTACAACACTGCTCACTATCTGTATTATTGTTTGAAAAAGGTATAATTCAATATAGTGATCCAATACAAGGACTAACAACTACTGGCAACAAGCAGATTAAGTTTTCTGGATTAAAAACGGTTCTCTTAAAAAAATAATTAAATACATTCGTGGGCTCCTGCATCAAAGAGTCTGTTTCTCGTGAGCTTTAAAATCTTACTAATTTCAACCAGAAAACCTGAAGATACCATGCTCTGAAAGAGTAGAAAGATTGTCAACACTGCTCCAGAGAAGGGAGTCAAGTGCTATTTCTTGCATATACTGTTTGCTAGTTCAGACTGTCCAAACTTTGCTGTGAGGTCATACCTGAGTGGGAGACAACCTGGCCTTCATTATTTATTACTAGGCAAAATAAAGAAATAATTCAAAGACATTTTGAGTTCAGGGTGAATTTTGCTTGTAGTCAAGAAAGTCATTGCACCCTTCAAATTACTACATTTGATAAGGAAATGAAGAAACACACAGTGTGCAACCTTTCTGGAATATGTATGCTTTCTGATTCACTCCCTACATGAAAAAATTGTACAAATAATGAAGTTAATTATGAACATACAGGGATGACCACCTGTATATATAAAAGGATATTTGCCTTGTTTTCAGTGCGGCGTACCCACAATAGACATCAAGCTACACCAAGTCTACTACCTGAGGCTAGGCAAGCTGAAGGTTACATAGCTTACAACATTCACCAGGAGGCTTTAACAGTTCATCTACAAAGAGGATGCCAGAGCAAGGCTTGAAAGGATAGAAGTAAGTTGGCAGCATTAACACACTCATAACAAACTCCCGTTACACGTGAATATACTTGTCTCCTTCACCAGCCTTCAGGGAAAGATGTGTGAAGATTACAAGAGAGCTGAATTTGTCAAGGAGGCAGATGCAGAGCAGCAAGACTCAACGGCGTAAACCAGGTTATGACTCAAGCCTGTCAGACAGCACAGAGATGTGCAGCAAGAATGATCAGGACATGAAGAGATCATAAAAAGAGCAGTACCTTTCAGCTTAGAAAAGAGGTAACTAAAGGACACTACACTTAAGCCTAAAAACATCTGTGTGATGAAAATAAATAGAGAACAATTACTGCTTCTCTCAGGACAGCTGTAAGCATTGAGAAGTTGTACAGTTAAGTCATAATTTTCCTACACAATCCCTCTCTCAGCTGTGGAACCTGCTGTCATAGGATGCCACAGACAGTTGTGGATCAAAAGCGATTATAGACCATGACATCATCATCCATTACTAGCTGCCTAAAGCTGGAAGCACAAACCAAGAAAGGATCCTTCACTGCTTCTTTTGCTCCTAAGCTTCTCCTGAAGCATCCAATAGTTGCTATTCATTGAAATGAAAAACTAAGGAAGAGGGATTGGGCCCATGGTCTTTTGCTCCCACAAAAATAGAGATTACAGATACAATCTCACTCTTTTACAGCCACAGCCAGCACATGCCAAAAAAAAAAAAAGCACCAGCTCCCCAAATTCTGCTTTAAACTCTACTCAGTCAAACTCAATCCCAAAGTCAAATTACTTATCTTCCTAGGATGATTTAGCAGTTTCAGCACTCTTGAGAAAAGGCATGACACTTTTGCAGCCAGGCTGATCTGCTTCTGCTTAGAATACTCACCAGAGTCAACAGTGCACCTGTTAGCTGAACATCAATGAAAGCCAGGATTGTTATCAAGGAAGAAGGAACAAGAACTTCCACAGATGCCCCAGGCCGGCTGGAGCATCCTCTGCAATCCACTGAAGGTAGTGTTACTGTTACAAATTGCTATTATAGCAGAGGAGATGGATTTACTTACAGGTGCTACAGAGAAATGAGACAGCCTTCAGCCCATTTATCAAAATGCAGAACCTGCTGTTCTTGCTTCCTAACAGGTGAAACAATGACATAGATTGAACTAAGAAGAAGTGAGAATGTACCCATTGCATTTTAGTAAGTAAAGCCTGCAGAAAGTCCTCTGCCAAACTTACTCACCAGATGCTGTAGGGGGATTTCTTTTTTCCTTGTCTTTTATGGCTACCAGAAAAGACCATGAAATACCTTTAGAATATGGGGGGAATGAGACCTGAGGCTATGAAGATGCATTTCTGGCCTGGAGACAGCCTTCCAATAGAACAGTGAAATTGTGTCTCCTTGTGCACAAACCCCCAACTTCCACAGAGTGGGGACCGCAGCCTGCACTTTACTCCAACCCCTGGCTCACCTGGTTTACTCAAAATATTAACTCTACAAAGTGCCAACCCCAGAACAGTTCTGTTACCACTGGAAATCCTGAGTAATTCACAAGTTAATGTTCTATTTTTATTTATCTCTGTTTGCCAGCATGAAGACTGAGAAATGACACCAGTTGCATCAGGTTTTCTCTGTTCCTGCTAGTTTGTTACAGCAGAAGTATTCAAATGTTTAGCCACTAAATCAGCTTTAAGCAGAAGGCTGAAGTGTATGGACTGCCTTGTTTTGGAAGCACAAACAACCACAGATTAGGGAAATTTTTTTTTAAAGAACATTCTAAAGATGTTCTGTGCATGGCAAAGCTCTGTCTGGATTCCAGTGAACAATGCAGACCATGAAGTATGTTACTTTCATAGTTCTGCTTTGTAGCTGTGAGGAACTATTTGCAACTGGACAGCCTACATTCCTCTACACTCTGTGCATTTAATAGGCACTCTTAAGGCACATGGGAAATTCTATGTTTTCTAAATATTTTTCACATGAGCTAATTTAAAAGCCGATCAGCTGCCAAGCAAGCTGAGGTCAAATGACAAACCTGTGTCCCATTTATTCCTCTATGGAGGGTGTGGGGGGAGGAAAACAAGTGCATATATGTCCAAGCGTAAGTGTGTGTGTACAGGAGACTAACACATCAATGTCTGTTTTTTCTAGCAATGTTTCTGACTTGTCTGTTCCTAAGGGGATGCAATGTTAGATGCATGACTTTTTGGAAAATAACTGAAAGTGCTTTTCATTCAGATGTCATCTTCACACAGTCCCAGCTCAAGAGATCTGTCAGCAAGGGAGGGACAGAAAATTGAAGGGAAAGGAAAAGAAAGCATCTTATTCAACCTGATACTAACATTCTCACTAAATACAACAGATCTTTTAGAACAGAACCTCCTTATTTGACAAAAACAAAAGGGAGGGAGGGCATGGTGTTCATCAGTAAGAAAAATCAACTATGAACAATTTTATGTCCAGCTGAAGTCAGCAATACCCTTTAAACAATTGTCTAAGTATTAGCTCACTGGTTTCACATTTTATGGAGGGGAAAAAAAAATAAATGTATCTCAGCTGAGAGTAAGCAGAAGCTTTTGGAAATACTGTAAATGTTTTGGAATTCCAGCTAAATCTTTTAAATGGCTCTAAAACAGAATCACATTACTAATGAAAGGTGAACTTCAGGGAATGGTTGAATTGCTATAGCTTGCCCAAAATTAATTTCAGCTCTCTGTATATTATGACAGCATGAAAACAGTCACGTTTTCTCCTACACTCTTAACTCAGGACACTCAGCACAGAGAAGGACAATTCACCATTTTTCCTTTGCCTTGTCTTTCAAAAGACAAGCTGATGCTGTACTCAGTGCAAGCTGCTTGCTTCCCTACTTTGACAGTATTGTTTATTGATCTCAGTTGCAGTCATATGTCCAGAGCTCTGCAAAAACAGACCCAAGTTCACATAAGGTATCTAGGAACTGAAACCCAAAAAGCTCCTGCAAAAGCATAGCTTACATGGTATATTTGCCTGGCATCATATAGCAGAGACAGCAACAGAATTCATTTGCAATGGCAGTTCCTGCCTTACAATCAAGAAGTCCATTTCCTCCTGGAGCACTCCATCGCATTCACTGGTCACTTTCCCACATAAAATGGAGAAGTGTTCCTACAGCCAACGTGTTCTCAAGATATCAAGATACAACCCCAACTCTTTCCACAAGCACCATCTGCTGTCCACTCTGGACACAAAGTTGAATTGCAGTTAAGGAGGTATGCACTGAAAGGCAGCATCATAATAAATAGTGGTCAGAAAGCCACTTTAAGGCTGCCCATGTAACTCAAATGTTACAAAGCAGGTTCAAAATTCTTGATTTATCCTAGGTTAACTCCAAATACTGCACTTTAAGTATACCTTTAGTTTCTTGCTTTTTAGACAAAAACTGACCAAAAGTTTCATTCTGCAGAATCAGAGTAATGAATAACTTCTGTGCCACACAGGAGACCTCAGCAAAGTGATGTGGATTTCAACCTCCCCTAAGTTTTCTACTGAAAACTTAGCAATTGAACATCCAGAAGCAGCTGGGATCTGCAATGACCAGCTAACAGAACAGAATAATAAGAGAGAGTAAAACCTTCAATAAGTACCTGCTAAGTAGTTGTGTTCCTAAACCCAACTTTGGAAAGAGAATCTTACCTAATGGTTACAGGAAGGTCTTGTGCTTCGCCAAAACCTGTGCATCTTCATAACCATAACCTTCTGCAGGACCAGGTGGTATGAATAAAATAGGTCCTTCAACACAGGAAATTAAAAAATTAATGCAGCTTCACTAGTTCTTATGCAGTCAAACTTACCAGCTATACAGACTGTGTGCCCTGTGGCCAGCAGGCAAGTCAGCAGCAAAAAGTCCGTATGGGCACACGTGAGCATACTCATAACCTCATCAAACCTTCACTTGGAAGGTAAAAATTCTCATACTAACCATCCCACCCGCTACCAGTTTTAACAGGTGAAATGCTACAGATTTGTAATGAAATGGTTGTGAGAACATATATAACAAGAGAGGCAGCACAGGATGTTTTGCTTAAGGTGTCCACACAATATGCCTGTGGAGCCTGAAAGTTTTCAAAATAATCAGGAGGCGACCCTCTGCTTTCAAACTCCTTAAGCAACTCTTTCATGAGATCTGTCAAAATATCAGCATAGAGATTGGAGGAAAAAGATTAGGTACCACAGAAGAATGAAATACAAGCAGTCCACTGCTTTGAATGAAAGACCAGAAATGAAGCTTTTAGCTCCAAAATATTTCTAGATTGCTGTGAGAATGTTCCTGCCACCACAAAAATAATAGTTAAAAAATTGCACTGATAAATTAAACAAAAAAACCGCTCTCGACTAAAACTGTACATGCAATAAACTGGGTAAGGCACAGGAAAAAATCTGTAATATTAAATTTGACATAGATCTTAGAAATAAAGAATAACTCTTGTTAATCATAAAAAAAGATTTGTCTTAGTACAGACTACATGCAGAGGATCCAGTATATAACATTGTAGTCATGAGCTTTATATGTCAAGAACCCAGATATCCTGCATCTAGTTCTCTTAAAATATTTCAAAGTTTAGGCTCCATTATGTGTTATAGTCTCTGCTTTAACTGGCAACTGGTTTATGACTTTAAGGGAAAAGTCACAAGAACAGCTCCCCAAAGCATTCTGTTCAAGAAACAGTTGCAGTTAATGTAGTTTTCCTTCAATGGTGAATAAATTAAAATTTAAAAATAAATAAAAGGTAAATAAATTCTTAAGCAATATTCACAGAGGACAAAAACATGCATATAAGAACAACCTACTAGTATGCACAATTTAGAAAAAAATAGTTTAAGGAAAAGCATAATTAACAAAGGATTTGGCTACTTCTTTAAGCGATAATTAGGAAATCTAACATAAAACCACACTAGGTACTTCCTGTTCATTTTCTATGAATGTATACCAGGAGTTTAACTACACCCCTGAAATTGACTAATGATGCTTAACGGAGAAGGAAGAAACATGTTTTGAAATGAAAAATTTAAAATGGACCCTTTTACCCCTCCATTTAAGCATTCTTCTTTCAACTTGTCTTTGAACTTCCTTGTTTCTCTTCTTACAGTCTGTTTCTGAATTCTCCACCAAAAAGCTATTCCTAAATTCCTTAGTTTCTTCAGCAGTGGTAGTCATCACAAAGAACAAATGTTTTTATCACAACACCTTCCTCAAAGCTGCATCTCACTACACGGCAACTTCTGGCCCTGTGTCCACACTCAAGTAACACATTTCAAAACACAATACTTTGAAGCTTCATTCCCTAGAGAATTTTGCAGTCTCATTCAAATCACGGTCTGAGTTCTCATAGAAGGGAAAGAGAATGCAAATGTCCTGCTGTTTTGTGAAGGCTCACAAAATATAACTTAGGCTTTTCAGCTTTTGATCCATGACAAGCATGCCTAGTTCAGAGAAAGCAAAGGGCACAATCCACCAAAACCATCATGCAGTTCAACTACTATAGCATTGCCTTCCCAGAGTTATGTTTTCAGTGAAGTAGTCCAGGAGTTGTCATTGAAGTTGGACACTTGAAAGGCAGCAAAATGTATAAAGCTGTACACCAATCAACTAAACCAGAAGAAAAGGATCAAGGCACTTTGTATACGGAGGACTAGTTCCACTCCAGCAGTACCACGTCACTTAGCACCCTAAACTGTTACCCTCAGGCAGGCTCTGGAATCATGACAGTGATACTTAGCCAGCCACAGCCTACCTTCTGACAGACAAGCAACCAAGCACATTTTATCTGCCTCCTCCCTGTCCTATGCAAGGACAGGTTAATCGTCCAGCACTTCCCCAAAGTCTCTAGGAAGGCAGGGGGAAGTGCAGACAATCTAACCAGACTATCTCTGCACTTATTCCCCCCCGGTTTCCCTGTCTGTAATTTCTGCTTGCACACCTTACAAGATAACTTTGCAGGCAAGTTTTTAATACTGAGCACCTCATAAGAGTGTTACACTCCAATACTGAAACAAGAATACACACATACAAGAGCTGCCATTATGAAAGTATTGCATTCAAACTTAAACTAACACAGCAGTCAAAACTTTTCCATTTTTTAACATGGTTTTGAATAGCATTAACTCAATAGACAGCAGAAATAATCTAATTGCATAGAAAACTTTGTAATCCACTAACAACACTGACTTGACTTGTACCATATGTGGCATCCTGTATGTACCTTGGACAGGAGGAACAGACAAGTTTTGAAGAGAAAAACTGAAAACTCAGACGTCAGGACAAAGTTAATTACGTGGTAGGCATAGACATAAACCAAATCAGTCTGCTGCAGAAATTTATGATAGAAATATGTCACAGAATAATAAGCTTAGCTAACAGTATGAAAGTCAGTGATTACACAAGGAAGAATGTATCTGAAAACTACAGGAAAGACAAATCAGTAGAAAAAGCAAAAGGTCAAGTAGCATAATGTAAGTTAAGGAAGGCAACTTTGCAAAAGTTCTAAAGGAAATTACCTAGAAGGAGCTTTGATACAGAAGGAATTGGAAAAAGCACGAAGTGTATGTGACATGAGATAAAGATTGTACCAATTATATTGTTAAATAATACTATATAACAAAGATTGTAACAATTTCTGGGATAATCACACATCACAATATTTAACCTGCAGTTTCCTAAGTTACACAAGATGTTTTAAAAGTTAAGACTTTACTGGGACAAGCTGCTGATGTTGCTCACAGGAGAAAACCAGCAGTGGGGGAAAAAAAATAGGTCACGTAACTAACTGCCTTAACACTGAGGAGCTGAATTGTGTTCATAAAACAGTCTTTTCTTACCCAGAACTTGTAGCCAAAAAGAAAGGCCTGTAATGAAGGCCTGCTTATATTATACATAATAAGAAAACGTAGCCAAGAAGAAAGGCCTGTAATGAAGGCCTACTTGTATTATAGGTTATAAGAAACTCTTCATTATTACTTTAGGTAGAAGGCTAACGATTCTTAGAATGAGCACCTGCTACACAGCATGAGAAAAAGGAGGAGCTACAAGACACTTCAAGGTCCTTATGTACATACTTTGCAGAAAGGGAGGACATTAATTGCCTCCAGCAGCATCCTTATCTTGCTGAAGCGTATAGCAAACAATTACCAACACCGAAATATTGAGAAACTAGGGGAAAGGTAATTTGGGCCACGGTCCCCACGACCACCGACTCATAAGCCCCCTACCCAAATTATCCCACCTACTCAAAAGATAGAGGTGGAGAAAGGAACTGAGCATGCGTTCTAGTTTGCATACTAGGCAAAGAAATATGAATCAATTATTGTAACGGGGAGTGTACCATTTTGTAATCTTTGTAACATTTCTGTATAAATATGACAAGAGAACGCCTGATTAGAGGAACTATCCTCCTGACACCCAGCGCTGCAATAAAGGAAATGCCTGCTTCTTAATGCTAAATTGTTGTTAAGGAGTTTTCTTTCATTCCCGAATTTCGGTGACAAACTGAGAAACAGAAAAGCTATCCCAAGTTTGGATAGCTATAGCAAAAATTAAACCACAGCACAGAAATTTATTGAGCATTCTTGGAAGCTCACCCTTTAAGGAGGCAGTTGTTCAATACCACATATATTGCTTTAACTGCTCAATTTTCCTTCTCTCAACCTCAAATGCGCCAGAATTCTTTGCTATTATGACTAGATCTTCTATCCCATCTGACACAAGTGGCAAAATGTCTATTCTCTCACTGCAGTGCTTGCTTTTCATTTTTTCTTCTTTTTTTTTTCCTCTTTCACTCATCTTCCTTTCAGCCTGGGTGTCACTGACTACCTGAGGCATATTGCCAAATAATACAAGATTGATAACATGAAATTAAACATCCAGCCAGTAACCTAGGCCAACAAGCATGCTAATGGTAATCTACATCTCACTAAGGACTTCTTTTTTATAGAAAGTATTAATGTTATCCACACAGGACACTTCAGCTTTCTCATCTATCAGAAGTCTCAAATATTCACTTATTTCTTAACTTGGACAGCAGCAGGTGTTATGTATCAGAAAGCTCAGAACTCCAGTGAAAGCTTGTTTGGGAAACATGATGGACATGGTTGCAACATTGATGAAGTACAGCAACTCCCCAGTGTCAATCCTTTTGCGTTTTCTCTTCCCACCAGCTCAACTGCAGATGCAAGATACGAATTCTGTCTCCAGCATTTCCACTACTGCAAAAGCCCACAAGGGCTCAGCCCATCTTCCTTTTGTGACACTGCCTCAATGAGAAGTCAATATATTCAAAAGAACATTGTCAGAACATAGCTTACTCTGCCTCTGAAAAACAAAGTTCTTAGAGCAGGAAGACTGCCCACAGTGTGCTACCACCACATTCAATTACATTCAGGAGTCTTTTCCTCAATAGCATTGTTTAAACATTATTCAAGAAACGTACACAGCTCTCAGGATAATTACTGTATGGAAAGGATTCTTTTGTTCTCTGTTTAAAAGACAAACAAAGCAGACTTGACACATACTTTTTGGTATTGCTAATTTTAAGGAAGCAGCAAGTTGCTTTAGCTAGAACACAGAACCCAAATGTCCCAAGCAGGTGCAAAAACACAAGCTAAAACTGGAATATAGCAAACAGCTGAAAGCAAACCACTAGATTTGTGCAGGCATTTTAAGATCTTCCAATTTCCATTCAACTGTAGTGAAATTATAGCTTTGTACACTCTAGTTTGACAGCAAGATTATCTAAGAATGATATGGAGAAGAGGCAATCCCAGCAGTCAAATGTGGAGTGGACACATTCTCAGAAAGTAGCAGCAGGAGGGACCAGTAGATTTGTAAGTCATCTTGAAGAAGCAGTTAGAGGTTACTATAAAAGCATCCTAATTATTCATAGCAATTAAATTCAAGGCTGCTGACCAGAAATCCAGTTACCTACCATTTTAAAGAGGAAAAATGGCTTAAAGCAATTTCAGAAGTAAAAGCACAGAGAGGGCCAAAAAATACCTTCAAGGAGATAAAAAGGGGAGCAAGAACACAGAATTATGAGTGAAGTTAGAGGGAACTCTGGCACAGACTTCTTTTCCCTTTGCCAGGGCACTGCCTCCACATTTCCAGAACATCCTCAGGACATGCTCTGTTCAGGAGCAGGCAGAGTAGCCCACTGCCAGAAAAGCAAACACAGGCGATGTGACCCAGCCAGTTCCACGCAGACATGCAAATACGCTGGATGAAGAGTGGGCAGAACTGTTCAAGTAAGGAATGCTTATCCTCATCTGTCTAGCACCATTCTGCAACACTAGACAAGGCCTTAAAAGTTTCAAAGCAATCCTCATTTTCTAGTCCATTAAGATCAGTAACAGACATGACCTGTGGTCAAATCGAAGAGAAATAAAACAGAATTATGACAGGATTTAACAATAGCAAGTGAGGGGCAAATAAAGTGACAGATGAAATTCAGTACCAGTAACTACAAAAGAATCCACACAAGGAGAAAAATAATCCCAGATACACTTGTGGACCAAGCTTCCTTTCTTTCTCCCCTTCAATGGAAATGGTCTCTTTGCAAAGTTTCTGATAGAAAGATGAACATTCAGAATTAGCAGAAAAGGACTACAGAACAGACTGAAAATGCTGTACACTCAGAGTTTGATAGTACCTTGAAAAATGCATTTTTAAGAGCCTGTAATTAGAGTCACAGAACTATGATAAAGTAGAGTGTGGGTGGCTGGGGGTGGGGGAAGACAACATATAGACCTGGACTCACTCAGATGACTATCATGAGTGAAGGTGGACAAAGAAAAGTTACTCACCATGCCTCCAAAAAAGTTCAGTTCACTGACCACAATGTGCCTGACACAACTTTCAGCTCAGAAAGTCCCTGATCAGAACTTTCTGAAGCTTGGCTAACATGGGAAGAATGGATTAGTTTGTGCCTCACTGAAACTCCATTCTTAGCACTCATTGAGGGCAACGAGGTAGCAACTGGGTACAATCCAGATTGACCTAGGACTAACCTGTATCTGACAATACAAGAATAATTTGTTCCAAAACCACTGTTCACCTTCCACAAACATCCCTCCAGACTTAAGTCCAATTGTAGATAGATTCCAGGTTTTGGAAAGCACTTCAGTACTGTTGTGTGGCCTCAGTAAAGCTGCAAGACAGAACAAGACACCATCAGCAGGATTGACAGCAGTCCCCTTCAGTGTAGGAAACCCATTAACAGACGTTGTCCTATCACAGACTGGTAAGTGCCTGAACAGGGCAAAAGAAACCTCATGGCACCAGGGTCAGATAGAATCTGTATGACACTTTCTACTTAGTCTGGAAGTAGTCTGCTTGATTACCAGTTTTTCTTTATGCACTATCCATTTGCAGCACTTCGCAAAATACAGCCTCTCCAAGCACAACAGCAACGTAAGTAAAAAGATTCTGCTCCACAAAGCAATAAAGCATGGCATGTTATTTCCTGGTTCAGAAGCCAGGTACCCAAGCCTATGATTTTTCTGGAACGTGACCAAAGGTCAGACGTAGATTTCTAGCAGGATACAAGGACTGAGGAACTTAGCACATGACTGACCATTCTGTGCTCAGGCACCTGGAAACTGAAACCAGAGGAAGGAACAGCAGCTGAGGTTAGGGGTCAAGAAGTTAAGGAGAAGAAAGCAGTAAACCAAATATTAAGTACATCCTCTGGAAATGATGTCTTTTTTTCTCTTCCTCCTCAAGACACCCAGAGGTGATGGATAGTAAGACGAGTTGGAATGTAGGGGAACGTTATTAGGAGTTAGGATCCAAGTACCAAGGAAATAAACAAGGGTACATGCAGCCAAGACTAAACATTAGGAAAAAAGGAACTGGAGAGAACACCTCCCAGACACAAGCTCAACCTGACAACTGTCTAATATTAAAAGATTACCACTTCTGCCAATAGTGGGATGTTACAATGAGTTCAAAGTATCCTTTAAGAAGAACTCAACACAGAGCAACAACTAAAGTAAGTGCTCTCAATACAGCCTCTCAGAAGTCATCAGAAAGACTGGAAGACCCTACTTAATGCTCCTAAGTCTTATGTCTAGATCTCCTTTTAAGAGCTACTTTGAGAGAGAAAAGCACAATCCAGATTTTATAACTCAAGTACTATCAGCAGCCTGGTTCAATAAGCCAGAATGTTAGTTCTTCTAGAGTCTAATAACAAAACTATGGTCTGGATTTCTAGACACAGATCCTCACTTGTCTAACTGCCAATGTTTTCTACATTATTTTCATAACAGAAGCAGCATCTTATGATGGGAAACTCTCCCAGTTTTTACAGGAAATTGTTTCTCTCCAATACTGGCAACCATACTACAAAGCTTATGAGAATCAATTCTGAGTTGAAAATAACTGTGATGCCACAATGCTTTTAATGAACAGTTGGGGGAAAAAAAAGTGCAGTCAGATGTTTAGTTCCATAGGACAGGGTTAATACAATTCTGTGAAATGATAACATGCTCTTGCACGATAAGGGCAATTCAGGTTTTCTGCTTTTTACTTGATAAGAAAGAAAAGCTATCTAACATTCATCATACGCCTTGAACACAGTTTTACATCTTATTTGCCTGTGCATATCAAACATGAGCCAAAAAGCACCAAGCATGTGCTAGTACTGTAAACACAGGAGGAAAGCACTTGGGGCTACATGAATAAACCATACAGCATAGCCTGGTAAAAATTACATTCAGCAGCTGAGGCTGCTCTCTACCAGCCTTCAAGCTTGTGCTTTGCAGTATGATTGAGGGTTAGACAGGAAGGATCACCACCCTCAAAATGAGAGGCCTCTAGCTTCAGTCTCCTGAACAGTGAGGATTACTCAAAACTGCAGGTACAGAGTGGAAACCAAGCTATTCTTTTTGATTCATGAACAAACTGAACAACGTAAATGAAGGTAAAGTTCAAAGAAATATCTGCACATTAGACCATTCCATCCATGAAATTTTTCATTCACTTTGCATTACTGTAGAGCTGCACACAACAGAAAATAAAAGGTTTTCTTCATGAAATACCAAGTTATTCTCTTTTTCTCCCCCTCTCAAGTTCCCACATATATGTTCCTTCATCATTCATGCTATCTCTATCAGTATCTTCACATGGGGAACTTTCTTAACAGCCAAAAAATATAAAAAAATCAATGCCATCACTATTTATTTACCTTTACAAAGCACTTGTTTACTATGGGTCTGTCCAAAATTTAACCTCTATTTTCTAATAGCCTCCTAAAGACTACCAAAATAAATTACTAGTTACATCAAATAATCTTTCAGATTATTGAAAAGATAAAAAAGACCTCTGTATTCAACATTGTAGTAGCTAGCAGCCCTCCCTATTACTCAGTGCTCCTAGCAACCTACCCAACAGGTACAACGGATGAAGAGAGGCAGAAATGAACACCACCTAGAAGTTACAGTGCGTATTGAAAATAAGTGGTTGCAAATTCTTTGCTTTCATTTCTTGGTCCCATGTTAGGGCAGCACTGCCACTGAAGTAAACACTTCCCACCCTCCCACATACTGTAGGTATGGATCTGTAAGAACATGCAGGGAACCTGGACAAAGTATTTACCTCGGTTAACACCTAATGCTAGTGCTAAACTGCAGCAGTACATTCATCCATCCTAGGAGCAGCTGTCAAAAGCCAGGTGATAATGGGTAGCTTTTTCTGCTATTCCAGCTGCAGCTTAAGTGTGCATGAAGTTATGACCTTAGAAACACAGTTTTTAGGACATTCCTTATACTGTTTCTAGACAGCTAATAAAGGGCTGGATGCCCAATTCAGAGCTTCATCACATGAACTAGAGAAAACACACACACACAAAGCAAATGCTTTTTATGAACTCTGAAACACCAAAACTGTCCCTTATCTGCCTTTCTGCAACCAATGCCAGTCCAACACTCAAAAAAACCCCAAATCCAAACCAGATCTTGCAGCATGTCCTGATTTTGCCTTCCTCCCTTGTTTTGCCACAAAGGTCCCACAGCCTCAAACTCAACACAAAGACAGAGGCTGCCCAGTATTGAAACATTGCTAGCCATGGATGCAGATGGTGTTCTTTACTCTGAAGAGACTGTGCATGATCATGGTAAAAGCTTCCTGGAGACACCGCCTACCTAAGAGTTCAGGAAAAGGTCCCACGCCCTCTCATTCCCATGAAACACTGATCCCTTCAAACACATTTCATAAAATTTTCTTCAAACAATACTGATGTCTTGAATAAGCCACAGCATTTTCATGACTTTAGAAAGGCTCAAAATGGGCCAACTTTCACCATAGTACAAAATACAAGATGGGTCACCTAGAGCAACACCAACTGATCTGTACAAATGCAGGTGTTCTTAATCATTTCTTCTTGGTATGCAAACCAAATGCTACTTGGAAAGGAGCACTTTCTTATAAGCACAAGGACAGAAGCCATTTTCCTTTCCTCCTTACTCATAAATGCTATGCACTCTTCCAGGTTTCACTGATGAGCAAAGTTTATTACTTTCTATTCCTGCCAACAACCTTGCTGACCTCCGTCCTTACACAAAAATCCATAACAAAGCTCCCTTTGTCCTTGTGATGGATGCTACTGCTTTCTGAAATTTACTCTGAATATCATTGCCATCAACATTTGACCACATGATAGGTATTAGATAGATACACTTAGAAGATTCTTGCAAAAATACACACACAAATCTAGGTACTGCATTTACAAAAAAAATAGAGAAAGCGTAGCAATTTTATCAAATGACAGAGCAGCAGGTCACTCGTAAGTAGATTTTACTGCAAATCACAGATCAATCTGAACACTAGTGTTTACATTCATTCCATTTATATGCCTGGATTATTTCTGCATCCTTGTTAGTTCTGCAGTAGCTTTCTCTCTGCTGTGTGAAAAAAACCACGAACAAACAGCAAAACCAACCACAACAAAAAACCCCCACAACTTTCTGGAAGCCTTCTGTGTAAAGTTAAAAATCTGAAATCCCCCAAAAGCTAAGCAAAAGACACAATATATTAATCTATATATCAAAAGGTTTTGGTTTAGCAGCTCATTTTGAATTTGATAATTTTCTTTTCTTCACAATTCCAGGCTTTTCCTCCATGGTACACTTAAAAGTACATACAGTACCCTCAGATTTCTGACTAGAGAGTAATCTGGAGAACATCAGTAGGATTCATAGCCTTTATCTCCTTCTGTATATACATATTTCTTTATTCAAAATAATGGCTGCTGTGCAGCTCATTTTCAATTTTAGATGCAAGCTATAGGATGAGGAACCCAGAAAAACCTGCCTTTAGGGTCAACTACATAACTTTTTTCAGCTGTAGAATTCTTCTAGACAGCAAACTGCTTAAGTCATAAGTAATCACACACAAAAAAAGACAAGGTACTGAGTTCACTCTGCTTCACTACATTAGAATTTTCACCCAGCTCTTCATACACCTCATCTTGCCCCAGGATAATCTATGGAAAGCATAGTTGTGTTTCCTTCAAGTACCTGTCTTGGCACTGTGACAAAACTATGAGCTCAAATTCCTTGTGTAGTCAAAGGAGAGATAAGCACATAGAGATAGGCAACGTTTGTCTGCAATGATTATCTATGTGAATAATTCCAGATGTCTCTATTCCAGGCCATCTTTTACTGGGTTTACGTGGCAAGGTTCTGGTACCATGGGGGCTACAGGAGTGGCTTCTGTGAAAAGATGCCAGAAGCTTCCCCTATGTGCACAGAGCCACTGCCAAGACGGACCCACCACTGGCCAAGGCTGAGCCCATAAGCCATGGTGGTAGCACCTCTGGTGTAACACAGTTAAGAAGCGGGAAAACTGCTGCGCAACAGTAGCCAAGAGGAGTGAAAGAAACAGCCCTGAAGACACCAAGGTCAGTGAAGAAGGATGGGAGGAGGTGCTCCAGGCACTGGAGCACAGATTCCCCTGCAGCCCATGGAGAAGCCCATGGTGAGACAGGCTGTCCTCCTGCAGCGGATGGAGGTTAACGGCGGAGCAGATATCCACTGTGCAGCCCGTGGAGGACCCCATGCTGGAGCAGATGGATGCCCAAAGGAGGCTGTGACTGTGTGAGAAGCCTGTGCTGGAGCAGGCTCTAGGCAGGACCTGTGGACTTGTGGAGAGAGGAGCCCACACTGGAGCAGGTTTGCTGGCAGGACTTTGTGACCCTGTGGGGGACCCATGCTGGAGCAGTATGTTCCTGAAGGACTGCACGCCATGGAAGGGACCCATGCTGGAGCAGTTCATGTAGAACTCCACATCAGAGAAGTTCGTGAAGGACTGTCTCCTGTGGGTTGGACCCCAGGCTAGAGCAGGGGAAGAACAGTGGCAGAGACAACGTGTGATGAACTGACCACAACCCCCATTCCCCATCCCCCTGTGCCGCTTAGGGGGAGGAGGTAAAGAAATCAGGATTAAAGTTAAGCCCAGGAAGAAAGGAGGGGTGGGGAAAGGTGTTTTAAGATTTGGTTTTATTTCTTAATATCCTACTCAGACTTGTGATTGGCAATGGATTAAATTAGTTTAATTCAAGCTGAGTCTGTTTTGCCTGTGACTGCAATTACTGAGTGATGTCCCTGTTCTTACCTCAACCCACAAGCCTTTTGTTGTATTTTCTCTCCCCTGTCCAGTTGAGGGAGGGAGTGCTTGGTGGGCACCCCATGTCCAGCCAAAGTTAACTCACCACAACATAACCTTTCTCCACAGGCTTTCATTTTAGTTTCCATAGTTTCTAATTTTTATGTTCTGTGCAAAAGAACTGCACTCCAGAATTTCCTTCATGTCTCCCAATTCATTAACAGGCTACAGAAGTAATCAGTTCACTTTTCTTTCTAATGGATTTCTTAGTGTCTCCTTCTTTGTAGCTGCCAATTCTCAACTTCTGATATTTTTTCTTTGAACTTAGTAAGGTATCTCATTTCCTGGTGCTTTTGCCTGGCTAGTTATCACCCACTCTCACTCTGTTCCATCAGGAGTTCCCACAATCCCATCACACTCTTACCTTTCTCAAGTAAACAAGACTCAGCTCTCTCAAATACTCCTATTACCATAGCTCCTTGTGCTCCAACTGATACTCATGGTAACATCTGAAAGCAAAAGCAGCAACACAGATGCACGTCAGCCAGTACCTGTGACACATCCACATAGCTCAGCAGTTTTCACTTGTTCATCTAGCATCTTTACAGCAAAATATCCATTTGAGTTCACACTCTATTAGATACTTTGAGAAAGAGGGCAAGGTACTGCAATTATAGCCAGTCTATACGGTCATTGTAAGTGACTAACTCCTCCTGAGGGGACTGCTATTACGAGTATCACTTTTGCTTTTAATGAAAGTATACCTCTATCCAATCCAGAACAGAGGGTTCTCAGATTTATACACAACGTACATACACAGATTTAAAAACATATATATAGTTTAGTTAACTTTTAGGCATATTTCAGTTGAAGCCAAGATCTCATGAGGTAGTGCGTAGAACTGGAAAAGCAGTATCTAAATAGTCAGGTCAGCCAGACCCAATAGCAAGTCATTAGCTAGTAGAGTTATATATTGTAGACAGTTTCACAAAAGAACCCCGCAAAGTTTATAATGCATTCAACACACATAAATCTAGGATGCCATAAAGCCAGTTTCCTCTTTTTATACCTTAAATAATGCACTGAGGCAATCAGAAGTCAAGGAATGTGACCGCTGCTAAACTGTAGATCTTTTTAATGCTGTTTAAGACATTGAGGCATGTAAGTTCATATGTCTGCCTGTGAGCATTCCCGCATGCACAGGGTGTTTGTCTCCAGCAGCAAACGAATAACTGAAAATATGCAAGGCAAAAGAGAGTTAGAACCTAAGACACTGGATTTATCACCAGTTGTGCATGTTTTGAACTCTCAACCCTTCTTTGAGAGCATGAGAATGCTAATAACAGTAATAGCAGCAAGTGGGAAAATACAGAATGTTCAACAGAAGTGTAAATTTCTATTTAGAGAAGACTTTGAATGAACAAAGTCTCCTTTAAATGAACAAAATTAACTTGTGACCTATGAGATATCCATCGTTTCGGCACACTACCCTTTTCTTAGGGCTGCTCCTACTTCAACAGCCTCTGGGTTACCTCCAAAAGCCAAAGGAAGCCTTCTAGTAGCCTCTCTCAATGAAGTTCAGCCACTGGACTTTTGGAAGTCTATGGGAATAATGTCTTTTGCTTCCCCCTTTCCAAATACGGACCTCGCAGTACAAGAGCACCACATGCCTTTTATAACATAAGCATAAACAGTGAAATCAACAAACACAACAGATCACAGATCAATTCTGTTTCCATGATACTTGATTTGCAAAGTTGAAGCATGAATGATCGTGGTTGATGATGAGAATTACGTCTACACTTCTGGAGACAGTATAGCAAATCTGCTCCTGAAAACCTGCCTGCATTGGTTCTGTTTCATAGTGTTTTCTGGAAAGTAACATCTGTATTGCCTGGATGAGTAAACTTAGAATTTAAACTTTTGCTACCCAAGTTTTTGCAACACGAAATATGCCACATCCAGAGCAAAACTTCAGGAGTTCAGACATAACCAGAGACCAGACTGCCACATTTCTTTTTTTATATATATACACCAACCAAGATCCACTTCCCCTTCTTTTTGTGAGTCATAAATTTTTAACAACAGCAGTTTGCTTCATGTGCAAAGGCATTCCTTGGTAACAGCATAAAAACAAAGTTCTAAGCCCAGTTTTCAAACAAAATCCTCACAGGGAATCCAAGAAGTTGGAGCAAGACAGCTTTTTGTTTACTAGAGCTCAGAATCACTTCCATATCCCAGAAACATCTCCCAGAGGTGTTTCTTCAACTCAGTCTGCTAACTGTATTTTCCATCAAGACCTTTGGACAGCCCTGGAGAATACAGATATCCACGTCCCAGCTTCCCCTCTCCTGAGACTATGTGATAGCTCTCTCATTTTGATGCCACTGCTCCTATGATAACATAAACACCTCCAGTGGCCACAAGAATGCTGAACATCATAATGTGCAAGAGGTGCAATTCAGCCCACCAAAGTATTTTTACTACATTTAGAAATCTGTTCCTTCAGCAATAGCCTTAAAAAGAACAAGCTTAATTGGGATGGGAGGTAGCAAAAGCAAAGAAAAAGCCTGGAAATCCATGAGAACAATCCAGAAGCTCCAGCATGACTTGTCAAATGAGCTGAGGGCAGCACAAAATTTTTGAACGCAAGGAGCAACAAAATCAAGACAGCAAAAGTTAGGCAAAGCAAGTTAAAGACATAAACCATGAATGTTTTGTAGGAAATTACCTCTTAATTTCATAACATGGACTGCCAGGACAAGGTTGAAACACTCCAAAAAAGTACCATATGGGCACCCAACATGGCTGGAAATGTATTTTCAATACCAAACATAACTGTTAGGAACACTGAATTTCAAGCACCTGTGAACTGGTGGTCTACATAAGAGAACAGTGAAGTGTATTGGTAAGCAGTGATTCTGTAATTCAAGACCAATGGGGTTATCAGGCCAAAATGTTCTTACTGATGACTTACCCTGTTTCTCAGAACAGGACAAGATCTCTCAGAATGAGCAAATCAAAGTCACTTTCATGTACGAGAAGACCATCTTTGCACTTTAGCTATACTGATTAAGATAGTATGGCATAATTTTCTAGCACAAACAAACTCTAAGCAATAACTCCAACAATGCTGGATAAATATCAAAGCATGTCAGCACGCAGACATTCAAAAACAGTCATCCCAACTGTATTAAAAATTGTTTAAGTATTTTCACCTATTGCTGTCTACAGAAATCATAAAATCTTTACTGGTTATTCTAGGCCCTTGCTCTACAGAGATGCAATAAACCTTAGCCAGCATTTCTTCTCCAAATTGATAAATTCAAGATCTTTAAATGATCAAAATTAAAAATAGTTCAGTAGGCAATCATTTTTGTATCTCTTTTCTGGACAATTTGCCTTAATTTGAAAATTCCTGGACACATAAAAAACTTCTAAAACTAGTCATGGTGCCTTGAAAACAAAGCTCTCCTACAGCCTTGCACAATGATAGAATCATTTCCTGTCTTGCCTTCTGACGCAGACTATTAGAATTCTTTGCTACTCCTCTTTTTGTCACTATTAAACTTGAGGAAAAAAAACAAAAGGGTAAACCAGCAGAAAACAGAAACACAAAGGTAAGGAAGAACTAAACTACTAAACCATTTGTCTCCTTGGGACATCAGACCCAAACAGGAAATGCAGCATCCAAAAAATAACTGATAGGAAACAAACACCTGCCCTAACACAGAAACATAATGTTAAAGAACAATAAACGAAAAAAAAATGGCACAAATCTTTGCTTTAAAATGCTTTAAGGCCAGTTTTGCCCCAACCTAACCAGAGACTCAGGCACTCCAGAAAATCCTGGTATCCTCTTTGGCCTCACTACCCACTTTGCCACACAGCCTCCGTGCAGCTGGTTAACGAGTGATACAGATGACACTTCAGTTAATTTACATTAAACAAGTCCAGAAAAATATGGGCAACTCATTTACTTTGCAAATTCTCTTTTATAACATAGACGTTTTAGGAGTGATCCTCAAAAGTAATCGATAGTTACAGGAGCATCAGATTTAAGAAAAACTGGTTTTCATGGATTTTTGTTCTGTATGTTTATGTTCCTGACCTGCAATAACCCAGTTCCCCTCCAAATTCTTGTAATTCCCATTCTCTGCAATTCCTTTGGTTTCCCTAGTCCTTGATACCCTCCATTCTTTCCTGTGTCCCTGTAAGAGAGACCATACACTGCAGCTGCTAAGAAGCAAATCACTGGCTAACTGCCCAGAAACTACCTATGTCCATGGATTAGTAAGCCAAACAGAACAGCATCAGCTCCCTTCGTAGCATTTTCTTCAGGGGACAGGCTAATTTATCTGCTACTTAAGCACTGATTTCTTACAATTCTTTTTGAGAAATGAAAAAGCCTCTCTCAACTCAGAAGCTATTTACACAGAAATAGGACTAGAAGAACAAGCATGACAGCTTTACATAGAATGCCAACTTCACCTTTACATGAAAAGATGACCTCAGGAGGTCATATACCACAGTTTTTTGCTCTTTGCCTACTTTCTGCTATGCTCATATGTTATGTTACTGGCTGAATTCTTGTTTGTACCATTTTTTCCTTAGAATACTATAGAAGATTTATGCTATAGTAGACTCATCACATCATAAATATTGGTTAGGTAAAGATTAACATAAAAAGATGTATTTTCATCAGTGAATATTTTTTTTCTTTATTTGTACATTTTACTCACATACTCTACAAGCTTGAAAAAACAAGCTTGAAAAAACCTTCCCACTACTGAACAACACATCTCTTAATTCATTTATCTGGCACCTTTTGAGAATGTGTACCAAGTATGACAGGAAAGACAAGACTCAATATCCCCTGCACCTCTAAAACTGAAAAAAAAAAAAAATTGAAGTGCAGACTTTTGTCAGTCAGAAGAAAACAGAGTGCTTGTATATAACCAGCAAGTAAGTAAGTTAGGAAGAAGGGTCGAAGAGAGGCAGAACTATAGCTCTGCTTTCAGCATTTCTTTAATTAAAACAGCTATTGATGCTTTACCCAAAAGCATTTATATACAACATATCCATTGCAAGAGGTATTTTTGGGTATGTGGGAAGGAAACATGTTAAGATGATCATGGTGAAAAAAATTAAGGTTGAAAAAAAAAAAATCTCACAAGACAGAGGTGACACTTGGTGAGTTCTCATCATGACTTCTGACCATCTGCAACTAAACCAGTCCCAAATTACTGTTACTTCTCTATTTACAGTGCCTGAAGCAAGCATCTCCAAACCAAGGGTAACATGCCCATTACAGTGTTACACAGAGTAATTCAGGTTGAGAGAGACTGCTGCAGGCCCCTGCTCAGACCAGGCCAATCTAGAGCGCGCTATCCAGCGCCTTGTCTGGCTGTTTTGAATATCTCTAAAGTTGTAAATTCCACATCTCCAGTTCTCTGCTCCAGTGCTTGACCACCTCCAGGGTAAAAAAAATTCTTCCTAATATCTGACCAGAAATTCATCTGTTCCATCCTGAGTCCTATCCCTAGCAAGCATCTGGCTCTACCTTTTCTGCATCCTCCCATAACAGAAGGGTAGACAGCATTGAGATCTCCACTGAGCCATCTCTTCACCAGGCTGTGCAATCCTGGTACGCTCCACCTCTCCTCACAGGTCACATGCTCCAGCCTCTACAGCTTGGTGTCCTCAAGCAAGCTCACTCCACTAAGTCAGTATTTGCCTTTTCGGCACAGCTGCTACCCACCCACTCAGCCCCCTGCCTGACCTTGTGCACACAGCTACTCTACCCAGTGCAAGGCCCTGCATTTGCCTTTGTTGAATGCCACAAGGTCCCCAATTCTCCAGCCTGTCAAGGTCCCTCTGAATAGTGCACCTGCCCCCCAGCATACTGACTGGCCCCCACAGTATGCTGTAATCTGTGAACTAGCTGGAGGACCACTATTCCACCAGAGAGATGTGTTGTTCAGTAACAGGAGGGGTTTTTTCCAAGTTTGTAAGGTGACACTATCCTAGTCACTCTTGTATCATTTTTTACCATATTTACCACTTTCACAGCTTTTCACTAATGCCTCACACACTATGCCCCTTTTAAAAAAAGCAGCCAAACGCAACAAATCATTTATTTTTCCTCAGTGTTCAAATTCTCCATTATTAGTACTTTTTGTATCTCACTGCAAAAAAGCAAGATCAGTGAGATTTACGTCCCATTCCCTCCTTCCCATCCCCTGTCGTCCCCCCCCCCCCCGCAAAAAAAAAAAAAAGGGAAAAGAGTATCCATTTTCCAGACTAGGAGCTAACCAGCATATTACGAATGTACAGACTGGCTAAACATTTTCTCCTGTGAGCTCCAGTGCAGGTTTCAGAATGTAACCGATTTAACTGCCAAACTCAGGGTGATTCAGGATGACCAAATTTTCCCATCCTTAGAGTAATTTAAAATTAAGAAGAGAAAAATAAATTCATTTAACATTTCATGAATCCAAAAGTGTTGCAGATTATTGGTTTAAACAAGTATTTATATACACACTTCTATGGCTTAGCATCATGGATGTCCAAACAAAATATTACACAGTCAGCAAGTGAAAGACCCTATAGGCACAAGACACTGCCAATGTTTTAAAAATAAAATTAAGTTTTAATGAAGAAAGGAATATTTTTCTGGGTGTGTCTCCCTCACTTTTTCAGTCCAACTCAACAGACACCTATGAAGAACAACATCAAATATGTCTTGACTCCCACTTTCTTGAAATACGCCACTGCAGCACGTACCACAGTTTGCCGCTTTACTTTTCACAAGCTCTGTCACAGATTTCTTAAGTTTCAACACACTTCTCATAGTAGCAGCTAACAGTCTTCACTCCCAAGTCTTCAAAAAGCATAAGGAATTTCTGAAACTGCTCAGAAGTCTAACCTGTATCTAACCTCCAAAATAATCTGCAAAAGCAATTTTCAGATCATATTGTAAACACTTTATGTAATTTTGCTTCAAAACACACACGAATCACAATGATCATAGACTCTGGCATTTCTAGGCCAAAAGGTTCAATAACCTACTACTAAACCTGCACAAAAATTCCTCCCAAAAGCTACTGCTTACTCCTACTTGGCTTGCTGCCACATCAACTTACAAACAGGAAAAAAGTGCAGAAGATCTATATAGAAAGCCTGTACACGCTAAAAATAGGCAGATAAATAAATTTTCAAGGGGAATAAAAATCACTTAAAAATGTTGACCTGTAAGCAGGGGGAAAAACGCACCACAATTCAGATCCTGTAAACATTTGCATATGCTCTTAAGGAAAGCAGAAGTATCCATGTGCCTAAAAACCAAATCTTCACAGAGCAAGAACCCAAGCAGATAGTAAATGTAAATCTCTAATGTTTTCACTTTGGTTGCAGTTTCTTGGTGCAGGTTCAATCATACAACACTCGCACTGTTCCATGTATTCTCCAACAGACCCAACTGTTCTATATACACAGTTAATGTTACTAATCATACTTTGTCATTGAATAGCCACTCCTCAGGCTCTCATACAAATAGAAGTCATGTGAACAAATACTGTGTATGGCTTATAGCAATTCCTAAACTATTTAAGGGTAGTCTTACTAATAGACAATTTTCCAGGTATGCAGATTATGAAGTATTTTAATAAGATTCACAGAATTCATACTTTACTCCTCAATATACAGATTGACAGAAAATATATAACATAACTAACAACGTTCCTCCTGTCCTCCTCCCAAAAAAAGGCACCCTGGAGCACCGATCAGTATTATTTACAGGAAAAAGTACAATCTCCTTTTCGAAAGGGATATTGAAAACAATCATAAACATCCTTTAACAGTGTAAGTAATGTTCTTTTTGATACTGGCTACATACCCTTGTGCTACAGTTGTGTACATTATACAAAAGAACAAAAATTCAATGAAAAACTTAAGGTTTTCTGATTTTTTAATTTTTTTTTTCAATTAAAGTGATGGACTACGTCTCCTTTTGAGATTATCCTCTCTCATTTGCAATTGTCCCAGAAGGTGGTGACCAAGCCCAAATGCTTAGAGTTGCGACCTCTGAAATACTAGGATGTTTCACTGAAGCCTGGTTATTGTCATGTCCAAGAAAACCACACCAGCTGCTGGACAATGCAGCAAACAACATAATCTGTGTGGATGCAGAACCCCAGTCATTACGAGGGAAATTACAGAAAAATCTTGACACACTACCACCAACACACTGATCGCAGATGTTACTTTTTCGTATATCATGGCTGCACAGGGTTTGCATGACAGGGAGGATGCAGAGGCTCAACCTAGACACTACACCAGTGATAACAGGAACAGCAACCCAGGAGCTTAGAGCTGGGATGCCAGGCTCTCCACTGAGAAATATCTAGCGAAGGGTGTTTTAAGAATGAACATTTGGAGCATGTGTGTACATTTGAGAAGCTCAGAAAACAAAACGTTGTACATTATGCTTGCTTAAAATACTTCTGAAAATACCTATGACTTACTATTTCAAAAACCACTTCCTGCGTCTTTCCCTAAATAAAGCAAAGCATGCATTCTTTGCTCTACATTATATATCAAGTAATTTCCAGAAGGAAGCTTTATTTTAAGCCATAAGAGCACAACAACAGTATTTTTCCTCTCAAGAACAGAGAATCTTTTCCTCATTCAGGGAATTCTAACAACCAAGCATTTACTACACTTCACATACACAAAGTAGAAAAAAAATAGCTCAGAACAAGAATGCAACTAGACAGTGTTACAAAAAACCACATCAAAAGAAAGAAAAAAAAACAACCATGCAACAAAACAAACAAAACCCAGAAAAACAAAGGTGAGAGAAAGCAGCACCATCATATTAGATTATTCATGCAAAGGGAGCTCCCACTGCAAACTTTGTAAGACGCTCTCTGATATTTTGGTACTCTACCTTCTTGCTATCCCACCCACATTTTGCATCACATTAACACTGACAACTCTTATTTTTAGATGACATATCTCCATCTGAACTTCGGATATGAAGCAGATGCCAGATGAGGGAAGACTTAAAATACCTGAGGTATCTAACTAAGTAGAAAAGCTGCAATGCTTGAAAAAGATTTAAAGTCTATCTCAGAAGAAAAACATGCGTCAAAATATTCTGTGCACATGTGGATTTCATTTTGCCAAGATAATTTGTGGGTGAAAAACGGGGCTGTATAAGCAGCAAAACTAAATATAAAAAGGCAAGGGGAAAAAAATACTTTATTTTTAAATAGAACATAGCATTTCCAGGGATTTACAATGTTCACAGTCACATTTATTAATACTTTTTAAAGCAGCTTCTCATTTTGTGACAAGGCCAACATACTTCTCAAACTATGTTGAAAAGAGCGTTGACTTTCCAGTCTCTACACCGAGCTGAAAGCATGGGTGAAGAAGTGAGAGTACAAAATCTACCCTGCTGCCTAACTTTTTTTTCTGTAGTAATTTCATCTTGGAAAGAAATAGCTCAAGACTCAACCAGTACATGTAATGTGCCTGGGATGCCAAGTTCAGATGGATATGAAAATGCAAATGTTGTAGCATTGTCATTAAATACAGAAAAATCATGCAGATCTAAGAGGGAACTGCTAGGACATGAACCAAATTAATACACATACATATATATATATGTATACCTATCATTTTTCATAACGTTCCTTTTCTTTGAACTGAAACTGTACTGCGCATTGAATCATCAGTTATTGTTATTAGTTACTTTAAGTGAGATGAGCCAATCAGTTTCAAAACCAGACACTTTAACCAAATTAAAATAAAGTTGCTGCAATACTAGTTTCTGGTTTGGATTTTGTTTGTTTGTTTTTAATCTATCAAAATCAATCACAACTCCTGAAAACCATTCACATACTGAATGTGCTTCACTTGTTCTTACTAAGAAGTTCTCTTTCCTTATTGCTATATTTTATGTGGTTATAAAGCTGTGAAGGCACCACAGTGACATAAATCAGAAAACTCGCATCTATCTCCAGGCATGCCAGAATTAAGTATGATACTCACTCTAAAGCCACAGTAACTGCTTTCAACTTTAAGAACAAAACCACAGATAACAAGCATAGATGGTATAACTACACACAACTGCTAAAGGCACAAAAGCTTACATGTGCCATATGAACATACAAGGAGTTTTAGTACTTATATTACAACTACTTAGCATATACAGCATTAGGCAGAATTACTACGAATTCGAACAGCTTTCCACTGCACTTAACACACTAGTACTATCTTTACAAGAAAGTCCATCCCCTCACATTCCGCAGTTATGCATACGTTTGAAAACGAACTGATCCTTTCATCAGCAGTTCTAGCTTCTCCAAACTGATAGACTTAGCAGATGCCTAGTTATCTCTCTAAATAACTTAGTCTCATATGCATCTTAAACAATAATTTCAGTTCTAAAGTTATTCTAACTAAAGACTTTGCAACATAATGAGGGCAAGCATTATTAACTAAATTTCGCAAAGTTTACCAGACGACCTCCAAAAAGTTGATGTGTGTAACCAAGAAGCTTAAGAGAAAAGCTGTTTTCACCAGCTATAGACATCACACAAGTATCTTAAGTACACTGAAACTCTCAAAAGCCATCTTTCCTTTCCGAATGCCGCAAAACCTGAGAATGTTAATATAGACCTTACCAAAAAAGTTAACCTGAAAAGGTCTAAGAAGTTCCACTACAGACACACTTTTCTTCCTAGCTGACAACCTTGCCTCTAGGTGGGCTTCTCTTTTTCACTAAGAAGATGCATGTACCTCAGTGGAGGCAAAGTACTTTATGGAAGATGAAGCGTCTCTTAAGATCAGGATCAATTTCCTGAATGAAACCAAGAATCAGCTTTTCAGTGCAGCATTTTCTAGTCCAATATTCTTTCACTATTTTGACAGCCATGAATAAAGACTTTCCCTTCTGTTCACACACACTGTTTGGGAGAAAAATACAAAAGAAAAACCAACAGAAAAAAGAAGAACCAGCCATCACTGGCTGGAGAGAAAGATATAGCAAACATTCTCTCAACCTTGCTTGTAAACTATAGTAATTTCACTGACTCCTAATGTTTGAAGACCAGATCGCAATACAGTTTTTTATCAGAAGTCAATAGATGAGGACTACCAATAGGATACTACTGCTTTCAAGAGCCCGACTAAGAGGATGCTCAGCAAAACAATCCAAGTTTGGCCCTGATGCATCATTTTTTCCTCTGGTGGCAAATATTTGAATAAAACAGGTAGACTTTCCCAAAGTCAGAGTAACAGTCTTTCCCTTTGGAAAAAAAAAAATACAGTTCTCATCCCCAATCTAGTAATCTCCTAGATTTGTCTGTAAATTATGACATTATCTCAAAATTAGAAGACGAATCAGAGATCATACTACATGAAACCATGTTATGTATTTTTGAGATCACAGCTAAAAACAAACATTTGCCTGCTACTGTGACTTAAGTATACTGTAAAACTTAATCATTTAACTTGGGCAACTGCAAGAGCTCTTTTGAGCAAACAGGTTCTGACTATTCCAATTACCATTAAGCAGAGGACTTTTAAGCACAGGATCTGTGCTAGCGAATATCAAAACTTCAGGACAAACCCGAAAAGCCCCTTCCCTTGGAGAAGCTCAGCATTCCCTAATCCAACAGTAAAGTCTTTGTTTATTAGGCCTGTGATGAATTCGTAAGTTCATAAGATAAGGGTTATAGTTCTTTTCTCCACCAAGACTTTCCAAATCATGGGAAATACCAAAGCTGTTATCTCCCAATAGTAGCATATTAATCCAATGGACAAACTGACCTATTAAGAGCGTGGGAAGGTTGACAGATTTTGAGATCAGGCTTTAAGATAAGGTTACCTACACCAAGAATGTCCAAGCAATTTTAAAACAAAAAATTGAAATACAGTTTCACCAGGCAAAACCTCTATTTCCAGATCACTTATACTGGAAGAATATTTTTCTCCTATATATTTTATTTGGAAGGCCCAAATAGCTAGACAGGAGAGACTGATCTTCTCCATGTGCTGTGTGGTCTCAGCACATAGGAAAAGCTATTTTTGAGCTATGTAATACAATTCAAAGGTAAAAATTCAAGTTATTTCTCAACTTCCTGCATGGTAATCATTTAATATGCTGTCAACCACAAATTGCAAGAGGAACTTATCTATAAAACCTACTTCATTCCAGAGCAAGATTTCCATCAGTATAAACACCCATACTGCAGACTCCTGTAAATCATCCTGGTCAAGCACCACTAAAAATACATTCTAAGAAAATTAGGTATCTCATTTCTTCACCCTCCAGGCCCAAAGAATGAAGTCTTGTTTTCTGCTGTTCTCCCATACCACTTCCTAATTGCTAACTTCATATATACATAAACAGTTTCATTCTTGTTGCCATTCACAAAGAACAGCTTAGGAAAACATCTAAGGCCCCTGAAACCACACAGACACACGTTTAAATTTAAGCGTGTGGGAAACTCCACTGCAGCCCTGGAAGCGGCTTTGGTATTTGACAATAAGCACATCAACCCAGATGTTAGGACCTCAGTCCTGAAAACATTGTAGCTCCAAGACAAGTGAACCACATGCCCAAAACCAGTTCCGAAGAGAGCCCCTGCTGCTGGCTGTTTCTAAAAGGGAACTCAAGAACAGGGGCAGCTGTCGAGGGCTCCGAAGGCACTCAACCAGGATTCCCACAGAGGCTGCCTGACTTTCAAAGCATTCTGGAGCTACACGCAGGAACTTCAGGTGACCGGCCACTCTAAACCGTGCATTTCCACAGATACCAGCAGCCCGCTGCAAGGAGCAGCGCCTGATTCAGGGACATGGACACACAAAAAACCTTTCAGGAGCGCCGGCGCAGCGGGCTCCCCGCGGAGCCCGAGGGCAGGCTGCAGGCCGGTGGCCGCTGCAGGTAGGAGGGCGGGCGGGCAGGGCCGGCCAGGCCCCGGCGCTGCCGCGGGCGCACCACAGCCTCGCGTGAGACCGGCCACCGCCGCCGCGAGGGCAAGCAAGCACCGACACCCAGCGCAGCACAACCCCTCCGGCTGCGCCGGCGGCCGACTGACGGGAGTGCTGGGCGGGGAAGCGCTGGCAGCGGTACGACGACCGGAGGCGACACCCTCAGCTCCGGCACCGCGGGCCGTGCGCGCTTCACAACGGCGCATCCCGACCAGCGGCGAAAAAGCCATGGCCGCGCTGGCCACCGACACGCAGGGGGCCCCGGGCACCCCGCGGCAGCCCCCGGGCACCCCGTGGCAGGCCGGGCGACACACGGCCTGTCGACAGCCGCCACGACATGCGTCCCTCTGCTGTGACCGGCGCGTTTTTCCTCCGTCCCGTCACACTGTCCGCCCCCGTCCCGAGAACGGACCCCCGGGGCGGCCGCGACTCCGGGCACTGCGGACAACTTCGAGGCCCTCCGGGCCGGCTCCGCTACCGGGCGGGGGTGGGACGCCCGGAACTACTCCCACTCCTCCGGGGCCCCTTTCTCGCTCACCTGGCGGCAGGCCTCTGGCGCCCGGGGCGGCGCGGGTTGCACCGTGGCCAGCGGGGCTACCCCGGCCCTGGCTGCGCGCTCCCGGCTCCGGCAGGCTCGGCCCGTGGAGGGGGGGCAGCGGCGGGCAGAGGGCAGAAGGCGGCGGTAGGCGAGCGGCGCCGCCGCTCATGGCGAGTCCAGGGAAGCCGGAGCGGGAGCGAACGCGGGTCCGCTGGGGTGCCGGGAGGAGGCAGGCAGCGGAGGCGGCAGCGGCCTCGGCAGCGGGGGAGGAGGCAGCGGAGGAGGCGGGGGGCGGTGGAGGGGAGGAGAGGGAAGGCAGGAAGGGGGCGGCGGAAGCCACCCATCTGCCGCGCCGGCCCGCCTCGCCGGTCTGGCGGAGTGGCTGAAGCCGCTCGCCACTGCTCTCCTCGCCGCGCGGAACGGCGCTGCTGTCCCGCCGGCGGGCGGGGGCGAGGAAGCTGGCGTCGTACTGCGTCCCACGGGGTGCTGCGCGGGCGGCGACCGGCATCGCTCCCCGCTCCGGCCAGCCGGTGGCGCCCACCTTCCCGAGAGCAGCCCCGCCGCGGGTCCGAAGAACCCCTCAGCGCCAGCGGGGGCACGTGGGCGGCATGGGGGACGTGGGGAGCCTCCAACCAGCCGGGCAGCGGACGCTGGTGCCGAGCCGTGCCGACTGCTGCAGGGGAGAAGACACCGCTGCCGCCCGGCTCGCTGCCGAGGAGGAGGAAGTTTCCCCGCCTGCTCCCTTCTTCCCTCCCTCCGCCCCGGCGAGCGGGAGCGCTCAGCGCGCCGCCGGCGACCCGGCACCTCCCCACGCCCGCTCGTAACAGCGCTGCCACAAGGCGCGACAACACACAGGCGCGGCAGCTAGTCGCCCTTTATTGTCGCGGTGCCCCCGCTGCCCCTTCGGCCGGGCGGGGGAGGGGGAGCGGGGCCCGCGCCGCGATCGGACGGCTCCCCCGAGGCTCAGCGCACCTCAGCCCGCCCCCGAGCAGACCCTGCGCGCAGAGCCCGGAATCATCCTCGCCCTGGCTTGCGTTCCGTGTCTGCGGGCCGCTGGGCACAGGCACAGGCACCGCCGTGGGCCCTTCGCCTTTGTGCTGTATAGGGGCCCGGCCCCCAGCGCGGCGCCGCCCGCCCGCTATTTGCGTCCCCCTCCCCGCGCCCAGCAAGGCGGCACGGTGCTGCGGCGGGGGCGACCGCCCGGGAGGAGGGAGCAAAAGCGGCGATCGATTGGACGGCCGGGCGATTGCAGGGGCTGCGCAGCGACAGCCCGGACGACGGCGGCCTCGAGCGCGGCGGGAGTGGCTCGGCCAGGGTGAGAGCGATTTCGCCGCCGCCGCCGCCGGGCGGTGGGGGGTGCCGGGGCGGAGCCGGCCCTTATAGGCACGTGCGGGGACCAGGGACCGTCCCGCCCTGCCGTCAGCTTGGAAGGCGTCAGCGGCGCACGGTCGATTCGGGCTGCTCATGGTGCAGGGTCAAACTGTGCCGGCCGATTTATGCCAAAACTCGGATATGTCGGTAAACTCCTTAATTTGTCACGGGAATGACAGTTTGTTGGTTTGTTGTCAGCTAAGCATTGTTGAAGCTAATCCCTTTGCATGAGAAGATAACAGGAAGGCAACTGAGGGTTCCTGTTAGACTAAGGAATATGTCTCTGCATGCGTGCGTGTGTCTCTGTGTTGAGGTAAACAGCTGCGTCTACTGAGCCAATTCAGCTGGGTTTGGTTCTTAGGAAAAGTAAAATAATGGGAAAATTGATACACACATAACTAAGGAAAATTCACTACTTAGTGAAATTTGCTACTTAGAGGGATGCATTTGCTATCATCAATGGAACAACAACAGTTTTGTGCGATCTAAAGGTGCAGATGGAGAATTAATTTCATTTTGCACATCACAGCAGTGCCACCTTTTGTGCAATGGTATGAGTGGGAAAGATTTCCGCAAGTCATGCCTTTGCCAGCATTACCCCGCTGTACCACCCTTTTCTCTCACTCAGTGTCATTTGATTGAGGTTTTTACCGCATGTGGGGAAGGGTGACCATGACTCCCCAGACGGCTATCACCTCTGGGACTTGTAGCCTACTGGTGACATGATTCATGTGTCCCAGCAATTATGTAAGGTCGTTCAAAGCCTTTTATAGATTTGCTTGCATAAACTCCACACAGCTAACCCCTCATGTCTTCAGCCCCGAATCAGGAAACAACTTCAACAGCTCATATCTTGTGATCCTGTGGAACACAAGGGTCCAGAGTACTTTCCCATCACATCCTCTGCTTCACCTTTCTGAGGTGTTTGCACTTCTTTCAGATTACTACTACAGGGCAAACGCATGCAGCCTGCATGAAGCTCCTGGCAATTCACAGATGGCAGAAAAAGATGAACACAGCCGCTATTGCTTTACGATGATTCATTTTTCACTCACTTCCTGGGGGAAGTTGCTTTAAACCTACTCCCATAATGAAAATATTACATAAGACTGCATTGTGGCACAGATTGCCTTTTTTTTTTTTTTTTTTTTTGAGCCTGCCAAAACTTTGCAGATTTTAATACTGGAGGATTTTATACTACAGGAAAAGGTGTGAAAATAGCAGCAGTCCTTCAGCTAAGACAATCTTTTTAACTTTGCACCTAGACTGCCTTCCAGAAATAGGCAAAGATGTTTCTGCAATGTAAAGCTACTTCAGCCATTAATCTGACACAGACTCCAGACAACAGGCTATCTGGAAGGTCAGGAAGGCTGTTTCTGTGCAGTCTTGCAGACACATCACCTGACAGCTCTGGTACATTGCCCTTCATTTACTTCTGGAGCTGAGCAGTTCCATTTTCCTGTTGGTTATAAATGTAAATCAAGCCTGTTCAAGATAATATCGTTACAAGAGCTAGATCTAGATTTTTTTTTTCCAAGTGTCTTTTAACAGAAGTGGGACAAGAATAGGAAATACCTTTAGCCTAATACCTCATTAGGCTAATTACCACATTTGGAAAACAGACAAGCTTTTGGCAGTGTCCAGAAAGCCTTCTTCAGGTCTGCTTAAGGTCTTCAGGTACTTAAAGACAAGAGTTTCTCTCTTTAAAGTTTAAAACAACTGGTATTTTAACTCATTTTTCTAAACAGAAGTGTACTGACAGATGTCCAGGGTTAAACTCATTGATAGTTTACATCAAACAGATCCAGGGAAAAGTTACAAGAAGTGATTTTTTTTTCTTTTTCTCTGTTGTGACTTTTATTTTTTTTTAAAGTTTATAAACTTGAAATACTGCAATGATCAGAAAGCTACTACACTCAGTATTGAAGACTTCTTTTCAGTTCCGGTGAATTCATACCTCACTGGTTTGAGTCAGAACAGTCACTGCAAAAACATCTGATACTGATGCAAGCATTTTTGCGGACCAGGAGGGTGTGTTTGTTCCAACCTCATAACTAATTCTGCCTAAAAACCAACACAAAATTTGAGTCTAGATTTCCAAATGGTCTGCCAGAATCAGTCATATGATATGATTCTCAGGGTTCTTACTGTGGTCCAGTGTTGAAAACAGGGATATTAGGTATATTGTTTCATTAAAAATTGAACAAGTTAAACCTCCGCTGTGCCCAAGGCAGAAGTGGTGTTTAAGGCATTGTGTAAGCCAGACTGCAATGGGATGATTTTTACCTTGACTCCTTCACTATCTCTATTTTGTCCCCCTCAGTGCTGCTGAAGTGCCTGATTATGAGATGGACATACAAAAAAGATCTACTGCAAGTAAGATTGACAAGATGGTAATTAGTTGAAAACACTAATTCAGCAAGGAGTTGTGTCAGATTTTTTAAAAGTACTCCTCTCAACAGAAAGCTGATACGGTATTTTAAAAGTGTTTTCTTTACTCCAGAGGCAAATAAACATGTTCACCTGCAAATTTCTTGTTGAGAAAATGCATATCCAGCTTCATGCAGACATTAATTTGTCTTCTTAGTAGTTGAGAAAGATACATGGAATCAATAGGACTTAAAACTCTCATTGTTGAGTGCAACAGTACTGGTGGTGTGCAAGATATTTCCACCAGCATTAACTTCATGACTTCTGCATTTTACATGTCTGCAGCTGTCTGCTGCTTGCTGCAGGGGTAGTCTAAATTCCCATTTATGAGTTGGAGGCCAGTCCTGCCAGATGCTAAGTCTCTCCTGTAGGAGTCACTAACTTAACATCTTGCTAAGGACTGGATCTACAGGGACTACATCAAGTCTGTTGTTGAAGCTGCCCCTGTGACATTGCTAACCTCACTGAAGAATGAGAAGTGCAAAAGGCAGAAGATGGAAAACACTTCTCAGGAAACAAACAATTGGTGATACATGAAATATATTCAGGTCCTCTGTTCTTGCTGTAAAATAACATTTTCATAAGACTGCATACAGAAATCTTAGAGCTTTAAGGTAAGCCCTCTGATTTCCTTCTTCATACTCTATCCCAGCATTTACTTGCTTTGAAGTTTCACTGTTGGTGGGCTCCCTGTTCTCAAACAGTGATTTCTGTACTCTGCTGTAGCTTCCGTTTGAGCTGCAAACATCTCACACTAGGCAAAGGTCAGTAAGCAGAGGAGAAAAATCATGAAGTTGAGCACATATCATAGCTGAAGATTTGTAGTGGTTCAGCTCCAGTTGTGGTTCAGCCCCAGCTGGCAGCTGAGCACCATGTGGCCACTTGCCCACACACACCCTGTCCCCTGGCGGGATGGGGAGCAGAATGGCAATACTGAATGGCATGACTTCATTCAGGCCACAATAGTCTACTGTCAGTCTCCACTCTTCCATTAGACTTCCGCACTGGCCATGTGGGACTGTTAAAGGGTGAGTGAGTTCTGCTGATCACTCCCTGGCTCTCCAGTTGATGGATTAGCTTGTGGATGGGAATCAGGGAGTCTCACTTGGTGTGATATCGCCACTGGTGCACCATTGTGGTAGCGATTGGCACCTGTTGTTCTTCAACCCTCAGCAACCCCACAACAGAAGGGTCCTCTGAGAGACCAGGCAAAGTAGACAGCTGTTCAGTTTCCTCCGTCTCCAAGGCAACTATACCAAAAGCCCACTGGTAGCCTTTTGGGTCTTTGAAATACCCTTTCCGGAGGTAGTCTATGCCCAGGATGCACAGAGCCTCTGGGCCAGTCACAATGGGGTGCTTTTGCCTCTCATTCCCAGTTAGACTTACTTCAGCCTCCAACAGAGTCAACTGTTGGGATCCCCCTGTCACTTCAGAAATATAGATGGGTTCCACCCCTTCATAGGTGGATGCCATTAGGGTACACTGTGCACTGGTGTCCACTAGAGCCTTGTACTTTTGTGGGTCTGTGACGTGGTTTAGCCCCAGCTGGCAGCTGGGTGCCATGCTCTGCTCACTCACCCCTCCCACGGTGGGCTGGGGAGGAGTACGGAAAAACAACAGCAAAGCCTCGAGGGTTGGGATAAGGGCAGTTTACTGGGACAGCAAGGGAGAGGGAAACAATCAACAACAGTACTGATAACAGATATTCACAATGGGTGATAACAGAGAACAATTTACCGATCTCAGGACCGACCAGACACTCAACCCCTCCCGGAGCCACGCCGAACCGCCCCTGCCCGACTATCCCCCTTTTATGGTGAGCATGATGTCACATGATATGGAATAGCCCCCGGCCATCTTGGCTCACCTGTCCTAGCTCCTTGTGAAATTAACTCTGTCCTTGCCAGACCCAGGACATTATCCACCCCTTATTCCATACCATCTACGTCATGCCCAGATTATTTCACAGATCTCATTCCCTTAACTCTACGGGCTATCGCTCTAAAATGTCTGTCGAGTTCATTTAGTCCATGGCTTTGGGTTCCATCTGCCATTACAGTCTCTCAGAGCAGGAGCAATGGTGCGTGCTACTGGATTGTTGCACGCTGCATCCGGAGTTTTCACGGCTGGTGTATCTGGTATGGTCCATGATCACAGTCTGGATGCCAAAGATGTGATTTTCAATTAAGTTCCTGGGCACCAGTTGAAGTCAGTTCTAGTTCCATCATCATGGCACTTTGTTCAGTTCCAAAGTCCATCCTTCATTAGTTTTGGGTGATTCTTATGGTCATACCATTGATACAGTATATAGCTATTAATATCATACAATTTAATTTATTGGCTATTTTCACCCAAAATCACATCCCCTTGGGGTAGACGCCGGACTTCCCCATCCTTTCTCATCACCCACCAAGTTCACCCTGGTCCCTGAGCAAAAGCAATCCCGCAGATGGGCTTGCCTTTGCCTGAAGCGGGGATAACCCAAACTGTTTTACCCAACATGTTTTTCATGCGCACTACAGGAACTTTATCCCCTTCTACTGGGCGTGGAAATTTTGATTGGGCAGGGCCAGCTCGATTGGCAGATCCCTGAGTGTTAACTAACCAGGTGGAGGTGGCCTTTGCTAAATGTGTGTCCCAGTGTTTGAGGGTCCCACCGCCCATTGCTCTCAGGGTAGTCTTTAGCAGTCCATTGTACCTTTCGATTTTCCCAGAGGCTGGTGCATGGTAGGGGATGTGATACACCCACTCAATACCATGGTTTTTGGCCCAGGTGTCTATGAAGTTGTTCCGAAAATGAGTCCCGTTGTCTGACTCAATTCTCTCTGGGGTGCCATGTCGCCACAGGACTTGCTTTTCAAGACCCAGAATAGTGTTCCGGGCAGTGGCGTGGGGCACAGGATATGTTTCCAGCCATCCAGTGGTTGCTTCCACCATTCTAAGAACATAACGCTTGCCTTGGCGGCTTTGTGGGAGCGTGATGTAGTCGATTTGCCATGCTTCCCCACATTTATATTTCAACCATCATCGTCCATACCACAGAGGCTTTACCTGCTTGGCTTGCTTGATGGCGGCGCATGTTCACATTGATGGATGACCTGTGAGATTGCGTCCATGCTCAAGTCCACACCTCAATCACGGGCCCATCTATATGTCGCATCTCTTCCTTGATGGCCTGAGGTGTCATGGGCCCACCGAGCTATGAACAATTCACCCTTACGCTGCCAGTCCAAATCCACCTGAGCCACTTCAATCTTGGCAGCCTGATCCACCTGCTGGTTGTTCTGATGTTCCTCAGTGGCCCGACTCTTGGGTACGTGGGCATCTACATGACGTACCTTTACAACTAGCTTCTCTAGCCGGGCAGCAATATCTTGCCACAATGGGGCAGCCCAGATGGGTTTGCCTCTGTGCTGCCAGTTGCTCCGCTTCCACTGCTGTAACCACCTCCACAGGGCATTGGTCACCATCCATGAATCGGTATAGAGGGACAGTGTTGGCCACTTTTCTCTTTCAGCAATATCTAAAGCCAGCTGGATGGCTTTCACCTCTGCAAACTGGCTCGATTCACCTTCTCCTTCAGCAGCTTCTGTGACTTGTTGTGTAGGACTCCATACAGTGGCCTTCCACCTTCTGTGCTTTCCCACGATGCAATAGGACCCATCAGTGAAGAGGGCATATGGTTTCTCATCTTCTGTTAGTTTATTATACAGTGGGGCTTCTTCAGCACGTGTCACCTCCTCCTCTGGCGACATTCCGAAATCTTTCCCTTCTGGCCAGTCTGTGATCACTTCCAGAATTCCTGGACAATTGGGGCTTCCTGTTCGAGCCCGCTGTGTAATCAGTGCAACCCACTTACTCCACATAGCATCGGTTGCATGGTGTGTAGAAGGAGCCCTCTCTTTGAACATCCAGCCCAGCACTGGCAGTCGGGGTACCAACAGGAGCTGTGCTTCAGTGCCAATCACCTCTGAAGCAGCTCGAACCCCTTCATAGGCTGCCAATATCTCCTTTTCCGTTGGAGTGTAGCGGGCCTCGGATCCTCTGTATCCCCGACTCCAAAACCCCAGGGGTCGACCTCGAGTCTCCCCTGGTGCTTTCTGCCAGAGACTCCAGGTAGGGCCATTCTCCCCGGCTGCAGTGTACAGCACATTTTTTACATCTGGTCCTGCCCGGACTGGCCCAAGAGCTACGGCATGAACTATTTCTTGTTTAATTTGTTCAAAAGCTTGTCATTGCTCAGGGCCCCATTTGAAATCATTCTTCTTCCGGGTTACGTGGTAGAGAGGGCTTACTATCAGACTGTAATTCAGAATGTGCATTCTCCAGAAACCCACAACGCCTAAGAAGGCCTGTGTCTCCTTTTTGTTCGTTGGTGGACACATGGCTGCTACTTTGTTGATAATATCCATTGGGATCTGACACCGCCCATCATGCCACCTTATTCCTAAAAATCGGATTTCCTGCGCAGGCCCCTTCACCTTCCTTCGTTTTATGGCAAAGCCAGCCTGCAGCAGGATTTGGATTATTTTCTTCCCTTTCTCAGAAACTTCCTCTGCTGAGTTGCCCCATACAATGATGTCATCAATGTATTGCAGGTGCTCTGGGGCTTCACCCTTTTCCAGTGCAGTCTGGATCAGTCCATGGCAAATGGTAGGGCTGTGTTTCCACCCCTGGGCCAGTCGATTCCAGGTGTACTGGACGCCCCTCCAAGGGAAGGCAAACTGTGGCCTGCACTCTGCTGCCAAAGGGATCGAGAAAAATGCATTAGCTATATCAATTGTGGCATACCATTTGGCTGCCTTTGACTCCAGTTCATATTGAAGCTCCAGCATGTCTGGCACGGCAGCACTCATCAGCGGTGTGACTTCATTCAGGCCACGATAGTCTACCGTCAGCCTCCACTCTCCATTGGACTTCCGCACTGGCCATATGGGACTGTTAAAGGGTGAGTGGGTTCTGCTGATCACTCCCTGACCCTCCAGTTGACGGATTAGCTTGCGGATGGGAACCAGGGAGTCTCTGTTGGTGCGGTATTGCCGCCGGTGCACAGTTGTGGTAGCAATTGGCACCTGTTGCTCTTCAACCCTCAGCAACCCTACAACAGAAGGGTCCTCCGAGAGACCGGGCAAACTAGACAACGGTTCAATTTCCTCCGCTTCCAAGGCAGCTATTCCAAAAGCCCACCAGTAGCCTTTTGGGTCTTTGAAATACCCTTTCCGGAGGTAGTCTATGCCCAGGATGCACGGAGCCTCTGGGCCAGTCACAATGGGGTGCTTTTGCCTCTCATTCCCAGTTAGACTTACTTCAGCCTCCAACAGAGTCAACTGTTGGGATCCCCCGTCACACCAGAAACAGATATCGGTTCCACCCCTTCATAGCTCGATGGCATTAGGGTACTCTGTGCACTGGTGTCCACTAGGGCCTTGTACTGTTGTGGGTCCGATGTGCCAGGCCATTGGATCCACGCGGTCCAATACACTCTATTGTCCCTTTCCTCCACCTGGCTGGAGGCAGGGCCCCTCTAATCCTGTTCATCATAGTCACTATTCACCTCTTGCAGAACGGACTTAGAAGTCCCTTCAAGAGGATCACAAGTGCGATCAGGCCTTCCACTTGATCTGGGGGTCTGCCCAGTGGAAACTGGAGCAGCATTCTTTCTGGAAGAGTCCCTTTGTACAGCTGTCTTGCCTTGTAGCTCATGTACGCATGCCTGCAGGGTTGAGGTAGGCTTCCCATCCCATTTCCTCATGTCTTCTCCATGGTCACGCAGATAAAGCCACAGGGTACGTCGTGGTGTGTATGCTTCATATCCCCTCTCCGGAGCAGAAAAAAACTTAGTCCTAACAGCTGAAATACGGGTCCGTGCAGGTGGGGAGTACGATATGTCCTCTTTGAGTTGCTGGACGTCCTGGGGCAGTTTCTCCACAGCCAAGATGAGGGAAGAAGAAAGGCTCTCTTCATATTGCCAGAGTCGGCCAGCCACTGTGGGTGCCCCTTCACTTTTCCAGTCGATGACTGCCAGTGAGTTGGCGTACGATGATGGTGCACTTCGTACAAATTTTTGCCACATGGGTCGGGTACACTGGACTTCATCGGGGTCTGTGGGCAACTGTGCGTTGTCCGGATCATAATAAACCATCTCCCACACAGCTAATTCCCTCAGATATTGGATACCTCTCTCCATGGTGGTCCACTTGCCTGGCCAGCATACGACATCTTCACTGAAAGGATACCTTTCCCTCACACTTGACAGGAGTCGCCTCCAGAGGCTGAGGGCCTGTGCCTTCTTCCCAATGGCCTTGTCAATGCCCCCTTCCCTAGAGAAGGATCCCAGCTGTTTGGCCTCCCTGCCCTCCAGTTCCAGGCTACTGGCCCCATTATCCCAGCAGCGGAGCAGCCAGGTAATAATGTGCTCCCCTGGAAGGCGGCTGAAATCTTTCCGCATATCTCGCAGCTCACTCAGGGACAGGGATCGGGTGATCACTTCTGGTTCTGGCTCTTCTTTTTGTTCTCATGATGGTCCCGGTTCATCATCATCTCTCACTAAGCGAACCGATTTCTTTGTGTATTTCTTTTTGTGTACAGGGGCTATTGATACTGATATGGGTAGATCTTTTGGCTCGGCTACAGTGCCTGTTGCAGGGGTTTGGGTAGCTGCAGTGCTTGTTGCAGGGGCTTGGGTAGCTGCAGGGCCTGTGGTTCTGCTCTCTCCCTCTGGATGGTGCTGTCTACTGTCAAGCAGTGTTTGATAGATTGTGGCCAGGGCCCAGCACAGCGCAGTAAGTTGTGTCTAATTAGAATCCCCACAGCATTTTCCTTTCAAATATTCTACCATTTTATCAGGGTCTTGCAGTTGTTCAGGAATGAAACTCCAAACCATTGGGGGTGAGGAGGTCTCTAGATACCCACCCATACTCTCCCACATGCCATGCCAGCCCTGACCCTTCAGCCTTGGGGAAGATCCCTGGGTGGTATCCTTGAAACAATTTTTGCTAACCCTGAACAGGAGTTGGAAAACATGCAGGAGACCTAGCAATAGGAATATACTGGCCTGAACATTCCAAGGCTATTCAAAATTCTCAGAAATTGTTGTGACCAACCAAAAGGGAAAAGGGGAGGTGAAAGAGTGGGAGAAGGTATCCCCCCTGTCTTCCCCATAGATTGGGTGCAATTATTAATCAATTCTGAAAGATGTTGACCGAGGTACAGGCATGACAGAAATGCTACGTACAAGTACCAGCTCAGACTCATGACTGTCAATGATATCTTATCATAAGTCATTATCACACAGTACAACAATATGAGAACAGGAACCCCTCTCCCAGAGGTGATAACCAGCGCCACAGGGATTACATAGAGTAAACACGGGTTTTACAAACCAGAGCCATGTGACCAAACAGAACATCATTATGACCAGCGACTGTTTCAATAACATTATAAATGCTTGTAACAATTTTGCTTTAACACACTTGGGTCAGACTTGCCGTTATCACAACCCGTCAAGCCCCATGTTGGGCGCCAAAGGGACTGCTGTGGTTTAGGCCCAGCTGGCAGCTGAGCGCCACACGGCCACTCGCTCACCCCTCCCCCAGCAGGATGGGGAGGAGAACGGAAAAACTACGGCAAAGCCTCAAGGGTTGGGATAAGGGCAGTTTACTGGGACAGCAAGGGAGAGGGAAACAGTCAACAACAGTACTGATAACAGATATTCACAATGGGTGATAACAGAGAATAATTTACCGATCCAACGACTGACCCACCGGACACTCAGCCCATCCTGGAACCGCACCGCCCCCCTCCTGCCCGACTAGCCCCCCTTTTATGGTGAGCATGACGTCACATGGTATGGAATAGCCCCCGGCCAGCTTGGGTCACCTGTCCTGGCTCCTTGTGAAATTAACTCTGTACTTGCCAGAACCAGGACAGTTGTCCTTCCCTTATCCACCAACACTGTAACCCCATCATAGGAGGCCACCAAGTTTGGTCAGGCATGATTTGCCCTTAGTGAAGCCGTGTTGGCTGTCAGCAATCACCTCCTTATTTTCCACATGCCTGAGCATAGTCTCCAGCAGGGTCTGCTCCATAATCTTGCCAGGCACGGAGGTGAGACTGACCGGCCTTTAGTTCCCTGGGTCTTACTTTTTTCCCTTCTTAAAAATGGGGGTCATGTTTCCCCTTTTCCAGTCGGTGGGAACTTCACTGGACTGCCAGGACTCCTCAAATATGATGGAGAGTGGGCTGGCCACTACATCCGCCAGTTCCCTCAAGACCTGCGGATGCATCTCATCAGGTCCCATGGACTTGTGCACCTTCAGGGTCCTTAGATAGTCTCAAACCCGATCTTCTCCTACAGTGGGCAGTTCTGCATTCTCCCAGTCTCTGCCTTCTGTGACCTTGGCGGTGTGGCTCAAGAATTTGCCAGTGAAGACTGAGGCAAAGAAGTCGTTGAGTACCTCAGCCTCCTCCATATCCTGGGTAACCAGCTTGCCCGTTTCATTCGAGAGGGGACCCACATTTTCCCTTATCCCTCTTTTCTCACTAACATAACTATAGAAGCTTTTCTTGTTGTCCTTGACATCCCTAGCCAGACTAATTTCTATCATGGCTTTTGCTTTCCTAACCTGCTCCCTGGCTGCTCGGACAGTTTCTCTGTATTTCTCCCAGGCTACCTGCCCTTGCTTCCACCCTCTGTAGGCTTCCCTTTTTTGTTTGACTTTGCCCAGGAGCTCCTTGTTTATCCATGCAGGCCTCCAGGCGTTTTTGCTTGACTTGCTCTTTGTTGGGATGCATCATTCCTGAGCTTGGAGGAGGTGATGCTTTAATATTAGCCAGCTGTCTTGGGCCCCTCTTCCTTCCAGGGCTTTGTCCCATGGTATTCTACCAAGCAGATCCCTGATGAGGCCAAAGTCTGCTCTGCTGAAGTCCAGGGTAGTGAGCTTGCTGTGCGCCCTCCTCGCTGCCCTGAGGATCCTGAATTCCACCATTTTGTGGTCACTGCAGCCAAGGCTGCCCTTGAGCTTGACCTACCCTACCAGGCCCGCTTTATTGGTGAGAAGAAGGTCCAGCATGGCACCTCTCCTCGTGGGCTCCTCTATCACTTGGAGGAGAAAGTTGTCATTGACACATTCCAGGAACTTCCTGGATTGCTTGCACTCAGCTGCATTGTCCCTCCAGCAGATATCAGGGTGGTTGAAGTCCCCCATAAGGACCAGGGCTTGTGAGCGTGAGGCTGCTCCTATCTGCCTATAGAGGGCTTCATCTGCTCGGTCCGCCTGGTCAGGTGGCCTGTAGCAGACCCCCGCTATTATGTCCCCTGCCTCATTGCTCCCTTTAATCCTGACCCATAGGCTCTCAGTGGGCTCCTCATCCATCCCCAGGTGGAGCTCCATGCACTCCAGCTGGTCATTGACATAGAAGGCGACACCCCCTCCTCGCCTGCCCTGCCTGTCCTTCCTAAAGAGCCTGTACCCTTCCATCCCAACACTCCAGTCATAGGAGCTATCTCACCACGTCTCTGTGATGCCAATAAAGTCATAGCCTTGCAGGCACACACACGTCTCCAGCTCCTCTTGCTTATTCCCCATGCTCTGTGCATTCGCGTAGAGGCATTTCAGTTGTGCCCCCGATGGGGCTCACTTATTGGCTGGGGCAGTTGGAATTCTTTTGATGTATCTTCCCAGTGTTACCCTGTTGGTTCCTGTTGCATCCAGAGCCCCTGGCTCGTCTCCTCTAGGCTTCGAGTGTGCTGTAGTGCATCCAGCATGTCTCTGAGCAGTAGGCTGAGGGCCCTCACCAGCACCCCATCCCTCCAACCTGGGCACATCATCCCACAGCATGTTGCTGGCAAGCCTGATGTTATCCTCCTCCCCCCCTTCGAGCCTAGTTTAAAGCTCTGTCAATGAGCCCCGCTAGTTCCTGGGCAAAGATCCTCTTCCCCCTTTGAGAGAGATGAATCCCATCAGGGTTCATCAGGCCTGGTGCCGTGTAGGCCGCCCCATTGTCAAAGAACCCAAAGTTGTGGCGTTGACACCAGGCACGGAGCCATGCATTTATGGACTGTGCCCGCCTGTTCCTCCCAACTTTGCTGCCCTCAACTGGAAGGAGGGAGGAGAATATTACCTGCGCCCCCGAATCCTTCAGTGACTGTCCTAAGAGCCTGATGTCCCTTTTAATCGCTTTCATGGTACATGTCTCTGCTTCATCCCCACCCACATGGAGGAGCAGCATTGGGTGGTAGTCAGAGGGGTGTACCAGGCTGGGGAGTTTCCTAGTGATGTCCTTGACACAGGCCCTGGGGAAGCAGCAGACTTCTCTGAGAGGAGGGTCTGCCCTGCATATCAGGCCCTCTGTACCCTTCAGAAGGGAGTTCCCTACAACTATAACTCTCCTTTTCTTCTTTATCGGGGTGGTCACGACCTGAAGCATGGGTGTTTTGAGCCTAGGTGCTACCTCTGGAGTATCTTGACTGTCATCCATATCCTCGTTCAAGTGGCCTTCCACAGCCAGAGCCTCGTACCTGTTGCACATGGGTACGTGGGAAGGCGAGGTGGGTGAGGAGGAGAAGGTTCGCCTACCACACCAAGCGTGGACTTGTTTTCATTCACTCCGCTCTTTGAGGCTGCTGCCTTCTGCCTGGCAAGGGGAGGATACAGGGTCCCCTTCGCTTTGGCTTTGGTCTGTTAGTTGTCCCTGTTTCTGTCTCAGGGTGGGCAGAGCTTGGCTCCACCAGTCCATCTCTCTGTCAGCCTCTCTGATGCTCCTTAACCTCTCCACTTCTTCACGGAGTTCTGCCACTAGGCTGAGCAGGTCATCCACCTGGTCACACCTCAGGCAGCCAATCTCACTACTGCTTTCCCCTGCCAGTGCCAAGCTCAGACACTCCCTGCAGCCTGAGAGCTGGGTGGCTGCATGCTTCTGTGGCAACTCTGTCTGTGTTGCCACATGCCTTCTGGTGAGCACAGAGCTTAGGGCTTTCTGCCTGGTGAGTGCCATGGCTAAACTCCTTCTATGAGAGAGCGATGACCACCAGTGGACTCTCCTCTTGAGCAGGTAGACTGGCTAGGCCCTGCCCGCACACCCTGTGTGTATCAAGAAACACTGTAAAAAAAGGAAGAAAAGAAAATGACTGAGATTCTTGGCACTATAAATGCATGTAGCTCTGCTGAATTCAATGGAGCTTTAGTGATTTACACCAAATTAAGTTGTGGCCTAAAAGTCAACAACTTTCGAGTGTGCTCAGCATAATAGACATCTCCGAGTAACAAGTGACTAAAAGGCTGAAAGAGAAAGATGAATGGATGGTGCGAACAGGAGAGAGAAAGAGAGGGGAAGGGAGGGGAGGGGAGGGGAGGGGAGGGGAGAAGAGGAGAGGAGGGAAGAGAGAAGAGAAGAGAAGAGAAGAGAAGAGAAGAGAAGAGAAGAGAAGAGAAGAGAAGAGAAGAGAAGAGAGAAGAGAGAAAGAAGAGAAGAGAGAAGAGAAGAGAAGAGAAGAGAAGAGAAGAGAAGAGAAGAGAAGAGAAGAGAGAAGAGAAGAGAAGAGAAGAGAAGAGAAGAGAAGAGAAGAGAAGAGAGAAGAGAAGAGAAGAGAGAAGAGAAGAGAAGAGAGAAGAGAGAAAGAAGAGAAGAGAGAAGAGAAGAGAAGAGAAGAGAAGAGAAGAGAAGAGAAGAGAAGAGAAGAGAGAAGAGAAGAGAAGAGAGAAGAGAAGAGAAGAGAAGAGAAGAGAAGAGAAGAGAAGAGAAGAGAAGAGAAGAGAAGAGAAGAGAAGAAGAGAGGAGGGAAGGGAAGGGAAGGGAAGGGGAGGGGGAGGGGAGGGGGGGAGGGAAGGGAAGAGGGAAGGGAAGGGAAGAGAAGAGGGAAGGGAAGGGAAAGTGGAAAGCTGAGAATCAGATGAAGTTTCTAGATGAAGACAGAGAAGGTGAGACATTTCAAGGACAGGAGAGGAACAGGGTGGAAAGCAACACAGAAAGAAAAAGCTGATTAATGTTAGATATGATATCAATAAATTTGGCTTCATTGCTCCTTAGCTGCAAAAAACATGGCATGAAATGAAGAAGGATGTTCAGGTTTTTGCACCAAAAGTGATTCACACAATGAACGTGCAGCCAGTCTGCATGGTATTGCAAGAAGGGTAATGGAGGAAATGAACACTGCTTGATCCTCTTTCAACAACAGTAATTTGGGGACAGCTCTGTAGTGCCTGAACTGAGACAGTTTCAAAGGTCTGATTTTCAAGGAGGGCACCTAAGCGTTTTTTGAAAGTTGGGCGTTCTTAAGGTCTTTATGGACTGATACCCCATCTTACTTTCAAAAAACCAACCTGAGACTAGCAGCATTGGGAAGAGCAGCAGAGGTGATTTCTGAATCAAAGGATGAGGAAGGATTTGTGGGACAGCACACATCAATCAGAGATACTGTATAAAACTTGTCCTGAAAGATGCAGTTCTCTGCACAAAGCAGTGTTTTGTTTCAATGAATGCTTGCTAAGGAAAGGCTTCTAAAGTACTAGTCTAATTATGGGCAATTCTCCTTATAGACCATGATCGTAAGAGCTTGTAAATCAAGGACCCAATGAACACAGCAGTGAGCTCACAGTCTTGGTGATGTGAACACCAGAAGTAAAAAAATTGGCTTTTCTAAGATTGGCACACAGATTGATCTGTATGAAAACCAGCATCTTTCTTTAAGCAAAACAGCCAGTGGCTCTCTCACAATCAATCACCATCTATCACCATCAACCTTAGAGCAAAGACAATGGTGTCTGCAGGGTAGGGTCATGATAGGTATTATAGTACATTTGGAGAGCATCCAGGACACTTTGAGATGTGTTTCAGCAGCCAGTGAGAAGCAGTACTTTGGACTATCCAGCTCCCCACATGCATACCAGAGTACTGAAGAAATTGTCATCCCCTCTTAGTGACAGAAACAGTTTGGACTGCAGCAGCTCTTCTCATTGCAGAGAGAGAGAAGCTTCAGCAAGCATGCTTATCTGCACCTTTGTTGCTGAAGAGGTGTCAGTAAGTGGGAGAAAAGCCTAGCAGCCTACACTTAGATTTACCATCTGCTACAAAAGCTTCTGATTCACTCTTGTTTCAATTAGTTGTTGACATATAAGCACCCATTGCTTTTAGGGAGTCCACAGAATATCACCTTCACACCAGTTTGAACATGTGCCTATATGCACATGCACATTGCACAGACTTTGTGGTGGTCACTGAGTCAGGGGACTTGGCCCCTCAATTCTCCCTGCCTGGACCATTGTCGTGAAGCTTAGACAGTGCTTAAGGCTGATTTTATGTCAAATTACCCACTAGTCCCCTGGAGGCAGTGAATTTTGTGCTTTAAGTATGGCACTAAAGATCACTCAATTTTACACCTGATTTTAAAAAAATCTAAATTGGAGAAAGTACTTCAAGTAAAATATATTCTTCTTTACCACACAACCATCTTTCATCTACTAGCAGCATTAAACAAGGATGAGACTTTCCAGTAGTATCTTTACTAGGCTGCAAAGATGAAATTGTAGAGACATTATAGAGAGGTTGATGCATGAAAAAAGCCCTCCTCCCCAGTATTTTGGGGTTTTTTATGCTTTCAACTATGTTTGGATCTTTTGTCTTTAACATTTAGCACACATGCTAAATGTACAGAGACTAAACTCATACAGAGCAAAGGATTCTTGTTTCTTTCCACTTATATGATGGTCATATTAGTGTCATATTAATATTTAGTGTCATATTAATTAGTGCCAATTAAAAATTACTCTGTGTTCATGATAAACATCATATATTTGCACTTGTACACATTTAAGTTTACTACAGTTGATGGTCTAAATCTGAAAAGAGAGTGGCCATATTCATATAAACAATATGCTTGCAGACCGTGTGCCTGCTGGTACCTCATAAGATCTCTCATTGTTCTAGGACACAGTTACATGCAAGGCCACCTGACTAGACCTCTCATTGTCTCTATATGTTACTACATTTATTAGAACATGCTTTAAGAATATTTACAGTAGTATATGTGAGCTTCCTCTCTCCCAGAAATTTATTTCACTCCTGGACAGGTTTTTATGGAATCATTACAGCCAGTCAGAAACGGAACTGTTGTCTTGATAGTAGGGTTTCACAGTTCTATTAAAAGAACAAGAGAAATGGTATATTTCTTCCAATGGGCTCTTCCTCATCTCATGCTTTTTTCCAAAACAAAAGCACTCACGAAAGGAGCTGCAGACTAACTGCAATATGGTTGACTGCAGGCTCAGGAATCTATAGTACTGCCATGTGTTGTTCTTCCACTGGGTGTTCAGTCAACCTTGAGCAAATCTTAAGGCTAGGGCCCTTGTCTCCAGTCACAGACTGCCAGGGCCTGAGCTCTCAGACAAGCCTAGAAGAACTGCACGTGCAAGCTGGCTCTCGTCTCTGCTGACTTCAGACATCCAAGAGCTGGGAATATAACTCTGAGGTTGGTAAGAAAGACTTAGATCATTATTTCAAGCATTATCAGAAGGTATCATTGACTTGGATGACACAGGCTGATTAGATGTCCCACATTTAGCTATGTAAATGGAACAAGTGAACAGTACCTCATACACACAGTGAATTTCAAGAGATTCCCCCTTTTACTATGGAGATGATGAACCCCTTGCTCACTCTGCCCATGTGCAGTTCTGAGCACAGTGGAGCTCTGAGAGGTACATAGGTCTCTAGAGGATACCTGGCTACCAATGACAGGTGCAAAACTGGGAGGAGTGGCTGAAGACTGTGCTGCCATTCAGTGAGATATGAACAGACTAGAGAATTGGGCAGAGAGGAAGCAAATGAAATTTAATAATGACAAGTGTAGGGTCCTGCACTTAGGGAGGAATAGCCCCAAGCACCAGTACAGGTTCAGGGTTGACCTGCTGGGAAGCAGCTCTGCAGAGAAGGACCTGAGAGTCCCAGTGGACAAGAAGATCTCCATGAGCCAGCAGTGTGCCCTCGTGGCCAAGAAGGCCAACCGTATCCTGGGGTGCATTAAGAAGAGCGTGGCCAGAAGGTCAAGAGAGGTTATCCTCCCCCTCTACTCTGCCCTGGTGAGGCCACATCTGGAGTACTGTGTCCAGTTCTGGGCACACCAATTCAAGACAGACAGGGAACTACTGGAGAGAGTCCAGCAGAGGGTTATGAAGATGATTAGGGGACTGGAGCATCTTTCATATGGGGAAAGGCTGAGAGAGCTGGGTCAGACTAGATGATCCCCAGAGGTCCCTTCCAACCCCTACCATTCTGTGACTCTGTGAATCTGTAAATAATAGACTTAGTGTCATGATGCTGAGTGCATTAACTGCTCCTCGGAAGTTGCCTGCCTGTGCTGAAAGCTAGCTCTGGTGAGCTCTGCAATGTTGGATCAGACCACAGTGAAAAGGAGGGATCTCCTTCCTTCTCTAGGGACCTACTATTAGGCTGCGACTCTTACTTTTGGCCCTTGTCTAAGCTACATTGCAGCTATGTCCATACCCAATGCATTACTTGCTGACCCTGGCCCATTGACTTGACTTCCTGGCTTGAACTTGGGCCTGCCTTGTAATTACATATCTGCCTGATGATCCCAGGATAGTGGGTGACGCTGACAAGTGCCTCCCAACATGTGTTGCTCTCCTTGCAGAGATATTGTGGGACTGTGGCACTGATTGATGAGCTCGCTACCCTTCCAGTTGTGTGGTCCCCTTGACTCCTGTCTCACTTTCCCTTGCTGGGCAGCCACTCTTGCTGCTTCATAGAACCATAGAATCATAGAATAGTTTGGGTTGGAAGGGACCTTTAAAGGTGCAATGAGCAGGAACATCTTCAACTAGATCAAGGCAAAGAAAAAGAAAGACTTCTCTTGCAATACTTTGTGCTCTGTGGTGATCCAAACCAACCTGGAGAACATGTATAAAGAGAAAGAGGAAAACAGGAAATATTTTTTCATAAGGCTTATCTTTTCCTCTCACCTTTTGCTCAGTTCTAACAAAATGAAGAAAACAAAAGGCCTAGCTCATCTCAGAGCAAGACACTGTACTGCTCTGTCACCTCAGCTAAACTGACTCTCTTTGCTCCTGGCCTGTGAGCAGAAACTCTCAAGATCTGTGAGAAGAAGAGGGAAAAGTCAGTATAAGCCCCTGCTTGATAAAGCTTTGGGCTCTGTATTGCTGCTTTTACCCTTCATATATGGAAGGTGTAAGGGGAGGCCTTCCTTTCTTAGAGGTCTGTGGTCTTCTGCATATCACAGGCTAGACAGTAGAGAAGATGCAGCACAGCCCAAACATGCAGTTAAAACAGGCAGAGGACAAATCCTTGTCTCCTAGCCGTGTCCTAATAATGGTCTATCCCAGAGCCAGGGGTGCTGCAGTGTTCAGAGCCAGCTGTAGTACAGCCCCACATTTGTTCAGGGTAGGAAGGGCCCCACTGTGGGGTGTCCATGCTGTGGGGCTGTCACATAGGCAACAACAGCACAACAGACAGTGACAGAGTGGCTCAGCTGCTCTAGTGCATCAAGGCCTTCAGTCACCAGGGTGGGGCTATTTGACCCTTCAAAGGAACTACACCACCTGCTTACAAAGCTATCACAGGCTGCATCAAGTGTCTAACCAGGATGGAAACAAGAGGCTTTCGTGGCTCTCAGTATCATCAGTGAGACCCCTGAATATGCTCATTGCACGTTCAGTTTGCAGAGCAAGAATTTCCATGCAGCAATAGAACTCCTTCCTTTGCTCTTGTGTACTTAGATGATTCATATGCTACTACATGGGAGTAGTGATTGAGTCTAAACTGCAAGACTCGGAGGTTATGACGCAGCTTAGATCATATGCAGGACTATGTGTGAACTAATAAAAAGAAGATGCAGTTGGCAAGGGAGCCAAATTATGCCTAGATTCATTAACTACTTTTCCTGTGGTTTTCCCCATCTTAGTATCTGCTAGCACAGAAAAAAAGGGCAACATCTCCTTTTCCTGCCAACAGGAAGATAAATGGTCCTATAGAAAGCTCTTTTGGTCTTTCTGGCTCTGTGAAGTGTAGAGACTGGCAGACTCCTAAGAGACATTGAAATGCTTTGGATCCCACTGCACAGCTTAGGTCACCTAGGGAGAACACAGACTGAGAATTCAAGCCCTCCTCCCGCTAAATGCCAGACCAGGTATGGGAGAGGATATGTCATTTGCTGTAAAGCCTGCATTTATGTCCAAATTTACCTCCTTTCCCAAAGCTAGGCTTTCCACTTGCCAGCACACCACCTGGGATTCAGCTTAGCCTTGTCTTCTGTGTAGCATGAGCTTTTGTGCTCTTGCCCTTCTCTTACACCATTCTGGGTTACAGCAGCTGTAACCAGCCAGCTGAATGCTGGCAACCAGCTTTCTGCAGGTTTAATCACTGGGGATGATCAGCTGTCCTCTGCATCCAAGGAGCTCAGAAGCCTCAGGGACGCCTTGCTGGGTGTCTCTGCACTCACAGAGAGCCTGACATAGCTGTAAGTTTCCAAAACTCATCTGAAAGCTCTCCATGCTAGAGACACTGCAGAGACATTCCACACAGGCCTGTACTCCCTGTGGGGAAAGGCAGCACCATCCACATTGATGTACGTGTTGCCATATCTTCTTCCAGATGTTGCATCACAGTGTATGAGAAACCTATGTAGAATCAACAAAAGATCTACAAGGGCACCTCTGAAAGCTGGGTTTATATTTACTTATTCATTAACAGGTCTCCACAGCCTGATTAAAAGACGTATTCATTATGCAGTCTTGAACTGTGGTCAATTTTCAACTTTTTATCACAGAGTGCCTTTAAATACTGTTGTATGTTCCTAAAAGGACAGACAGGTACAGGAAAGGATGGAGGAGCAAATATCCATTTGATTAGGAAGAGAGAGCTTTTCAATCATAGTGACTGAAGTTTAGTTAGAGAGGGAGAAGAGGGCAGGTTAGACTAATGTACTTTGTGCAAAACATCAGCACTATTTTTTGTCTAGGGAACAGAATTTGTTGTCTGCCTTTGTTTCATCTTTCACAAGCTTTGTGTTTACATCTTCATGAGCTGCACACTGAAGTAATTTCTCCTATCCCAGGCTGAAGTTTCTTGCAGAAATAAAATCAGAAATTTAAAAATTGGTTTTGAATCACAGAAACCATCTTTGGTGACTGTGTGGGTCTGAGGCATAGAGAGAATTTACAAGATATCTACAAATGGAATTGACAAGCTCTGACTCTCAGTGTGTCTGCAGGTTGCATTTCACTCTTAGGCATATTTAGCAAGTAGTAGAGAAATTACCCATTCATCCACTAAAATCAGAAAACAGAGGCACTAATTGCACTGTGACATTTATCTCTTTGCTTAACAGATCTACATATCTCACTGAATCGCAGGCATTTTTTGCTTTCACATGCTGCATAACTTCGGTGAAGACAGTCACTGAGACAGGGTTCTGCAAAACAGAGAGTGAGAACATCCTGCTTTGGTAATGGAGAACCTGAACTGAGCTTCCTTCTTTTCTCCAGTTAGACCCTGATACGTGAATTCGTATTCATGTGCAAATGATCACGTGTACATAGAAGCAATCCTAGGATGAGGTGACAAATGTTGTCATTGGTTGTTTTACCTACTAGTCTTCGAAGGCTTTGTTATTTACAAACCAAAAAATACTCACTAGCAAAAGTGGATCAAATTCAGGCATCTTGTGACTAATATCTATGCATCTACTATGGAGCTGACTGTGGACTGAGGCAGAGTCAGAGAGAGGCATTTGTACTTGTAAGCCTTTCAAAAACCTTTGAAATCTTGATGTGATAGAGGAGCTAAATGACCTCACCATCTTCTGGAATTGATTGGGAGATTGTCTAACTAAAGTAATTTCAGTGGTTTGATTTAGTTTCAGACTAAGGCTCCTTCTGGTGTTTCATGAATGGATATAATGGTGCATGTGCACGTACGTATCTTTCACACATGGATATGTCCATGTGTACAGGCCGTATAACTATTTTCCATCCAGTGTGAGTGTAAGAAGTAAACAAACCTCTTTGTGGATGCAGAAGCAAAGGTGCAGAGAAACCCCAGGCCATTCCAGAGTATACTTCACAAGGAATACAGAGGGAGAAGTTAAAAGAAGACTTTGGGGTAAAGTATTGGCTGGCACGGGAGCAAAGGAGCTGATACTTGATTCTTCTTGTTTTCAAGTAAGCAGGACTTTCTATTACTTATGAATAAACAGGTAATGGCTGTTTTTATTTTACTCCTTGGGGTGAGTTAAACATGTGGGTTTTGCTTAAATAAAGGAGATTTAATGAAAAAAGCCTTGGACAGAGTCCTGCTATCACAAGCAATGCTACAAGGAGTCTGCAAAGATGCAGCATGAGCTTATATACACTTGCACCCGCACCCATCATATGAGTGTTGGCATGGGGTGCCTCAGCACAGCATTGGGTTAATCCCCCCAATGCCAACTCTGTTTACGAAAAATGCGATCCCACAAGATAATACTGCAACATGTCTTTTCTCATCAGCAAGGGAACATTCAGTCCCTTACATGGAGTTGTTCTGTCTCTGGCATTCCTACTTCCAGCCAGTATAACCAGTTCTGCAGTTCAGACTTCTTGTGCGCTACACCATATCATTCCTCTGTCACAAATTGCAATTGCTGAGCAGTTACAATTTGAATTTCCCCTTCATGACCAAAAATCTCCTGGACTGATCACAGGAAATCAATCACATGGCTCCACACTCCGGCTGTTTGGGACTAAGGGTATGAAGTGTTGTACTTAAGCAACCATGGGTTATGTACATAGTTATGTGTGGTAGGAAAATACATTCTCTACTATGACTTTCGGGTATATTAGACACAAAAACCCCTCAGCTGTATTCAGTCAACATGTGGAGACAGTTATGCAGCCAAGTGTGCAATAGTTTAAGTATCCTGTACCTTACCCAACTTCTTAACAGTTCTCTCTGTGAACAACCATATCGCTTTTGTAAAATCATCTCCAAAGCAAGATGGTTCTTACAGCTTGATTGAAGGAGGCAGGACAGGACTCTAAAAAGACACTTCCTCACTGGCTGCCTTGATTCACGTATAATTTTATTGTAATTTCTCTTTGTCTGAGGTGCCTTTCCCTCCTGGCCAGTACAGACCTGCCCTCTCTCTCTCTCTCTCAGAACAGTAGATTTTCTGGATGGATTTTGTCAAACCAATGCCACTTTGCCTGAGGCAGTTGGAATTACTGCCAACATATTGACTAAGTTATTGGTCTGCTTTTCCACTGAGTCCTTTCAAAGCCACTCAGCTGGGCAGATGAATGAAACACATTGGAGGACTCCCAACTCATCAGTTTTAGTAACTAAAACAAAATATCATTTGTGACTTTATCAGCAGTTCTTATAAGCATCATAATTTGGTAGTGGCTGGTGTGGAAAGAGATTAAAAAGTTCCCACCCCTCAAATATTTGTTATACGTCTTGATTTGCACCAGCTTAGAGTGAGTGATAGTGCAGGGCAAGGTATTGTTATAACTTTATGACTACGTGTCTGCATGTAGCAGTAATGAGGAGGATGTATGCTTGTGAGAGGGTTTTTGGGACTGAACACATAGTATGTCCAGACAGTGAGGAACAAATAATCCCAAGCATCTGATATCTCTTGTGGATCAATAAGCATATACATCTTCAGGGACTCTGATTTCCTGTTCCAGTGATGCATAAGATATCGAAAGAAAGTATGGAATGAGTGCAATGGGCAGAAGATTTTTTTACAAACATACAAGAACCTTGCTGAAACCAAAAGAGGTTGACAGTTGTCTATGAGGACTGGGAAGGGGAGAACTCGGTATTTCTCCTTTATCATGCCAGGAAATATATCAAACTCACTGACAATGTCTGCTACAGGGGCTGCCTCTCCTGACGTGCTGTCCAGGAATTTTAGGAAATCCTCTACAGCTGGATTGAATAAGCCACAGTCTAGAGCTGCTGGTGTGTTGGCCATGTCTCCTGCAGGCCAAGTAAATATGAGACTCAGTGTTAGGTTCCCAAAAGTTTCCAGTCACAATCTGCACCCCTACCATCCACCCCAGTTCCTCTCTTCTACTATTCTGAACAACTTAAGACACGGAGGAGTATGGAGCCTGTGGTACTGTGATACTTGACAAACATTCTTCCATAGACCAAATCTCTCTCATGTATGACCCCAGTAAACCAATTAAATTCCACTGGGGTATATTTTTTGGGGGCTTTGCTCTCACCTTGTTTCTGGTGCTATGTGCAGACCTTGTTCCCACTAAGAGACTTCAAGACCTGTGCAGCTTTACTGAATGCAGCTCTCTCTCTGAAGTTATAAATGTACAAGGTCTTCGTCTGGATGGGAGGATGTACTGGGGAATTCTTTGATTTGCAGCAGAAAAACTGAAAAAGAGCCAGGAGATGTCAAAGCTAGATGACACAGAGAATGAGATGCCACATTTTTCAGAGACATTATTCAATTTTTAAACTAGCTTCCAAAAGATCTGCTTGTTTCTTTTGAAGGCTCCAAAATCAGATCAGATGTTATTTTTCTGAGAAAACTGTAAGTCAAGTGACAGCCTAAAGACCTGATATTGGTCTATCTGGAAGCCAAACAGGAGGCCAGAACTGAGATCTAAAGTGACTCACTCTGGTTTGTGAATCTGCAATATGTCTTCACTGAATACTGGAGGTTGATGTATTGTTGACAAGCAGGAGCTGGCGGGGGGGAGCAGTTAAAGCCATTTGCTCCTGTATATCTGCTCTTGTACATATATATACACAGAGGCATGTTTGGACAACACAAATTCTGGATATGGAGAAACTTCATAAACTCTGAAAAGTCCTCTGTAAACCACACCGTCTGAGCAGCCTAGTGCTGCTTCCTGCAAAATGCAGATTCCAAATCTGTGCAACTGGCGATCTTAATCTTAAGAATCCTAATGCTTTTCATCCTTCCACGATGTAGAAGAACATCACGCATGTGACTTATTGTTACAGGTTCTATTTGGAAGATGTGGGCTAATTTAAGCACTGAATGCTGCTTACTCCCCCTCCTTCTCCTGTCCTCCATTCAAGCCAAGCAACATCTGATTCTGATTTACTAACGGGAAACTGGAAGTCATTAAACAACAGTCCTCACATGACACGTTGTGGTTTTTTTGTGCCAACCAGCAGCTGAGCACCACACAGCTGCTCCCTCACTCCCCTCAGCGGGATGGGAGAGAGAATCAGAACAGTGAAAGTGAGAAAACTTGTGAATTGAGATAAAGACAGTTTAATAGGTAAAGCAAAAGCTGCACACACAAGAAAAGTGAAACAAGGAATTCAATCACCACTTGCCATTTGCAGGCAGGTGTTCAGCCATCTCCAGGAAAGGAGGGCTCCATGAAGCATAATGGTTACTTGGGAAGACAAATGCCATCACTCCAAACATCCCCTTTCCTTCCTCTTCCTCCAGATTTTATTGCTGAGCATGACATCAAATGGTGTGGACTGTCCCTTTTGTCAGTTAGAGTTAGCTGTCCTGGCTGTGTCCCCTCCCAACTTCATGTGAACCCCCAGCCTACTTGCTGATGATGTATGTGAGAAGCAGAAAAGCCCTTGATAAAAGCAAAAGCTTTATGAAGAAAGTTTAATTTTATGTTTTGTACATTTGTGATGGTTATAGATGAAAGATGACAAAAATAGATTGCTTAATGTCTTGTGTTTAAATTAGGTTATATTTTCTTTAATGGCAAATCATCAGAACTTAAAACCCAGCAAAAAGTATACAATAAATCTTGCATGCATCAATACTTGTTTTATAAAACATACAGATAATATGATTAAAAACCCAGCCTGATTCCATGGAGAGAAGAAACAAAGAGCATCACTTATTAAGACTGTGTCCTTGTTTCAGCTCAAATAGAGTTAATTTTCTTCCTAGCAGCTGGTATAGTGCTGTGTTTGGGATTTAGGATGAGAATAATGTTGATAACACACTGATGTTTTTAGTTGTTGCCAAGCAGTCAAGGACTTTTCAGTTTCCCATACTGGTCTACCAACAAGAAGGCAGGGGGTGCCCAAGAAGCTGGGAGGGGACACAGCCAGGACAGCTGACCCAGACTGCACAAAGAGATATTCCATACCATGTTGTGACTTGTTCTTTGCCAGAAATGTCCACAGAGATCAGAAGCCTGCTTTGCAAACAGTTGTTCCATTTATAAAGTCATCATAGCTACAGCTAAAGTAATACACCATGGGACAGGCAATAATTGAAATTTCTGCTTATTCCAGAAGGGTGCCGTAAAATTTAATATGGATAAACAGATATGGTGTAGAACTCAAGTAGCAACAGTTATAACTGATATACAGAGAACAGGGTAAATATTCTTTATATTTGTCAGAGCATAAACCTTAAAGTACTTCTGAGAACACAAATCAAATCTTGGGTCAGCAGGTTGGCTGAAATTTGCCCTGCAATGAAATGATCATCTAGACACAGTTTACCTTCAAATTTGACAGTGAACAATTTGGAATAAAAGAATAAAATCACAAGCATATGAAGGTAGCTGTCTCAATTGAAAATGGAATGCATGAATAAAATTAAGCAGGTCAAACAGCTGCTACATGCTAGTGCTTCCCTGCATTATCAAAATTAATGAAGAGGGAAATAAACCAAGGTAAATTCTGATGCTATCAGAAAGATAGCCACGCTTTATGCATGGACATTGCTGTTTCCTATAAATATTGATGAGCCCAAATTTAACTGCTTGCTCACAGCACTTACCCTGGGTGGACCTCAGTGGGAGGGCAGAGGAGGATGGTCTCCGGCATGGCATGAACACTGGAATAGATCTCATTATTTAGTTCTCATGTTTTGAATATGGGCACACTAGTTAAATTGATTTTCAGCCCTTCTTGTGCTTTGCAGTTGATAGTAGGATTGTGGAAATCCCAAATCACCAGCAAGCTGTCCTTGTCTGACAGGAAGGTGCTATTTAGATACACTATATATGGTGATAGTTCCTATTCCTTTGGCCCTGCTGCTGGAATCCTTTGGGCATGGACCAAGGACTCAGGGCACATAACCAGCACAGACTAGAGCCCAGTTTTCTCAGACATGTAAAAATTAAGTAACTGCAAAAATATTGTACAATGCAAAAAAGATAAGAAGATAAGAGTAGGAAAGAAAAGTAGTGTCTTTAGCTTCAGATTTGAAGCATTTTGAGCCATACTGGGTATTGTGAGAAGAGAATGAGATTGCAATGTTCTATTTTCTGATGAGACCACATTAATGGTGTGCAATTTCTGTAAGATGTTACATTGATGGCATGATCTGCCAGGTCAGATCATTTGATCAGTGCCTTGAGATGTTTGGCCTCTATAATATTTAAATATCTGACAACTGAATAACTTTTGCATAGCTGCTACAGATTGATCAGTTTAAGTTACTTTTCTTGAAATCTAGAGTCTTCTCAAGACCAGGGCTTCAAGAAAACAACGTGGGAGGGAAACAAGGTAAGAAATCTACTTTCTTATTTTTCCCAGCTCACTTACGCACAAGAGGAGAAAGAATGATTCTAATTATGCTGCCAGCCCTTAAGTCAGACACAGATTTGAGGACACTAGTGCAAGTGGAGGAAATAGTATGGGGTTATGTAATACAGCTTCCATGATACAACAATCTTCATCAGGTCTGAAACCTATTCCCAATGTTATTCCTAGGCAGAATGCAGTGCTGTAAAATGATGGCGGACTGATCCCACAGCATGTTCCTGTCATTTATCTCTGGGGACTTGCTGTCCGAGATCAAGCCAGGTCCCCAGCAATCTTACCCATCAAATAGCTCAATAGCCAGGGAAATGCTTCTGTAATTATCCTGCAGGTCTCTATTATTTTGCCTCTTCTGAAGAGCCGTTCTTGGAGTTTTCTCTCCTCTGACTTTTGGGATATTGGCATTCAACTGGGAAAACCACTCTGCGTTGTGCTTCTAAAGGATGAACTGAACCAACAGGCATTATTATACTAATTTCCAGCAATTGCCAATGTAAGATACCCAACTCTCCTCAGTCATCAGTCCTTCAGTCCATTGCTAACCTATGCTTCTGAGCTAACAGCATGGTGTAATCTGTCTTCAGAGGTGACCAGATCTTCACAAGTCAGCTTCTGGTGATGGCAAGGGGACATTGACATTTTGGTCACTCCTGAGTCAGAAATCATCAGCTGATTACTGTCTTCCTGGAACCCCACATCTGCGGACCAAGTCCTACAAAAAGGGGATGTGAAACTGACAACATATAACTGTCTTTAGTGTTATGTGTCTTGTTCTGCTTCATCTTTTGTAGTGCCCTGCACATTGTCTCCCACATTTCCTGGGCACAGCAAAGGCAGACAGCCATCACTGGATAGTATGAAGTTTTAGCCTTATGACCTGACTACTCCTTTTACTAGGACAAAAGCTGTTATATTGCTACTAAATGAAAAAGAAGGTTTGAAGAAGGGTCATGATGTTACAACATAACTGGGAAAGAGTGAATTTGTGGCAGTAAAGAGGAACAATTCAGTCAACAGATAATATGCATTACTGTCAATCTAAATGCTCATCTATTCCTTCTGATTCTTGTCTGACAGACTGAAAAGTTATTTTATGGACTTCCTTAAACAATAAAAAGTCCAGGGTGTATGACCATAATTGTAAAGCTTCTTTGACTAGAACAAAGGGGTAGAGGAAGTGTGCTGCCTGCATTTGTACTTGACTAGACAATTACATTTCTTCAAAAGGCTTTGTAGCATATAATTGTGACAATATCTTATTGCCATTTTATCAATAAGTAAAATGCAGCAAACAGTAGGGAAATTGCTTACCCTATATTACCCAGCAAGGCCAAACACACTAATAAGAGTCTATTGTGAAAATTTCCTAGTGGGCACCTTTCCAGGAGTCCTCCTTTCCATTGCATCAAACCAAAAGATAGACCTTAAGTACCAAACACTGGTTTATATATTATGTTATATATTATAACAAAGCCATAACATTTCAGAATCATCTTCTGACTCAAACAGCAAAAATATTTGCACTTTCTCAGCAGTGTAGCATGTGTAACCACTTTCCCAGTGAGGTTTGAAAAGCTGTTTCCCAGAGGGGTTTGGGTTGGGGCCCAGAGCTTTTTGTTGTAGATTATATTTAAGAGGAGAATCTTTGAGTGGCAGCAAGATCTTGGACTGTTTCGCATGGAGCTTGCTCAGAAGCAAAATGAGTAAGGAAAAAACTAGGGACCCTGTTCCTCATCCCCTGTCTGTGAAAATACTATTGTGTCTGAATATTCTTCTAGACTCAGTTATATACTGAATAGGGCCAAGTGTGTGAAGATGTTAATTTTATTTTGGTAATAAGCAAATAAGTTACAATAAAGACCTCTGGGCTCAGCATTAGAAGTCAACAGGGAGAAGAAAGCAGTACTGAGATGTTCTTCCTGATTCATGATCAGTTAAGAATATGCCATGAGGCATGATCATGGGGATCAATACATGGAGCAGGTGCTCTTTATGGATTGGCTGAAATGATGCTTGTTCCATCCAGTTCCCTGCTCCCTTGAACTGCTGCTCAGAGAGGCTCCAGGCTGAAGATAGTGTGGCCCGTGGAGGAAGGGGAGAAGTTGATTGCAGTGTTAAACCCTAAGGCACTGGGGTGAAGTCAGTAATGTATACATTTAAATTCTTGTAATCCATGATTAGAGAGACATATTATAGGATGTACTATAACAGGAACAACCAGATGCAATGGAGGAAAAGTCTCACAAGAAGCAGTGCAAGAGCATCAGTAACCAGACCTGAGCTGGCTTTGTTTCCCAGTTACTCCACACAACACACGATCTCCTCTGTCTTGAATGAGCATTACAACAAATGTAGCCCAAAGTGTGGACTATGTGAATTCAATGGATATTTTATGGACATTTTACAGGGGTGGCTGATAGACTAAGGGAATGATAGCCATGTATATGTGAAAGGACAGGAAGAGAGTGGCTAATGAGGATTTATTGGGTATTGTGTGACTTGAGCATGACATATATGGTATAGAATAAGGGACACATTGATATATTGAGTCTGGCTGGGACAGAATCAATTTCCTTCATAGTAGGACTTGCAGTGCCGTGTTTTGGACTTGTGATGAAAACACTGTTGTTAACATAGTAATGTTTTAGCTGTTGCTCAACAGTGCTTATGCAGTGTCAAGGCCTTTTCTGTTTTGCATGCTGACCCACCAGCAAGTAGGCTGGGGGTGTGCAAGAAGTTGGGAGGGGACATGGCAGGGACAGCTGACCCCAGCTGACCAAATGGTGTTACGCTCAGCAACAAAAGCTGAGTGAAGAGAGGATGTTCAGAGTTACGGTGTTTGTCCTTGCAAGTAGCCACTACAAATGTTGAAGCCCTGCTTTCCTGGAAATGGTTAAACATTTGGATGGGAAATGGTGAATGAATTTTTTTTTTTTTTTTTTTTTTTTTGCTTTGCTTGCATGCAGAGCTTTTGCTTTACCTGTTAAACTGTCTTTATCTCAACCCCCAAGTTTTCTCACTTTTACCCTTCTGATTCTCTTCCCCATCCCAGGAATGAGTGGCTGTGTGGGGCTCAGCTGTCTAATGGGGTTAAACCACAACACTGGTGAATCATGTCTCTGGGAAAAAGCTGGGTTTGTCTGTGTTATTTCATGAGAGCGTACTTCCTGTACTGTGGCCTCACCCATGGGTCACAGTTTTTTTCAGCAGTGTACCTGCTGCAGCCTGGACTTGTCCATGGCCACAGATGCATCAGAAAACATCTTTCTGTGCCCCATTGCTGCTGCCCTTCCTTTTCCCAATGAAGGAGAAAGTTCGTGGGAATATTTCTTCTTAAAACCAAATCTGTCATCAGTCAATCCTGAGCAAAGCACACTTTCACAACAGACAGGATTCTGTTTTTACTATTATGAAATCTCCACTTCAAAATGTGTTTGACCAAATATGTAGCTTCACTTCTGGAAGCAAGAGCTCTGCAGTACATCATTAGGGTACAGGAAGTTATCATGAGATGCCCATGCTGAGTCTTCAGTTTGTCAGTGAGTCAATGCATTGAGTTAGTCGCAGCACAGTCTCCAGATATTGTTAACATAGAGGAACAGGCTTGAAGCAGGCATTCCAAGAATGTCCTCTTTCATTTCTGAAAACTCCAGTTCTCCGAATTTTTAGAAGTCAGCTGTAAAGTTCCATCTTTGTATGCCAGGAACAATCACCTCGTTATTAACCTAATAACTTTCCAGCCATCAAGACTTTTGAATTAGATCTGAAATGATAGCACATGCTCTGAAAACAACTTGCTTCCACTCAATTTGCACACACCATTCCTGTTGTTCAAAAGCAAGGTCTTCTTCTGCAGCCATGGTAAAAACAAACTGCCTGTCCTGATTGTCACATTTCTTCTGCTGGCCTGTTGATTCAACTAAAATGATTTCATTCTGAAACCAGTGTTTCCTGTGCTTTTCTAAAACTTACTCCATCCTGATTTTGATTAAAAGCAAGACCAGGCATTTCAAAGCTGTGAATTTAATTACACTGCAGTGCAAAGGTAGTTGAAACATCTAAGTGCAGTTCTGAGATCACACATTTACAGTGGGATGTGGGAAGAAAGGACTGTTCTTAGTAAGAAATCAGGGAAAAGTTGGATCTGAGTTTTAGTAGACCTAACTTTTAACTTGCAGGTAATTAATGCTTATAAACACTCTACTATCTTGTTTCAGTAAAAATGACTAGGTAGCTCTTGCTATTATATTCAGTGATGATGAGTATAATTCATCTGTGTCTGGCAGGCATTCTTCAAGGATGGTATGAGCAGGGCTGTGCCCATAGTCAACACTGACATGAACACAACAATAAACACAACCCAACACAATGCAATTCAACTCCCAAATGCCTGCTAGACACACTATTCAAAATACACGCATCTGATATTGTATGCAACAAGCATTTTATGATTATTTGTTAAAAGAAAAACTTTTCTAAACTTATCTCCAAGTTACTGTCTCCTAAAAATGTTGTGAGCTGTGCTGGCTTGTCATGAAAAACATTGATAAGGTAGAGGGCTCTTGAGGTTGGTTTGCTAACTGAACTTTTCGGCTACACATGATTCTTATCCTTGTGTTTACCAGCAAAAAGTACCCAGAAGACTATGTAACACTAATTTTAATCTCAGTTCAGTGATAATTATATCATCACATGTAAAATTAATCCAGTGTCCTTTACCCTGTTGTGGTAAAGGATAACCTAGGTAACCTGGTTACCTCAGCCAGCAACTAGGCACCACACAACCGCTTGCTCACCCACCTCCCCCCCGCTCCCTCTCCCCACCCCGTGGTGGCATGGGGAGAAAATCAGAAGAGTAAAAATGAGAAAACTCATGGCATAATATAAATTTAATAGGTGAAACAAAAGCCTCACACACAAGCACAGAAAAACAAGGAATTTATTCACTACATCCCATCAGCAGGCAGGTATTCAGCTGTCTCCAGGAAAGCAGGGCTTCATCACGCATAATGGTTACTTGGGAAGACAAATGCCATCATTCCAAACATCCCCCCTTCCTTCCTTTTCCCTCAGCTTTTTATTGCTGAGCATGATGTCATAAGGTATGGAATATCCCTTTGGTCAGTAGCAGTCACCTGTCCCGGCTGTGTCCCCTACCAGCTTCTTGTGTACCCCCAGCTACTCACTGGTGGTGTGGTGTGAGAGGCAGAAAAGGCCTTGACTCTGTGCAAGCATTACTCAGCAGTAACAAAAATACCTCTAAATTAGCTACACTGTTTTCAGCACAAATCCAGAACACAGACCCATACCAGCTACTATGAAGAAAATTAACTGTATCCCAGGCAAAACCAGCACACTCCCCAGTATTTTTCTTGTGTATGGCTCACTTAGTATTGGGATTATACCGAGAAATGTCTGTTATGAGTAGTAGTCCCTACAACTGTGGGGATGTTGCCCTTTATGTCAATGACCAGCTGGAGTGCATGGAGCGCCACCTGGGGATGGATAAGGAACCGACCAAGAGTTTATGGATCAGGATTAAAGGAAGCACAGGGGTAGGGGATATAATAGTGGGGGTCTGCTACAGGCCACCTGACCAGGGAGACCAAGTGGATGAGGTTCTGTATAAACAAATTGGAAGCAGCCTCATCTTCACAAGCCCTAGCCCTCATGGAAGACTTCCATCACCCAGATATCTGTTGGAGGGACAACACAGCAGGGCATAGGCAATCCAGCAAGTTCCTGTAATGCATTGATGATAACTTCCTTCTCAAAGTGATAGAGGAGCCAATGTGGAGAGATGCCATGCTGAACCTTGTTCTCACCAACAAGGAGGGGCTGGTAGGGGATGTGAAGCTCAAGGGCAGCTTTGGCTGCAGTGACCACGAAATGGTAGAGTTCAAGATCCTCAGGGCAGCGAGGAGGGTGCACAGCAAGCTCACTACCCTGGACTTCAGGAGAGCAGACTTTGGCCTCTTCAGGGATCTGCTTGGTAGAATACCATGGGACAAAGCCCTGGAGGGAAGAGAAGACCAAGGCAGCTGGCTAATATTCAAGGGTCACCTCCTCCAAGCTCAGGAGCAACACATCCCAGCAAAGAGGAAGTCAGGCAAAAACGCCTGGATGCCTGCATGGATGACCAAGGAGCTCCTGGACAAAGGGTGGAAGCAAGGACAGGTAGCCTCGGAAGAATAAAGAGAAACTGTCCAAGCAGCCAGGGATCAGGTTAGGAAAGCAAAAGCCCTAATTAATTCTAATTAAATCTGTCCAGGGCCATCAAGGACAAGAAAAGTTTCTATAGATATGTCAGTGATAAAAGACGAGGGAAAATGTGCCCCCCACCTCCGAAATGAAACAGGTGACCTAGTTACCCAGGATATGGAGAAGGCTGAGGTACTCAATGATTTCTTTGCCTCAGTCTTCACCAGCAAATGCTGGTGCTCTAGCCACACTGCCCAGGTCACAGAAGGCAAAGGTAGGGACCGGGAGAATGAAGAACCTCCTGCTGTAGGAGAAGATCAGGTTTGAGAACATTTAAGGAATCTTAAAGTGCACAAGTCCATGGGACCTGATGAGTTGCATCTGCAGGTCCTGGAGGAAATGGCAGATAAAGTGGCTAAGCTACTACCCATCATATTTGAGAAGTTGTGGCAGTCCGGTGAAGTTCCCGCCGACTGGAAAAAGGGAAATATAATCCCCATTTCTAAAAAGGGAAAAAAGGAAGACCCAGGGAACTACAGGCCAGTGAGTCTCACCTCCATGCCTGGCAAGATCCTGGAAACTATGCTCTGGCACATGGGAGATGAGGTGATTGGTGACAGCCAACATGGCTTCACTAAGGGCAAATTGTGCCTAACAAATTTGGAGGCCTTCTATGATGGGGTTACAGCATCGGTGAATAAGGGAAGAGCAACAGATGTCATCTACCTGGATTTGTGCAAGGCATTTGACACTGTCCCACATGACATCTTTGTCTCTAAATTGGAGAGACATGGATTCGATGGATGGACCACTCGGTGGATAAGGAATTGGCTGGATGGTTGCACTCAAAGAGTTGTGGTCAACGGCTCAATGTCCAAGTGGAGAACAGTGACAAGTGGCATTCCCGCTACTGGGACCGGCACTGTTTAACATCTTTGTCGGTGACATGGACAGTGGGATCGAGTGCACCCTCAGCAAGTTTGCTGATGACACCAAGCTGTGTGGTGTGGTCGACACGCTGGAGGGAAGGGATGCCATCCAGAGGGACCTTGACAGGCTTGAAAGGTAGGCCCATGTGAACTTCATGAAGTTCAACAAGGCCAAGTGCAAGGTCCTGCACGTGAGTCAGCGCAATCCCAAGCACAACTAGAGGCTGGGTGGAGAATGGATTGAAAGCAGCCCTGAGGAGAAGGACTTGGAAGCATTGACTGATGAGAAGCTCAACATGAGCCAACAGTGTGTGCTAGCAGCCCGGAAAGTGAGCTGTGTCCTGGGCTGCATCAAACAAGGTGCAACCAGCAGGTCGAGGGAGGTGATTCTGCCCCTCTACTCCACTCTTGTGAGACCCCACCTGGAGTACTGCATCCAGCTCTGGGGTCTCCAGAATAAGGAAGACATGGACTTGCTAGAGCGACTCCAGAGGAGGGCCACGAAGCTGATCAGAGGGCTGGAGCATCTCGGCTGTGAGGACAGGCTGAGAGAGTTGAGGTTGTTCAGCCTGGAGAAGAGAAATCCCTGGGGAGACCTTATAGCAGCCTTCCAGAACCTAAAGGGGGCCTACAAGAAAGCTGGAGAGGGACTGTTTATAAGGGCGTGTAGTGATAGGACAAGGGGTGATGGCTTTAAGCTGAAAGAAGGTAGATTTAGATTAGATATTAGGAAGAAATAGTAAAATGATAGTGGTGAGGCACTGGAACACGTTGCTCAGAGAGGTTGTGGATGCCGCATCCCTGAAATTGTTCAAGGCCAGGTTGGATGCGGCTTTGGGCAACGTGGTCTAGTGGAGGGTCTCCCTGCCTATGGCAGGGGAGTTGGAACTAAATGATCTTTGAGATCCCTTCCAACCCAAACCATTCTATGATTCTATGACCAAATTTTATAGCACATTTCTGTATTTTAATTATCCATGCCTCCTGAAAGGAGTTTCCTTTTATTCCTTTTGTCTATGGTCTTTCTGATGAGTTTGCTATCTTGACCTTTCTTTTTTAAAGAAACAGGATATCCAAATTATCACTAGTCCCTGTTACTAATCTTTTATCCCTATCCTATGAAAAAGAGCAGAAAAACCATAACAGACAGTGCTTTTCTAAAATTAAATAATATTTACTGTAGCTTAAAACTCTACTGTGACAAGTTAATTTGAATTTACAAATTGTCTTTTTACTCAGCTGAAATGACATTGGAATCTCTGAAAACTGCTGCCTTTCCCAGTGCATTTCTATGTAGAATTTTTTTTTTAGAACTGGTCCTTAGGTATTTGCAATGGTCAATTGCTCGTGGAGGTCCAACAGAGTCCACATGCTTCCAGCAGTTGGCTGCTGTAGAGGATGTGAGTGAGATTCTCTGACTAAATTTGGAGGTTTTTTTTTCAAGAGCCAGTGGATCTCCACAATTACAGGCTCAGAGATTGAGGCATACAGAGCTGACAAAAATAGACTTCTACATACATGTAAAGACAGCTGACTGTATTTGCATGAAAATCAAATAGACACTTAGTTGTATGCATATCTAAACTATTCTTTAGGACTCTGCCTGTAATTTATAATGAAACTCAATCAGCAGACAGATTTCATAACAGTTTAGCTATACTGGTGTATTATGATTTACACACTTGCAGCTGTAGTATTTATTTATAGGAATAAAAATTCATTATATTCTTATGCCATAAATTATGGGTATCTCTAGTTAAATAATACTGAATTCCACTATGTTTAATTTTGTACCTGGAGCTATGTTTATTAGTATATGAAAGCAACAAATCTGGGTCAACATTTTCTTGTTTTCTGACCATCAAGGAGAACAAAGTGTTACACAACAATGTTACAGGCTCCCTTTGATCTTACCTTGTAAATTCCTACACTGGATATTTTTATTACCCTCTCACTGTGCCACCTAATCCAGTGTAGTAAATTACATGATAGATAGACACAATACACTGGAACACCAATCAGTGTGAATTTATATCTATAAAACAGACTAAGCTTAAAGAATGCAAGTAAACTACTCCTATAATAATACAGCATCATTAGTCTGAAATTATTCCTTTTAAAATAAACAATAGATTTGTCACATGTAATATAGATTTGAAAGAATCGAATTTTAAAAGAATGACATTTTAAAACCTCTAATTACTATATTTTTGCTATAGATGTCACCGTGAATAATTAGCTGCATTCTTTCATTACACAGAATAAACTCTTCCATTTCTCACTTACTTGCTAGTACAAGCTTTCTTAGCATGGGTCACTGTCTAAAGAATAATTCCCATGTTTTACTGGAATATTTTATACAATCAGTTCCCAGAACAATTTCATTTGGATACAAATGGAAAACATTTTTAAGGGGCTTGATGTTCTTCTGGAAATTTACATATTGATACATCTTAAAGAAAGAGACAACTTCATTGGCAATTCTTACACAACTGAACTGGGACAAAAATAGATGTTTGCAGTTTTTTCATTTTGTATTGTTGATTTTGTTTGTTAGAGCTGAAGAAATTTATTTACTTTATTAATCCACATCTGAGTATGAAGAGGAATAAAAAATGAACAAAAGATACTGCCATTAAGGCAGGATTCTGGGATTCGAGAGCTTTCAGGTCAACCAAAGTCTGTCATGTCCTCACTGTGTAATAGCAGGACAACACTTTTAGACTTTTGATATCTCATTTCCCTACACATAAAATGTTCTGGAGAATGGGCACCTGACAGGGATACTGGAAAGTTTCCAGACTGTAGAGATATTATTCTGGTGGTAGATATAGAAAGATCTGTAAATAAAAATGTGCATTCCTTCCAATCATAGCACTACAGAGTAACTGCTAGAGTAAGTTTCAAGTTTCATTCTCTTGAAAACAGTGACAAAAAGAGAAAAACATCTAATATAAACATTGTTGATGTAACAAGTTCTGGATTTTATCTCACTACAATTTGGACTGTGAAATTATATGATCTCCTGCAATACAGGTATTTTTCATTTTGTCAGCTAACTCAACAAAAATTTCTATCATCTGACGAAAAAATGCATTCTTGACAATTACAAATGAGAGAACATCCAATTTCTCTTGAAAACAGAACAGAAAAAAATGAAGACATTTGTCTTTTCATAAAGAAAGGCAACTTTCATCGTTGTGTTGGGTTTGCGTGGCAAGGTTTTGGTAGCGGGGGTGGGGGAGGCGCTACAGGGGTGGCTTCTGTGAGAAGCTGCCCCTGTGTCTGACAGAGCCAATGCCAGCCGGCTCCAAGATGGACCCGCCACTGGCCAAGGCCAAGCCAATCAGCGCCTCTGTGATAACATATTTAAGAAGGAAAAAAAAAAAAACCCAAACAAACAGTTAGAGAGAGCTTTTGCAGCTGGAGAGAGGAGCAAGAGGATGTAAGAAACTCTGCGGACACCAAGGTCAGTGAAGAAGGAGGGGGAGGAGGTGCTCCAGGTGCTGGAGCAGAGATCCCCCTGCAGCCCGTGGTGAAGACCATGGCGAGGCAGGCTGTCCCCCTGTAACCGTGGGATAGGGGCTGTGAAACAGAAACTATAGAATCAGGTTGAGATAATTAGTTTGTAACCAAGGTTACAAATAGGTAATGAAGCTAACTGAGCATGGCAAGGTACAGTGCTGCTATGTTCCATGTACAGTCCCTACCAAACTGAACAATAGGTTTGGAGATATTAATCTTATGAAGTAAGTTGTTATGGACAGGTGCATCCACAGCAAGGGTACTGCGCATGCCTGCATGAAGGAGGTCATCCAGCGGACACAGGTGCAAGACCACTGACGACCACCAGAGACCCTTGAGGACCACCGACTCAAATCACTGAGCATGTGTAACAGGGAGGAGAATATGGAAATGGATTCCAAGAAATGATTATCATAGGACTGCCCTTTCTGAGAAAAACGATGAATATGTATGTTTTGATCCTACATAACCTGTGTGTTGGTGATCACCTGGCATGGACGTTGGGTGGAGCTATCCCCCGTGCATCCAGCGCTGCAGTAAAGAATGCCTGCCTTTTAAGACTACATTGGTGTTACGATGTTTATTGCCGGATTTCAGTGACACCCCTGCAGCCCATGGAGGAAGGATGAGGGGGTGTAGAGATTCCACCTGCAGCCCATGGAGGACCCCATGCCGGAGCAGGTGGAGGCACCCAAAGGAGGCTGTGGCCCGTGGGAAGCCCATGCAGGGCTATGGCAGGACCTGTGGCCCCATGGAGAGGGGAGCCCACGCCAGAGCAGGTTTGCTGGCAGGACTTGTGACCCCGTGGGAGACCCACGCTGGAGCAGTTTGCTCCTGAAGGTCTGCATCCCATGGAAGAGACCACGCTGGAGCAGTTTGTGAAGGACTGTAGCCCATGGGAGAGACTCACGTTGGAGAAGTTTGTGAAGGACTGTCTCCCATGAGAGGGACTCCATGCTGGAGCAGGGGAACAATGAGAGGAGTCCTCCCCCTGAGGATGAAGAAGTAGCAGAAACAATGTGTGATGAACTGAGCGTAACCCCCATTCCCCATTCCCCTGTGCTGCTGAGGGGGGGCGGGGCAGAGGTTGAAGCCGGGAGTGAAGTTGAGCCCGGGAAGATGGGAGGGGTGGGGGGAGGTGTTTTAAGATTTGATTTTATTTGTCATTCCTCTACTTTGTTTTGCTTAGTATTAAATTAGATGAATTTCCTCTCTAAGTTCAGTCTGTTTTGTTCGTGACGACAATTAGTGAGTGATCTCTCCCTGTCCTTATCTCGACCCATAAGCTTTTCATTACACTTTTTCTCCCGTCTAGTGAACGAGGGGAGTGATAGAGCGGCTCTGGTGGGCACCTGGCCCCCCAGCCAGGGTCAGCCCACCACAGTCTTTTTTGGTGCCCCATGTTGGGCGCCAAAGGGACTGACATGGTTTAGGCCCAGCCAGCAGCTGAGCGCCACGCAGCAGCTCACTCACCCCTCCCGCAGCGGGATGGGGAGGAGAATGGAAAAACAACGGCAAAGCCTCAAGGGTTGGGATAAGGGCAGTTTACTGGGACAGCAAGGGAGAGGGAAACGATCAACAACAGTACTGATAACAGATATTCACAATGGGTGATAACAGAGAACAATTTATCGATCCAATGACCGACCAACTGGACACTCAGCCCATCCCAGAACCCAGAACCGAAACTGCGCTGAAACAGCAACGCCCCCCTCCTGCCCTACTAGCCCCCTTTTATGGTGAGCATGATGTCACATGGTATGGAATAGCCCCCCCACACACCCGCTTGGGTCACCTGTCCTGGCTCCTTGTGAAATTAACTCTATCCTTGCCAGAACCAGGACAATCATCTAAGATAAATCAGTCTTTTAATTTGGAACATTTTCTTCTTCGTTCTTCAAATCAATTCACAGCATCATAAAACTTCCCTAATGTTAGGACATTCCCTCCAATATTTTCCTCAGTCAGTTGACCAAATTCCACTTAGTTTAATAGCAGTTCAAAACCACTCAAATAAAGTAGTTTTTACATACTAAATGTGAATATACTATGGGATTCACTCAGGAGATCCTTAAATGCAAGAAAATACAAAATTTAAAAAATAATTCAATACTTTTATGGGAAATGGGAAAAGCCATAGTTAGTGAAGTTCATGAAAATAAGCATTTTTGCGATGTTCAACTGTTTTCCTTGCTCTAAATCCAGAAGTTTCCAGAGTTTCTTTGCAGTATGCTTACACATTGATCTTAATATATCAGGTACAAACTGCTTCTGCTGGCACGGTTTCAAAAAAATTCTCGTCTTACAGATCTTGCCTGCCCAGTTAGACACACAGCAGCTACTAGCCTCATCGTGCTACAAATGGAGTTTGACTGCCCTGGGCAGAGAGCATCAGGGCCCTAGGACACCAACAGCTTTGCCTGTCCCTGGCCAGCCCCCACACTGCCTGTGGCCCAGGATCCCATGCCAGCCCCCAGGACTGTCAGACCCTGCTCCAGCCACCCTGAAGCAGTGTCCTGCTCCAACTCCCCACAGCTCTGCCCAGCTATGGGCCCTGCAAAGCTGCGCCCACACATGGGCCCGCGAAAACGTCCTGCCCAGCTTTGGCCTGTCCCCATTCCCAGGGAGGTGTCCGATGCCTTAAATTGGGGCTGCCCCTGGTGCTCCCTGTCCTGAGCTGCTCCTGGCTGGGGCATGGGATGGGCCTGGCCTGGGAGAGCAGCTCCTCCCTGCCACCCCTAGGAAATCCCACACTGCTCCCCACTGAAGGCAGCCCCCTGCCTCTGACATAGCTGCAACTCTTGACAGTAACAAACGTGTGGGAGAGTTGTTACCAGTGTGGGGCAGAAAAGCCCACTGGTTTACAGTGAGTTACAACATCTTTACAGCTCCAGGGTGAACAATGTCTTCCTCTAGAATATGCACACAGGCTGGATGCACATCATTGAGCACAAGCTAGACGTAATATTTTATGCCAAGCTCTGAAATAGTTTGGAATAGCAGTGACTGTGGAAATAAGCGAAGAAAACACAACAGCAAACTATCTGAAAGCAACAACTGCCAAGTCACATCAGCCTAATATGGCTGGCATTAGACTTGCTTTACTGCACAGTAGTGCAGGATGGAGGTAGGAATTGTGAAAGGCAAGATGCTAACTACAATACAGCTTGCTCAGAAGAGTGAACACTACCTGCAACTATGAGCTTTTGCCTCTAGGTTGATGTGACCTGAAGACCCAATGTAAGCCAGTTCTTACTGGCTCAGAACACCTCATACCAACAATAAAACAGTAGAAGATTTACCTCTCAAAAAAAACTCCAGGCATATAACCATGGTCAGAAGAGCTATTGACCAGAAGCCAGTATAAACCCAAATTCACCTACATAGGACATTGGTTTAGAGCAATGAAGATTAACACACCACTGACCATATGTCCCCACCACTTGCAAGGGACAAGCATGTACTGATCCTGCATGGGACAAGTACATACTGATTATGTGAGTGATAGTAACTGATTAGTCTACCTCTTAGTGTGACTAATTTGATTGAAAGTTTTGATATGCAAGTACACATACTCTGGCTCAGTGGCAGTCCTACCTAGCCAGTGATCATGCAAGAGTAATGTAATGACCATTCTGTTATTTCCTCTATGGGCCTATCAATATGGAAAATTAGGAAAAAAAACAGTTCATCTGCTCTAACAAAGTATCCTTTTATGCAGTGAGTACTCTCTCATATTAAATCCCTTCACAAAATAGCTTATATCTGCTATAACTGTGTGTAAATTCTAGTATTATTGTCATAAGTCAGAGTTTGTCTCAATAGAAAGCTGAACCTCTGCCACTCAGTTCTCTTCAACAGATGTAGAAATAAATTATTTCTGCCTGACCGGAATCCCCCAAATAGACTATATGTTCATTCATAACAGCACAGAATCTGAGATTTTTAATATCAGAGTGGAATATGGTACAGTAGAGGCTAAATTGCTGAAGAGAATCATAGGTGTGTTGCTAGAGAGTTTCTACGTTTGAAGTGACAAAATATAGAGAGCTCTTGGTGCATTCAGACAATGTGTCAAGCCTGGATATGCCTACCATGTAATTCCATGGAAGGCAGTCCTCATTCCGTAAAGGTACTGTTAGGAACTGATTCAAAATCTGTTAGCATCAATGAGAAATTATTTGCATGAGATGCAGGTGACTATATGATTCTGGCTTGCTTCAGTCCTACTAAATAAAAATTTGTATTGTAAATGCCTGTCTTGTCCTGGCTAAAACTTCTGCATCCAAACAGGACTTTGACAGGAATCACCAATTTTACAGAAAGCATCAGCTTTCTGACTGAATTTTGTTTAAACAAAAATTCTCAGCTAAAATTTTTTCAAGTTTTGATGATCAATCTAAGAAGAAATATCTTCTGAAAAGATTAAGACATGGGGGACATTTTGATGTCTTGACCCAGCAAACATAGTATTTCAGACAAAAATAAATTACTTTCACCTCTTGCTCCACCATCAACAGTAGGGTTATGATACTGCAGCACAATGCACTTCCTCTCTGCCCTGTTCATGCTGATACATCAGCCAGATACAGGCCCACACATCCACACTGCCTTCCTTTGATGCGCCGGAGAGGAACAAGAGGATCTGAGTGCTCCTATGGCTAAAGAAACTGCTAGGTGGAACTCACCCTCCAGATCTAGTGGTTAAAGATGACATTGACACAGATCTTAGCTGCAGCAACTTAAACATTGATTCTTGGTAGGACTTCCTTCACATGTCTTCAGTGTGACTTTGGATCAGGTCAGACAAATGAGCAATGCACAGGAACAGCAACATAGCATTAATTTTTCATTATAAACCTTGCTTTATGAAACACATAGTGACTTTCAACTTCTCTTCATGTCATTTGCACAGTTTCTGTGCAGGTTATGTGTAAGAAACAAGCAGGCAAAATAAACAACAAACAATTCTGGAAACATTAGCAACTAGATAGTAACATGATTTCCTTCATAAAATAACAAGTTGAGAACAATAAAATTACTCATTTTTACTGGCTTGTGTGGTAAGTGATGGTAAGAGATGTTGATGAGTAAGGGTAGTATAGTTTGCCTAGATAATATTGAAGCCAGAGCCAGCACAGTTTATACTGACTCCCATGGTCTATGGGCTGGAGCCATACAGTGGCTTGGAAAACTGGAAACTACATGACTGGCAAGTAGGGAAAAGAGAAATTTCAGGATGCCCATACTGGGAAAAAAGATAAAAATTAGCTTTACCCCATTTCTTTCGAGCAGGACATGTATCCACTCACCAAAAAGCTCACACTAAGGAAGCCAAATGAACTCAAAGCCAAAGGTGACTGGCTAGCTTGAATTAACCCTGCTTCCACTAAATGGAACCCATTAGTCCACTGGCTGCATGCCTTGTTAGGACATACAGGTGCAGAAGATTTACTTAAGCATATATCAAGGGGTGGCTACTAACCACTTGACAAACATGTGCCCTGATACCCAGCTGTGAAATATGTGCAGAAATCAGAAAACATTGCAAGGAAGGACAAATCTTCACTAACCTCAGAACTGGTAAACCTCCCTGGTCCACCTGGCCAACTGATTGCATTGGACTTCTTCCTCGAACACCTGAGGGGTGGTGCTATCTCCTTACTGGATTTGAAATGGTATCAAGCTTGGGGAAAGCTTTCCACTGCTGAAGAGCAGGTGGTCTTGCCACAGTGGCAGGGGTTAATCAATGGTTTGCTGATACTCCCATGCCATGATTTGTATCTTGGTTTTAGTTATCCCAAGAATGTAGCAATAATTCTATTACTCAATTTATGAATACTTTTTTTTTAATTAGGTAAAGTACCAGATTGTTGGCATTGCCTACAATAATTTTTTTTTGGTGGTGAGCTGAACTTGTTTATGAAGCATCTTGGTATAAAACTAATTTGGCACAGTTATTCCCCAACACTCCAAATTAGCAACAGCAATCTTTTAAGGCACATTCTTATGATAGCGTCCTATGGTGTTTTAGAATGTCCTAGAGCACAAATTCAACCTGGGGGGAAAAGCAAGCAATTGTGATTACAGTCTGTATTGCACTCAAGCCCGAACATGGTTTTAACTTAAATGTAACACATATAAGCTTGTATTGGTTCTGACCTGAAATCTTCATGACCTGCAATAGCAAATGATCATGATTTTGTAGTCTAAAACTTTGGAATCTTACACAGAATATTAACAATAAAAATTGTGACAGATTCCACAGTTACAGTGGTCCTAATTAAACGTGTGGTGCAAGTGGCACATTTGGCTGTTTATGTCACTATCCATTTTAGATAATCCTATTAAGCCAAACATGCTTAATGAAATTTGATTTTCCTTCCTATCAATGGTGCTCACTTTGCCAACATCTCAAAAACTGCTGGCAAAACGGGTGACCTACTATTTTGACAACTGGATGGTTCTGCCTCTGTGGGATAAGTTCCTATAAAAATCTGACACCATGACGGGCAGGTACTTGTCTTGCTTCTTATGTATTCAATTTAAAAAAAAAAAAAATCCAAACTTTTACCTTTTTACACAGCCATTATCCTGTACACAGTAAGTGTAATAAAATTAATCCTTTGGTAGAAAGACCAACCAAATTCCACCAATTTATACATGCATTGTTTCCAACTTCAGGTACTGTTGAACTTGAAACAGCTGTTATAAATATGTGTGCTATGCTTGAAGTTATCCGGAGTGCTACTGTAAAGGCTATTTTAAAAGATTTACATTCTGGAATTGACTCACTTTATAAGCTCTAATTATAACTACAACTATGTGGCCAGTTCTCATTCTACAAATGATCCTTAAAAGAACCTGTCCCTGTTGTGTTGGGTAGTATTGGGTGACACATACCACAGAAAGAGATGCCCAACTAGCAGCCCCATGATTGGGAACTACTTCTTCCTGGGGCAGGAATTGCCATTAGTTTCCTTCTAAGCAGAAGTGGAACTGTGAGTTGTGAGGATGCAGGAGGAGGCACTAGTGCCAAGGCTCAGGGGTGCCTGTTGGGATGCAAACCCTGAACCCACAGCTCATCCAGGGCTAGATTCCAGGTGAACCGCAGCTTTGGAAGGCTTGACTTGCTCTGCAGGGCCCCAAAGCATCTGGGCAATGGCCCAGGTCAAGCAGGACTGCCAGACCTCTTGGGCTCACAGCATACTCCTGTACTAGTGCTGCCTTGCACAGGCCTGGTGGCAAAGCCCCTGAGGGAACAAGGAATGGAGACAGAAGCCCACAGAGGCAGGGCTAAGATCTTATCTTCAGGGTAGGGCCTGGCTGAAAGCCTGTGTCCAGGCTTCCTTCAGAGGAAGCCTAAGGCTGCAGAGCATTCCCTGGCACTGAGAAGAGGCAGCTGCAGGTTGCCTGAGTGGAAGCTTCTTAATTTCATCAAGGCAGAGATGGCCAGAAGCTGACGCAGGTACATAATCCACTCCACGGCACTCTCACATACAGCTGCTTCACTCAGTGAAGCACAACAGGACCTGGGAAGAGAAAAGCTGCTGCTCTGCAACCTGATAGCTGCTCCAAGAGGCAGCTTTGCTAAGGATCTGAGCAGGTTCACAATTTGTCTCCTTGGAGCAGGAGCCTAATCCCAGTTTTAACCTCCAGAGTTGCTGTCAGCCACGAGAGAAATCCCCCAGACTGACCCGCTGTGGTCAGGCAGCAAGCCAGATCTCATCCTTGCTGCAATCTCTGCTCCTTTCCAAAAATGGCCCAGAGCCAGAAGGCAACTCTAGGCCTATCAGGAAGACAGATGAACAAAGATTCAGAGCTGGAGGACAAGTAGGTCCCACTGGGTTGCTGTCCTGCTCAGGCCTGGGGGGGAAAGCACAGTGGAGAGTGGCTAGCAGTCCCGATTGCCAGCTGTGTGGGGCCAAGGAAGGAGGTTCCAATGCCTCCCTTGCTTTGATACAAGAGAAGGGTTTCGATGACTGTCAGCCTGATGTGATAGAGGGCAGGGCTTTTCCCTTACACTGCATGGGTAAGGAGGAGAGAGATGCGACTCTGCAGCTGGGAGACATTGGACTTGCAGATGAACATGGTGGGTGTATTGGGTCTGTCTGAGATGGAGTTCACTTTCCCCACAGCAGCCATTACAGAGCTGTGCTTTGTAGCTAAAATGGCGTTGATAACATACCAGTGTTTTACTTATTGCTGAACAGAGCTTACAGCATCAAAGCTGTCTATCCAAACTCTACCCAAAGGCCAGCGGGCTGGGAGTGGACAAGAGTTTGGGAGGGGACACAGCCAGGACAGGTGACACAAACTGACCAAAGGGTTATTCCATACCATATGAAGTTGTGCTTAGCAATAATAATAATAAAAAAAAAAGCTAAGGGCAGGGATTCGTTATCAAGGCATTAATCTTCCAAAGCAACCACTATGCGTACAGAGACGCTGCTTCCCAGGAAGTGGCTGGACGTTGCCTGCTGATAACAACTACAGAATAAATCTCTTCTCTTTGCTTCTATGTACAGCCTTTGCTTTTCTTCATTAAACTGCCTTTACCTTGATCCATGAGCTTTTTCATCTTATTTTCTCCCCATCCTGTTGAGGAGGGTGAGTGATAAAGCTGCTTGGTGGGCACCTGGCAGCCAGCCAAAGGCAACCCACTACAGTCCTTTTTGATGCCCAACATGTGGCTTGAGAAAACAGGAGTTTTAAATTGAGCATGCCATGTCTATAGCAGTTATTAATTGGCAGGCTCCTGCATCTATGGAGTTTGCTTGCTGGACTGAATACCTCTTTGTTTTGCTGAGCTTGGGAACTCAATACAAACAATGGCCATGTACTTGGCCCTGGCAGTAATGCACTTACTATGTTGGGGGAGCTATCTAGTGGAGCAGATGAGAGAATAAGCCTCCCTCTTCTCATCTGAGATTGATGCACGTGGTTTTATTGCACAAGCTCCTGAGCTCCTTGTTCAGTCTTACGTGAGCTATTTAATACCACTAACATTGTTGGCTTATTGTCAGGTTTGTGGCAAAACCAGCCTTTTGTGGCCAGTCCTGGAGGCCCCATGTATTTATTCTTGGCATAGCGTACTTCAAGGATCCCGAAGAGTATCAATGGCTTTTTGGTGTTGCCACCATGAATACAGAGAAGATTTAACAGCTGTCTAGTTTGCCTTGCCTCTTGGAAGATCCCTCTGCTGTGGGCTTACCGTGGGTTAATGAGCTGACTGCTACCATGACAGTGCACTAGCAGTGACTGAGACTCCCTGGTTCCCATCCATGAACTGATACACCCATTAGAGACCCAAAGAGTGATCAGCAAGACTCGGTCATTTTTTAAATGCCCCATATGGCCACTGCAAAAGTCTGATGGAGGGTGGAAGTTAACAGTGGGCTAACGTGTCCTGAATGAAGTCATGTCATGGCTGAGTGCTGCTGTACTTGATGTGCTAAGGCTCCAGTATGAACTGGAGTCAAAGACAGACAAATGGTATGCTACAACTGATGTTGCCAATGCATTTTTCTAAATTCCTTCGGTGGCAGCAGAGTGCAACAATTTGCTTTCATGTGAAGGGGTGTTCAATACACCTGGAATTGACTGCCCTAGGGGTGGAAGCACAGTCCTACCATTTGTGATGAACTAATCCAAGCTGCACTGGAACAGAATGATGCCCGAACATCTACCATACATCAGTGACATCATTATGTGGGGCAACAAAACAATGCTAGGTGGGCAGCAGGGTCTAGGGTTGGGAGCCTGGGTTTTGATGTCTAAGGAATTTAGTAGCAGAGTCTGTAGGGGCTGGTGAAGAAGCCAAAAAGTCCTGAATTCTTTTTGGTGTTGAGAAAACAATTAGGGCTAGTAATTAGGGCAGAGCAGGGGTAATGAGCAACAGGACACATGGGCTTCCTGGAAAGCAGCAGGATCTAGTGCTCTTCTCCCCAGTCTCTCATGAGATGGGGATCTCCTCCCAGTCATCCCCATGCCGATGGTCAAGGGTTATGTCTGCTTCACTGGTGTTCACTGTTTTGCATCTACATCCCATCACTCAGCTGAACTTGGAGCCTCAGATGGCCCTGCTGAACTCTGCCCCGTGGGGGAGCTGTGTACCCAGGACAAAGAGAATCTCAGTGGGGTGATCTCCCAGTATATCAGCTCTAGACATCTGGAATAGGGCTGGAGGAAAATCTCTCTTCCCTCTTCTGGCATTCCCTGTCCAGCTGTCCAGCAGACATTTCTACACAGCCCCCAGTTGTGCCACATAGAGGCAGGGAACATGAGGATTCAGGGCTGTGAGAAACAGGATAGGGGCACGTGAGACTAAGGCAACAAGGGACACTGCCGGGAGGGGCGCTCCACCGCTGGAGTACTTTCCTCATGCTCTGCCCCTTTATCAAACGGGGCCCCAGCACAGGCCAGGCCAGGGAAAGCTGTCCTTACAAAATTGGGAAAACTAGGTTCTCTCTAACCCCTTCCCCTGCAGCCCAGCAGCATCCTGGCTCATCCCAGCTTGGAGAGTGCCAGCAGTTCTGCACGGAGCATGCAGCCCTACCCACTTCAGCCTCTCCAGAGTCCTGGTGGCTGCACTGTCTGACTGGCCCTATCAAGACTAAATGGGCCAGGAGTGACCACACCAGACCAGGCTGGTGAAATGAAGAGAGGAGAGACTGGGGACAAGATAAAATAAATTAAAAGACAACATTTTCATTCTTGCATCAAAACATGTATAATCTTTTAATTTTCCCAAAATCGAAACCAAATTATTTGGCATTTAGAGTTGAGCTTTTCTAGTTGGTGGCAACAGGAGGATGAAAGGGAAATCAAGATGAAAGAAAGGAGCAATGCAGCTGGAGAGACAAACTGCAAAAACTGAAATGACCACAAGCAGACTAAATGCATTTTCTGTTTTCCTTGCTGCTCTTGTTGAGATAACCAAAATGCTAGGATTCAGTAACAAAAAAGCTCAGTATGAAGAAAAAAATGGAATGTGATGAACATTAAGTTAACATTAAGCTTAAATTAAAATCAGACAAACACAAACCAAAACCACATCGCACTAGCCCCCGCTAGAATTGCTCTGGGCTTGGTTAATGCACCATTTCGTTAAAAGCAGGAAAACTTCGGGGTTTTTTTGCACCTGAACCAGCCTCCTGCTTCAGCCGCTGGGTGGCACATGGCTGTAAATTGAAGAAACGCAAACCGCGAAGGAAGGATGCTGCTCCCCGTTGAAAGAACACAGCAGCTCCGCAGCTTTGGTGATCCCAGAATAGTGTCACAACGTGCGTTTTCAGGAAGGCTTTGGGCCCGGCGGAATGTTGAGAAAGTGAAGGTGAACAGAGCTGTGCCTAAGAACTCCACGAACCACTTTGCAGCCTGTCTGATGGTGTGGGGAAGGGCTCTGTCCTGCAGCTGAGATGATTGATGCTGTGCCGGTTGTTCTGTGTGTTCCAGCTCTCTGATAATACCTTCAGTGCTACATAGTTCTGGAAACAACAATCAAACCTCAGAAGAAACAAGGCAAAAAGCAGTTAACCCTAATTTGCATGATTTCAGGTCGGTCTCACATTTTTAAAGTAACCAAAGGCATGATTCCACTCTCATTTGCACAGAGCAGAATCAGCAGAAATTGAAGCTAATGCAGTTAAATTAAAAAGGACAAGCACAACACAACAGGGACTCAACAGGCACGAAAGAAGTGCAAGTTCAAGTTTCAAAGTCAACAGTTTTGTGTTGAGCCTCTCATCTGCTGAATACTTTCTTCTGCATTTGGAATTTGACCTGAAACAACCACCATGTACAGACACTGACAGAATACAGACACTGACAGATATAGTTAGCCATTTGATGTAATTGCACACGGAAGTTCTCTTTAAACAAGCAAGCAAGCAAACAAAACCCAACAAACACAATTTTCATCATTGTAATTCTTTTTCTCAATCTCATAAAATTAAACTTAGGAAAAATTGTAACAGGAAAAATAAGACTGCACATAGTCCCTCTTGAAGCAGAATTTCTCTCTGCCTAGTTTTCCACCTCCCTAGAATCAGTGATGTTAAAAAAAAATAAAAAAAAATAAAAATTTGGAGAGATCAAAGCCACTAGTTTACTAGAATTGTTCTAGACTAACTGAGGGCACACAAAAATATTGTTTCTGGTGCCAACAGAAAAATCCCAGGAGTTTTCATCAAGCCTTACCTGCAAACAGGAAGGAAGAACAATGCAGAGTTGGAAGGATGCCTCTACCTCCAGCTGCATGTTAAAGGGCTATTTCAAAGAAGTGTATTATTCTTTACTGAAGTGCAACCACGCACTGAGAAAAGCACCTCTACAAGTGACCTTGTTCAGGCCGCAGTTACAGTCCCGTAAATGAAGAGTGAGTTTCTGAGTTGGTGAAGTTGAACTGGATCCAGCGCGAGAATTACAAGTTACAGCACAGTAGATCCTGTGAGTGTGGATGGGCTCAAACCATTAAAAACAGAGCAGAAAAATAGCTGGCAGGAGAAAAAGGAAAAAAAAAAAAAAAAAAAGAGAGAGATAGAACTGCCAAACAAGGTAAATTGTAATGAGGGCTGCCTGAATACATTTTTCCTGCCCAGCAGCATGCGCTCACTGCAATTCAGGGTTCCAATAGCATGTTGAAACTTGTGACTTATTTTTCCGCTCCCAAAGTTCCCTTTTCAGACAAGATTTCCTGAGGGCAGCCCTGCTACCCCACCATGGCAGAGGATTGCAGTGACCAAGATGGAGAACATGCACAGGCCTGCCATTTTTCTTCCTCTTTCACACCATTCTTTCTTCCACCTCTGCTACAGAAGCACATGATATGTGACAAGCAGCAAACCCAGGTGACTATTAACTCACTGTCTTGACACTGTTTCCTTCGGCTTCTCTCCGCCCCTCTGATTCTGATCCTGGTTTCATTGACACACACACCCCCAATTCAAGCAAGAATAATAAACACAGTCTGTGCCAACTATGCCAAATTATTCCCTTATCACTGTACAGAAGGGATAAGGATTAGGAACCAGTTCAATGGAGAGGGCTACAGTCGTGAAATCTTCTCTGTCAGTGCACAAAGAATCCTTTGTTGAACATGAATGGAAGATAGGGCATTATGTGGAATTTACAATGAGATTTTCCATCAGAAGTTCTTCCTTTCTCTTATGCCTAGATAACTCTTCAAGTACTACCAGTAAAAAAGTGGGGGAAGCACTATGGCAAAATTAAAATCTTTTGGATTTAGAGTAAGAAAGATAATCTCCTCGTCTTGTTGTCAGGGAATGCATCCTTCAATACAGTCAAAATCCAGAAGTTGTTTTGGACCAGACTTTTAGGGGATGCTCAAGGTGGGTTAAAGTTCATCCTTCCCTTTTGTGCAAAAACAAGAATGTCAGCCTCAGATCTATGTCTCTGGTTTATTTTTAGGAAGTCAAGCTTAAATAAAACACCACAATTTGCTTTTTCAAACAGGCTCAGATTTAGTGCAAAATATTTAATTCTGCAAGTGAACAGTAAATTTAGGTTTATGTAAATACGTGTTTGATCCCAGGTAAATAGGATGTAAGGCTTTTACGGAAAGCTTGCTGTTGTTAAGTACTACTTAGCTGTTCTATCATTCAGTGTGCTCTTGTAGCTCCTCCTCATATATATGTATCTTCATATACTTGTTTAGAAAAATATTATTTATTGCCTTGGCCTTGTTCATAAATCAGTATATATTGAGGTGACTTTTTTAAACTTGAGAAACATGTCGTGGATGAATTCTTCAGAGAACAAAGCCTGAACACTCAGTAAAACAGTGGTGATCTTCAGCAAACTAGAATGAATAGTATGGGCATGGCTCTCTTCATTCTGTAGTGGCTAGCAGGAGCTGCATAAGTACTCTTAATTACAGCTGAAGTCAAGAGGAATTCCACAGCTTATGGGTCTGAGCTTGATAATTACAGAGACCTCTGCAGCACAAAATGTGAACAATCAACACCTCTCCCATACAATAATGTAACAGTATAGTGCCATTTTGATCTGACCTCAATCAACTCAAAGATACAGACTTAATCATTCCAGTCTATGGGTGTTCCACAGACAGGAAACAGTAAGGGAAAGTCGAGGACAGACAGACTACTTGCATGAAGAAATACTGTAGTATTCAGCCTAGATACATTTGGAATACATTTTCCTTTGAAAAAAAATCTAATCTAAACACCATCAACAATTTTCTCTCAGCAGAGAACATTCTCAATTACTCCACTAGAAGATGTAAGGATATTCTAGAACTGTATCAACATCACAGTCCTGCCCTGTTCTTACTGTTTGGGATGTGGTCTCAAATTCAGCTGGGGGTGAGAGGAGGTAGGCAGAAGATAAAAGCTGCTTCTTTCTCCACCCACAATTATTCAGGCACATTTTTATTTCAGCTTCTTACACTGTGGATAATTTTAAGATATATCCGGTTCATCAACAAGAATTAAGAAAACAAGAAATTTGTATGCAGTCAGTTTAAGAACAAAATATTTGGGAATTAATGTAAAGAAGCAAAGATGATCATATGTGTTTGGTTTATAGGGCAAGGTTTTGGTATTGGGGGCCTAGAGTGGTGGCTTCTGTGAGAAGATACTAGAAACTTCCCCTATGTCAGATGAAGCCAGCTCCAAGATGGACCTGCTACTGGTCAAAGCTGAGCCCATCACCAATGATGGTAGTGCCTCTGGGATAACATATTTAAGAAGGAAGAAGAAACCTAGGAGTAGTTTTTGCAGCCAGTGAGAGGAGTGAAAAGATGTGAGAGAAACAACTTTGCAGATACCAAGGTCAGTGAAGAACGAGGGGGAGGAGGTGCTCCAGGTGCTGGAGCAGAGATTCCCCTGCAGCCTGTGGAGAAGACCATAGTGAGGCAGGCTGTCCCCCTGCAGCCCACTGAAGTCCACGGTGGGGAAGATATCCACCTGCAGCCCATGAAGGACCCCACACCGGAGTAAAGTGATATGCCCAAAGGAGACTATGACCCCATGGAGTGTGATGAATTACAGAGGATTTGTTCATTGTCTGTAAAATAAATAATCAGCTAAGGAGATAAGGTTTCGCAATTTACGGCCTTGTCATGGAGGGAGGATTAAGCAAGTAGATAGTGGGGAAGGGGGTGTCTGGTAAACATCCTTGTTAAAACAAAAGACCCTGAGAAATACCCCACCACAAGACATCCTGTCTCGCGCTTCACTCCCCCCACCTGAACACGAGCACAACGCATGATCGCCAGAGGAAGTAATGACCCCCTCCTCAGCAATGGACTGCGCAGCCTCAGACGACTTAACAAGTCCCAACAAGCCAGAATTTGAATGCTATAAAACAGAGACTCTGGAAAGGGGAGTTGCGGGCTGTGGCGGAGCGGAGACTCCCCAGCCGCCCAGCGCTGTTTTGCTTGTGCCTGCTTACTTGATTAATAAAATATTTGGCTAGACCAAGATATTTGTATGGTCTCACTTATAACATGGAGAACCTTTGCTGGAGCAGTTTTCTGGCAGGACCTGTGGACCCATGGCAACCCACACTGGAGTAGGTTTGCTGGCAGGACTTGTGACCCTGTGGGGGACCCATGCTGGAGCAGTTCATAAAGAACTGCAGCCCATGGGTAGGCCCATATTGGAGTAGTTCGTGGAGGACTATCTCCTTTGGGTGGGACCCCACGCTGGAGTGGGGGAGGAGTGTGAGGAGTCCTCCTCCTGAGGAGGAAGGAGCAGCAGAGACAAGGTGTGATGAACTGACCACAAGTCCCATTCCCTGTCTCCCTGTGCTGCTGGAAGGGAGGAGGTAGAGAAATCAGGAGTGAAGTTGAGCACAGAAAGGGAGGGATGGGGAGAAGTGGTTTTACAATTGTTCTTATTTCTCATTATCCTACTTTAATTTAGACTGACAATAAATTAAATTAATGTCTATAAGTTGAGTCTGTTTTGACTGTGACAGTAACTGCTGAGTGATTTCCCTGTCCTTATGCTTACCCACAAGCCTTTCATCTTATTTTCTCCCCCTGTCCAATTGAGGAGGGGAGTGATAGAGCAGCTTGGTGAGTACCCGGTGGCTAGCCAAGATCAAACTACCATGTCATATCAGCAAATGGAAATTTACCTTATAACATAAATTCCCAAACAAAAAAATCAGGATGGAGGAAATTGTATAACAACTGGATACCACAAAAAAAAAAATGCACCACCACCACCACCACCACCCAAGCAAACCAACCCCACCCCAAAAAAACAATACCACAAAAATATTTGAAGAACAGGGGAACAGAAAGAAAAGCATGCTCCAAATGACATCTTTGCCACTGTTGTACCTTGTTTGCTATACTCTTTACTTTTCATGAAACAGGCCTGGAGAAGTCCTAACTAATCCATGCAGGTGTTCCTTTACCTAATTCAAAGTTTGATTCATACCACACCGCATAGGCAGGAGAATAGCTTCTCCCATATATTTATGCTTGATGTGTTTCCTATGGAAAGGCTCCACAGCAAATCTGCTCAAAGTTGTACGTGTCAGGGCCCACTCCTGCTTTCTTTTGTCACCTGTTCCCACTCCTCTCTTCGTCTGCTGGAACCAGTTGTGACAACTCTCCTTGCTGAAAGCTCACCAGCAAAACAGTGATGAGTTTTTTTGGTTGAATTGCCTTCCTGAGGCAACTCAGTCCTTGATAAGATCAGTAACAGTGCCCTGTTCAGGAAGGATCAGCTCAGGCAAATGAGATATGAGTCAGCTCTAGGTCTGATTGTCCAATTCTACCATGGAACCACTTCCTGCATTAAAAAACTGCAATAGTAGAATGGACCTTTTGGCAACAAGATGCTTGGGAATGCAATCAAATAATGGAAAAAAGGACTGTGTATAGCAGATACACACCTGAGAAGGTAAAAAATGCCGACTTTGTGTTTTGTTTGGATGTTAGGTTTATCCAAGTTAAACTAAGGAACAAGGGGATGAAATCTTAACTCCTACCTAAGAGGTAGATATCGTCCAGTCTTCAGACATTGTAAAATGACTTTCATAGGAATATAATCACTCATATCATAAAAAGTTTGGATCTTATCTGTACTACTTCCTCCATCAAATATTAAAATGTTTCTTTGCTTACATAACATATGGAATATTTATAGTCATAGAACCACTGTTTGAAATTCCAGATTATTTTTAGCACACTGTTCTATCTCACAGGCATAGATAGACACATAAATTCTTTACTTGTCACAGAATTTCATGGATTTTTTCTTCAGCTTGACTTAATAAGCTATATCAAGGGTTGCAGGAGGAGACAATCAAGGTAGGCTCTTGATTATTTTCCTGACTGGAGAAAAGTAAGGATCGCAAGAAACAGCCTTAACAGCAGCAAAACTGGTGCAACTGACGGATGATGTCCGGGGCATAGTAATTATGAAATGATAGAGCTTCTGATTCTTGGAGAATTAAGGAATGTAGCTAGTAGTTTTGCATTTCTGGAGGTCACACTTTGGCCTGGTTGGCAGAGTCCCTTGGGAGGCAGTCCTGAAGGGCAAACGAGTCCAGACAGGCCAGACACTCTTCAAGAAAGTAATCTTAAAGGCGCAAAAGCAGGTCATCCCTACATGCCAATAGATGAGCCGGCAGGGAAGAAGACCGGCCTCACTGAACAGAGAGCTTTGGCTGGAACTCAGGAAAAAAAGGGCTTATGACCTTTGGAAGAAGGGGCAGGCAACTCAGGACGACTGCAAAGATGTTGTGAGGTTATACAGGGAGAAAATTATAAGGCCCAAAGCCCAACTAGAACTTCATTTGGCTACTACAGTAAAAGACAATAAAAAATGTTTCTATAAATACACCTGCTGAGATAGAAGACAGAGACAGGGAGCAGAATGATGACCCATAATCCAAGGGGAAAAGGCTAGCAACCTGCTACACCACTTAGACACACACAAGTGTATGGGGCCAGATGGGATCCACCCAAGGGTACTGAGGGAGCTGCTGTAAGTGCCCACCAAGCCACTTCCGATCATTTATCAGCAGTCCTGGCTAACTGGAGAGGTCCCAGTTGACTGGAGGTTAGCAAATGTGATGCCCATCTACAAGAAGGGCCAGAAGGAAGATCTGGAGAACTACAGGCCTGTCACTTTGACTTCAGTGCCGGGGAAGGTTATGGAGCAGACCATCTTGAGTGCCATCGCATTGCATGTACAGGACAAGGAAGTGATCAGGCCCAGTCAGCATGGGTTTATGAAACCAGGCAGGTCCTGCTTGACTAACCTGATCTCCTTCTAATACAAGATGGCCTGCTTAGTGGGTAAGAGAAAGGCTGTGGATGTTGTTTACCTGGATTTTAGTAAAACCTTTAACGTTGTTTCCCACAGCATTCTCCTGGAGAAACTGGCTGCTTGGATGAATGTACTTCACTGGGTAAAAAAACTGTCTGGATGGCTGGGCCCAAAGAGTTGTGGTCAATGGAGTTAATTACAGTTGGTGGCCAGTCACAAGTGGTGTTCCTCAGGGCTCAGTCTTGGGGCCAGTTCTCTTTAATGTCTTTGTCAATGATCTGGACAAGGAGTTTGAGTGCACTCTCAGTCAGTTTGCAGATGACACTAAGTTGTGTGGCAGTATTGATCTGCTTGAGAGTAGGAAGGCTCAGCAGAGGGATCTGGACAGGCTGGATTGATGGGCCAAGGCCAACTGTATGAGATTCAACACGGCTATGTGCTGTGTCCTGCACAAGCTATAGGCTTGGGGAAGAGTGGCTGGAAAGATGTCCAGTGGAAAAGGACCCGGGGGTGTTGGTTGATAGCCGGCTGAATATGAGCGAGCAGTGTGCCCAGGTGGCCAAGGCGGCCAACAGAATCCTGGCTTGTATCAGAAACAGTGTGGCCAACAGGACTAAGGAAGTGATTGTTCCTTTGTACTCAGCACTGGTGAGGCTGTACCTTGAGTCCTGTGTTCAGTTTTGGGCCCCTCACTACAAGAAAGACATTGAGGTGCTGCAGCATGTCCAAAGAAGGGCAACGAAGCCCGTGAAGGGTCTAGAGTACAAGTCTTAGGAGGAGTGTCTGAGGGAAGTGAGGTTGTTTTGTCTGGAGAAAAGACGACTGAGGGGAGACCTTCTTGCTCTCTATATCTACTTGGAAGGAGGTTGTAGCCATGTGGCTGTCATTCTTTTCTTCCAAGTAAGTGATAGAATGACAGAAAACAGCCTCAAGTTGCACCAGGGGTGGTTTAGATTGGATATTAGGAAAAAAAATTTCACTGAAAGGGTTGTCAAGCACTGGAACAGGCTACTTGGGGAAGTGGTTAAGTCACCATCCCTGGAGGTATTTAAAAGAGGTGTAGACATGGCACTTAGGAACATAGTTTAGTGGTTGAGTTAGGTTAATAGTTGGACCTGATGATATTTTTTTTTTATGGTCTTTTCTAATTGAAGTGATTCTATGAAAATAAGAATATTCTCCATGTATGCACACAACAGACAGATGGCAAAATCTTACAGGTCATTCTCTGCATTAATGGATCTAATTAATAAGATGATTCCAGAGGAAAGTTTACTTCACTTGTGCTGAAAGGAGATGAATGAACAGCAAAAATCAAAGGTATTGTTCAAATGGCCCTTACTTTCACAGAACTGATTATACCCAGATTGAAAACATGGAGTTAGCAGAATAGGTTGTTTCTTGCAGGGCTTCAACTACAAGTCCATCTAGGCCACATGAAGTCAGTATCCAAAATCCTTTTAATTATAATGTTTTAATACAATTATATCACATACATTTGTATTTGTAAATAATTAACAATAATTAATAGTAATTAATAAGGAACATGGAGCTCAGGGCTGGTGGTTGCAGTTTAAGACCAAATTGACAGTGCAGAGGCTAAATGGAGTCAGATACCAAAACACTCCATTCATGGATATGTGTGATGTTAAGAACAATTAGCATGACTTGCCTGCACATTGTGCAGTCCAGGAGAGAAGATGGGTTGGTCACTGTGGTGGTTCCTGACATAACATCCTTGTGCTGTGTGGGAGACCACATGATCTGGGAGAGAAGTCAGGTGGGTTAGTGTAGCAGTTCCAGCCCTGCTGTGTGTAGCTAGGGTGTAAGGATGTGGGGTCCCCTCTGTTTCTTCCAAGGTATTCCTGTAATCTCCCCATTTTCTCTCCAGAGTTTTGCTTGAGGCCTCTTCTAAGTCTCTGGATTCTCCCCAGGATTCTCTAGTCTCTCCCCATATTATCTCTCTCTGAGGTCTGTCTTGGACATCTCTCCCAGGTGTCTCTTGAGTGACTCTGGACAATACCAGTTATAGACAGACAGAGAATACCCAATTCCTGATTGGCTCATCCAAATTCTCTCACTGTCTCACTCTTGGCTTTTGTGTCATTGGCATTCACAGCCTGCACATTCTAAAAGTATCTCCACACTTTCCCCATGACACATTTGCAACTTTCACAGCAATTAGCAAGTTGTTTACTCTTACATTGTTCCCTTATTATTCTCTATTTATTTATAGCTAAATTATAGCCAGGTCCAACCCATAACACCTGCCACACAATCTAGCCCTTATTCTATACACAATCCTGTAACTCTTCCTACAGATTCAGTCCATGTAATCATCAGTATGTTCCAGTCATCCCTATGGCTTGTGCAACTAAGTAGGTTTCCAGCCATCCTGTGGATATTTCTACCAGGGCTAGGACCATTGCTCCTTGGAGGCACACTTGAGGAGTGGCTTGATATAGTCAACTTGCCACCAAGCTTCACCAAATTTCCACATATTCTTTCAGGTGTAAGCAACAGTTAATTTCCTCTGCCAAGCTTCCTTTACTACAGCACATACTTCACAGTCCTGAATGACCTCAGTAGTCATTGCTAGTGGAAGATCTGTCCCTTGTTCTCTGGCCCAGTGATGGGTATCATCCAGTCCACTTGTTTGAAGTATGGGCATTAGCATGATGGATGGGTGCCACCCCTTCTTTGAACATCCAGTGCAATACAGATAATTGGAGCACTTATGTAAGCAGCTGTTGTATTCCTGGTATTTCAGATGCTGCTTGGACTCTGTCATAGGTGGAAAGGGTCTTATTCTCTTGAGGTGTGTAATTAGCTTTCTGACCCCTCGTGGCTGCAGCTCCAAAATCTCAGTGGTCAGCCTTGGATTCATTGAGGCTTCAGGAGATTACAACATCTCCTGAGATGATACATAGGATATCTTGCACTTATTGCCAGTTTGGATAAAGCTATTTCCTGTGTCACCTCCAGCTTCACTTGTTGAAAGCCTTGCTGTTTCTTAGGTCCCCACATAGACCAGTCTTGCTTACACCACCGTTTACAGTAGTTTTGCTAGCTGACTGTATCCAGGAATGTGCATTTGTCAGAACCCTACCATTCCAAAGGAATGCTTGAGCTTCCTTTTGGTTGGTAGCTTTGGGAAACACACTAATCTTTTCTACCACTTCACTGGATATGTCGTCTTCCATCCATCCATTTTACCGCTAGTAACTGTATTTCTGTATTAGATTTCAGACTTCTTGATGGCACGCCTTGCCTTCAGCAGGATTTTAATGACAGCTTAACCTTTTTTCAAATATTTCATCTTTTGTTTGTCCCCAGAGTATGATGTCATCAGTGTACTGCTGGTGTTCAAGGGCACTGCCCATCTCTAAGGTTTCTTGAATCAGTGCATAGCAAATGGTGAGACTATGCTTTCACCCCTGGGGTAATCAATTCCAGGTGCACTGGATTCCTTCCCAGGTGAAAGCAAACAGAAGTCTATGCCCTTCCATTATGGGAACAGAAATGAAAGTGTTGGCTATGTCAGTGCTAGCAAACCATTTTACTACTTCTGCCTCTTACTACTACTCTTACTGCAACTGGAGTATGTCTCTTAAACTAAACACTGAAATTAGTCCCCTATTCTTGTCTAGTTCCTTGTAATTAAAGTTTAGCCAAGCCCAACCTAGGTGAACTGCCACACTGGCCAAAAAAACAAAGCTTGTTTTCAAACCTGCATTGTGTAGGTCTGTGTAGTGTTCCATATGCCCTTCAATGCTAAATGCAGTGCCTTGCTCCAAGCCCACTGTGACAGGCTGCTCCTTGCTGCTGCTTCATACCAAATGGTAGTGATGAAGATGGAGAAGGTGCTGGTGGTAGAAAAGACCTAAGCAAGCTCCCACCCTCCATCAGGCTGATGGAGAGCAGAAAGGCTCTGCTAAAATTGCTGCCACCCAATCCCCCACACTGAGCTTGCAGCACCAGAACACAATCAGTGGGCTACAATAATACCTTCCAGAGTTACTGTGGGGAAACTAGACAGCAACACAGGAGGGAGAGCTCAAGCCATCAGCAGCCTGAGGTCATGCAAAGCATCAGATCAGAAGTAGCAGCAACATTCCTCTCCTTGTAGGCCAGGTACCCAGGTGCTGGGGTACTCCCCTTTTGCCTTGTCTTCTTCCAGCTAAACCAGCCTGATTCCCACTGCTGGTCCTCATACATCATGTATGCTAACCCCTAGGCCATCCTAGAGGCCCTGTTCTGGATTTGCTTCAGTTTGTTGAAATCTCTGTCAAACCAGATGCAGTATCCAGATGCAGCCTCACCAGTGCTCTGTAGAGGAAATAATCACTTCCTTCCATCTGCTGGCTACACTTCTATTTCACAGTCCTGACTGCAGTAGGCCTTCATGACTGCAAAGGCAGACCACTGACTTCTGTTCAGTTCCTTGTTACTCTTATCCCACCAGTGAAACTCTGGTCTGTCCTTTTGCATCCCAATGCAAGGAACATCCAGGAGGTTCATGCCGGCCCACTCTTTGTGCCAATCAAGCTCCCTCTGAATTTCCCTCTACTTTATCAACAGCTAATAGGCATCTCCAAAATATGGACTGCCAGTTGAACCATTCCAGAATGTCTGTTGAGACACAAACATTGGAGAGTCATTGGATTTACTCTCAAATAAACTCTTTGTCTACAAGTCTTGTACACTTTGACCTCTAGCTGACAGACAAACAGTTCCCTTCTGGTTGCAAAATGGCTTGACTCAAAACAGCGGAGATGCTGCTATCAGTCCGCCAAAATTACTTCCCTGAGTGGTGTGGCTGGCAGTAGGAACCTTGAGATTTTTCTATGGCTTGATAGTGCTGTAGGATATTCTGTAGTAATTGTATAGACCCCAGAAACAGATGTCAGTGAGAGAAATGCCACATTAGCTTTGCTTATAGATCGGCATTGAGAGCCCTGTGTGCCACTCAGGCAATCCAGGACCAAGGAAGTCTCTGATAATCTGGCATAGAATGCAACATTTTATTTTTCCTATGCTACTACTGCAGGTATCAACACTTGTTACCTGTATCCAGTGCAATGTCACAGTAATAATAATCCTCAAACCAAGTTTAGAAAGAAAACGTAACCCTGCAAAGCTGTAATTAAGCTACTATATTTGTGTCTTGGAACTGTCAGTAGCAATAATTGCAATCTGGGGACCCTGCAAGACATTTGAGAAAGCACAGGCAATGTTTGACTTGATCTTGTTACTGAACTAACTACAAGGTCCAAAGCACTGAGGTCAACACAGCAATTCTGAATTGTGGGTACATGGTTCTCAAACTAAACTCAAGGCCTGAGACAGGCAATAACATGCTGCAGAAAAGGACTGTCATCCCTTGCAACCTGTGAACGTTCTTTTTCAGTAGGACTTCTATTTGTTTCATTTCAGACAAAAAATTTTTGTTCATCTGCTGCCATTTCCTTCCTTCCTTTCCTCCCTTCTTACTGGGGACTCCAGCAGGAAGGAATAAAAGGAAGCAATTTGCAGTGGTTTATGTGGGATCATTGCAGATCATTAAAAAGAAAAGAATGTACTAAAACCAGTTGACTCTCTACTGTTGATTCCCTTCTCCCCTTGCTCAGAGCAGGAGTGCAGACAGGTCTGTTTCATTTCTGGTTTGTTTTTCCTCCTCTCCAAGGAGCTAGTGCAGCACTGTGTTGGGTAGGTTCTATTTATTTATTTATTTAAACAAGTGTTGAGACCTTGCTTGTTCTGCTTAGGCACCACCCTAAGTACAACCTGAGGACAGCATGACTAACAGTAGCAGAGGACCAACTGAGTATCCTAGAGTGTACCTTAGCACCTTAGTGAATATGGAATCAGAGCCTGGATGAAAGATGGCATTTGCGGCCTCCACCAACATTGGCACACAGTGTTTATGTTGCCACCTTGAGCCATGACAACAAGAGAAACCTCCTGAACCTCATTGTGATGGTGAGGAGCAGACCATAAATGTATCATCCTCCACGCAGCAACCAGTTTTCCTCAGAGCATAGACTCAGGCCATGTTCTTTGAGAAGCTCGAAACGTGTGTTCTGTACCTCAGCACTTAAGAGAGCCCTGCACTTTGCATCCTAGCTCTAAAGACTTAATTTCAGAGGCAGAGAATAAACTATCATCATGAAAAGAACCCACGGTAATGGTACTTCCACAAACCTTAATGATTTTTCCAGTTATGGGAGGAGCTGTGAGATGTAATCTTGATGTTCACAGCTCGAGGGCTTTCATCACGTTGTGAAATACTCATCAAAATAGAAGCCTAATTAACACCTCTTATAAACTCTGTAAAAGTGATTCACCAGTGTTACACTGTGAACAGCAATAACTGGATTCCTTTAGCACCTCAAGCAATTGGACAGCAATGTCATTGTCGTGGTTCAGCCCCAGCCAGGAGCTGAGCACCTGGCAGCTGTAGCTAACCCCTCCCTCTCAGCAGTGGGATGGCGAGGAGAATGGGAAGACAAACGTAAAACTCGTGGGCTGGGATAAGGATAGTTTAGTATGACAGCAAAGGGAGAGGGAAATAGCAACAACACTACTTAGAATATACAAAATGGGTGATACACAAGAAATTTCACGCTCAGCCCGTCCCCGACTAGCAACCTTTATATGCTGAGCATTATGTCATATGGTACGCAATACCCCTTTGGATATTTTGGATCACCTGTTCTGGCCGTGTCCCCTCCCAGCTGCTTGTGAAAATTAACTCTATCCTAGCCGGAACCCAGGACTGTCATTCACACACACAGCTGTGTTGTTTTGGCACAGCCCTTGCAAAGGTGCACGCTGTCAGGAGAATTACTCAGGGCAGAACTGAGCCACATGATTTTCCAGACTCCAAACCAGATTATAGCCTAATGATTACTCTCAGTACACAGTTAAGACACACAAACTCAAGTAGTTCTGAAAGGCCACTTCAGCTATTAGCTGTTCAAGACAATCTGAGTATGTGTTGACAATTAGAGGAAGAAAAGGGAGAGATTTATAATTTTTTTTTAAATAAACTTTTAATGTGCTATACAGGCATGATCTATGAGATCTTCCACCTATATGCAATACTACACACTGCAACACACAGTATTTTTCACTGTACAATGCAAAGCCTGGGAAGAATATTCCTTCAATGGAAAAATATCATACAATCACTTAAATAAAGACAACATTACAGTGCAAACAAAATCCTGGTTTTATTTATTCTGCAATTACTCAGTACTTTCTTAAAGTCTTCTTAAAAATAATTAAAAAAACTTTCCCACAGACAAACAACATCTTCTGAGATGATTTTCTCATGCTGAACCAAGAATCAGGATTGAATCTGATCCTTGAAGCTGTAATAAACTGTATACACATTTGTATGATGCATATTGACCTGATTTGTATGAAGCACGGGATCACAAGCCAAAATGTACAGACAGCAATAAAGTGGCACCTGCTGGCTTCAGCTGACTTTTGATCAGGCCCATGACAAGAAAGATTTGGTACAACAGTGATCTCCATGAGATAAAGACAATGTGCTTAAGGAAACCTGGCAAGACTTTGGTTAATGATAATGTTGGTTTCTACTGGTAATTGCTATTAGAGAGAGCAGGGGCTCACTTTTCCATTACAGAAGAAGCAAAACAGGCCATAGAACAGCAACAATGCCAGATTCTCAAAAATGGACTTCAACATGCAAAGGAAGAAATATGTCACATTTCTGTCCTAAGGGGCATGATGGAGTTGCCAGAGCCCACACAGGCAGAGACTCTAAGCAGCAGATCCAATCTGATTCCTAGTCTCTGATAGCTCTGCCACTTTCATGAACTCCTACTCTGGTGAGAGAAGAATATGCTAACTTAAAAGTGCCTGTATGCTCTTGCCAGTTGGGTGATGTTAAGAGGAGAACGAAGAATTCTGCACAGACTTAAGGGAAAAAAAAAGGTGCATGTACATGAAAAAGGGGATGTCTGGTTTCACTTGGAGAGGAATGTTGTCTCTTTTTACTCCATGGTGCCACCCTTCTCTCAGAAAACTTTTAAGAACCTCGTTCAATGCAGCTTCAAATTCTAGGTGAGATAGGGACAGCTTGACCCGCTACTGTTGCTGCACAGAATGACACTGAGCTCCTCACATATGTGTGATGCACTCCTGTTCAAACTGTGTTGGATGTCATATAAAGAACAAGGCAGGCTTAAAAGGAAGCAGAACATTCATTACCAATGACATTATATGGGACATCCTTGAGGTTCTTATCAGATCAGACAATACAATGAAGCACTACTTTACAGGTAGTAAGTGGTTATTCCATTACAATTTTCAGATTTGCATTTCTAAGCATATGTAAAAGGGAACAGTAGGTAAGAATGCTGAATTAAATAACACAAAATTTCACAGCCCTATTGCAGTCCATAAAATACATAAACTGCACATAATCAGTTTGCTATTACAACAGCTGATGGGTTAACACACAACATTCTAGACACAGGTGGGAGATGGCACAAAGCAAGGACTACCAGTCTATTGGTTCCCCAGGTCCAATTTCTGCACAATTTTATTTTTTTCACTTATCCCATTCAACAAGCATGGAGACCATGTAGAAAATATCTCTCAAGTGGATGGGCACTGAGTTGGCAGGGCTAAGGTACAGAGTGGCTTCTGCAGTGCTTCTGGCTAACAGTGACTGAAATACAGCACAAGGCTTCTGCTCGTGGTGGAAATGAACACTAGCCAGAATATATGTGTCAAGGGATCATGATTTAAGAATGCCTTGGTACACCACAAAACCAAATTCCGCTCTGCTACATACTGCAGTTCTCATTTACACAGCTGCAAAAGTCATCTTATGAAAAGGCAGTGTGATACACACTTATTAGTCTGCTACCTCTGTGGAACAACTTTTTTATGCAGATGAATAAGCAAGTGAAGATTTTGCCTACTAAAGCTTTATAAAAGCCTTTGACCACTCTCATGCATAAATACCAACCCACATATTAAAATTACTCATTCTCAACTACTTAAAACATTATGATGTAACTGCCCCAAACACAATTAGCTGCCTGCATCTACGAATGAAACTTGGAAATGAAGACAGTAACCCTTAAGAGATTATTGTACCAAATAGGATAAAAATATATAACAAACTACTTTTTAATTACATTCCCTAATCATAAATAATTGACCATGATTGCTCTCACAAAATAGGAGATCAACATTTGACTACTCCAAAAAACTGCATTAAAAAACTCCACCAAGCTAAGTTACCAGAGCCTCAGGGACTTGCCCGCTAAGCAGCTCCTTCTCAGGTCCACCAAGAACACCCTACGGTCCCTCAGAGGCAGGTTATTCTTTCACATGGTGAAGTTTCTCAGGGTAGCAAGAGAATAAAAGTTGCTGGTGAGAAGAATTTGATTCTGCTCAAAACACGGCATAAGAACTTTCATTGGGAAGTACCTTCCCAGAGAAGCACTAGGAAGGTTATCTGTTCTCCCTGCACTAAAACAAGATTTCTTTCTTTTATGTAGAAGCACAGTTCTAGAGGCATGTTGCAGCATAAGAGTACCATATGCACAGTCCCATACACAACTCTGCAGAGTTCACACATTGCCAAGATTAAAGGCTGCCACTCTCCATCACAGACTTAAGCACCGAATTCTGTGCAACCCAGCTTACCTCTCACCTCCCATCCACAGGAAGGGGTGAGACTAGGTTATTAGAGGGTCCGCACAGCCACAGGGTAGAGCAGTGACAAGTGTTCTGCTCCTCTGATAGGCAGCTTTTTTGTGGTGTAGTAATGGATGACTTCAGGAACACTGTCGAAGGGAGGGCTGTTCTGACCCAGGATGTATTTCTCTTTGGTTTTCATCAGTTTCATGTGCATAAAACCTTGACTGCTCCTGCAAGGAAAGCAAAGTGTTAGTTCATGCTTGGAAGAGGGGAGCAGCATTATGACAGGCTCTGCTTTATGATGCAGGGGAACGTAGGAGAACACGAGTAGTTTCTGGGTGACAGGTAAGTCAGTGGCCAGACTGAGAGACAGTGACTGCTAGCTGCAAACCCCCAGGAACAGACCAACACAAAGGCAGCCTAAGCCAGAGTTTTATTTTCACCACTTGTGCTCTCTGGATCCAGATGCAAGGCTGTCTTACCCTGGAACTGATCCAGAGGTGTGCCAAAGGACACCACCTTTCCTGTCCCCCAGTGTTTTGCTGTGAACATTTACTTTCTACTACAGCCAATCGTTACTTCTGGACCAAAAGGTATCATTGGTTTTGGCCTGTCAGAGGCCTGAGGCTCTCTTCATGGACACATAGGCAGACCATGAGCCTTATTCAGATGAGATGAGGCAAGGTTAGGCCTGCCCTGCCCAGACCTCAGGACAGATCACATCCATCCCACCCTGACAGCAATTGCCCAGAACATGGCTATGTGCAGAACCTGGTGGCTTCAGCTGGGAAAACTTCCTCAGATGAGACCATTTCCAGGTTTAATGGCATAAAGACTTTCACCTGCACTGTACTGAGCAAAGGCTGCTATCCTGCAGCCCTTCTGCAGGCAGAAACCAGTCTGTGACTTCTACACCAGAAACATTCAATTCTTAGATGACCTGCCTACCTGCACAGCGCGTCTGCTTCTTTGAGGAAAGGCTCATGATTACACGGGGAAGAGAAGAGTGGCATCATAACTGCCCTGTCTGCTCCTGCAAAAGCTATCCATCCAACATAATGCCACTCTGACGCGTAGCAGCCACACTGCCTGTAGCACAGTAGGTGGTAGAGCTGACCTCATCTCTTCCCAGCAGTTACCCTTTAATGTCTGCTGTCTTTAGCATGTCATACAGGCTATTTTAAGAGTGTAGAGTTTAGCCAGGACAAAACAAGAGCAAAGGACAGTTCCTACATTTCAAAATGTTAAATGAGGCCTAAAGGATTTTTACAGCTTGCCTGATGTCCCACTCCCTAACTTTCTGGCTCCAAACCACTGTTTCTTCAAGTGTGTTCAGGGACAAAGATAACAGCGTTAAAACTGGAGTCAGTCTATGTCAGCAAGGAAACCTAGTTTAAGATGACACAGAAAGCTACAGCAGGAAAATAAATCATGCCATGTTAAAAGCAGCTTCTCTCAAATCTGCCATTTTCTAGTTAGCAGGCACAGCATTAATGCCCATTAGAAGGGCTTGTAGTACAATCAAGCTCATCTTTCAGATATGTTCAATAACTCTCTGATGAAGTGGTCCTTTCTACTGAGCAGAAACCACTGCAGGCACTGTAATTATAGCTCTACATGCTTAAAATCTTGCTTTCACTATCAGTTTCTTGGAGGAAAAAAAAAATCATGTGAATCATAATGGCTCTCTATATTATTTCCTTTAAACAAGGGTGGCATCTCAAAATAATCATGTGCAGATAAATTAATGGCATCACAAGTGCATGCTATTTTCAGGAGCACAGCAAGAACCAGATAACAATCTGCCACATGGACTTTAATGCAGACAAGGCAAGGGCAATGCAGAAAGAAAATGACACAATGTAAACAAACTGCTACAAGCCATGCATTCATGACAGACAGCTGTTGCTTCCCTAATAAGGACTTACATAGATACTTAGGTTTGGGCAGTACATAGTCATTGACCTTACACTATATGATGTCTATGGCTACCAGAATTCCACAAGCAAACAAGAAGCATCTCCTCTATATCATGACAGGTCAGCGTTTTGAGAGGCAACACTGTTTGTGAAGGTGAGTGAAAAAGAATGTGACCTAGAAGTTATGGATAGCAGCCTAATGGAATTCAACCAAGGCAAATAGAAGGCTTCTGCCCTTGGGATGGAATAAACCCAGACAGCAGTGCAAGCTTGGGCATGACTGCCCAGAAAAGGAACTATGGTGTACAGGACACAGAACATGATTCCACAGTCTGCCCACAACTGCTTACTGCAGCCTGGGCTGCGGAGCAAAAGCATAGCCAGCTGCTGGAAGAAAGTGTCTGCTTCCTCTACAGAGTACTGGTGAGGATGCATCTGTAGCTATACCTGGTGTGAGTGTCACCCCATAAAAAAAGAGAAGCCAACACTACAGCAAGTCCAGAGTAGGGCCACTAAACATGGTCTGGGTGTGGGAGCACACGATGTACAAGGATAGGCTGAGGGAACTATGTCTGTTCAATCAGGAGAAGAAAAGGTGAGATGGAGAGTGCAGTCATCCATTGCCTAAATGGGACAGTTACAGAGAAGAGGGAAGTTTCTCAGAGGTACAGTGAGTCAACAAGCTTGTCAATAAAGACAATTCCCACTGGACACACGGAGAAGCTGCTTCTTCAGGAGAGCAGTGCAGCTCTGGGACCAGGCTCAGACAGGTCAGGAGGTCTCCATCCTCCCAAGTTTTCCAAATTTGCCTATACAAATACCTATACTCAGCACCCTGATGGGTGTGTCCTGCTTGGAGCAGCGGGTTGAACTAGACACCTTCAGAGGTCCATTCCCAATTAGATCTCTCTAGGAGTCTATGATTAATCTTTATCATTTGTATATTTTCAGAAACCACTTAGTAGAACTTCTAGTTCAACAACAATTTTGATTTGAAACATTTGTAAAAAACCTATTATTAAAGAAAAAAAGATCAAAAATGAACCAAAGAAACATGTGAAATTAAATTTCAGGACTCCTACATAAAACTTTCCTGAAACTGAAAATGTGGGGTTTGTGCGATTATTTCACAAGAAAGCACAATAAAATCCACCCCCATTTCAAGCTAGGCACAAAACACTATTAAGGGGAAGACATGTAAAGGGGACAAGTTTTGACACCTGAGAAGTTCAATCCAATGTGATAGAAGAGACTACAAGGAGCAGGTTGCATGACAGATTGCTCATGTTCTGCTGTTTGGATTTGCCCTTTGCCAACTGGCCAGCAGGGATGACACCACCTTCCAACTATCTATAGAGAAATCTTGCAGTTAATGGGGACAGGACTGTAGATAAGCTATTGTCCTGTACACAGGTTGATCCTAGTCTGACGGAAGCGTTGAGGAGCCAGCTATCCTAAACTGGGCAGAAGAGCAACTACTGAGTCCTGGAAGCAGGAAAAATGGTACTTTCCTGAGCACTTGTGCATTTTAGAACAATGAAGTCTTCCTTTTTCATTTTATTTATTGGTGCCATCTGCAAGCTGTCAGGTCAGACTTGGGAAAGCAAAATCTGATTGCATGGAGAAAGTATGAAAACACTTCAGCATGATGGGCTTGCAGACAAATACAGTGGAGACTATCTCCATCAATAAGCTAAAGCCACAGCCAGCTGAGAGCCAGTTCCTTTGGGGTAAGTATTCCATTCCATTCCGTTCCACTCCACTCTACTCCACTCACTGCTTCAGCTCCTTTTGGACCAGTGTTCTGGCTTGGCAGCCAGCTTCAGACCATTTGCTTACTAAACAAGGGAATATTTCTGCTGCTGTTTTTCCCCTTCACTGCAAAGCAGCTGAAGTATGGCATGAACTTACAGTTCTGTCATCATATTGTTTCACCAAAGCACTGTCTATGGCTTATAGTGATGCTGCACAAGGTAGCTCCAGCAGCACTGCTTCTCTTCCTTTGTTAAAACATGTTTGAAGAACAAGCTGCAATCACAGAGAACTCCCCAGGAGGTAACAGATGTAATGTATGCAATCTTTAATGCAATTCACACCAATGCTGAATATCACTTATTATCATAACAAAAAGAATTTTTTAATCAAGATGACTATGAAATAGTGCTAATAAAATTGACCCTAGTGACTAAATCACCCATTCCTAAAAAGCAAGATATTTAATAATATATTACACAATTTTGCAGCTGCTGGTACATATTGCCAGCAGCTAGTATGCACCTCTCACTTTTCCTGGTAATTGCTCAATGAATTTTTCATGAGGAATATAGGGCAACAATTATACTAAATCAATTTATTTCATGATAGATGACTTAGAAACACTTGCAGGCAAAACTGATATGACTGGAGGTAGAAGGGTCACCCTCATCATAAGAAGGACATGGATCTGTTGGAGTGAGCCCAGAGAAGGGCCACAGAAGAGAAGGCTCCAGGGAGACCTTATATCAGCCTTCCAGTACTTAATGGGGGCCTACAGGAAAGCTGGTGAGGGACTGTTTACAAGGGAGTATAGTGACAGGACAAGGGGTAATGGCTTTAAACTAAAAGAGGGTAGATTTAGATTAGATATTAGGAAGAAATTCTTCACTGTGAGGGTGGTGAGACACTGGAACTGGTTGCCCAGAGAAGTTGTGGATGCCCCATCCCTGGAAGTGTTTAAGACCAGGTTGGATGAGGCTTTGGGCAACCTGGTCTACTGGAGGGTGTCCCTGCCCATGGAAGATGATCTTTAAGGTCCCTTCCAACCCAAGCCATTCTATGATTGTATGATTCTAAGGATTAAGCTCAATGAATGAAGGACTTCTCCCTGCATTCACTGAATCATCATTTTGTCATCACAGCCCTTTGTGACATTTGGTTCATTTAGCCATTCAAAGCTTACTGCCTAAGACTAACAAACCTGGAGATTTTATTTGCACATAGCTTTTCTGTTAAAACCAACTGCTAACCAGGATCTTTGTGGAACATCCCAGATGATCCAACTGACAAGTGGCCATGACCGCATGAAGTTCAACAAGGCCAAATGCGAGGTCCTGCATGTGGGTCGGCGCAATTCCAAGCACGACTATAGGCTGGCGAGGAATGGATTGAAAGCAGCCCTGAGGAGAAGGACTTGGGGGTATTGATTGATGAGAAGCTCAACATGAGCCAGCAGTGTGCACTTGCAGCCCAGAAAGCCAACCATGTCCTGCATCAAAAGAGGTGTGACCAGCAGGTCGAGGGAGGTGATCCTGCCCCTCTACTCTGCTCTCGTGAGACCCCACCTGGAGTGCTGCATCCAGCTCTGGGGGCCCCAGTACAGGAGAGACATCGAGCTGTTGGAGTGAGTCCAGAGGAGGGCCACAAAGCTGATCAGAGGGCTGGAGCACCTCTCCTATGAGGACAGGCTGAGAGAGATGGGATTGTTCAGCCTGGAGAAAAGAAGGCTCTGGGGAGATCTAATTGCGGCTTTCCAGTATCTGAAGGGGGCCTACAGGAAAGATGGTGAGGGACTGTTTATCAGGGAGTGTAGTGACAGGACAAGGGGTAGTGGGTTCAAGCTGAAGGAGGGTCAATTTAGATTAGATGTGAGAAAGAAATTCTTTACTGTGAGAGTGGTGAGGCACTGGAACAGGTTGCCCAGAGAGGCTGTGGAGGCCCCATCCCTGGAAGTGTTTAAGGCCAGGTTGGAAGGGGCTTTGGGCACCCTGGTCTAGTGGAGGGTGTCCCTGCCCGCAGCGGGGGGGTTGGAACTAGATGATCTTTAAGGTCCTTTCCAACCCAAACCATTCTATGATTCTAGGTGTAGATGAAAACCTGCGAGGTTATCTTCATTCAGGTATCAGTAATCTTCAGTCATCTTCATCCTCAGCTCTCCTCTGATTATTCAGTGACATCCCTAACAGCCCTCAGTCAAGCACTAGCTCCCATTTTCTTTTCAAGGCAGTATGTTGGAAAACTGGGAGGAAATGGATGGCCATCTGACCTAGCATTTTGACTGTTGAAAAGTGATTATTTCCCACCTCCATACTATCTCACGTCCTACCTCATTTGTATCTTCTCCCCTTCAGCAAATGTGGTGTTTCTTCAGCTTCTTGAGTTAGAGCAGGTCCAAATCTAGAGTTTCCCTTTTGCAGGTCTTCCCCTTAATAGTGTTTTGTGGCTGGTTTAAAATGGAGGTGGATTTTATTGTGGTTTCTTGTGAAATAATTCCACAAAAAAATCACATCCTGATCTGTTTCTTTCCATGCTGTTCTCCTAAAAAACCCCAGAGTTCCTTCCATTAAGTAAAATCCAGTCTGAATGGAAGGCCCTTACAAATGGATTTCAGAGGTCATTTTGTGTGAACATTGAGGAAGAGTAGAGGTGGCAGCTGGGAGCTGTGTGAAATTGACCTCAAAGCTTTGCAATGTCAGGCATGCAAATTTTCTGTTCACAAAGGAGAGGAACTGAGAGGCAGAGAGGTTACTGAAATTTCAGGTAGCAATGAGGAAAAAACCTCGTGGTTGAAATGGTTGTAAATCAGTTTCTGCTTGGTTTTCTAAGCACTATTGCAGTCTACCTGAAGAAGTACAAGCAGAACACGTGCCTGACAGTGAGTAGTCCCGGTTTTGTTACACATATTTCTCAGCTCTTTCAACAGCAGTATCTATTAGAACTTGCCAAGGTTTTCAAAGAACAGAACCTGAACGGAAATCGCAAATTCGCATATGTGAAGAACCCTGATGAAAGTCAGTGCCTTGAAGAGATGAGACATACACATTTTGCAAGAGAAGATGCTGGGATCTGACCTAAATCATGTGATACTGTTACTATGTGAATTCTGAATGTCACTATGGTTTCTCAGATGTTGCAATAATTCCTTCCCAAGTTTATGTTCAACTAAGGGAAAACAGTGACCAAACAGTGCCACCACAGACAATATTTACTCCTTCCTTTCCTTATTGGAACTGTTCCTTTGAGTTTCAATTGCAGAACAGGAGAATTCCTGGTTGCTAATCCCTGCAACAAATTGCTTTGGAACTCTCAAGCACAGACATTTACACAGACATAATACTTGATATATGACTAACAGTCACACCTTGTTTAAAATGTTTTGCAACACAACCATAAAACCAAGTAACTTTGAATTAGAGCATTCCCACACATTTTCCTTCAGTTTTCAAAACCCAGTGAGGATGGAAAAGGAATTGTGCAGATAGCTCATCAGACTGTGCTTTTTTTTGATCTTATGCCTGAAGTGTGATACAAGAATATTCAAGAAATATTAATTAGATATTAAACCTAGTATATTTTCCAGAAAATGTTAATGGCTTTGAAACATCATTCATGTTCACAATCAGAAACATTAGCCAAGCCCTTCGAACACTGTTTTTGCTGCAGAAAGTGCTGTTTTGTCAGAACAGATTTTCTACATTCGTTTTGATGAAATGTCACTTGTGCGAGGAAAAAAGCAACAACTTTGCAGTAACATCAGAAAAAACCCCAACATTATAGCAATGTAGGAAACACATGTTGTATTGTTTTGCTTTTCCATTCTGAAATGACTTTTCATTTCAAAATTTCATTTTGTTATATGCTGTCACATTGAACAAAACCTATATTCTTTCATGCTAAACTACAGCAACAAAGAAATAACTTAAAATCTCTAAAAAAGAAAAACTAAATTTTTTTCCCTCAGATGAATGATTACTTTGAAAAATCCTTTACTAGAGACATTCAGAGGCTGACCTGTCCACTGCTTTTCCTGTCTCAGCTCTCTTTCTCAAGTACAGAATACACAACACTGTCATTCTATATCTGTCAGCCACTGTTTCATGGTACAGTAAACAATGTCTCTTCCCCTGCTAGCAAGGGCTAGCAGTGCCCATTCGCAACAGCACACAACACATGTGAAGACCACTCTATTGAGCCCAGGCTCCATTCTCTAGAACCAATTCCCACCTGCTGCTTTGAAGTAAGGATGTTTAGCTTGTTGGAATTCTGTAGAAGTGGCAGAATCCTTGCTGTCTGCTAACAGCCAGGTCCCTATCGTTACTGTTTAGGCCAACCACAGGCTAGTAATACACTTTTAAACGCTTTTATTCAACTCTGATGTAGAGAGCCATCAACAATCCAGCTACTTCTTTCTAAATTATGTATTTATAATATATATGAGGAAGAAACTCATATTTTTGTATAGTATCATAACAGTTACTTTCCACGAATGTATTATGTGTTTTAAATCGACTAAAAGCTACCAAGTCCAGCATTAATTCAAAACTCAGAACCTACCCAAAGTCTATGTTCTCAGCTTCCAGAAAACAGGACCTCTTCTACACATCAATCCTGAATTTTCATGATGACAAAAAACTTTGCTTGTAGTCCCCTTTGCTTTGGTTAGGGAAAACCAAATGTCTGCTTGAGTCCACAGGATCAGTATGTCGGTAGACACCACGCTCTGAATTCAGCTCTGTTCTCCCTCCAGGGGCAACGACTGTGCAGAAATTATCTGACAGAGCAGAAAGCAAAGCCCATTACTGTTTTTACTCACAGTTTGCACATTTAGCTGACTTGTGAAATAATCTTAATGTAAATTCAAGAATAACCACATTTCCCAAAATTGAAATTTGAGTCAGGAAATGAAGTGGTGCAGGTGTGGCGCACACTGCTGCAAGCAGCCTTGGGAAGGGGAAATCCTGACTGAAAGAATTAGCTATTAGAGCCCAGCTGGTGGCTGGTCTTCATTGAGCAAGACTGAAATATAATACTTTATACTGAGATGTTGTTCTATTGTTACATTATGAAGGCACCTCTATGAACCTGATGTGCGGTGAAGTCATTGCTGAACACCTAAAACTCACTGGTAAGTGAGAGATGGCACTCCTCTTCCCTTTCACATCTACTTCCAGTTCTTTCACCAGTCTGCTTGCTAGTAAAGAATGGACCTAATATAAGGAGCTTGCAACTAGGCATTGCCACAGCAGCCAGAGACTGGGAGCCTTGGTCACAATAAAGTTACTAGGAGTATGGATCTCCAGATTTTGCCTGAGCATACACAATTAAAACTGGGTTTAAGGAAAGAGTGGGAGGGTATGAGTGAGTCAAATACCTACAACCCTGAAGGAATATAGAGAAGAGGAAACAGAAGGAACAGCACAGGGATGCTGGAGGAGGTACAAAAGAATGCATAGCTGCTTCTTGGACCTTTGGGATCATTTTGTTCTGGGAAGGTAGATCATATTCCTTCCCTCCTCTACTATGGAGAATTTAAACAATGCTGACAAGAAGGCCCAGCGCTCTGGAACACAATCCATAGAGAGATGTTTATTACCTCAAACACTTGTCATAAACAATAACAATTCCTGGTTTCTAACTGAGATGAGCAACACATGAATCTGCACATCATAAAGACCTTTGGTGCCCCCAGAGGCAGCCAATTCACATGCAACTAATTTTCTCTGGGTAAACTATCTCAAAATAACAGACATTTGACATGAGCAACTTAAACTACCCTGATGAATGTTTTACCTATAGATGCATTTTAATTTGGTAACGAAGCAACTTTGATGCTTGTTTCATACATTTGGAATGATCACTTTTGGAATTTGAATCAGACAACCAAGTCATGTGCAAATTCCCCATCCCAGTTAAGCCTGTCTGGCTCTCTCAAAGTCCACAGAACACAGAAAGCTTTCCTGCTATTGGAAAAGATGGTCTTCAGAGATGTCTCCATTGTGCAATATTGGTATATTAAATGACATGGAGCAAGTGCTACCATCTTTTAACTTTTCAAATACAAGTAATATTTGTGTAGATTCTCATTGCCAGAAATTGTTGTGTTTTCGAAACCTAAAGTTAGTCTTTTGTTACTAGAGAAAAAAATGTATAAACCCAAAAACTAGAGTAAAAGTGTGTTGTGGTGTTTTTTGGTTTGGGTGTGTGTGGTTTTGGGGTGGTTTTTTTGGTTTTGTGTTTTGTTTTGTTTTGTTTTTTTAATCTTGCCACATGAAGCTAAAGAATAGACTTTAAATCGCTGTCTCAATACAAATCTTCCTTTTATCCTGAATCAGAAATGTATGACAGTTAACTGAAAAAAAAGCTGACTCACACATGCTGGTGAAGGTCTCTGAGAAGCACGCACACACCTAAAAGACAACGGTGAACATGAATGGAGGATGCATGCAGCAGTAAGACAGATAGATGCTGCGATTTTTGCCCCAGAACCATCTCAGAGACAGAGAGCTACACAATTACTAGAGCTTACCTCACCCCACAAAGAAATTCCACATCCCACTGACCTACAGATAAGCTACTTTCCCATTTCTATGACTAAGTAGAATCATTTTGGCCTAAACAACAATAATAATAAAGAAAACACAGGATCATCAATCAAGCAATGCAACCATGGATGACAAAAGTAACTCACTGGATATCAGTATCGACTCAATCAGATATTGGAACCCTTGCTTTAATGGACCAAAATGGAAAAATATAGTGCTCCTACATATTGAAACACAAGTGCCTTTGGCTCCTGTAGCACTCAGGTCAGCTTGGAACTGCATTTTAGAAAAGTCAGTTTCAGCTGTCTAATTTTGTCCAATTGCAGCTAGCATTCTGTCAGTCTCTTGACAATCTATTTCCACAGGGTGAGGGGTTTTTAAACCTAAATTAAATTCCTAACTTTCTACTCTTTAATGTGATTGATTTATGCAGTTACACAACAAAGACCATTTTATTATTTGTCCCAGAATGTGCCAACAATTTTTACACATTTTGCAGTGAGTACACATTTTGCTAGTAGTACAGTGCCAGAAACTTAATATTGGAGTTCACTGCCTTTTTCCCGTCAACTCTCATATATATAAACATTCACAGCAGAGTTTGCTCTCAAAACAGATTAAAGAATTTGCCAGATGATGACAATTTATACTGAAGTGCTCCACATAAAACAAGGGGGAACTGTGAGTTCATTCCTGTATATGTGTGTGGGTTTTTGTAAATTCAACTTTTCCACAATATTTTCCCTAGATGTTATCCCACCCTCACATATACTTCAATATGTGTGCCTCTTTATTTCATATAGTCACTCCCATGGGTATACAGATACTCTGCCTGCCCCTTACCTACCCCTATTACAGGCTGAGATATATCTGTCAACTATCCCATTTGCTGTAAGAGCCAGGTGGAGACTCTTTCTTTTCATATTTCATGGATCATGGATCATGCATAAAAACATCATAATGCTTCTGTCCTGTTGCTGATCCACTGCCTGATTCCAGGAGGTCATCACATCTCTGCTGTCATCCTCCTGCTCATACAAAATACCTGTGCCACTTCTGTCTAAACAGTGAAACAATCTCTCCTCAAATTTATTACACTTAAACGAAGTAACAGGAAGACATCACACTTGATTAGTAAACCACAAACAAACTCAATAATCACCTTAGGACTCTGGTTCAACACACTGTCAGAGCAAGCCTGGATGGCTCATCACTGTAGCTTCACTGCTTTCCCCTGTTCAAAGTATGGTCACAGCAGACACCCATATCCATTGCTTCAGGGCTCTGCTGCTGCCTGAATTTCCATTTCAACATAGCTGAATTGCGAAACAAGCCTTAAGGGGGCACCCAGAAGCAGCTCTAGTGTTCCTGAAGAAAATATCCTATCAAGCTGAAGTCTAGGAGATGCAAATCTAGTATGTATCTTTGTTCTCCTGTTGTAACATGAACCCCTTCAGTTTGGCAGGTGAACATATCTCTTACACCAACAGGTTTTACTTGGTTTACTGTGTCCAGCTGTGGGGTAGTAATCCCTTCTCTCCTATACATCAGAGAGTCTTCCAGTGTCTCATGTGGAGGGTTATAACTCAAGACAACTCCACCTGCTTTTATGAGTTTGACAACATTCATTTTTGGGGGAGATGGTTTTCGCACAACCAACATACATACAGGCCTTAAAGTCCCATTCAGTCTGCCTTGAGACCACAGAGTTGATAGAGGACTTGGTGCTCTACCCTGGCAGTTCCCCGACCTAACGAGTAGGGGGAATGTTCTTAAGAACAACATAGGAAAAAAAGCAGAAAGTCAAAAGGAGATTTGACAGAGGTGGGAAAGCTGAGAGATGTTATGGTTAAAATCCAGTAAATCTTTTTATTTCAGGTGTTCCTAGGAAGCCTTTGTTCTCCTCCTCTCTCTTGCTTATGGCAAGGAATGCTGCCAGGGATGTGCTCTTATGAATCACAAGTAACTTACTATTTGAACAGGCACATCAGCTCAAGGACATACAGCAGCAGCAGTGGTCCTAAACTTCAGGCCCCTCCCTTTGGTTCCAACAAGCCAACAGAAGGAGCTATGCGCTTTAATGGAAATCAAACAGAACTCAAATTACTTTGTCCCAGGCAAAGAGTTTTAGGACAATCTTGCTCCATAGGGCTTTCACAGCAGTGTGCAACAGACGATGGGGAACACATTGCCTCTAGTTTCCATTCCACCAGCACATATCCTGGCACTGACAGAAAGCACCAAGCATGCAGGTGCAAGGAAAAGACAGGCTTCAAGTAGAGGGGGAACTGGAGATAGCTAAGGATAGCCCTTCAGTCAGAGATTCAAAGCTCCTGCTGCTCTTATGCCTCTTCAGACTACTTAAGATCTGCAGTGTGGCACACAGTGGTCTCTAAGTAGCGTGGAAAGCCCGAGGATAGGCATGCTTGGGCCTACTATGATTTGGAGTGGATCAGGCTGCACAGCCCTTGATCTAGAGACCATTAGGGTCTAGACCATGGGATAACATGCAGCCTCGAGGCATTGCTGAGATCATTCTGGCATTTCCATTCACAAGGTCAGAGCTCAGTCACAGCCTGCCTGTGTTAAGTCATGCTATAAGTTTTTTGAATCAATGCATTGAAGAGGTGCAATTAAATTATGAGATGAAGGCATAAGGGAAGTGTCCAAATATGCAAAGCCTGCTTAGAGGGTAGCCATGGGGCACAAGTACTGGCTTTGATAAGTACCTGTTATGCCTGTGGACCTAACAGCAAGCCAAATTGAGATTCACTGATCCATTCTGGGAGACAGAGCTATAGCTGTAGCTAGCAATAAAGGTCCCAGTCCTTCCTGCAAATCATACCACCATGGGGCTGGCAATCAGGACAGCCCTTAAATTTCAAAATAAGGAAAATGCACTGACAAGAAGAAAGAATAAATAGTAAGGTGTGGAGAGTAACATGTTATCCAGCAAGCAGCTTATGCAGAAAAAAATCAAACAGAAGTTACTGTAATTGTACCAGAAGTGTAGACACTCCCAGTTTTTGGGAAACAGGGGCAGCATACCTCTAATTAAAAGGCCTCTAAGACACAGATATCAAACACTGAGCAACCACTCTAACAGGACAAAATCAGTAGAACAGAATCACAAAATGTGGGGCTTGAGGCTATTACCTACATTCCCTACAAGCTCTTATCAGCTTCAATTTGCATAGCAATGAATTTGGTGAAATCATAGCAAGAAACAGTTAAAACTACAGTCAGTTTCAAAGCCAGTAGTCGCACATTAGCATATGCTTGCACTCTCTAATATTAGTGTCACAGAGTGCTTACTGAGATATCATTCCATGGAAACACAGGCCATACAGTGTGTGCTAAGCAGGGACACTGTACAGACCATATCAGAGTAGGATGTAGGACAAGGACCCAGGGCAAGATTCAGCAGAAGCAAGAAGCAGACTCCAACCAGCATGGTCATTCAGGAATTACTGATGGAGAAGAGCTGCTCATTTTTATCACTGTAGCATCTACCAACTCCAGAGCTAGGATTCAAGAACCATATCCTAATGCAGTTTTTGTGGTTAATGAAACAACTGACAAGGTTCCAAGTTTATAACAAGAGTAAATTACACATGGCTTGTCAGACTTAATTTTGTGTTACAGCTTTATTAACATGACTCCCCCATAAGTACCATGCATCTTTATAGAGTGCTACCACACGCTCTGCAGCCAGTGCTTTTCATTTCACACATCATAAGTGCACCAGAAAATAAAACAGAAGTTTGGTGTCGAACGGGTCTGTTCCAAACATAGTTTTGACTATGCACATTCTACAGCAACATCCAAAAAGCCTCCATCTTTTGTAGGTATCTCACACCTACAAAAGACCTCAAGCCCGCCTGTTAAAGGAAAAGTGAACAAAGTCTGGTTTTATACCATTCTATGATACCAATCCTGATGCTAGCCCCATGTTGCAAGGGGGACACAGGATTGGAATGGCAATACACGGTCATGTTCTGTGTAGCAGTTGTAGGACAAGTGCATGATTACAAGGAGTCTCTTATTCGGTTGGCTTTATCAAAAACACTGCAATGAGGCACCTACATATAACCCCAACCATGCTCATGCCAGCAGCCCAATGCCTGCAGCTCCTTTACATTTTTTAAAAAGTGAAGTACAGTTCATATCCTACTCATCATAATGGAAATTAACTGCCTACTACTGACATCAGCCAGCAACTGCCTGGCAGTCCATCCACTTGAGAAGTGTGGGAATAGAAGCTGCCAGTGAAGGCTGAAGCAAAACAGTTGTTGAGTACCTCAGCCTTCTCCTTGTCCATTGTTACCAGTTTGCCAGTCGTGTTCACTGGCAAATGAATGCTTTCTTTGACCTTCCTTTTCTGGCTGACACACCTATAGAAGCCCTTATTATTCTCTGTGCCCCTTGCCAAGTTTGGCTTCAGCTGCGCCTTCGCCTTCCTCAGCCCATCCCTACACAATCAGGCATTGTCCCTATATTCTTCCCAGGATACCTGTCCCTGCTTCCACTGCCTATGCATTTCCTTCTTTCCTGTTAGTTTGACCAGCATGTCTTGACTCATCCATGTCTGTCACTTGCCTTCCTTTCCTGATTTCTTACACCTGGGGACTGAGAACTCTTGTGTTCTGTTGAAAGCATCCTTAAAGACACATCAGCTCTGTTCTGCTCCCGTGTCCCTGAGGGCAGTTTCCCAGGAGGTTCTATTGACTAACTCCTTGAACAGCTGCATGTTTGCTTTCCTAAAGTTCAGGATCGTGACTTTACTCTTTGCCTGACCCATACCCCTCAGGACTGTGAACTCCACCAGTGCATGATCACTGCAGCCCAGTCTGCCTTCAATCTTGATGTCTCTGATCAGCTCACTTGTGTTTGTGACTATCAGATCCAGTATTGCATCCCTTCTGGTAGGGCTGTCTACTACCAGGCTTAAGAAGTTATCCTCAACGCAGTCCAGGAGTCTCCTGGATTGCCTACAGCTTGCCATGCTTCTTTTCCACCAGATGTCAAGGTGGTTGAAGTCCCCCAGCAGGATGAGAGCCTGTGATGCCTCCTGTAGCTGAAGTAAGAAGGATTCGTCAACAGGGTCCCCTTGAGCAGGTGGCCTAGTAAACACCAACAACAAGATTCCCTCTTTTGCCTCGGTCTCTAATTCTTACCCATAAACTTTCAACCTGCTTCTAGCTATTCTTCAGACAGCTCATCACAATCTATCCATTTCTTGATGTAGGGGACCACCTCTCCACCTCTCTTTCCTCGCCTGTCCCTTCTGAACAGTCTGTAGCCATTAACAGCAACACTCCAGTAATAGGATTCATCCCACCAAGTTTCAGCAGCTAGGTCATATCTTTCTAGCAGCATGGTGACTTCCAGCTCCTCCTGTTTGTTGCCCACGTTGCATGTGTTGGTGTTGAGGCACTTCAGCTGAGCTGTTGGCCATATCATCTTCCTAGAGGAACATACCTTAATTCCTTTGAAATACTTCACCGGTGTTCCCCTGTTGGCTCCTATTACCTCAGGAGCCCCTGGCTCATCTCCGTAAGCCTTCAAAACTGTGCTCCAATGTACCTAGCATGTCTCAGAGCAACAGGCTGAGGGCCCTCGCTAGCACTCTGTCCCTCTAACCTTGGTGTGTTATCCCACAGCTTGTCACAGGCAAGCCTGATATTATCCCACTCCCCCTTCAAGTCTATTTTAAAGCTCTGTCAATGCACCCTGCTAGCTTGTGAGCAAAGATCCTCTTCCTCCTTTGAGAAAGGTGAATCCCATCCAATGCCAGCAAGCCTGGTGCTGTGTATTATCAAAACCCCCAAAATTTTGGTCGTGACACCAGCCACGGAGCCATGTGTTAATAGATTAGATCTGCCTGTTTCTTTCAATGTTGCTTCTCGCAACTGGAAGGATAGAGGAAAAACTTACCTGTGTTTCAGATTCCCTTACTGACCATCCCAAAGTTCTGAAGTCTCTTTTGATTGCCCCACACGTTGTGGCTTCATTGCCACCCACATTGAAGAGTAATAATGGGTAATAGTCCAAGGGCTGTAGCAGACTAGGAAATTTCCTAGTGATTACTTAACCTGGGCGCCAGGGAGGTAGTGGACTTCCCTAAGAGGTGGGTCTGTCTGGCATATTGGACCCTCTGTTACCCTCAGAAGGGAGTCACCTGCAACTATAACTATAATTGTCAAGGTTGTCGTGATACAGGGGGGTTGGGCTTTCTGACCTTGGCAACACCTCTGGTATAGATGTTGATGTCATCCACATCATCCATTGACTGATCTTCTACATCCAGAGCCTCATACCTGTTGTACAGAAGCACCTGCAAAGGTGAGGTGGGCAAGGAGGGTGTTTGCCTGCCACCCAAAGTGTGGATTTACCTCCGTTCACTCCTTTCCTTTAAGCTACTGCCCTCATCATGGTGGGGGGAGGATATAGGGTCTTCTTGATCTTGAGGTTTTTTTCTGGTGGCTGTTCCTGTTTCTGTCTCAGGGAGGGCAGAGCATGGCTCCACCAGTCCATCTCCTTCTCAGTGTCCCTAATGCTCTTTAACCTAATGCTCTACTTCCTCTCGTAGCTCTGCCACCAGGCTGAGCAGATCGTCCACCTGGTGACACCTCACACAGCTGTTCTCATTACTGCCATCTGTTCCCAGTGACAAGCTCTGGCATGCCCTGCATTCACATTTCAACAAAAGATGAAGGAAGAGCTGAAGAGTGCTGAAAGAATCTTGTGTTCCAGAAAACACAGATTGGAGGGGGTCAGTCATTTAGCTACCTTACCATAGAGCAAGTTATGGGGAGACTTAAAATAAGTACCACCAGGAAATCTGGTTAAGAAAACTTTGGAATACAACACACAAAGGGAATACAACATGCAAAAGGATATTAAGGGCCTGCATCTAGATGTCCACAACTGTAAAATATAAATTTAACTGTCAGTTTTTTCTGTTGAAGTTGTGCTCTGGTTGAATAACAAAAATCACTGTGCTGCTACAAGAATGAAGTGAAATACTTAAAAACAAGTCACATTCCAAGACTTAAAAGAATTTAAGGGAAAATTTAAGCCTACATATATCTGAAGCATCTGCCAATAACGCTTTAATGTTTGAAAATATCTAGAGGACTACTATATGAGACAATACATGGATCAAATGACAAAAGGATCAATAAGACCTGAACCGCATTTCTAAAGCAGGTGTGTTCAAGGCAGACCTCTGTATTACAGAGAGATCCCAACAATAACAGAAAAGCAATCAGGATTTTAAAAATAGTACTACAAAATACTTTTCTTAAGCCCTAGAATAGAATCTTAGAACAAGGTTAATAGAGGAACTTCTAATCAACCCAAAGTGGGGATATAAAACCAAGATGAAATTTACTGTTTAGACCATCAGACTAAATCAGGGTAGAGTAGATGTGGCCTTTTATTTCTAATGAACATAAGAATGTAAAAAAGGTCAGATTTGGTGCTGTCTCTGAAAGTGTTACCTTGTTACCATCAAGTATTACCATCATTCGAGCAGTAAAATATGTCTCCAAAACAGACCTATGAAGAAACCATGTAAAAGCCAAACAGTCAGGAGTAATGCTAGTAAAAAAGGCAGGTAGGCCTGTGTCTCACACCTATTTGGAAGGGTAGGATCCACATCAGACCATATCCTGTAAGAAGGAAAGAAAGGAAACAAATATATTTGTAATTGTACAGCCTATATTAGGGTCAATGGGCTTCTTGTTCCTCCACATGGAAAATCTGGAAACTTTTCCTCTGCTGGAAATGCAAGTGAGCTTATGTCCCTGCCCATGGCAGAAGGGTTGGACTAGATGATCTTTGAAGGTCCCTTCCAACCCAAACCTTTCTATGATTCTGTTCTATGATATGTCAAAGCCAACATCTGCAACTTACCCTGATTAGCCTATGGTAAGTGAGGCAAGTTCAAAGCAGCACTAAGACTGGAACAATGCTCATTTCCTAATTCTGTAGATCTTTCATCCTTGATCCTAGGCTTTTTACTTTTAAGAACTGTAGCAATACTGTACAGGTCTACCACAGTAAACCACACAAAGCCTTCCTTCCATGTATGAAGTAAAAGGAATAAAATCCCCAAACAATACAGTTGCTTATTCAGACTAAAGCAGAAGCAGTAGGAGTGTTTCAAATCAGAATCAGTAAAAAAACCCAACTGAGTTCATTTATTTAAATGGGCACCAAATGAAGACCAAAAATCTGTTGAAATCCCCAAACTGCAAGGTCCTAATTCAGTGACTGTCATTATACCTCATGCAGACAGTCTCAAACTCTCTGGGTGCCCTTCTGAGCTGAACCAGTGCAGCAACAGACTGGATCATTTTCTCTTCTTGCACCAGAGACATTATGGCTTATAAATGGCATTTATTATATTTTACTGATAAGTACTTACTTCAGTGAAAGAGAATAGTCATGCTTGCTTGTTTGACTATTTCTTACAAGGTAGCTACACTCTTTACATAAACGTAACAGGTTTTCTGCATCTGTCCGACTGATTGCTCCATGATACCATCTAGGAAAAAGCAGAGAGATTAATACACACACATATTCCAACTCATATTACTTTCATGACTTCATTTTTTAAAGGTATGAATAATGGTTAATATCACATGGATATCTTTAAGATCTAACATATTATAGATAAAAAACACATTGCCTGCATTACCTGAAGTTAACTTTACAACTTATGGAGGCCTGTAGTTCCTGTCAGCTGAAGGAAAAAACTTAGGTAAGGAGAACATGCAACATGATTGGTGTATTTATGTAAGAAAGTCCCACTCAGAGTAACATGTTATCTATCTTGCAAGCAGTAGATCCACAATATACATGCCTGTGATATATCAGTATTTTAACTAATATACAAAAGAACAAAAAGAAACAAAGTAAAGAAAATGAAAATCACATCTGAAGAATAAGAACAGTAAATAGTAGAAAAGACTTGCTAAAATAAATCTTTGAGAAAGGAGAAAACTGATAAAGTGAGAAGATCTATAACAAAAACACTTGTTCTGAACACATCTGCGTGACAACTGAGAGCACTTTAAGTAAATCTCTGGTGGATCTGTGGAGTGGGTGTGATCAATTTAGAGAAGAAAGGAAATGGGGAGAGGAGAGGTAGGTCCTTCACTAAACTGAACACTGCAAACAAGGAACCTCCTCAGCACATGCTGCTCTGTATCAGCAGTCCAGTAGTAAACGCTTTGACCCTTCCCCCAAGTTCCCCGAGCAATGTAATGTGCCTGGCCCTCCAACGAGTCAATCACATCTCTAAGGAAGATCTCTCCCTTCCTGCAACTGCCAGATGCAGTTTGAAGCACAATGTGACACTACCACACCTGCCTAAGCAGGATAATGCATACACCAGAAGTGCTCTCTGTCTATAATTACCAGAACAGTCACTGGCCTTGTGCAAAAAAGCTTTCTTCCTTTTGTTCTAGTTTTATTTTTCTGGTGAACTTACTTTGAGGGAGATGTTCCAACTAAAAGGTAAGTGAATAAGGATGAAAGAGATCCCTTTGACAGAAGTCATGTTCTTACCTACCTTGTGATGATGTCAGGTCCATTGTTAAATCTGATGAACGTACTAAACAAAAGTTGGTGCTCAAGTTAAAAATTCACTGTGTGCCTGGTTACAACCAAAGACTGCATTAGAGAAAGCTAAAAGGAGGGTTATACTATTGCATATTCAAGGCAGACTAGAAAGGAAGGCCCTGACAGCTCCATCACTTCACAAATAAAATTGAGGCACAGATGCAAATGTTTTCAGGCAGCATTCTCCCTATCCCCCATTAGATGTTCACTGCTGAAGAATATTTCTCAACAAGCAATTTAATGACTAAGCTGTCTTCTGAGTGTAAGGGAAGAGTATTAACACTAAGTGTAAATCAGAAAACAGATTTGGGAGACTCTGAAAATTATTCCTATTAGCTACCTGAAAAGGCCAAACGAAACCAAAATAAAGTATGACCTAGCCAAAACCAGGGAGATAGCCTGGACTCTGATATTCAGAGGGGAGTATTTCATGTATTCTTCAGATCTGGTGTTCCCCAGCTGGCAGAAAGGTTTGTGAAAAAAGAATGCAGGGCTGGTTCCAGGAAGCAAAACCTGCTTTTAAAACAGTTAGAAAACCAGCAAAGTAGGAAGACAACTGCTGATGGGAGAACGTCTGATTCAACAGTGATGCCTGGAAGCTGTTTTGGCTACAGCTGACAGAAAACAGCAACATCCAGATCTGTAATTGCCTGTGAATCATATGCCCATGTAAATGGGACACTCAGATTGCTTCTGCTCCAGCTAGCTAGAGAGATAAGCATAGTGCAATGATCAGCTTAAAGTTCCTGACTAATTTGCTGTTTCAACTGTAGTGGGGCTGTTTGGCCTGGGTGTGTCTATTTTTTATATGTCAACATGTAGGTATTTGTGCAGAAAGGTCAAAGATTCAAATGTCAGTGAAGTGATCACAAAATAGTGAAATGACAACTTGTAAAAGATACCAATGCAAAAGCATGGGACATAAAACCTGAAGACATGCACGTCTTCTAACATATCTGGAAAACATAGGCACACAATGTAAACCTGAAAGCAAAACTCAAAACACAATCACACACTTTGACCTTTATCAGGATGTCCTCCCTGGATTCAAAGCATCCTGATTGTGGTTTATAGAACATTCCTCCTGATGTCCCTTACTTTCTCAAGGGTCTGCATAGCTTCACTGAAGACAGGACAGCTACATCAATTATACAGTAAGTACAACCAGTTTTTATAACTCATATAATGCACAGTACTACTCTGTTTCTGAATTGGTCAGAGCAAACCAGGAAGTCACCAGTTCTTGTTTATAAGGCTGGTAAGACAGCCTTTCAGTAAGACAATGGAAACAGCAGAACACACTTTCTTCTTTTCATTGTTACTGAGGAAATGGAACAAATTAATTCAGTTCCCCTGGGTCCATGAGTTATTAAGTTCATAGTTACAGATTCCTCAATCACAAGCAACTATAAGTATTTTCTTGATATATTATCACATCTTGGTATCTCTGCCTGTTTGGGAAATCTCCTAACCTACCTATTAGAAATCCACTTGTCCATTTGCATGCTTCCTTTCCTCCAGATCTTGTACTCCTCTCTACAAAAACAGACTCCATTTTTGTAGAGAAAGAAGGAATGGCTTGGCATGCACTGTGGCGAGGTCTTACGCTACTAAAACTTGAACAGTTTGAATGATTAGGAATAATCTAAGGTACAACAAATCTAACCACTTCAATTTTCTGACACATTACCGGTAACTGTGCATTCATTTCAGGTTTGATCCTGCATAATGAAGAATCAAAAAGAATCTCATGTGATTAACACTTGAATAATTAAACAACTGAAAACTAGCTCTGCAGTTTTCAGTTGTTATTATCAATTGCAGTTATATATAACTGCAGTTATACTAAAAGAAAGAACTACACAACAATGCATTTATGACTCAAAAGTTAATTGACAGATGCTCAACTTCGTGTAGTATTTTAAATGTATTTTTGAGGGGTATCGTGGGCGGGAACTACCCAAACTCAAGGACCAAATTTTACAGTCAAATTTATAGCCTTTTAGTCATTTACCTAACAGTGTCAGTGAGTGATTTCACGATAGTGGTTGCTACTTCCTCTGTTGGAGATGTCTACAATCTATCAATAAGCAGATGGTTCAAAGGTTGAGGGTGATTAGATGGAATATGACACCTTGTGGAGGACATTATTTTCTGTTTCAAGCTTAAGTCTCCAAATATTGCATGTAAAAATAGAATGTCAAATGAAAAGAAATTTCTGGAACTGCGTTCTCTCAGATGCAATTAACAGAGGGGGTTCTCTCCTACTGAGGATCTGAAGTGCAAAAGGATTGCTATAGGTCCCAATACTGCTACCATTGAGGAACAAAGTATTCTCACAAAGAGCACACTCACATCCATGCTAAATTATGCCCTCACTCTCCTATGAAAATAAATTCTGCATCTAATGACAGTGTTTGGAGTGGGACTGTCTTCAAGGATTCAAGACATAGCTTCCTCACTTTACTGTGAAACCATTGGACTTCTCAGTGCTCACAAATATCAGCGTAACCTGTGTAAATTGTTCCACAAGATGATTTTTTTTCTTTACGTAACAGTGGATTCTGGCCCCTTCTATGAGGCTGCACCTTTGGTATGACACAGGACAGGGAGTCATTCCATCACACAAGCCAAGACTGTCTGAATGCTTCCAGGAAGGGTAACAATGAGGCAGGACAGAGGCCACCCTTGTGAATACCAGACATTCACTCCAGGGAATTCCCCCAGAACTTGAGTCTGGAGCTGACAAAACTGCCTCTAAATACCAACCTCAAGTTTGACACCACCAGCATAGAAATAACAGTCTCTTTTCTGAAAGCTTTCTAAGTGGTCTTATCAGTCTCTCCGTGGAGTAGTAGTACAGCCAGATGCAAGGCACATCTGAAGTACTAGAAACATGCTATGCAGCCACAAATATATGGAATTTGTGTGGCTTTAAAGCACAATTTGTATATATGCGAGAGACATCTGTTTTTCCTAATGCAATGTAATCAAACATGGTTAAAAGTGGAATAACCGCGCATACTTGGCAGATGAAATTCACTGTTTCTGAGAGGAGTTTTCTGTTTAAGTCTATTTTGTTCCCCGTGAAAGTTACTTACACTTTGCAGCATTAAGAAGAATAGGTTTTTGTGAGCACTAACACAGGGGATACTGAGGAGGAGGGGCTGGACAGCAGGATCTGGGACACTTGCTGCTCCTGTAAGTGGGGAGGCAAAGAGCTAGAGAGCAATTACTGTGCTTACTTACATCTGCTTTTCCAGTTGAATAGTTGGATCTATTCTCTCTCCCAGGATCCCACAAAATTCTGGACTGCCATGTTTGATGGGTTTAAAGCCTCCTTGAGGTGCTCTTAACTGCCTGCGCTGGTCATTTGAGGGAGAAGGAGATGCTTGCCGTTTCTCATTTCCACTAAATTGGGCTGCAAAACACACAATAATTAACCTCTCCAAGCAAGGTTAACAAGGACCAAAATAGTTGTAGCACTTAAGAGAGGTTCCACACTTCCCAGGGAGAATAAACATGCATCCACTAGCATGGATGTAGTGGTTTATCTACAAAGATATAGATATCATGTAAAGGTCTTTCTAACTATGCAGAATACAGTCCTAAAACTACCTTGCTTTTCTAGTAACAAAATGCACACTCTTCTAAACTTTGTTACAGTAACTAATGCTTAACAGTCAATACTTTCTTCCCCAAGAGATGATACTGTTAAACAAGTAACAGTAACAAAGATAGGCTTTCAGTCACTTGTTATAATTACAATAACAAACAAGCGAGAATGTTAAGTATCCAGCTTGCCCCAGTTTATGTGGAATCATCCTAACAGTGATCAGGGTGCAAATCCAGATAGATAAGACCCATCTATCCACATCAGAAATACTGCAGCAATGAATTAAAAGTGTATCCACTCATACAATGCTGGCACAAAGCTTTGTCTTGAAACAGTAGGGTACAGAGTGATGAAAAGGGAAAATGGCATGTTAGTTTTTCTCACAAACCATATTATTCCAAGAAAAGCAACACAACTTAATTTGCAAAGGTGTAATTTCTTAGAGCACTGCAACATCTGTGGCAAAACACATACTAATGATGTCAGCATCCTCATTCTACATTTACAGATTCTACATAACTATAATTTCAAAAAATTAAAGGAATGGGCAAAAGTATTAAATGTGAAGTATGCATGGCAGAAATATGCTCGTTATTAAAATGGAAACTCAGATTTAACCTCATTACTGGATAATGAAAGCTGATTAGCATAACAAGGAGAAACATCACATGTGTGTACTTGCCAGTGGCATATAGGAAGAGCGCTATTATTTCAACTGAAAAAAAAAGAAAAAAGCTGGATGTAATTTGGGAACTCTATGAATATTGGTAAAGTTAATGTCAGCTTCTGACCAAGAAGCATCTTTCAGACACCAAAAAAATCAGTTCACAAAACAAACACAAAACTCAGTTCTGAGTGTAAACTGCAATATCTTCATGTGATGGTTAGAAGTAGGTTCTCAAAAAATAGCACAAAGTTAAATTTCATATGCTTTTGAATGTTTTCTCTGACTGAAAAACTCAGGCATGTCTCTGGACTCCTGTCTTTTTTTGTGTGTGTGTGTGAATTAAATTGGTAGGAAGAAGCAGTCTGAAAAAGATATCCAGGCAGATTAAACTGACAAGCATGATACCCAGTCAGGCACCAACTCACACAATGCTGTTATCAGGACTGACTTTCAGCTGCTATAAATCCCCTCTTAACCAAAGCTGTCATATATACGGGGAAGGTTCAGAAGCTCAATTCCATGCAGCTGCGAGTGTAATGTTTTTTATTGATATGGTACTTCTGGTTACATAGCCATTACAGATATGAAAGTGACTGCTTACCTGACCCCTCCTCACTCTCCATGTGGCCTGTCTTTCTCTGCCCTGTATCTGGTGCCGTATCCCTCTGGTGGTGGCATGCCAGAACTCCCCTGCTTTAAGTCCCTCGGGGTCCTAGGCATCAGCTGTCTATGCAACAGCAATTGCAGCCAGCAGAGGTGATCAAGTTTGGCATCTACAGATCCTCCTTCAAGGAGTCCATGATCAGTCCAGAAGACTACTACCTCTTCATAACAGAGTGCCACTTATTTCATAAAGCAATACTAAGCTGGGGTCTACAGACTTCACATTCATTTCCTTTACCCAAAATTTTGCTACCTCCTCATGACAGCCTGGAAAGGCCTGATTTCTCAAACATTCAAATGCAAGCCCATGTCAGCCTGATGTAACTGAATGGCCTCTTCAGGGTTGCTACTACCAGCTAGATTTATGTACCAGAAAGCTACTTTATTCCTGTTACTTTGCTAACCCCAGCTCTTCTGGGCAAACTAGTTTGCCCAGCTCAGCAGAAGGTCTAACAAGACCTGCCCACTTCCCATAAAAGTAATTAAAACAACATTTCAGCTTCAGCTGTACAGCCTCCAATGAAAAAAACCCAAATTTGTTTGTGAAAGAACTAAACCTGCAGTCAAAATGCTCCAGTTCAGCTCTGCTACATACAGACACATCTTTCAGCACTGCAGTCAAGAGCAGAAGTCCCTGAGGAATCCTTGCTCCACAAGTGTCAGCATGACACCAGCCCCCCCAGTTCCACGCTTAGGAGCCACAGTGCAGACATGCTTCCCTCAACTGGAGCAGACTTCACAGCTTGTGCATACTTTCAGTCTGGCACATCTCAGGCTCCAGTGTGGATATCTATGCTTCAGCAATAAATCTTGAAATCTTGGCAGAGGAACAAATGTTTTCCTTAAAAGTCTTGCATGAGTAATTAACTTCATGATAAGTCTAGTGATGCTTGCCATTTTGGTTGTTTCCTAGGTCTATCACCTGACAAATCAAAAACATTTGCTGAATAAGTCTGTGTCTGCACTTCTCATTGCAAATGTCTGTTGTTCCCTTCAGATGAATCTCTCAAAATAGGAAAGTTTTAGCAGATGGTCACTTCAGGTTCACAGCTTCCACAACTCCAAGTAGTTGGGGGATGATAGTTGTGGGACTGTAAAGCCGGACTTGCCCGTTGCTAGAATTTCTAATACCATTAGACCAACATTGTGGTCTTTGGAGAAATCCATCTCAGCTAAGAACTGAAAAAAAACCCCACCTGGTCTAGCTACATTAGCTAGCTACATTACAGAACCACAGCACACAGTCAGTCAGAAAAGCACTTCACACATCTCAGCAGAGGGTCAATGCTTCTCCACTGCAAACTTTCCACTGTTTCAGACTTAGAAGTTGGACCTCTTCTTTCATTATTTTAAACATTTATAATTTCTAGGAGTTACATTAAGTATAGAGACACCAGATGAGACAGCAGCTTGAAGCTATGCTTGCAGCCAATCCTTACACCTTCCTTCAAAACAAATAACCAGGTACCCAAGACATATTAAGTTATAATGCAACCAAAGAATTCTAATTAATCCTCAAAAATGTTTACTCTCTTACCGTAAAAAGCAGAACTCTGCATGCTGAACCCATAAGGAATTCAACCATATCATACTTTTTATTTAACATTTTTAGTCTGTTACTTTTGTAAAGCAATCTTTTATTTTACTGTGCTTTCATAAGAGTTAAACTACATAATGCTTACAAGAATACTTACACATGGCCAGTCATAAAATCTCATACTGGATGGATTGTGCCTTCTTAATTTACAGTCACATATAGACAAACTAAAAACTATACAGATAAGAAAAAAATTGACAAAACTATGATTTTTTTTAAAATCAACACTCAAAAAAACTATTTCAGAGTTTACTTGATAAATACCAAAAAAGTGGGCATGAAGAGTATTACAGAGCTGAAAGACATTACAAACACCAAATGAGTTATGCACTAAAAGGTATGCAGTAGAAACTAATAAATTTATTCTCTGGATTCAATGAATTAAAGATCAGCCATTTCATATAGTACATACAACACACGAATACATAAGCACACATATGACTCAAGACAATAAGTTTTAAAATTAATAATCCCATTTCTCAGTGTTGCTAAACAATGAAGTTTCTGGTTTAGATATTTTGCATACTTTGAAAGAAAAATGACTTCTGGGTAGCACACAATCACCATCCTTGTATGGGAAGCTCACAATAACTAATATTACTCTTAGCCTTTGGAAAATTATCAAAAACTAGTATGCAAGGAAAAACTTGACTCATAGAATCTCTGTGTTACACTAAACCACAGAAACAAGTTACAAAAAGATAAATAGCCCTAAAGAATTCCACCTCTGAAGACTTAAATGTCACCTGCTCAAGCATTTGTTCCTCCTTGCCCTTTTATGCAGTCCAAGGGTTTTACTTATCCTCTCACCTTCAAACAAAATATTCTTTGCTCAAAAGTAGCTCTAACATCAAACTGTCCAAGAACACATGCAACAATGGCTGAACATGCCTCCGGCCAAGCAAACACTGGATAGGTTGGCAAAAAAATAACTGGAAGCCTTTCAGATAACACAGTCAGCAAGAATTAACTGCTCAGCTTCCTTGCAGGAGCTCTTCCAACAGCAATCTGTAGTCACTGTAGCCCAGACATTCCCCTGGCATCTGGCCTGGTCCAAAGGGCTAGAAGGATGGGGATGAATAAGGAAGCACACCATCCTCTTCCTTGTGAGCAGAAATGCACACACAGCTAACAGGAGAGGGCCTTGGTTGATAGGGAGCAGGTGTCTGAAGGTAGGAGAAGTCCCAAGGACATGTAAGAAGGTAACAGAGTGGGACCAGGTGTCAGGTAGGAGGATGAATGAGAGAGTCTAGACGTAGATGCAGTTCTGTAGGACAAAAGAATGGGGGAAAGAAGACCACAAATGAAACAAAGATGGGCAAGATGCAGACATGGTGGCAGACAGAAAACAGTGGAAAACTATCCAGAATCGGGAATGGAGAATAGAGAAATTTCCTGGAAAATAATGCAGAGAGCAGCCTAAGACCCACTGCAAATCCACTGCTTATGGCTCTCCACAGCCCCTACATGTGGGTAGCTTGTGGATCCTTCCAGGTAGCAGACACCCTACCTCTACAAGAGAGTTACTGTGGACCATGCTGCTGTGTAGTAATGCTCACCTGTCAGGAGATGGAAGCTACACATAGGCTCTAGGCAAAGACAGCACTGCTGCCATCACAGGAACACATGAAAAGGCACAGAAGTATCTACTGAAGTGGGGCAGACACCAATGCCATCACATAAACCCAGACCAGAAGGCTTTACACACATATGCCAGACTGATATTCAGCAACTGCAAAACAGCCATTGTGGCATTGGAAATCTGGTGATGCACATACCAGTTAATTAGCCTACTTTGACACACAATAGATATGCCAAATCATAGCCAGGATCTCACAGCCAGGCAATCTCCCAGCACAAGTCTTGCAAGCATTTTAATTGGTCCAGCAAAGCGGATGAGTCAGCTCAGGCAAGCCTGAACCAAAGCCTGCTTCCACCAGGCAGAGCTCAGCAGCAGAACTGTATATCCTACTAGAAGCCACACGAGCAGGTTAGACTTTTGTGTTGGAGTTCATCTGTAGGGAGAGAGACTGCAGAGACAGAGAGTAGAACTGGATGCTGGTTTAGATCCAGGCTTGAAAGAACTATCAGCGTATGCTTAATGGGAAAGTGACTGAGCCTGGAACTCTTCAAGATTATTAACAGCTCACATGCCAGAGCAAACCATGATCCTAGGAAGTGGAAATCAGTTTCCTCTAACTTTCTCTTCTGTTCCATAGGAGCCCAACAAGAGGAAGGGGATGCTGAGCAAGAGGTTTCTTTTTAAGCAGCTGCTTCAGGTTCATCCATGTGTCTCTTGCTCTCACCCACATTTCACAGGATGAATACTGCAGACATCAGCTTGACTTGGAAACAAACCCACATCAACCACAACCTAAACATGTAAGAACAAATGAAGCAGAGAGGAAGAATCACTGTCACAACAGATCACCACTTCTCTACCCCACTGTGCTAGAAAAGAAATACATTTCTGTCACCCACATCTGCCTACCTGTTAGGTCAGAAACACCCAGGAATGGTATTGTCAGGCTCTCTTCACAGAACAGTAGTTGTGCTGTGGAGAGAAGTCACTTCTCATTTCTGTAGTGTGGCAATATCAGGGCACACAGAATTGCAAAATCACAGAATAATTCAGGTGGAAAGGAATCATGGGAGGTGTCTAGTCCAACCTGCTCAAGGCAGGGTCTGCTATGTGATAGATCAGGTTGTTCAGAACTTTATCCAGTCATCCCTCCACATAGGATGAAAAAAATCTAAAGACGGAGACTGCAAAAGCTCCCTGAACAATTGGTTCTAATGCTTGACTGTCCTTGCAGAGAAAATTTTTTTCCCCACATTGAGTCAGAACCTCTCCTGATTGAATTTAAGTCTCATCTTCCCATCACACACCTGATCATTTGTGAAGAACCTGGCTCCATCTTCTTGAAGGTCTCCTCACAGGCATTGGAAAGTTGCTGTTACATCCCCCAAAGCTTTCTCTTCTCCAGGCTAAGCAAGCCTAGTTCTCTCAGCATCTCCTCACAAGTCGTGTGCTGCAGTTTCCCATCATTTTGGTGGCTCTCTGCTGACATCAAAATTTATCAACATCCTTCTTGCATCAGAATACTGAACACAGCATTACACATGTTTTCCAAGAAATGTGAAGTAAAGAGGAACAGTCACTTTGCTTGATCTACTGGCTATGTTCCTGTTCACACAGGCCAGGATGCTGCTAGTCTTCATCACTGCTAGGGAGCACTGCTAGCCACGTTTCGTTCACTCTCCCCCAGGACTCCTTAAGCTCCTTCCAGCAGAGCTGTAACCCAGCAAGTCAGCCAGTCCTTGGTCCCTATCATTGCAAGGGATGCTCCAGATGCAAGTCTTGGATTTTGTCTTGGTTGGATTTTGTAAGGCCATTTCTTCAGCCTGTCCAGGTTGCTCTGGATGGCAGGTCTGCACACACACAACCTCCCTTGCATTTGATATCATTCCAAACTTCATGAGGTGCATTTCCTCTCTTCCTTATCTGGGTTACTGATAAAGATGCTGAACAGGAAGGGTTCCAGAACAGATCCCCTGAGGAATCACACTTGTAACTAGACTCCAGGAAGAGTATGAATGACTAATCCCTACCCTTTGAGGTCAATGACCCTGACAGGTTTTCATGCATCTAGTAGTCCACTCATCTAGGCTACAGCATTCCAAAGCAGGTAACACAGCTGATGCCACAGCACAACATGCTGAAGGCTAAAATCAACACAGATGACATCTTCTGCTGTCCTTCCATTAACAGATCTAGCAGTTTCAATGCAAACAAGTTTGTGAAGCAGGATTTACCCAGGGTAAATGCACACTGACTACTAATCATTACTCTTAGGTTTCTTCCATGCTCCCTCTGAGAGCCACATCTCTCTTCTTCCCTCCTCATCCCCACAATCATCACCACACACAACTCTTCCAACCTTTCTGCCAAGCTGACTCTTAAAAAGGAAGGGGAACAACCCTGCTCCTGGACACAGGGAGCATGCACTCACTACAGCATGCCATTGAGGGGAAAATCACAGAGCATGTAGGACACTAGCATCTCAGAAGAGCATCCTGGAACCTGATCAGATCAACTGACCAGCTAGGCTTTGCTGGACACACAGAGGCTCTACAAAAGAAAAAGCCTTGGCCTCTGGAATCACATCCTCACTGAATGAAGCCCCCTCAGCCATTTCTGCAAAGCATCAGAAAGGAAAAAAAAAGAGCAGTGTAACCAACACCAATCAGACAAAAACCAGTTTGTGTCAGATCTCCCTGACAGACAAGTTCTGATGTGGGAGAACTTCAGCAGTTCAAAAGGATTAGTCTGAAAACAAGTTCTACATATCCATAGGAATGCTTGCAATTCTAATGAAAATACTCCAAATACCAAGAAACTCATCACTGAGTAGAAGGCATGTTACTGCATGCATGTTACACAGCTTTTTTTGTCCTGGCCCTTTAAGAATTATCCCACAATTTAAGGATCTTGCAAAGCAGTTGCCTCATCATAGAACCATTCAACAACAAACACTATCTACATCGCATCCATTAAAATGGGGGTAGGGGCAAGGAGTGGGAGAAACAGAAGTTTTACTAAAATGCACCGAGTGGTGACATGGTTGACAACAGGCCAGTTGAAGCACCAAACAAAAAGTGCCATATTCCACATTTCTGCAGCAGTTAAAGATTTAAGACTACTCACGTTTGCTTTTCGGAGACTTCTACACACACATACATACACACCAAAAAAGCAGAAATACTTGAATTCTCCCAAAGGCAAGTACATATGTCATGAGTGTGAGAAAGGATTTCCTGGTTGGGATCTAGGAATCCTACCTGCCAGAGCTGGGATGGTGACTTTGTTCCACTCCCATGGCTGATCATACTCATCTGCAGGCCTGTCATCATCCTGTGGTAATTTGCTTTCTTGTAAATGGTGACTCACCACACTTTCAGAATCAGATTCCACACCTCTGCCTTCTGGTTCATAGGGTGTGTCATAGAGCTGCATGTTTTTTTGATGGGATTTCATGCCTTCCTGCTTCTGAAACTCTGTTGGCAAGAAAGAAAATTCCATCAGCATCACTATTAACCATGCCTTATCATCACAGTCAATAATTTTAAAGCATTCAACTTCCATCCATTCTTTAATAGCCACAGAATTATACAGATTGCAAGCTCGTACAGGACTTCTAAACTTTACCAGCTAACAACCACAGCACAAACAGTCTCATGCCTCCACTAGCACTCCCCAGCTTGCACGGAGCCAGATTACATGAAGCACACAATCCCTGTCAGCCTGTGTCAAGCAGACTTACAAGCAACTATACATAAATTCCCCAAACCACTGAAATTTGTTTATGCAGTTAACTCTTCAAGAGGAGATCATTCAGAAGTGCAATTTGAAGATACAAAGATCACAAAAAATAAAGCCCACAGTATAATTATATATGCTGATAAAAAAAAATTCTCTGCAGTTACCTCTACAAAATATCAGCAGAAAATGAGCTGGGACTAGAGTAAGAACACTGAACAAAAGCATTCGTAACTAGAGCTTAGCTCACATTGTATTAAAGAACATGTATTTCTTTAAATTAACACTGATCTTATAAAAAACCAAACATGCTGAAGCTTCACAGAAAGGAACAGTGTACGGCACTCCTGATTACAGAAAACCAAAACCTGGGCTCTCTTAGGAGGAGCACATCTAGCAAATCAAGGGGCAAGCTGTCATGCCTTCACTGTTGGCCACAAGGAGGCTACACCCACCAACAGGTGGGTCCTACTGTGTACAGTCTGCACACTCCCTACAAGGAGTGTGCAAGGAGCGAGCTAGTTCACAAAAATAGAAAGGACCCAGTGCAGAACTACCAAGATAGCAGGTCCTGGAGCCTATAACAGGGAGAGATGGTTTTGGTTAGTCTGATGAGGTGAAGGTCAAGGGGGATGTAACAGCAGCTCTCAGCTGCCTGAAGGGCAGTCAGAGCCAAACCCTTCTCGGGCAGTGTCAGAAGATGCAATAAGGAGAAAGAGACACAAAAGGTAGCTTGTGAGATGCAAGTGGAACATTGGGGGAACCTTCTTTCCCTGGTGTGTAGTGCAGTCCTAGGACAGGTGACCAGGTCATGGGAGGGGTCTCCATTCTTTGGAGTCTGCAGAGCCTTGGCAAAGTCAGGGTCACTCCATCTACTGATACAAAACTGGATGGAGTAGGTGATAGACCATATGGCTGTGCTGCCATTCAGAGTGACCTGGAGATGCTGGAAAATTGCAGGCTAACTGGAGGGAAAGCAGCTCAGCGGAGAAGGACTTTTAGGTCCTGTATGACAGCAAGTTGAACATGACCCAGCAATGCACCCTCATGGTAAAGAGGGCCAATACTAATCTCGGCTGCATTAGGAGGAGTGTTGAAAGCAGGTCAAGGGAGGTGATACTTCCATTCTACCTAGCACTGGTGAGGCCTCATCTGGACTGCTGGATCCAGCTCTCAAGAAAGACATAGATATACTAAAGTCCAGCAAAGGGCCATGAAGCTGATAAAGGGACTGGAGCATTTTTCATATGAAGAAAGGCTGCGAGAGCTGGGACTGGTCAGCCTGGAGAAGACAAGTGTCAGTGGGGACCTTATCAATGCATATAAATACCTGATGGAAGAGAGTGAAGATGGAGCCAGACTTTTATTGGGAGTGCCCGGTGACAGGACAAGAGGCAATAGGCACAAATCAAAATACATCAAATTCCATCTGAACACAAGAAAACACGTTTTTATTGTGTTAATGGTCAAACACTGAAACAAGTTGCCCTGAGAGGCTGTAGAGTCTCCATCTGTGGAGATATTCAAGACTTGACTAGACACAGTCATGGGCATCATGCTTAAATAGTGTTAGATGATATCAAGACGCCCCTTCCAACCTCAGCTGTTCTGTGATTATCCTGACCGCTGCAAGGACAAAATAACAATTTCATTAACTGTAGCAAATTGAAAAGTTAGTTAACAAAAAGATTCAGGGAGAAGGGACAGAACTTTTTAACTTACAAATGAAGTAAAGATTTAGAGCAATACCCTCAATTACTATAATAAAAGCCATTCATCAATTCATCTATCAGCAAGAATATTATAACCACGTAATTGCTCCAAACCATTTCAAAAGTACTGTGAAATACCTACAATATGACAGTGTCTTTATTTCTTGGAAAAAAAATATTAAGTTTACACTGAAGGACTTGATGGGTGGGGTCCAAAGTGGCAATGCTAATGCCATCACACTCAACAGGGGAATGAGCCAGGCCAACCAGAGCAGTGACAAATTAGCTGCCTCCCAAGATGAGAGCCAGAAAGCCAACCACCACACAGGTGTGTATGGCTATGGTGGACCCTCTTGCACCCCTCCAGGAAAAATTCCGAGCTCACTTACCTCTCTGAAATGCTTGTACACCAACACACGCAGCTTGGGGAATAAACAGGAAAAACTAGAGGTCTGTGTGCGGTCACAGGTTACAGAGACATGGTGGGATAGCTCACATGACTGGAATGCTGTCGTGGATGGCTACATACTTTTTAGGAAAGACAGTCCAGCAAGGTGAGGTGGTGGAGTTGCTCTCTACATGAGAGCACAACTGGAATGTATCGAGCTCCCCCTAGGCGTGGATGAAGAACGAGTTGAGATCTTATGGGTAAGGATTCAGGGGCAGGTGACTATGGGTGACACTGTTATGGATGTTTACTACAGGCCACCTGATCAGGAAGAGGAAGTCAAGAAAATTAGGGATCCATCATCAAGAAAACAGAACAGCTATGCAGCCAACAAAAGGAAACTTTGAAGACCACTTGCTTACAGAACCCAAGAGATGAGCTTCTACAGCTTTCCTTCCGAGAGGATTTCTTCTACAATGATGCCAACAGATATTTCCTTCATCTCAAACTAAAGCATGCAGTAACAAGAGGTCAAACAATGTAGTTGCACTCTTAAAAAAAAAAAAAAAGTTTTTACTCATCACATATGTCAGATTCCAAAATGTACTGGCCCACACAAATCAGGTAAAACTGTGATAAAACACACCCATCTCCATTGCAGCTACAGATTTCAGGGCTAGTGCAGGACTTAAAATGACAGTCCTACCAGCTCCTCAGCTGCTTTCTCTACCACCAAAGCTTTATCCTAGTGACCCAAATCCGACTATGAAGGTAACATGCTGGAAACAGTATTGCCATGCAAGGCCAACTTTTGAAAAGCTACCACTAAAATTGACTTCTAAGCAAAGTACAAGGGTTATCAACACCCTTTGTACCTGAGAAGCCCAAGAGCAGAACTCAGGACAGATGACAGAATTCTACTGCTGGGATTTTACACAGGACATTTAGTTGCAGTCATCTCCATTCAACAATACAGTTGAATACAGTCATACTGGTGCATAAAGGTTCACTCTATTTCCTAAAGCATGGGACAAAACGCTTGGCAATGCTCTTAAGCCCAACAAATAGCTGTTGATAGAAGTCCTTGAATGAAAGTACAATGATATTTCAAGGCCATTTGTGCATGCACTTAACTTTGTTCAGATACATAACTATTTCAGGGAAGACCAGCAGATTGTTCATTTAACACATGTTAACATGTAAACACTGTGCTGGAATAGGATTGTACAGAGTCAGCATTTAAACAGCTTCAGGCCTAGTGACCTGGATTTAGCTTCCTGCTAACCATATCAAACATAAAACCAATTATCAACTACACAAGATACAAAACTATAACCAACCTGGAGTGAATACCACTGTGATGCTATTCTCAGCTAGTATGTTTGCACCACTTAAATCTACTAGATAATTCCATCTGCAAGGATCTTAGCGTTGAAGCAACTTTACCTGGAAATCTCAGATCTTTCTAGTATCAAGTTTTCAAGGCACACAGACAAACTAAACATTTAGCATCAGAAAGATCTGGATGTTTAATTAAAGCAAGCAAGCAAAGAACAATCCCTTGCTAGAGTCCACTATTTGCATCTTGTTCTCCTGTATAAACAAAATGCACCACAAGGAGAAGGAGTGTTTCAGCAGTCATGCTAACCTGCCTTCAACTAGGATAGTCAGAGCAGTTATGAACAGCACAACTTTTGAAATGTGGTTTCAAATATTTTGTATTCAAGAGCCCTAGAAGGGCAGTCCACAAAGTGTTTGGAGGACTTGCTGTAGCACACTGGCTTTCTATAGATAAGCTTGGGATAACTAGAAGAGCACCACACTTCAAAGAAGAAAAAAAAAAAAAAAAAAAAGAGAAGGTACCTGAGAACATAACTCAAGAACAAGGACAACAACCACTTGTATTCCTTGTACTTTCACCTGTCACTGAAAACCTGAAGTTATCAGTAAGAGTAGAAAGAAACTTGGGAAGGCTCACATTGAGAGGTACTGGTGAATATCTGATGCATCTCCCCAGACATTATCCTGACAGCCCAGCTGTCTCTAGCAGGTGAAGGCCACATCAGAGTCAGGTGTGAACACAGAAAGTCAAGTCTCACCTGGAGTTCTTCTTGCTCTTTATCAGGACCTTGCTGAATTGGCTCAAACCTCTGGTCTCCACGTGCTCTGCTCTTGAGGCTTCCAATGGAGAGCCACTAAATCAGCATGAACTGGATTAAAGGACAGTGAGGACAGTTTGCACCAGGTGCATGGGTAGGCTACACATCAACCAATAACTTCCCAGAGGCATAAGACTGATGCTAATGCAAAGATCACACTGACACAAGAATGTTTGCTCCCACTGAAATAATTTCCTTTCCCGCTCCATAAAGAGGTCTGAAATACTTAGACAACTGCTTACTTAGTCCAAGCCTCACCATTAGTGTTTCTTGTCATGCTGATCTTGGGAAGATAATCTGGAAACATTTTCCAGATTCTCATTGTATTAGCACAAAGACTAGTCACCACAGAAGCTAAGTTTTACCTCTGCTCAAATTTCACCTCAGGCCACCAGAAGTCAAACTGCTTTCTGCTTTGCTTCCCGGTCCAGCTGGATGTCTCCAACTGCTTAGACACCAGAGAACACCAATAACATTCCAATAGCAGGGAGGGCTGTTTTGCTTTTAGACTGCAACAACTGCCTCCCAATGCTCATGTTTCCAGATTTTGCTGCAGGAAAAGCTGAATATGAGAAGATCTTCCCTCATTTTTCCTTCTGAGCCAAGTGACTCAGAAGTGAACCACCTTCCTGGAATGAACAACAGACATTTGTTCTCCTGCCTTGGTGTGTGAGCTTGGCATAACCTCTTGATGTGAAAAGCAATGTCCTGAAACAGCCTGCATCATGACGGAAATTCTACTGAAGTCCAAATATGACTCACTACTCCAGGAAGAAGCATTCAAAGCAACTTTACATTCCAACAATCCTGATAAAGAAAGACTATTAGGCCAGTCAGAGCAAGGGCAGAAGGGAAGAAGTCCCTTTATGATAAGTGTCAATAAACTAGCAACAAAAAACATTAATATCTTCCACAGAAAGTATGTACTGAAATAAAACAAACAAGCAAGCATACTCTGCCCAAGAAGACAGGAACTACATGTTTTAATTCAGGGGTGGGTGTTGGTGGAATTGAGGGAGGGTGATTAGAAAACCAAAACACATGGAAAGAAAACCTAAATTCTAGTGGACTGGAAGAACAGCAGTACTGCTTCCAAAGGACATGAAATATATTTATTTTATGTCAGAGGTAAAGAAATAAAAAATAAAAAATTAAACCTCTTCAGTTCCCCAAAGTTGGAAGTTTAATCTACAAAGCTTTCCCCCTCAACACCTATTTTTCTGTTAAATAAGCAGTGATTAAACATTATAACGACCATCTTAAAATTCATATTTTCTGCAGACTTTACCTCTTCAGAGGTGCTTTGATGCTGCTTAGCTACTTACTCCTTACACATTTCTCAGACAGACATAGAAGACGAGTAGGGATACCCTTTTTATTTAGGGAAGGGGAAAAAGAAGCCAAAAAAACCTTGACAAGATTCTGTACATTTACTGCAGCTTGGCCAATAGCTAACTGAAGGTGTTGCTACAGCTAATTGCATCATAATACTATATCCATAGATTGCTTGTAGGTTTTCTCGACCTTTCTGATCAAGAGCACTGATCTTTGGGTTTCAAAGATCATTGTTCCATGTACTAAATAGAGCAATTCAAGTGGTAACAATACAAAACAGAGACTTCAGCTCAATCAAAATCTATGATTTTCATTCCATACTCTGAAGCTTCTACACTGCATGAAAAAGGATTCCTTCCTTGCGGTAAGTGGGAATGGAAGCCCTCTTGGAAACAGAGTGCAGCATAGACATGAGTGCATAGGCATGTACACTTTTTAGCACAATGGTACTCATCAGCCCATGATACAAACTACAGTGTCCCAAAAAATTTATTCTAAGATTAGCACAAGCAGAATTAACTCTCCTTGAAACCCATTCTAATACCAATGTGGTATTTAAACAAGCTAACACTCTCCAGTGTCCAGGACAGAGAAGCTTGCAGCAAATATGACTACTATTACCTGCATTTAGATCAGTCTTGCTACTTATGGCTGCTACTGATGCTCACAATGCCCTTGCCAGCTCTCTTCAGGCACACAATCTCACCCCTTCACAGCAACCACCTTGAGGGGAAAGGAGTGGAAGAAGACCCCATTCACAACATAAATGTCATTCCATGCTTACACAGGAAGAAGACATTTTCTTGAATCTTGTCTGCCTGTGAGAGTCTCTGCTTACTGAAATCTTACTCAAAAGCATCAAATGAGATAAGCAATTATAAAAGAGATTTTTAGTGAGTGTAAATATTTCTCTATATTTATACATTCAAATTATATTGCAATAGATATCTAGATGTGAGCAAAAATGAGTTTATTGAAATCAAGACAAAATCTGTAACTATTTCCCTGATAGCTGGAGGTTTAAGTTCAATGAGAATTACCGAGAGAGAGGTTGTCTTCTCTGCATGTGACTAACTTTGAACATGGCCTTCCTTGGGATGGGGGAGGGGGCAGAAAAGAAGGGGAAGCGGATAGGGGCCTCCCTCCAGACTTAATTGCCCTGTGATACATAGTGGGGAAGAAGTTACCTACAGGAACAACATATATGGCAGACTGAGACAGTAGACTCATGTAGCCGGAAGAGCTGCCCTATCAGATTCAATAAAACCAGATGAGGTGTCCTCTCAGCCAGATGAGATATGCTCTTATCTTCTTTTAGCCACCTGCTAGTATTCCCCATAAAGAGTACAAGGCAGGGAGAAGGACTGCTCCTTAGAGTCTCCTAGAATAGATTTCTTCCATAGACATGGTGGCTACATGGTGAAAAGCAACACAGAAGTGTGAATTGCACATTCTTTCTAAAGAAACATCTAGCCTGTGAATGATTGTGTCACTATGATTAAAAAACAAAACAAAACTGAGAGCTCCAAACATAGCCTGAAGCTTCCCTGATGACTAATAACCATTATTTTATCTTTGTTAGTCATTGTTCAGAAAAACGCCATGAAAACAAAGAGAAGTCAAAGCTGTAGAAGTTATATCTGATATATCTACAAGAGATTTTTCCCTCTGAGCACGATTCCAGCAAGAGCAGGCACTATCAGAACTCTGTTTCCTCCTTTGGCAGGACTTAAAAACCACACAGCATCTGAATACTAAACCATCTGTTTTCTTCCTTTTCGCTGCAAGGAAGAGCCATAATGATTATTTGCTACAGACATCTTTTGCAATTTTTCAAATGGCAAGTTGCAAGAAATAGTGATCAACTACAGTCATTATTTGCAATTTTGCCCACTTTGTCTTGCCTTCCCATGGAAAGTGTTGTCCTAGTTACAATCTTTCTGTCCTGTCACTCAAATTGAGCTACTGGCACAATCTAGGAACTCAACACCTAAGCACCTAATAAAGATGAATTACCATCTGTTGGATGTGAAAGCCTTCAGATATTACTCCAAATGTTAGGATGGGAGATTCAGCAAACAAAGCCCAGCACACTCCTGCACATACATACAACAAGCATCATTAGACACGAAAGATGGTCTACATTTGCTGTTCAGCTCTGGACACAAAATGGTTTCATTCAGAATTCCACCTCCACATGAGTAGACCAAGAAAGCTGCTCAGTTGTCATGACATCCAGCCATAGATTTTTGCTTTTCACAATCCAAGGCCTTGCATGCAGTAAAACACAGCTGACTTGCTAGCACAGAAAAAGTGACAGGGATATGAATATTGAAATTAACTGGGAAAATGTTTCAGCTCATCTCCTTTGGTCTATGATCCCTATACTCATCGAATCAGCTCAGCAAGTGATTGATGGAAGGAGCAACTAGTACCTAGCATTTGTAAGACTTCAAATACTCTGCTATGAGCTGTCCAGCTGCTAATATTCAGTATTTTGCACTTGTTTGCAGATCTGTCTGTAGTTATTATGCTACTCAGGCAAACCCAGACTAAATGCCAATTCTTATTTGAAAGCCCACTTACAGACTAATCTGTTAGTAACACAGTGTTGTTTTTTTCCCATTGGACAACAATTTTACATAACAGTACAAAACGTGAAGTGGTGTTTAAAAGTATGCAGGTATTGATAAAATGCTCTAAAGCGTACAGTCCATCATGTCATCACTCAAGAGCATTTGTACACAGATACCTAACCACAGCAAATAAATTGGGCTGGCACTCAGCAGAGCATCATTAAGAATAGAGCCTAGAGTTCAGGAGAGCGAACCACAGCCAACGCAATCACCATAAATTAGTCCTATTCTTCCCTTCTTGCAATAGAAGCATCACAAATCATGAAAAGTAACATCTGGTATTTCCACTTAGGTCATCAGAAAATGTCATGTTATAAAAATTCATTCCAGTCATGATCTTGATGCATACAGCAGAGTCAACAATTTCTGGTAATTTTTCCACTTACACTTTGTGCTGGTTTTGGCTGGGGTAGAGTTAATTTTCTTTGTAATAGCTGGTATGGGGCTATGTTTTGGATTTGTGCTGAAAACTGTTGATAATATAGACATGTTTTTTGTTATTGTGGAGCAGTGTTTACACAGAGTGAAGGCCTTTTCTGCCAGGACTTATCACTCCACCAGCGAGTAGACTGGGGGTGCACAGGAAACTATGAGGGGACGCAGCCAGGACAGCTGATCCCAACTGACCAAAGGGATATTCCATATCATATAAAGTCATGCTCAGCATATAAAGCTGGGGGAAAAAGGAAGGGGGTGCATTCAGAGTTATGGCATTTGTCTTCCTGAGTCACCGTTATGCAAGATGGAGCCCTATTTCCCTGGAGATGGCTGAACACCTGCCTGCCAATGGGAAGTAGTGAATGAATTCCTTGTTTTGCTTTGCTTGCACACATGGCTCTTCCTTTATTTATAACACTGTCTTTGTCTCAACTCCCAAGTTTTCTCACTTTCAGTCTTCTAATTCTCTCCTCCATACTGCTGGGGAGGCGGGGTGTGAAGGGTGGAGGGGGGTGAGCAAATGGCTGCATAGTGCTTAGCTGGCGGTTGGGGCAAAACCACAACAGCCCTTTTTGGCATCCAACACAAAGCTTGAAGCATTTGAGATAACAACAGGTTTGACTGGAATGCACTAGATTGAATTTATAGCTGTTACTGCTATTTAGCTATAAGAGGCAGGCTCCCGTGCTTGCCATGGTGCTTGCTTGTCTTACTGTATCGTAGAGTCTCTAGTGCACATTAGTGGCTGCTTTTTGCTTTCGCTGCTCTCCGTACTGCTGTACTGCTTATCACCTTACTCTGCTGTGCCTGGGAACATTTTGATAACAGCAATGGCAATGCGCCTGGTCTGACCACTGGCCAGGGCATCGCTGCTGTTTCTGTGCTGCTGTACTGGACAGGCTGAAACTCCTGTGCGAACTTGAGTCGAAGGGACTGTGACCTGTGGGTGAGTCCACATGGGAGCAGGACACTCTGAAGCATTTGTAGCTGTACATAAGCACACACCAGAGCAGGTATATCTCGAACTGTCTGTGGCCGTGGTTATGTCTGTGCTACAGCAGGTATACCTCTGAAGGGATTGTGGCTCAAAGGTAAGTCCATGCTGCAGCAGGTACACCTTGAAGCATCAGTGGCTGTGCATGTCATGCTGGAGCACCTCAAAGTGTGTGGCCATGGATGAGCCCACAACAGGGCAGGTTTATTTCTGAAGGGAATGAAGTGACAGTGGCTCAGGGTAAGGCCATGCTGGAACAGGTGCACCTCGAAGGACTGTAGCTGTGGATGAGTCTATGCCGCAGCAGGTATAACCCTGGAGAGACTGTGGCTCATAGATAAGAATCCACTTGGAGCAGGTACACCCCTAAGGGACTGCAGACTGTGGATAAGACCAAGCCAGAGCAGGGACGAGGGGAGGAGTTCATTGCAATGTTAAATCCAATGGTCTGGCCCAAAGGGACCAGCGGTAGAGGTTGTAATGGAAGTACCTTTAAATCATTGTAACCCATGATTTGAGTTGCACGTTACAGGAATTACTATAGCAGGAACCACCTGAATCAACAGAGGACAAACCTTACAAGAAGGAGTGCAAGTGCAGCAGTGGATCTGAGCTGGCTTTGGTGTCCAGTAACTCTGTGCAACACACCATGTCTCCTGAGTGATCACCATAAAAGATGGAGTCCAAAGTAAATCAGCTAAATGAGCTTAATGGACATTTTATGGACATTTTACAAGGGTGGTCCATAGACTAAGAGAATGATATCTACATATTATATCAAAGGATGGCAAGGGGTGTGGTGGTTAATGAGGATGTATTGGATAGTGTGGGACCTGAACATGACGTAAATGGTATGGAATAAAGGGGTGAAGAATATGCTGGGTTTGGCTGGGATAGAGTTAATTTTCTCCATAGTAGCTAGTATGACACTATGTTTTTGATTTCTGCTGAAAATAGTGTTGATAATATAGAGATATTTTCATTATTGCTGAGCAGTGCTTACATAGAGTCAAGGCCTTTTCGGCTTCTCATACCAACCTGCCAGCAAGTAGGCTGGGAGTGCACAGGAGGTTTGGAGGGGATGCAGCTGGGACAGCTGACCCCAACCGACCAAAGGGATATTCCATACCATATGATGTCATGCTCAGTATATAAAAAGCTAAGGGAAGAAGGGGTGGGGACACGACATTCAGAATGATGGCGTTTGTCTTCCCAAGTAACCACTATGCGTGATGGAGCCCTGCTTTCCTGGAGATGGCTGAACACCTGTGTGCTGCCCACCCTGCTGTGTGGAGAGTGAGTGGCTCTGTGGTGCTTAGCTGCTGGCTGGGGCAAAACGATGACACACTCTTATTTTCAAATATGTGTCCCTGGACCATTAATCAATGTGCATGCAAACATTTTCAATGCACAAAAGCATACCCAAAGAGACAATAGTGAAAAGCTGGATTTTTTGCCGGGTGTTTTGTTCTTTGTTTGTCTTTAAAAAAAGATACAAATAGGTTCTTAAAAAAAAGTGATTAGGAGGGGCTGCCTGTTGATATGCTCTACATTCTACCATGACGCCAAGTTTTCTCAGTGGCGGTGCATCTCACAGCCAAAGGAATGGGTAATAGTAAGTGCTACTCAGCTTAACAGGCAAAAGCAATGGTATATCTGAAAGACACCACATTTTTTTCCTTTGTCTCCCTCTTCCCTTTCTATTTCAATTGAGACAGCAATACAGACACCTTCTAGCCCACCTCAGGCTGCTTTACAGCTGTAACAGCTGCTGCAGGACTTGCTGAGGAGAAGCTCAAGAGGCCTCAGCTATGCCATTACTTTTCTGCCTTGCAGCCCATCCCAGCCAAGTGCAATTGTTTGACAGACCATATGAAAGCTACAACAGCACAAGACCCACAAAAAACACTGCTTCTTCACATAGCTTTTCAAATTATCCATTCCACAGAAAATGCATGCAGAACTCAAAGCAAGCCCAGAGTTCCTCCAGGCAAGCCTCATTTTCCCCCAGTTTGCTTGTTTTTTCTTAATTGCTAGTCTGATCTACAACAGCATCAGTTTTGCATGCCTACCTCCTGCTTCATAAAACGAAGTGAACTCTCCCACTCCAAGCCACCATCACATGAAACTGAACAAGGCAGAATCAAGAGCAAGCTCAGATGAAGACCGAGTATTTCTGTCTTCTTTTTGCACACATTGATATTGCTCAAGAAATTTAGTCACAGTAGCACAACATGGTCCAGTAGCAAGCAGAAACACACTGCAGGCTTCCTAATGTGGCTTCCTGTTTCTGATCACTTCCCACTGAAGTTTTAAGCTCATTTTATAACACTGCTGTGAAGCCACATTAAAATGCTGGTAAATATGGCAAGATGTTCAGTCTCTGTGGCAAGCAGACACAGAACTGGCTGAATCTTCAACTTTCATTTACTTTTAAGGATAAGAAAAATCTCCTCTGGTTTGGGTTACAAAACCAAAAAAGATGCAGGAGAAACCGTAGCTACCACTTTACAGCTGATGTCACAAACAGCCTACATTTACTTAAGGTTTCACTCATGTTTTGCCACTAGAGACTTTCAGAGCTTGGATGCAAAGTCTGCAGGCAAAAATTCTATCCATTTACCAGAAAGCTAAGCACAACAAAGATGCCAAAATATCACAGTTGAAAGAGTACCTTGTTCCTTCCAAGAAGTATTAAGTTTACTTCATCATAATCTTAACTAATACTTCTTGTAACATCTTGTTTGAACCTACTTAACTTTTCTACACAGTATAGAGAAAAAAAACCAAAGTGACTGGAGTAAGAGAGAATCTAATATTCATGTTGAGAAAGTACTTCTGAGAAAAAAAATCCTCACTAGTTAAAAAAAAAAAAATACTCCCAGTAGGACCTTGGACTTGAGCACAGCTAACTGTGGAAAGGGTAGAAATTTCTTCTGACTTCATAGTACATGTAATGTCCACTAGTTTGTTGGGTTTTTTTTAAAATAAATCCAGGTTAGAGTGGAAATATTTATTCCCAGGGTTGTAATCCTGATACTAGCTTGGTTATTAAAATGCTGTTCTTAAACCTTTTCACATGGGCTTTGATTAAAAGCCTCTTTGCAAAAGAACATGAGGAAAGAGAAGAGGAAAACATAGCATAGCTTTGAAGAAGAGGTATATGAGTGCAACAAGTGACTTTTGCCTCACTTTTTGTCCCAAGTGCTGCCAGTCTCACTTTTTCTTTTAGCAATACTGTTCCAGCTCCAATTACCAAATCCCCATAAAGCTCATCAGCAACAGTCCACATCCCTCCCAAGCTGCTGGCTCTTCATGTAACAAATTCTCTCCATTCTGCTTTTCAGCAATGTTGTAAAAAAACAATAGAACTGGGACCTGTTTGGGAAGATTGATGGCTGAACTGATAAGTCTGCAAGACATACCACTGATGTCCATCAGCCAAAAAAGTAACACTTCTCCCAGCCAGAGACAACAGTGAGAGTTCACAGCACTCCCTTCCTTTTCCATGCAGACCACAGTGATATCAGTCACCTACATTTCCATCACACTTCCACCCAGAATTCCTGCCAACAGAGTCCAGGCATGCACATGCAGGCCCAGTCCAGCCTGCAAGTCCATCTTTCCAGCCTCTGCTCCTTCATCCCAAGAAGGATACTGAACAGCTGTCAGGAATCATACTCACTGCTGCAACAGGATGCTTTCAGCATGCATATCTCCCATCCAGAAAACTGCGATACATATGGATGAGGCCCTTACTCGAGCTATATTTCAGCAGGTTGCTTCCTTATGCCTCATAAGCACCTGTCTGGTCTTTCCAGTGATTAAGTTTAAAAAGACCAGTACTGGGAGCATACTGACATGGTGGCAAAGCTGGCAGTGGACTAAGACCAAACAAACATGCATTCCCACAAGCTAGCCTGGGATATCCTGATTCTTACAGCCATTTCTCACTTTCACAGAAGAGCTACACATTAGTCTCAGGATCATAGGATAAATTAGGTTAAACAAAATCTCAGGAAGTCATCTTGTTCAATCTCCTACTCAAAGCAGGGTCAGCTGTGAGGTCAGATTCCTCAGGTTGTGGTTCCTCAGTCCAGTCTTGGAAAAACTCCAAAGATGGAGACTACACAATCTCACTGGGCAACCTTCTCCATCATTTCACTGTCCTCACAGTGAGATTTTTTTTCCCCCCACTACATTCAGTTGGAATCTCTCTTTTCAGTTTATGTTCATGGCCTCTCACTCTTTTCAAGCATGGAAAGGACAGAAGGAACACTGATGAAATCAGAAGGAATCACAGTCTACAGAACTCTGCTTTCAAGGAAAAATGCAAACCAGTTTCATTTTTAATTTACTTGATCCAGTTTAAGGGTTTATACAACTCACATGAATCTTTACAGAACAGGGAGAAGCTCCCTTAGGTGCCACATGCCCTCATGCACAGGCATGTTCTATATAAGAGAATCCTTTGCAGTAAGCTGACATTCATCTTTTCTCACTCACTGGATGGCTGGAGCAGTTATACCTCTTCAAATTCAACATACCCGGTACTAGAGGGTAGGGGTAAGGGGAGGAGGGTGGAAGCGAGATGGGAGGAAGACTAAAATGACTTTGAATAGAGCAGCAGCAAGTTGTTTAATCCAGTAAGATGTGAAATGGGAAAACAAGGAGCTCTTTTACCTTTGTAGCCAAAATATTTCCAAGATTTCCAGGAATTCAGACTTCACTGGATTCTTCTCACTTTAGGATCACAGTTTTCTTTTTTGTATTTCTCAAGAGACAGCTGCTAGAGTTCTAATGTGACAGATCCTCTTGGACCACACAGACCTCACTGCTCCTCAAACTCCTGGCAGTAGCATTGCTTTCTTGAAGGGACAGGCAATTGACATCCAATATTAAAAGGACCACTGTTCTTAAGAAAAGCAGCCCGAAAACTTGAAACTTGTCTGAGGGTTGAGGGGGATGGGGTAGAAGGAGAGGGAAGATCTGTGGTAACTGGCAGAGTAAAACAGAATCAAAGCAGCATTGTTAAGAAACTTATAGTCCTCTATGCCAAAGGCTGTGTTCAAAGCACATACAGGCACCAAGGAATAAGCACCATCATACGTCACAGATGTTGCTTGTATTAGGAAAGCAGATAGGTTTTGTCTAAATAACCCCTTGATCAAAGTGGCTTGAAACTACTGCTTTATCAACATGATGCAGGGAGTCTTCCAAACTGCAGGCAAGGGTTTAATAGCATTTTGAGCTCAATGGTTTCTCTTTCCCAACCATCCAAGCATCCACTCCTTCACTTTGATTTTTGTGGAAGAACACAGGCCAGATTCATCAGACACTGAACAAGTAGATTACGTGAATGAAGTTAAGTTCCTTCCACACGCACTCTCATCAAGTCTGTTATGATGCTGACCTACCTTTGCAAAGTTCTGGACGTCTTGTTCCCATTATTTCGGGCATAAGCTGTGTCATAAAGAGAAATGGCATGAAACTGAAAAAACCCCTCAATTTACATTCAGGCTTGTGATTCAAGTTTCACCATTTAGTCCATTTCCAGACAACATCAAGTCATAAGAGCAAGATGAGAGTGTTGAAACAGGAAAAAAAAATCTTGTCCATTCTGGACATGAGGGCCAAGCTCTATAAACACACACTGTAACACTAGCACTATGCTCCAAATGACGGGTATGCTCAGGACACATCAAATATCCCCTTCTTTGTCACCTCTAGGAAGAGCTCCCCAAGATTTTCAGTGCAGCTCTCTAGAAAACTCCCAGTATGTAAATAAAGCCATCTCATTACCAGTCACAAGCTTACTTCCATGTGCTACTGAACTTCAAATCTCACTCAGTGGCTCTCCACATTGCAAACAATGAGTTGAGAGCACATACTCATCAAATTTCAAGAGTGAAGTTACCTTGCATTTTTTCCCACCTTTTTTTTTAAAAGAAAAAAATCTTAAAACTTGTTCTGCTAGAATGACCAGCATGTGGTCGTTACACCATCTGGCAACAGGACAATGAATATAAGAGTTCTAGTGAGGAATCTACAACAACATAAGATGGATTGATGATAGATAAAGTCTCATTTTGGGCTGATATCTAGTCATGGCTAGCCTAGTGTTAGATTCTCAGATAGAATCTAGAATTGGAACACACACAAATGCAGAAATAAGAGAAGCAGCTTAAAGTCTTTTGAAAGCTATGCCAGCCCTTGAGCTTAGTGAGCAAATACACTGCCTCTTCTGTGTTGGCTACAGCTGTTTGCCATGTTAAAATACAAGCAGATAGCAAATCTTAAAACAGAACCACTACAGTGCTTACAGATCACATGTTGCCCTGCTAGGCGCAGTGACCTTCAATAGGCCAGAAATGTTCTTTCTAAACATCCATGTTGTACGTGCTAATCTATGCAGCCTAATATTTATCAAAGTAATTATCATCATTGCTCTTTTCACATTATTTGCAGTGGTAAACTTGGCCCCAACAAGCAACATGCCAGAGGCCACTTGGTAAAGGGTTTTACAAGAACTGACTCACAACCAATGGGCTGCAGTGACTATTCAGATGAAGTTACATGTCTGAACAAAAAACCAGCCTCTCCAGTTACAAGGGAAACTGACACCCAAGACATTTTGAAGTAGGTGCAGGTTCATGGGAATGCTGTTTTTCCTACACTCCCAGCATTTCTGTGTACCTTGCAGCAAGACAGAGCTACTGCTCCCAGAATGTCCATGGGGAGCTCCCAGTTAAGGCAGGTGCATTGCTTTTGCTAGGCTGCCTGTCAGGCATCGGGGATTCCATTGTGATTCAGACACAGACTTTTACTGCAGTCCCTAGAAAGAAGCAGGGAAGTACATGAAGGCATTTGCTCTTCCACCACTGTCTGCACCTAGAGAGGAGGCTCAGCTTTCTGCATCCACAGGGAGGGAGACAAAGCACAAAATCCCTAGGTGTGAGCTGGTTAAACTTGCTCACTGGTGTTCTACTGCACAGTGAGGATGATGTATATAGAGACAGGATGATAAATGCACAGAGAAAGCAGAAAGGAAGGAGGATGCTGATGTTGTGAGCCTGTGAAGAAAGCTGTAGATTTTCCTTTGGAATTGTCTCTAACATCCCCCCTTGTTTAACTTCAAAAAACTCCTGTTGATAGAATCCTGACATTTATTTAAGGCCCCTCTGGATGTAGGGTCTGCCCTTCCTCATCAAGCCCTTTGCTTAGTTTGTGTTCATCTTTGCTCATAGTGCAGATGGCCATCACCCAGGCTGATGAACACATTGAACAACACAGGGAAGACCACAGGTATCTCTGTGCCATGATCCAACTACTCTAAAACATCCCTAGAGACAATTTCCAGCTCTTCAGGTCCGGCACACAGATCCTTCTTCTGTACCACTCACCCACCCCTGGAGCATCTACATCAGTTCATCTGTTCAGTCTGCCCTACACAGACCAGGCTTGTATAGGGAAGGATGGGTTCTTTTCAGATTTATCTACATCTGGGAAACTTGAATTCAGCTTTCCATTTATGGCCAGAAGCCATACTTAGATCTTCCAGTCTTCAAGGGGTACTGGCAGCATGCTGCTGTGGCGATTTGGGACTGACTCAGGGTACATTGAGCACTTCCCCTGATCTCGTGGGTCAGCATATCCCACCTACAAGATCTAACATGCCCAGAACAAATGTGTGACTAGCCTCTTGTGAGAAATGCATCAAAAACAAAACCGAATTCCCACTTTCTCAAACACCTGCCTTTGACTGTCCAGAAAGAGATTTTTTTATGCCCTGAGCAGACTCTAAAGTTACCCCAAACAGAAGAGAAGCACAGTGTATATTTTATCAATAGTGTTATGACAGCCTTCCGAAGTCTGTTCACAACACAGTATGTGCTCCACGAAGAATACCACATGGCTTGTTACATCTCAGGGAAAGTAACTATTTTCAGAAATGCTACCCATTGAAGTAATTGAATTCTGACATACAAGAAGAGAGGTTTCTCCCTGTCTACCATATGCCTAAGGCAGATGTGTGACACAGAGGCCAGAACCCATGCAGGGGCTGATGCCCCCGGCACAGTACTAGGTGACGTCTAAAAAGCAAAAGGAAAAACATGGTGCACATTCAAACTTCCAGGCAGGGCACAGACCTGAGGCACTTCTAGGCCTCTGAGAAATCAAGGCAGTGGTGTAGCATATGCTTACCTCAACTTCCAAACCATTATCTTAACTCAAGGGCCTAGCTTGTCCCAACTCTCCTATTCTCACCAGAGAGAATATTGGCTTGTTACTCGACGAGAATGGTCACCTTACAAACAGGGACATAGACAAAGCAGAGACATTTAATGCTTTCTTCACCTCTGTCTTCAACACTGATGACGGGCTCTGGGACCCCAGTTGCCCCAAGTTGGAGGACTGTGACTGCGATAATGATAAACTCCCAGCTGACCCCAAAATTTTGTGGGACTTGCTGCTCCACTGGGATGCATACAAGTCCATGGGGCCAGATGGGATTCATCCCAGGGTGCTCAGATAGCTGGCTGATGTCATTGCGAGACCTCTCTCAATTATTTTTCAACAGTCTTGGGAATCTGGAAAGGTCCCAGTTGACTGGAAGCAAATATTGTTCCAATCTTCAAGAAGGGCAAGAAAGAAGACCCTGGTAATTACGGGTCTGTCAGTCTCACTTCGGTGCCTGGTAAAACTATGGAGAAAATTATGCTGGGAGTTATCGAAAAACACCTGAAGGACAACGCAGTCATTGATCACAGCCAACAAGGGTTCGTGAGAGGAAGGACCTGTTTAACAAACTTAGTTTCCTTTTATGACAAGGTCACCCATCTAGTTGACCAAGGCAAGCCAGTTGATGTCATTTTTTTAGATTTCAGTAAAGCTTTCGATACTGTCTCTCACAGTATCCTTCTAGACAAAATGTCCAGCATACAGTTTGACAAAAATATAGCGCGATGGGTGAGCAACTGGCTGATCGGTCAGGCCCAAAGATTTATGGTAAATGGGGTTACATGAGGCTGGCGGCCAGTCACTAGTGGGGTTCCCCAGGGCTCAATTTTAGGGCCAGTTCTTTTTAATGTTTTCATAAACCACTTGGATGTAGGACTAGAAGGTGTTGTGAGCAAGTTTGCAGATGACACCAAATTGGGAGGAACTGTTCATTCCGTCAAGGGTGGAGAGGCCTTGCAGAGAGATCTGAATAGATTGGAGAACTGGGCAATCACCAACCGCGTGAGGTTTAATAAGGGCAAGTGCCGGATTCTGCACCTGGGAAGGGGCAACCCTGGCTACACATACAGACTGGGCGATGAGACGCTGGAGATCAGCCATGTTGAAAGGGACTTGGGGGTCTTGGTCGACAGCAAGTTGAACATGAGTCAACAGTGTGCCCAGGCTGCCAGGAAGGCCAACCATGTCCTGGGGTGCATCAAGCACGGCATTGCTAGCTGTTCTAGGGAAGCAATTGTCCCACTCTACGCTGCACTGGTGCGGCCTCACCTTGAGTAGCGCATGCAGTTTTGGGCACCACAGCACAAAAAGGACATAAAACTATCGGAGAGTGTCCAAAGGAGGGCAACAAAGATGGTGAAGGGTCTAGAGGGGAAGATTATGAGGAGAGACTGAAGTCCCTTGGTTTGTTCAGCCTAGAGGAGACTGAGGGGAGACCTCATTGCGGCCTACGACTTCCTCACGACGGGGAGCAAAGGGGCAGGCGCTGATCTCCTCCCTCTGGTGACCAGTGATAGAACCCGAGGGAACAGAATGAAGCTGTGACAGGGGAGGTTTAGGATGGATATCAGGAAAAGGTTCTTCACTGAGAGGGTGGCTGGACACTGGAACAGGCTCCCCAGGGAAGTGGTCACAGCACCGAGCTTGACTGAGCTCAAAAAGTGTCTGGATAATGCTCTCAGTCATATGCTCTGATTTGGCTGGTCCTGTGTGGAGCCAGGAGTTGGACTCTATGATCCTTATGGGTCCCTTCCAACTCAGGATATTTTACGATTCTATGATTACCCATTCTACAGCACAGAAAACACAGCTCCTGATCTGGAAAAGACAGTAGTGTTTTTGCCAACACTCATCTTTCAAGGTAGGCATGCCCCTTAGATAATGCTCAGAATGTGAACCATGTTTTCCCTTTTATTTTCCCTCTCACAGAACTCCTCCTCACATATTTGACAAAGTGGTTCCAAATTAGTTTGAGACTTGAATTGACTTTAATTTTACTATTGTTCAAGTAAACTGATTTTTATATTGTAGCACTTATCATGCTAGGCACCTTGTGCTCAAAAAATTGTGAGTTGGAGGTAAGGGGCTCCCTTCAAAGCCAAGCAGCAAGTTAAGAAGGGCAACAGATGCAGTCTATTATCTCATTCTTGTAGCCAGTACTTTATCATACCTTCAAAGGATACAGATCTTTGTGCAATAACTTGGCTGACAGAGTGTCTCTGTCTGAGTGATGATCCAAAATTGGATCATCCTCCAAAGGTGAGTTTTAGATGCACTCTGTGATCCAGCACACAGATAGCTGTGGTACAGACTGCCTTGATTTGGCACTTGTTTGCAAATGTTTCATGCAGTCTAAGGACTTAATTCCTTCTGAAAGGCAGAGATATCTGGAAGAGCTGTGCCAACATATGCAGTTGTCAGGAGAAAGTGGAAAGGCACTATCCCTTCCAGTTCACAGGGTATGGCTGGGATAGGGCCTTATGACTTTAAGGAGATTTTAAAGGGAAAAAAGATACCCACATTGTTCCCCAGCACAGCCATATCCATGACTGATGGCACCTTTCCTCCTCTCAGGTAAGGGATTAGCACAGACAACAAACAGACCCCTCTCCAGTATAGGGCATCCAGTGCAGGCTGATGGGAGTTCCACTCAGGTGGAATCTAACTTCTCTTCTCCTAGCATTCCCTGAGAAAAACAGATGATGAAACAACCTGGATGTTACAGGCACCACCACTCTGGTCTGAAAGTGTCTCAGCCATTCACTTCTGTTCAAATGCAGCATCTCCAGCCACTGCTCCTCTGGGAACACTCTCTCAAGCATAAAGTACCTCCCACACCTGATCCAAGCAACGACACTTGGTTACAGGCTTGGTTACAGGCAGCACAGGCCTGCTTTTGTGACAGGCCACATGTTATTGCAGCAGCTATTGCAGCAGCTACAGACTGACACTAGGGGAAAATTAAGAACTGAAAGCAGTGGAAAACACTATATTTAAAACACACTTGGACAGACAGTCTAGCCTTTGCAAAGGAACAATGGGGATTTATACTGCTGTTCCAAAAGAGAACAGTCCTTTCAGCTGTTAGACGATCAGATGTAAATGAACACATGGGGTTGCAGCTTTATGAGGAACCCCAATCACAGTAATTTTATCTTGCATTGTTTTTTCTTTTCTCTTTGCCTCCAATCCTTCTTCATCCATTTCTTGCTGGAATGTGGTTATCCAGACAGCATCAGCAATGCCAGTACCTTCTTAGCAGGTGTGTTGGGTTTGCGTGGCAAGGCTTTGGTAGTGGGGGGGGGCTACAGGGGTGGCTGCTGTGAGAAGCTGCTAGAAGCTTCCCCTGTGTCTGATAGAGCCAATGCCAGCCGGCTCCAAGATGGACCTGCCGCTGGCCAAGGCCAAGCCAATCAGCACCTCTGTGATAACATATTTAAGAAGAAAAAAAAACAGTTAGAGAGAGCTTTTGCAGCCAGAGAGAGGAGTGAGAGGATGTAAGTAACTCTGCAGACACCAAGGTCAGTGCAGATGGAGGGGGAGGAGGTGCTCCAGGCGCCAGAGCAGAGATCCCCCTGCAGCCTGTGGAGAAGACCATGGTGAAGCAGGCTGTCCCCCTGCAGCCCATGGAGGAAGGATGAGGGGGTGTAGAGATTCCACCTGCAGCCCGTGGAGGACCCCACGCTGGAGCAGGTTTGCTGGCAGGACTTGTGACCCCGTGGGGGACCCCATGCTGGAGCAGTTTGCTCTTGAAGGTCTGCACCCCGTGGGAGAGACTCACGTTGGAGAAGTTTGTGAAGGACTTGCTCCCATAGAGAGGGACTCCATGCTGGAGCAGGGGAACAATGAGAGGAGTCTTCCCTCTGAGGATGAAGAAGCAGCAGAGACAACATGTGATGAACTGACCATAACCCCCATTCCCCGTCCCCCTGTGCTGCTGAGGGGGGCGGAGGTTGAAGCCGGGAGTGAAGTCGAGCCCGGGAAGATGGGAGGGGTGGGGGGAGGTGTTTTAAGACTTGATTTTATTTCTCATTCCTCTACTCTGTTTTGCTTAGTAATAAATTAGATGAATTCCCTCTCTAAGTTCGGTCTGTTTTGCTCATGACGATAATTAGCGAGTGATCTCTCCCTGTCCTTATCTCGACCCATAAGCTTTTCGTTATACCTTTTCTCCCCTGTCTAGTGAACGAGGGGAGTGAGAGAGCGGCTCTGGTGGGCACCTGGCCCCAGCCAGGGTCAACCCACCACAGCAGGTTTCTTTTTTTCTCTCTGGTCCACCTACTTCTCAAGATCCTTAGAAATCAGCATCTTCTTAGCTATCTCTACTTGTTTTCACGAAGGCATGCATGCACAATAGCAGCCAGGCCAGGATCTCACTCCATGCACAGTCCAGGATACATTATGTCAGATATTAAGATCACAGAGAACTTTCTTCATACATCTGAATTTACTCTGGGACATCCAGTCTCCAAATAAGACAAGACAAAGATGCAACACTGCTCCTGTGGCTTTGGGTGCACATCTACCCAAGCTGACTCACAGCCCACAGCACACCAGGAACTAGATTCCCAGGGATTTTCTCGGAACCTCTGGCATGGACTTCCTGAAGATAGGACAGACACTTATGAATATCAGCACAGGCCAGCAGATAAGTTTGGCTGCCAGGAGATGACAGCTTCTCATAAACATGCATTTGTTCTCAACACGCTTTGCCTTAGTCTCAGGTCAAGCCTTTCCTTGAAAAGCCTTTTTCCAAACCTTGGCATAAAGGTTGCTTTCTTTCAGTTAGCTTAATCACAAATCTGGGAAGACAACATTTTTTGGAGACACTCTCAGCAGAAGAAAGGTCAAGCCTGATTAAACCCAATTCTAGCCACAGACAGCATGGAATCAGATAGACCATTCAATAGTTTGAGGCCATCAACATCAAGGCTTTTTTTTTTTATTATTTAAACTTTTTTTTACATTAAACAGCTGAAAACCAACTGCATCACAACTGTGAGTCCACAGAGGTTTCAGGGAGAAAGAATAAGTTTTGAATGAACATATTAATTATTTCAGACATTTCTATTCAGGTGTAAGCTAGCTTCTCAAATTGAAACAATACGGTCTTATTTCCTATGGACATTTGATTTTGCCTAATCTTCTGCTAATTCAAGGTGTGTGCAACACACACAAAAACTTTAGGCTCCTATTTCAAACTAGCCCTTACACCTGGTTTCCAGAGTTGATTAAGAGCTAGGGTACACCTGTAAACAAGGAATAACTGACAAAAAGCTGTTTTGTTTTCTGTGCGTCCTAAAGTGTATTCTGGTAGGGTATGCAGATTGCCCCTCTCTGCGATTAACCCGTGTTAAACGCTGTCAGAAAGACTTCACTAGGTTAGTTAAGCTAAATGGATAGCCACATAACTTCCTGTTGTTCATCAGACAGCACAGCTAATAAACAAACATAACAAAGCAGTAAACATTTTGAGGCCAATCAAACTGCAGTCCAAAAGTCTTCTTTAGACTAATAGGTACATAATAGAACTCATCTGGGAAATATAAACCAAATCTTTAAAAATGCTCCAAGAAGATGCCTGTCAAGATTTCAACTGAGATAGACTTAATTTTTCTTTCTAGTAGCCGGTATAGTGCTGTGGTTTTGATTTATTATGGGAATAATGTTGATAACACACTGATGGTTTTAGTTGTTGCTAGGTAGTTGTTGTGTCTGTACTAAGTCAAGGACTTTTCAGCTTCCCATGCCTTGCCGGGTGCACAGGAAGCTGGGAGAGCACAGCCAGGACAGCTGACCCAGACTGGCCAAAGGCATATTCCCTAACACATGCTCTTCTTGGTATATAACTGGGGAAGCTAGCCAGGAGGCAGATTTGCTGCTCAGAAACACACTGGGCATCACATTATTTTACTTTCACATTGTCCTGGTTCTGGCAAGGGTAGAGTTAATTTCACAAGGAGCCAGGACAGCTGACCCAAGCTGGCCGGGGGCTATTCCATACCATGTGACATCATGCTCACCATAAAAGGGGGCTAGTCAGGCAGGGGGGGGTTCCGCATGGCTCCCAGACAGGTTGAGCATCCAGTGGGTCGGTGGTTGGATCGGTAAATTGTTCTCTATTATCACCCATTGTGAATATCTGTTATCAGTACTGTTGTTGATTGTTTCCCGCTCCCTTGCTGTCCCAGTAAACTGCCCTTATCCCAACCCTCGAGGCTTTGCCGTTGTTTTTCCGTTCTCCTCCCCATCCTGCTGGGGGAGGGGTGAGTGAGCAGCGGGTGGCGCTCAGCTGCCAGCTGGGCCTAAACCACATCGGTCCTTTTGGCGCCCAACATGGGGCTTGACAGGTTGTGATAACGGCAAGTCTGACCCAAGTGTGTTAAAACAAAATTGTTATAAGCATTTATAATGTTATTGAAACAGTTGCTGGTCATAATGATGTTCTGTTTGGTCACATGGCTCTGGTTTGTAAACCCGTGTTTACTCTATGTAATCCCTGTGGTGCTGGTTATCACCTCTGGGAGAGGGGTTCCTGTTCTCATATTGTTGTACTGTGTGATAATGACTTATGATATCATCGACTGTCACGAGTCTGAGCCGGTACTTGTAAGTAGCATTTCTGTCAGGCCCGTACCTCGGTCAATATCTTTCAGAATTGATTAATAATTGCACCCAATCTATGGGGAAGACGGGGGGGGATACCTTCTCCCACTCTTTCACCTCCCCTTTTCCCTTTTGGTTGGTCACAACAATTTCTGAGAATTTTGAATAGCCTTGGAATGTTCAGGCCAGTATATTCCTATTGCTAGGTCTCCTGAATGTTTTCCAACTCCTGTTCAGAGTTAGCAAAAATTGTTTCAAGAATACCACCCAGGGATCTTCCCCAAGGCTGAATGGTCAGGGCTGGCATGGCACGTGGGAGAGTATGGGCGGGTATCTAGAGACCTCCTCAGCCCCAATGGTTTGGAGTTTCACTCCTGAACAACTGCAAGACCCTGATAAAATGGTAGAATATTTGAAAGGAAAATGCTGTGGGGATTCTAAGGAGACACAACTTACTGCGCTGTGCTGGGCCCCGGCCACAATCTATCAAACACTGCTTGACAGTAGACAGCACCATCCAGAGGGAGAGAGCAGACCCACAGGCACTGCAGCTGCCCAAGCCCCTGCAACAGGCACTGCAGCTACCCAAACCCCTGCAACAGGCACTGCAGCTACCCAAACCCCTGCAACAGGCACTGCAGCTACCCAAACCCCTGCAACAGGCACTGCAGCTACCCAAACCCCTGCAACAGGCACTGTAGCCGAGCCAAAAGATCAACCCATACCAGTATCAGTCGCCCCTATACACAAAAAGAAATACACAAAGAAATCGGTTTGCTTAGTGAGAGAAGATGATGAACCGGGACCATCACGAGAACAAGAAGAAGAGCCAGAACCAGAAGTGATCACCCGATCCCTGTCCCTGAGTGAGCTGCGAGATATGCGGAAAGACTTCAGCCGCCTTCCAGGGCAGCACATTATTACCTGGCTGCTCCGCTGCTGGGATAACGGGGCCAGTAGCCTGGAACTGGAGGGCAGGGAGGCCAAACAGCTGGGATCCTTCTCCAGGGAAGGGGGCATTGACAAGGCCATTGGGAAGAAGGCACAGGCCCTCAGCCTCTGGAGGCGACTCCTGTCAAGTGTGAGGGAAAGGTATCCTTTCAGTGAAGATGTCGTATGCTGGCCAGGCAAGTGGACCACCATGGAGAGGTATCCAATATCTGAGGGAATTAGCTGTGTGGGAAATGGTTAACTATGATCCGGACAACGCACAGTTGCCCACAGACCCTGATGAAGTCCAGTGTACCCGACCCATGTGGCAAAAATTTGTACGAAGTGTACCATCATCGTACGCCAACTCACTGGCAGTAATCGACTGGAAAAGTGAGGAGGCACCCACAGCGGATGAAGTGGCTGGCCGACTCCGGCAATATGAAGAGGGCCTTTCTTCCTCCCTCATCTCGGCTGTGGAAAAACTGTCCAAGGATGTCCGGCAACTCAAAGAGGACATATCGTACTCCCCACCTGTACAGACCTGTATTTCAGCTGTTAGGAGTAAGCGTTCTTCTGCTCCAGAGAGGGGATATAGAGCATACACACCACGAGGTATCCTGTGGTTTTATCTGCGTGACCACGGAGAAGACATGAGGAAATGGGATGGGAAGCCTACCTCAACCTTGCGGGCACGCATACATGAGCTACAAGGCAAGACAGCTGTACAAAGGGACTCTTCCAGAAAGAATGCTGCTCCAGTTTCCACCGGGCAGCCCCCCAGATCAAGTGGAAGGTCTGATCGCACTTACGATCCTCTTGAAGGGACTTCTAAGTCCGTTCTGCAAGAGATGACTAGTGAATATGGTGAGCAGGATTAGAGGGGCTCTGCCTCCAGCCAGGTGGAGGAAAGGGACAATAGAGTGTATTGGACTGTGTGGATCCGATGGCCTGGCACATCGGACCCACAACAGTACAAGGCCCTAGTGGACACCAGTGCACAGAGTACCCTAATGCCATCGAGCTATGAAGGGGTGGAACCGATATCTATTTCTGGTGTGACAGGGGGATCCCAACAGTTGACTCTGTTGGAGGCTGAAGTAAGTCTAACTGGGAATGAGAGGCAAAAGCACCCCATTGTGACTGGCCCAGAGGCTCCGTGCATCCTGGGCATAGACTACCTCCGGAAAGGGTATTTCAAAGACCCAAAAGGCTACCGGTGGGCTTTTGGAATAGCTGCCTTGGAAGCGGAGGAAATTGAACCGTTGTCTAGTTTGCCCGGTCTCTCGGAGGACCCTTCTGTTGTAGGGTTGCTGAGGGTTGAAGAGCAACAGGTGCCGATTGCTACCACAACTGTGCACCGGCGGCAATACCACACCAACAGAGACTCCCTGGTTCCCATCCGCAAGCTAATCTGTCAACTGGAGGGTCAGGGAGTGATCAGCAGAACCCACTCACCCTTTAACAGTCCCATATGGCCAGTGCGGAAGTCCAATGGAGAGTGGAGGCTGACGGTAGACTATCGTGGCCTGAATGAAGTCACACCGACGATGAGTGCTGCCGTGCCAGACATGCTGGAACTTCAATATGAACTGGAGTCAAAGGCAGCCAAATGGTATGCCACAATTGATATAGCTAATGCATTTTTCTCGATCCCTTTGGCAGCGGAGTGCAGGCCACAGTTTGCCTTCCCTTGGAGGGGCGTCCAGTACACCTGGAATCGACTGCCCCAGGGGTGGAAACACAGCCCCACCATTTGCCATGGACTGATCCAGACTGCACTGGAAAAGGGTGAAGCCCCAGAGCACCTGCAATACATTGATGACATCATTGTATGGGGCAACTCAGCAGAGGAAGTTTCTGAGAAAGGGAAGAAAATAATCCAAATCCTGCTGCAGGCTGGCTTTGCCATAAAACGAAGGAAGGTGAAGGGGCCTGCGCAGGAAATCCAAATTTTAGGAATAAGGTGGCATGATGCGCGGTGTCAGATCCCAATGGATATTATCAACAAAATAGCAGCCTTGTCTCCACCAACCAACAAAAAGGAGACACAGGCCTTCTTAGGCTTTGTGGGTTTCTGGAGAATGCACATTCCGAATTACAGTCTGATAGTAAGCCCTCTCTACCATGTAACCCGGAAGAAGAATGATTTCAAATGGGGCCCTGAGCAACAACAAGCTTTTGAACAAATTAAACACGAAATAGTTCATGCCGTAGCTCTTGGGCCACTCCGGGCAGGACCAGATGTAAAAAATATGCTGTACACTGCAGCCGGGGAGAATGGCCCTACCTGGAGTCTCTGGCACAAAACACCAGGGGAGACTCGAGGTTGACCCCTGGGGTTTTGGAGTCGAGGATACAGAGGATCCGAGGCCCGCTACACTCCAACAGAGAAGGAGATATTGGCAGCCTGTGAAGGGGTTCGAGCTGCTTCAGAGGTGATTGGCACTGAAGCACAGCTCCTCCTGGCACCCTGACTGCCAGTGCTGGGCTGGATGTTCAAAGAGAGGGCTCCTTCTACACACCATGCAACTGATGCTATGTGGAGTAAGTGGGTTGCACTGATTACACAGCGGGCTCAAACAGGAAGCCCCAGTCGTCCAGGAATTCTGGAAGTGATCACAGACTGGCCAGAAGGGAAAGATTTCGGAATGTTGCCAGAGGAGGAGGTGACACGTGCTGAAGAAGCCCCACTGTATAATAAACTAACAGAAGATGAGAAGCCATATGCCCTCTTCACTGATGGGTCCTGTCGCATCGTGGGAAAGCATCGGAGGTGGAAGGCCGCCGTATGGAGTCCTACACAACAAGTCACAGAAGCTGCTGAAGGAGAAGGCGAATCGAGCCAGTTTGCAGAGGTGAAAGCCATCCAGCTGGCTTTAGATATTGCTGAAAGAGAAAAGTGGCCAACACTGTCCCTCTATACTGACTCATGGATGGTGGCCAATGCCCTGTGGGGGTGGTTACAGCGGTGGAAGCAAAGCAACTGGCAGCACAGAGGCAAACCCATCTGGGCTGCCCCATTGTGGCAAGATATTGCTGCCCGGCTAGAGAAGCTAGTTGTAAAGGTACGTCATGTAGATGCCCACGTACCCAAGAGTCGGGCCACTGAGGAACATCAAAACAACCAGCAGGTGGATCAGGCTGCCAAGATTGAAGTGGCTCAGGTGGATTTGGACTGGCAGCGTAAGGGTGAATTATTTATAGCTCAGTGGGCCCATGACACCTCAGGCCATCAAGGAAGAGATGCGACATACAGATGGGCCCGTGATCGAGGGGTGGACTTGAGCATGGACGCAATCTCACAGGTCATCCATGAATGTGAAACATGCGCCACCATCAAGCAAGCCAAGCGGGTAAAGCCTCTGTGGTATGGAGGACGATGGTTGAAATATAAATATGGGGAAGCACGGCAAATCGACTACATCACGCTCCCACAAAGCCGCCAAGGCAAGTGTTATGTTCTTAGAATGGTGGAAGTAACCACTGGATGGATGGAAACATATCCTGTGCCCCATGCCAGTGCCCGGAACACTATTCTGGGTCTTGAAAAGTCCTGTGGCGACATGGCACCCCAGAGAGAATTGAGTCAGACAACGGGACTCATTTTCGGAACAACCTCATAGACACCTGGGCCAAAGACCATTGAGTGGGTGTATCACATCCCCTACCATGCACCAGCCTCTGGGAAAATTGAAAGGTACAATGGACTACTAAAAACTACCCTGAGAGCAATGGGTGGTGGGACCCTCAAACACAGGGACACACATTTAGCAAAGGCCACCTGGTTAGTTAACACTCGGGGATCTGCCAATTGAACTGGCCCTGCCCAATCAAAATTTCCATGCCCAGTAGAAAGGGATAAAGTTCCTGTAGTGCGCATGAAAAACATGTTGGGTAAAACGGTTTGGGTTATCCCCACTTCAGGCAAAGGCAAGCCCATCTGCGGGATTGCTTTTGCTCAGGGACCAGGGTGCACTTGGTGGGTGATGAGAAAAGATGGGGAAGTCCGGCGTCTACCCCAAGGGGATTTGATTTTGGGTGAAAATAGCCAATAAATTAAATTGTATGATGTTAATAGCTATATACTGTATCAATGGTATGACCATAAGAATCACCCAAAACTAATGAAGGATGGACTTTGAAACTGAACAAAGTGCCACGATGATGGAACTAGAACTGACTTCAACTGGTGCCCAGGAACTTAATTGAAAATCACATCTTTGACATCCAGACTGTGATCATGGACCATACCAGATACACCAGCCGTGAAAACTCCGGATGCAGCGTGCAACAATCCAGTAGCACGCACCATTGCTCCTGCTCTGAGAGACTGTAATGGCAGATGGAACCCAAAGCCATGGACTAAATGAGCTTGATGGACACTTTAGAGCAATGGCCCATGGAGTAAGAGAATGGTGTCTGTGAAATAATCTGGGCATGACGTAGATGGTATGGAATAAGGGGTGGATAACGTCCTGGTTCTGGCAAGGATAGAGTTAATTTCACAAGGAGCCAGGACAGCTAACCCAAGCTGGTGGGGGGGGGGGGGGGGGGGGGGGGGCCTATTCCATATCATGTGACATCATGCTCACCATAAAAGGGGGCTAGTCAGGCAGGGGGGTTTCTGCATGGCTCTGGGACAGGTTGAGCATCCGGTGGGTCAGGTAGTTGGATCAGTAAATTGTTCTCTGTTACCACCCATAGTGAATATCTGTTATCAGTACTGCTGTTGATTGTTTTCCGTCTCTCTTGCTGTCCCAGTAAACTGCCCTTATCCCAACCCTCAATGCTTTGCCATTGTTTTTCCGTTCTCCTCCCCATCCCGCTGGGGGAGGGGTGAGCGAGCGGCGCGTGGTGCTCAGCTGCCGGCTGGGGCTAAACCATGTCACACATGCAGTGAGCAATTGCATTTGTGCATCACTTTTATTATTGCTGTTATTGTTGTTGCTATTATTATTTTATTGTTATTATTCTCTTTGTTATCCTATTACGCTGTTTTATCTTAACCCATGATTTATTTTGTTGCCACTCTCCTCCCAATCCCCTTGTAGGGGAAGGTATGAGCAAGTAGCTGCATGGTACTCAATTATTAGCTGGGGTTATATCACTACAATGGCTTTGGATTTTCATTTGTCAAGAAAACACATCTGTGTGATAAACATAAAACCACATGCTTGAATATAGTTGAATATAACCCGGGCTCAAGGTTTATGGGAAGACTTTCTCTTTTTCTACCAGCATTAGGACAAGAAGACTGGGATCCAAATACCCAACTCTCAAAACACTGAACATCCTCAGGGAGATATCAAGCATTCTCTACTGACTCAATCAAATGCATATTCACAACACTGGCTATATCATTATACCTAATTAAACCCTAGTTTCCAAAGTCTCTTTAGCATATTTGAGAGCTCCTCATATTTGCTTTATAATAACATATGGAGCAGATATAACAGCTTATCAGCTGCACCAAACATCAATTTGGCAAAAGGGTGTCTTGCAGTTGCAAAGGTATGCAAATTTCCTGTCCCTTACTTTAGCTAAACCATCCAATACTGTCCACTAAACCATCCCATTCACTATGGCTAATTTGGAAAAGGAGATAGAATAAACTCCTGTCCTAAACACAGGAAGAAAGGAATCAAGGCACTGTAAACTTCATAGTTAAAGCTACAAATGCTCATCACTGCTGTATAACGAACAAGAACTTATGGGGACTAATATGTTTTTCTGAGAAATTACTCAACTGGAATGAACAAATTTACGCCAATGAGAAATAAAAGCTCCCAGCCCCTCTATAAGATACTGAAAACTTCGAAGCAATATAGTCTACCTTGTCATTTCCTGTGTCTCTCTTCAGAGATGCTATTTAAGAAAAGAAAAATAGGAACACTTGCATGAAAAAAGGATCTTTGCATCCAACAGTCTCATCTTCCCCCACTGATTAATCTTTCCTGAGGGCTCAAAACAGGAGCTGCCAATAGAAAAGGAAAGCATACAATCAACTTAACTAAGCACAAGAATTACCTTCACCTCATAATAAGAAAAAGAGGACCTGCTGTACAAATCCAAGAGATGCACAACTGATCTACACAAAGATGTGTGTTGACTGAGTCAAATCATCATAAATTAAAAACATATGGCCCCATGTCCCAGAAAAGTTTATGGACTGCACAGCAACAAGTAGGAAATGGATGCAGATAATACGAGGAAAATACACAGACAATACAGTCATGTAATGCCAGGACAAGGGGTTCAAACAGTCCAAACTCCTACAGCAATACCACCATTACCTCTCTATATAACCAAAAAGGAAGGACACTACCAAGGATGGCAGTTAAAGGCTCACAGGCATCCTAAAGTGTCTCATTTTGACCACTGGTACAAAAAAAAAAAAAACCATCAGGGAAGCGAGGAAGGAAGGAAGCAAGCTACGCATGTAGCTACAGCCCTCCTCCAACAGACGGAAGACTGAGAAGTCTGAATCTGATTGAGGAAAAAAGGCCAAAAGCAAATTCATCAACTGCTTTTAAGTGAACTAACCCAATGTCTTGTCTTAGCCATCCCTACTATGTACACAGATGACAGCCTTGACATTGCCAAGCTGAATAACTACACACATTTTCGCCTTCCCACATGACAGTACAAGCCATCTATATTCAATAGTAAGGCCGAGAGCAGTATTTTTAGATATCAAGGCATGTGCAGGCATATTAAAACCCTCCATGGCATTTACCATTGACTACCTAAGCATCTTCAGAAACATGGTTTTGTACGCCAAAGGACATTTGTGCTTCATAGCAGCTGTAATATCCATATAACTGCCATGCAATTAAAGCTCCCATGTGCAATTGTCTTTTCTTACCAGTCATTATTCTCTGGGCTTCATATGGTTCCATATAGCCAGTGTTCTCCCCTTTTCCCATTCTGTTCATCTCACTTTTGGCATCAAATGGATCTGAGTAGTCATCAGCTATCAATACCTGAAAGACAGGAAAGTAACTCTTACCAGAATCTCCAGTCAGATGTGCAAATTAGAAGGCAGTAACACCTTACCAGCAAAACAACCACCAACAGAGTTTCATACAGCTGCATCCTATGCCATCTTCAAAGTACAGTCTGAGTTCAGAGGACAAACACGCAATTGCCACAAATCAATTACTATATGGTGCTGAAATAGGAGTGTGCTCCTGTTCATACCAGAAACCTGATAAAGGCAGTCTCTATGTCAACAGATTTCCAACTAGCACAAGATATGGAATGACTGGAATAGACAAATTAGAAAGAACCAATCAGTCAGCACATTCATTCAGTGCAATTCTTATCAGACAAGTTTGCTATTATTAAGCAAAAAATGCACACTTTCACTTGCACTTACTTGAACCCCTCTGCTTTTTAGGTTTATCAGCTCAAACTGAAAATATTGCTAAAAAAGTTTCAAATACAGACTCAAAGGCTATTCTTTTCACGATATTAATAAGAAGCTTTGTAAATTTAGTTCTCCGTTGAAAAGGAACAAGACAAAAAAAGCTGCTGCTTTAAACTTAGTTCCTTGAACCCATCTGTGCCAATCTTTCTCTCAAAGGAACATTATATTTACCTGCATTTTGTGAACTAGGACAAAAGGCAGCAAAAAGAAATTATCAGTCAGAAGAACAAGGTTTCTTCCTCCATTAGGAGACCAGAAAAACTTGAAGGTTAGAAAATCTCACCCCTTACCCTACATTACCACGCTTCCCTGACCCCTGCAAAATCATTGTATGCTGTGTAAGTCCCGTTGGTTATACAGGCTTTTTAATCAGCTGATTAAAGTATAAGGAATCATTTCTCCCTGTTACTGAAGGGGTAGAGTTAATCTTGGTTTCTAGAAGCTGACAAGGGGACCAGGGCAAAGAAAAAAATCCTCATACAATTACTACAGATGTAATATAGGACAGGCAAAAGAGTCTGAAGCAGAGAAAGCAGAGACAGGTATCACCATCAGACTCCTCACAGAATCATAAAATAATTCAGGTGAGAAAGTACCCCTGGAGATCACCCTGACCATCCCCTCACTCAAAGCTGGGCAAGCCTAAAGGGTTTCTTCCCTGAAGGCCTACTCTCTTTAAGAGGGATTTTTTTAACCAAGACTCTTTCGCTAGTTACTTTACATCTTTAAGACCAGAACCAGTAAGACTGACAGCAGACTGCTATTCCAATGGCTTTAGTCTATTCGACAAAGAACCAGGAATACATTGCCAACTATGAGACTGAAGTTGCATCTACTTCTGTCTTCTGCTGCCAGCATACACCACCAGACAGAGCAAAACACAGGAGACCAAAGCATTTCCAGATCAAACACCTGCACAAATGCCATAAAGTAAATGAACACTGTATTACAAAAGGCAGAGATCTCTCAAGATTAAGGACGAAAACATTTAACACACTTTAGAGTCTCTACTCAGGCCCTGCAATACTGACACACTGCAATTTTCTACTACTTATTTTGCTTATCAAAAAACCCCAAACAAAACAAAAAACAGTCAATCAAAAAAATCCCCACCACATTCCGCAGTGTAAGGTCCCAATCCTGGACTACAGATCACTTGCAAGCACATTCCAAATAAGGGGCATTTTAGAAGATGTATTTGTCATCACTGAACACACAGATGTGAGCATCAGAGCAAGACTTAGCTATAGTCACAGGTTAACAGCTGGGATACCAAAGTATCTGGGATTGATGTTTTAATTATAAATTAATTGTGTTTTCCTCCACTCAAATTTTGAAGTGACTGCAAGTTTTTGTTTGACCAGAAACCACCAGACTGACATGGAAAATAGAGGGAGAAAAAAATAATTCTTTCTCTCAGTGTCCAAAATCACTGCCTCATTACTGCAAAAAACAGTTAATAAAAAAAAAACTCTCCTCCCCCACATCTGGCAACATAAGCCCAAGCAGCAAATCAAGTGACAGCAGCTGCACACACTTAAGACAAACACAACAATGCGTATCATGCAGCAGTACTTTCTCCTAGTCACAAGGACAAGTTTATCTCCAAAAAGTGCTGCAGTTGAAATGCCATCCATTTAACCTTCTGATGCAATTCTGTGAAGAGCTAGCTGGATGGTAGCATGGACTCTGCACTGCTCTCCTATTACAAATGCAGATAAATAACACTCGCCAACCCTTAGCATAACTGTACTAAAACATGAAACAGAAAACAGTCTAACACAGTTATTCGATATTCATTCTTCTCCATTTGCCAGAAAACATACCAGGAGGAAAGTTATACATATACAATGCTGTCAAGATACAAATCAAGACTGATTTGCTTTAAGCACAATGGTAACATATCTTACTGTACCAAACATGAACAGAAGGACTAAAGCCACTAACTTGCTTTTCAGAAGAGGTCTAACAAAGCAAAAGCTGCTTTCTAACAAGGAAATTAAAAAAAAAAAAAAAGTAAGGAGGCCCACATTCACAGTATTTCATTATTGTATTTATTACTATTATTATATTTTATAATCTGTAAATCTGTACCAGTCAGATTGAAGCTGGAATATATCCACTACAGTAATCCCTGGATTAAAAACTTCCCCTAGCTTGGACACTGGGTGTAAACTCCTCCCCTTCAGATGAATAATAGTGTCACAAGCACTGTGAGATTCTATACTCACCATAACTATGTTTTCAATCAGGTCACCTATCAAATTTGTCAGATTGGGCAAAATGGCTCCCCCAAATGATCATCCTCCCAAAAACTCCCCACCAAACCTAAAAACCAAACAATCCTCCCCCCCCACCCCGAGACAAATCCGAAATCCACTTTTCAGCAATCAGGTAGGCAGAAGAGCAGTCTGCTTCACCTTCCTGGAGCTGTATATCTGTATTTCCTTACTAAAAGTAGCTTTACAGCTCTGAGCTGTCACAGGGCTACCCAGGTGACTGTTACTGTCTCCATATATATTAAAATTTACTAATTCTCAGCCTAGATGTAGCAGCTGGTGCAGCCTTCTGGTGTATCAGCCACTCCTCCCAGTTTTGTATTGTCAGCAAACTTGCTGAAGGCACACTCTGTCCCCTCATCCAGGTCATTGACAAATACATTGAATTTAGTTTCCTGGGTCCTCCTTCCTGCCCTTTTTGAAGACCAGAGTGACATTGGCTTTCCTCCAGTCCTCACATATCTCTCCTGTTCCCCATGATCTTTCAAAGATGATGGAGAGTGGCATAGCAGATCTATCACCTGCAGATCATGATCTTAATCATTTCCATGCCATGTGGAAAAGATTCAATGTGAAAGCACCATGCTGTCACCTCTCCCCCACGGGCATGTAGGAACAGGCCTTTCCATGTGATAAAGTGCCTCTATGTTCACCAGGGCTCATCAGTGTTCCAGACAGGGATATTTCTCCCAACAACCTTTCAGCCACTGCCCAGCAAACTGGTTTCAGTCATTTGTTTTTCTGTAGTCCAAAGGCCAAGGCCAGCACAGAAGAGCCCAGATTATGGCCTACATGCAGCACCCTTCCCACGTCTTGAGTTAAGTGCACTTCCAAGGCAAATCGCTAAATTTGTTCAACTGGCCTCCAAATTTATGTTTCATATTAGTGAATGACAAACACAGGGCAGGAAAAAGAAGGGAATGGATGCCATCCATCGTTTACTAACATACCCCTCCCAGAAGTCTCAACTACTCAGGCTACCCAGGATCTAATGCTGTACCTGCCACATCTGCCTTAGACACAATCAGAGGAGTGGCAACATGCTGAGGTTTTGTAACTGCAGGCTAGAGAGGGCATTCACACACAGGGAACACTTTGGACTCAGACACAGTTAACTTGCCTTTCCTCTTTGCCAAATCCAGCCACCTTTCATGTGGTCCTACCTGTCAAAATTAATCAATCACAGATATCAGGGAATCTCCAGAAGGCCTCAGGCAACTATTCAGATTCCAAATTCGTTTCTCAATTTGCTGTATTTGTCAGAGCTATTAAAAACCTGTGGCTTATCTCTTAACAGAATGTAAGATTATCAGAGTGGACTGTGAGCTCCTACAACCACTGATTCCTGTTCTATACATCCTATGCCATCCTATGGCACCCCATACACATATGATATTACTTTTTATCATGTACATCTAGTAATAGTAACTTGAGGCATGAGTAACTTCAAGCAAAAGAAACTCCAAAACATAAATAGAAGCACATTGATCAAAAGTAAGTGAAACTTGTATTTGAGTTTCTGTGATCAGAGAGAACAAGAATTTAGGGAACACTCACAGGAGTTCTCCCTAGCAGGATGTCTGTTAAAACTCAAAGCCAAAAGAAAAGGAGCATGGCTCAGTTATCAGACAAATTGACAAATTCAAAACCATACCTCTAGCTAAAAAGTCAGTTATCAGATACAAGATCAAAAAACCCCAACAACAACCACCCCCCCAAATTAAATACAAGCTGAGATTCTGGTTTACCCCTTTAATACATATTAACTATCTAATATATATATTAACTAAGGTGCAAGCTTCACTGTTGATGTTGTCTTTGCTCTTCCACAGTCTTAAGAAATACCATTTAATATCTACATATAATATTATACTAAATACAAGTTTAAATGAGTATTTGCATATGCAAAAGCATGATTTGCATATGTAGCCACAGGAAGAAAACAAAGAACATACCTAATAGCATAATTCTGCAGATATCTCTTTCTGACTAAAAAACAGGTTTTAAAGGGAACAACAAAAAAGAAACCAATGAGAAATTACCACACTGAAATAAATTAAGTCTTTAGGGATAACCTCTCTTTGAACTGAAAGGAAATACAAAACATCTATCCTTGAAACAGCAGTTCAGCACAGAACTGTTTGTTGTTTGACTGATTTAGTGGCTGTCGTGATTAATGACACACAGTTCTGGAAAAATCCAAGATGAATTATGGTAAATGACATGAAGCAAAAAAATAAGACATCTCCTGCCAGTCATACCGTTGGAAAACTTAATACAGGAGACTTTTTTTGGGAGGGAGATTTATTATTAAATATTATATATTATATTATTAATATGTACTTAAATTTAAAAAAGACAGACTATGTAGTTCTCTCTTGGCTTTTGAGACTGGCAAGTCCACCAGTATTAGACAAAAACATGTGACTGTCAGCAGAGATACAGAAGACAAGAGCACTTGGAAACTGTAAATTTGTGTCAAGAAAACATATTTAACACAATGTAATGAAAATTCCTCATCCTCTCTGAGAATTTATAGTCACGAAAGGCCAGTCACTAGCTACAGTAGAATTCACTCTATATTAAGTGGGTTTTTGTTTTGTTTTCTTTTTTTTTTTTTTTTTACAACAACCATGTGAAATTTTTGACAAATACCAAATATCTCTCCTTGTCCCCAAGCGATCTCCAGGTCTCACATCCCAAACATGGCCTAGACAGATGTTTTCTTGAATACAGTATTTTCATTTAATGCTCAGACCACTACACATCAGACAGGTCTCTAGTGATGAAGCCTGGACAGAACTCAGCCTGCATACAGGAGGACTATGAAGTCTGGTCTAGATTTTGTTTCCAAATGAATAAAGAGTTGCACTTATGTTTTCTTCCATGAAGCACTCAATTTAAGAGCCTGTTGAGTAATCCCCCCCATAGCCTCTGTATTGCCTTTTTTTCAAAATAAATTTCACAGCCTTATAAAACCTGCAAATACAGTGATCTGTACATGGTTGAATTCCCAAAAGGGTCAGCAGAAGGATCAGGAAGAGTAAAAGAAGGATTTTTAAAATCTTGCTAGTGAGTCAGAAATTTAGGTCATGATTCTAGAGGACTACTCTATAGATTAACCTGTGTATAGAGCCTTTCCTTCTACTCCTAAATCTGAGTGTTGGAAAGACCTGCATCAGCTCTGTCCCTGGAAGAAATCACAGGCCTCATTCATAGCTGGAGAGGGACACATTCCTTGCCTAAAATGTAACTGAGCCCAAGCACAAATTGGGCTCCTTAATTTCTGCTACAGAAGTGGGCTGGTAGTGAGGTATTGGGGAAAAAAAAAGCTAATATTTAATAACAGGGTTTGAAGAGCTACTCCCCCATACACAAGGCTTAGTGTTCAGCGAAAATGAATTGCCCTTTGCAGTTTCTAAAACTCCACACATTCACAGTGACAGGACCCATTTGCTAACAAGCTGATATATAAACAACAGTTCTTGTCTTCTTGCCTCCCCATTTCTCTCCTCTATACCCTTGATTCCCCAGGCAGTAATTACAGTTCCCCTCTATCCCATGTGTGTTCCTGCTTCAAGAGGGCAATGTAGGCCACACAGATGCTGCTACTGAAAGCTTAAAAAACAGTTCCACCTACTTTCCCCTCAGTAAGGAAATGGTCCTTCCTTGGCCCATCCACTCAACAATTTTAAATTTGAAAATACATCTTCCAGCATCTGCCAATATATCCAAGAGTTATGGAAGGATGGACAGACAGAGCAGTTAATAGGCATTGTTCCCTTCAGAAAATCAGGTTAAAAGAAGTTCAACAACAAAAAAAATTTGTATCCCATGCACTGCCATTAGCAGAATAAGTTTTGTACACTTCATGCACAATGCACAACTACTCCAAAACCACACCTTATGGCTGTTTCCTTGTCAATGCAGACTGTTTTACAGCAACATTTACAGAAACAGTGACATATCCAGGGAGATCTGTACCAATGTCGCTTTTCTACTTATCATCAGAATCCACCATATGCTGTTTCAACTGTCAAGGCTCATACTACTTCCCCCACTTCAACACAAGGCCCAGCATACTGTTAGTCAAGGACACAATCATGCTGACACAGAGCAGCAAAGGAATGAGAAGTCAAGCTATATTCTTTGCCATGGGGCAGTGCTCTGCATGAATGTCTGAGAATCAGACACTATAACCAACTGCTGGTAGGCACGGACACATACAAAGATATTTAGAGACACAAATATCTCTCCTATACCAAACAGTGTCTGAGCTTAGGGAGCAAAGGAGCTTGTAAAAAAATAGAGAACACGCATTTCTTCAGTGATCCCAGCAAATACATTGGCAAACTGGCCACCACAAGATCAGACTGCAAACCAGATGTTTACTAGCAAACTTGATAGTTAAAAAGAGAAACACAGATTCACCTTTTTCCTTTCTAGATCCTTTCTCCTCATTAATCAGGCTAAAATTCATTTGCATAAATTCCAATACATGTTCTTACTGTGCCTGATTTCTCATTTAGAGTTAAAATGCTCTTTAAATCATAATAATATGCATAACCTTATTCTGTCTGTAGAAGGTTTCACTTTCACATATACATTACATTAGACTAATCCTAACGTCAACAGTTTGCTTGCAACTTTGCCTTAAGTTGGATATGTATGCCTTATCTGAGCAGTTTTGAAGGAAAGGCTGCAGATAATATCTGTGCTATCAAGCAATAGTAAGAAAGCTGGATTTACGGTGGCCCAACTGTTGAAACAAAACTGTGTAGCTTTAGCTATGCTTAGTGTCTCAGTACTTTCATGTTCATGTGCAGACTTAATTAACCTAGCTCCTGCACACACCCATGTGAAAATTCAGAGGACAATCTATAGAAGCAAGCATAACTCATTCGCTGTTGCTGATCAGCACCAGTATTCAGCCCTGCTTTAGTGTCCTCACAATATCATTCTCTTCCATTGACTCACCCAGCCATGCCCAACTGTATACACTTGCACTTGATCTGAACAAAGCCCTATTCATCCTTTTATGCTTTTGCAGAAGGTATGCTTGTAGGCTTTAGAGACTATTGTCAGACTAATTCCACATTCACTTATGCACAGATTCATCTACAGAATGAGGAAAAGTACTCCAGCTTGACAGAGCCATACCTTAGATCTCGCGTTACTGTTCTTACAGGAATGCTCTGTATTAACATGTCTGCCAGTAACACTCAGACTCCAGGGCAGTTTTTGAACATCAGAGTTGTTACACTAAGACTTAGGTTCCATGAGATCTCTGAAGACAATTAAATCACTTTTCTGCTCAAAGTAGGGGTATTATGAAAGCTAGACCAGGTTGTTCAGGTTCTTGCCCACAGAAGTTTTGAAAGTGTCCAAACAGAGAAGGTCCACAACTTGTTTCTCAGCAATATGCATGTTTATGTATATAAAATAACACATAATAATGATAAATACATATGTTATATACTTATCATATATTTGTATATGCATATGTATGTACATACATATAATTTATATTTCAGAACTTTACAAATCATTTCAACATATGTAACAAGAAAACCTAAATACTTAAATAAAACTGATAGGCTACAGTAACAGTTTGAGATCAGACAGAAGATGCGTAGACCAGAGAGACAGAAGATGCATAGACCAGAGGATGTGATTAAGTAGGCATTTGGATCCCATTCACAGATATTATGGTTCCCATGAAGACAGAAGACATGCAAATACTGCACTGATGGACTGCTCTGGACCTAGCTCAATAATTTAGAAAAATCCTTCCACAGGTAATATGTGGTATCCACCATGTAGTTTTCACTTATATTTACAGTCAGAACCTGTAAGGCAATAAATCTGCTGTCAGCATTTTGACTCTTTTCACCTGCCTTCTTTTGCTACCCATGCAAACTCCAACACCGCATTCATTTTTAGGTAGACTTTTTTTTTCTTTCACTATCCAGTTTAGCCTTATCCAACATTTAGCCATATGCACATCGTTACTACCTTTTCAGGTTAAACAATATATCTCCTCCTTATCTCCTACAGTTATTAGCTTTATCAGTCTGAAGACTTTAATTAGAATTGCTGGCTGAACATAAAAGCACAATGACAAAAGCAAGTTTAATCATAGGGACATACCTCAGTTCTACTATTAATATTATTTATCCCTCTAATACTTTTGGTAAGCTAATGCTTGTTCACAGATGCAAATTTAACTTTTGCAAGGAATGCTCCAGGGTCTTCATATGTGACATAGTAATCTACAGATATTGCAAAAGCAATTGCTGTAGAATTGCATCTGCAGCATGCAGCTTTCTCTTCTCTCTCCATCTCTGTGAAGTTGTCAGCTGCTGGAACCATGTCAAAGTTATCACTACTGAATCAGCAAAGACATGTAAAAGCAATGGATTACTTCCTTCTCTCCCACAGCTCTCTTTTTTCAGTATATAACCTCATAGCAATCAACAGATAGAGAGATTAAGTGGTGAACTTACACAGAAGCAGGAAGAGGTAAACCAACTGCAAAACACACAAGGCAAGCTTGTAATGGGCACACCAGTGCTAGGACCTGGAAGGTTACTGCATACAGTGATATCCTTCCAGGAGCATCCCTGCAGCCCACCTGACCTCTTAAAGATAAACCACCAAGCTACTGAACAGCAGTAGGGCCACATGGCTTCTCTTTCTGCACCAAGAAGCCGAGGGGGGAGAGAACGAGGTACACCCTTCTGCTGGCTCAGAGAGCCCTAGCTCTGTAGCTCCAGCCTATCACCCTGTAAAGAAAAACAGCCAGCATCTTGCTGTTCTGCCCAGAGGTCTGCACACAGCTGGCCATTTCTGAAGTCAGGGTGTTTCAGTCTCACCTCCAGCTGCCATTGCAAACTGTTTGTGCCCCCTTCCACCTTCCCTTCAGCAACAGGAGTATGTTGACTCCTCCAACACACTAAATGCTCTAACTTCAGACTGGTAGGACTGTGCAGGCTTTCCAGCTGCAAGAGAGTAGCTATTCTATGATACTATACTACAGCTGGAAGACCAGTACAACAACGTGGATAGATCAAGTCAGCAACAGATGTCTATTACCACAAGGCTTCTCTAGACTTAGTGCCAAAGAGTGACCAACCACAGCACACCCCCCACCCCACCCACTCCCATTATTTTCCTAATAACACAATGGTGGTGGAAAACTCTGTATGATTAGTTTGATCCCACACACAGCTCAGGACTCACTGAGTTGCATTATCCTGAGTGGAAAGTCACTCCTCAACTCCCTACTCTCCAGTTTGGTGTTCAGCTTTACTGAAGCCTGTTACATTGAGCAAACAGTCATTATAGACCAGCACTCAGTCCACACTGGACAATTCTAAGACAAACCTCACTCCCTGATGAGCCAGGGTCCCTATGTCACAGCTCAGGACTTCAAGTGAAATTCACACTCAACATGTCCTCCTCCCTGCATGCCACAATTCAGCATCTCTTCCCCCATGCCAGATCAACAGTTAAAATGACTTCAGTATTTAGCAGACACAAATACCCTCAGAGGTATGGTGACAGCAAGCTCAACTCAACAGCACCCATGTTCCCTTCAATACCTTCCATCATCCTTGAACACCAGCTGGAAACGTGTCAGCAACACCTGTACAGTTCAGTGAACCTGAATCATTTCAATACATGTAGCATCACAATCATGTACAGGCCAAATCAACTATGCATTGATTCACAGAGTGTAGCGTTCCATATAACAGTTGGGAGCTGCACCCACAGCCAAAGACCTCTCTAAGAATCCCACTGGAACTTTCCCTGTGTGAGGTTCATAACAAGAGTGTGGGGGGTGGGGAAGTGCAGGCATTTGTTTGCAGTATTAGGGACCCTTGTTCTTTCCAAAACAGAAGTGAACAAACATTCTAGGCAGTTCTTAACCTTCCTATTATAATTGTGGAACATCTGGCAGTTTTTAGTTTCTCCTAGGTTGCAGACTTCCAATCCTTATCTGTGAGTGATTTGTCTAATCCTCGCAGTAGAAAAATTGCTCCCAGGATTTACCAAATCATCCAGCTCATCTTCTTCATTGCTGCTGCAATCTCAGTAACTTTGCACTGCCTTTACCAAAGACACGTCTGTCAGCCACAGCAGAGCTTCTCAAATGAATTTCAGGTTTAAAACTGCCTGCAGTAGCCTTTCATTCTTCAATATCCCCTGCAGATCGCTGGTAGGCCAATCATGTCAATCACTATGGCTAACCAGCTTATTTCTTTAATGTAGACACGTCAGGGTATGGGAGACAAGAGAGGAGCACTGGAAATGGAGGCAAAGGAATGTCTCTCTAATCTGAAACAGAGAGAAATTAGTCAGAAATCACAAAAGCCACAGCAAGCTGGACCAACGCTTTCTCATTGACTGGCAGGACATTCTCCCAATTTAATACTAACCAAGCATTTACTCCTTTCTACACCCACCACAGACAGACTTACACAGAAGACATGAAATCTAACAAGTATGAAATTTGGCATGAAATTTTACAAGTCTGAATGCCAGATTGTGCACCTGAGACTGAATAATGCCAGGCACGAGTATAAACTGGGAGAGGAATGGCTCGAGAGCCACCCTGCAGAAAGAGATCTGGGGGTGCTGGTCAATAGCAGCTCAATATGAGTCAGCACTGTGCCCTGGCAGCCATGAGGGCAAACAGCATCCTGGAGGGTGTCAAACATAGCATAACCAACAAGTCAAAAAAGGGAATTATCCCACTGTATTTAACCATGGTATGGCCTCACCTTGAATACTGCCTGTGGTTCTGGGCCCCACAATTTAATAAGGATGTTCAGGTACTCTAATACGTCCAGAGGAGGGCAAGAGAGATGGCGGAAGGGCTGGAAGGAATGCCCTATAAGGAATAGCTGAGGACTTTGAAGAAAATGAAGCTGAGGGGTGGCCTCATTGCTTTCCACAGCTTCCTGAGGAGAAGTGAAGAGGGAGGTGCTCAGCTCTTCTCCCCAGTATCCAGTAGCAGGACATGCGGGAACGGTTCAAAGCTGCATCAGGGGAGGTTCAGACTTGACGTTAGGAGCCATTTCTTTACCAAGAAGGTGATCAAACACTGGAACGGGCTTCCTAGAGAGACAGCTGATGCCCCATGCCTGTCAGTGTTTAGAGGCATTTGGACAATGCCCTGAACAACATGCTTTAGCTTTTGGTCAGCTGAAGTGCTCAGACAATTGGACTTGATCATTTTAAGACCCTTCCAACTGAACTATCTTACTTTAAGATAGGCCAGGAATCTGTTTTGTTGGAACAATATTGGTTGAAACTAGGGAAGAAAGGTTGTATCTGAAAAGTAGCACTTTCTTTAATGAAAAAGACCGTCCTAAAACTTCACTTGCAGAGAATCCATTGGATATAACATCTTGCATAACTTTCTCTGCAGTCCCACTTTACTGAGCTACAACCAAACAATCTTTATAAGGTCCCTATGCAGAAAATACCCACAGAATATGTAGCACAGCTGTAGGCTGTTTGAATCTTATTCAGACTTTACATACTGATCTTTAAAACTATATTTGGGACACTTCTGACTTTTCTTTGAAGATTTAAGACTATCTTTTGTTGCTTTGGGTTTTATGTCGTTTTTTTTTTTAAACCTTGCAAGATTAAAATAGATCTTTATACATGTCAGAAAAGCAGAGATCTGAATTCTCTAATGGTAGTCTGTTCACACACAGTCTTCCTGTAGGTTCCTTCAGGAACTTTTAGTCCACAGTCATAAAGAAATACTATGTTAGAAATTGTCAGTGGCTGAAGTCCCCCAGTAGTCACTATCACTCTCACACATAACGCATGTGAAATGCTTTGAAATCCTTTCGGAATATAGCCACTGATAATCCAGTATCTATTATTTTTGCACAGCTCCATGGAGACAACACAAGAATTCAAGCATTACAGTTTCACATCAATGTATATAATTCAGCCACAGAAACAAAGCAGCTCTGCAAATTTTTTTCATCCAGACCAAATAGACTGTAGGGTTTTTTTAGAGTCAAATATTAACAATTAAGTTTTAAAGCTGACCTTCCATCCCTCCAATGGAAAATATCCCAAGTACTTCCAGTCCACTGCAGCCATGAGTGGTTCTGTTAGTTTTTCAGCTAGAACTGAAAACTATGGTCAGGAAGTCCAAATAACTGGCCTGGTAGATAAGGGGAGAGTAGTGGATATTGTCTACCTGGACTTCAGTAAGGCCTTTGACACTGTTTCCCATAAGATCCTCATGTACAAACTGTTGATGTATAGGCTGGATGAGGTGGATTGAAATCTGTCTGAAGAATGAGGTCCAGAGGGTGGTGATCAGTGGCACAAAGTCTAGTTGGAGTCCAGTGACTAGTGGTGTACCCCAGGGAAAGACAACCACAAACATTGGCACTTTTAGAAAGAAAAGTGTGTCCCTTCTGAGCTTTTGCCTGGAATTTTTAACCTCATTCCTAATATCCTGTATTCCTCACCCTCTCAGTCCAAAAGGAATAAGCACTTTCTACCATGCAATGAGCCCAGAAATTAAGGGTAGTGTGGATCTCTTTGATTTGGAAAGACAGCCCGCTACAGAAACATATTTGATGTCTTGCATGCTTTCCTGTGAAGCAACAGAGGGTACATATGAAAGAGTGGTGCAAGCATGTGTTCTTGCTCTCTAGGGGCCAACTGAGTGTGGTTTGTAGATATTAGATACACAGATAGCATGGAAAGGGGTGGAAACAGGACAAAAGGTCCACCATCTTGCCCTTATGGGCATTTGTACTGCAGTATTAGCCTTCTTCAGAATAAGACCATGTGGAACATGTTCAGTTACAGTCTTCCAGTAAATAGTTCAATAAGCACGTCTTAGCTCAGAAGGGGCAAGTCAATCTTCTCGCTTGAATCTAGTAACTGAGGTACTTTCTTTCAACGGTTTGTATCTGCTTACTGCAAGGGTATACATGATACACTCTTCCAGAAGACTACCATTTCCTCCCTCAATCTCCATGTGTCCAACTGCTTCATACTCCTTCCTGATAGCCCTTCTTTGCTTGTATCTCTTTGTGTCCAAGAGTCTGAAAGTGTGGATGGTTCCCGGAGCCAAGATCGTCCTAAGCTGTGCAATACACTGCAGATGCCAGGCATACTTGTAACTGAATAGCCTACTACACCACTTCAAACAGCCCTAAAGTCACTGAGACTCCACAAACTCAGGTAATGACTGAATATCTTCCCATTCATAAGACTGTGATAGTCCCTTAATCATAAGACTGACATACGTGGAAAAATGCATTTCTAACTGCACTATAGCAACATGAGATACATAGAAAAATTGCAGCTTGCTGCCTTTATGTGTGGCCTTGCCCAAGCCATTCATGCAGGTTCACAAGACCAGTGGCCACTGGTATCTTTTTCCCAAGACCCTGACTCAAAGGCAGAGCCATATGCCAATGGGAACCACAAGCAGAGAGGAAGACTGTTTCAGAGTAGAATCAACTGTCAAGAGCAGCAGCCTGACACCCTGCTGCAATGGATTAAACATGGGAATAAGACATGGAGTTACATTTGTAGTTTAGGATCTCTAGAAACTATATACTTTGATTTAAATCAAACCCCAACACCGCTTAGACATCTCTCAAGTGTTTACACAGTGCACCTCAAAATACCACCTGCAAGATTCTGTTAAATACACCTGACTTGTTCTCACTTGCAAGATCAAATAAAACTTAGACCTTCCATATACAGAAATAAGACAATCATCTTCTCAATGTTTACTAAAAGGTTTTAATTATATACAGACATTAATAATGTTCCACTGAGCCTAAGTAACTTTATGCAAGATCTTAAAAATTCAAAAGCATTTCCATAGTCTATTGCAATGTCAGAAAGGTACTTGTTTCTTACATAATGGGGGGGAGCTTTCAAGGCAAACAGGTTTAGCCCTCATGCTTAACTAGCATCCAGATCTCTGCACCACACACTTCTGAGGTGGATCCTATGGAAACAAAGTTTGGGTTTTGGTGGGTTTCCCCCCTCCCACCTTTTTTTTTCTTCTTATACAAGTGTAGAATTCACATATAGACATTGTTTTCAGACCTTTGCAAATCAAGTCAGCAACTGTACTGCTATGAACAGTTTCCTGCCTGATTGCTGCTGCCACACAACATTCGCATGCTTTTGCACTGGATCAGTTCTGCCTATGCAGAGCTATTTTCTACATCATCAGATACATCCTGTCCTGTGGAAATTGACCTTACAACCTGCAGTGTCTTCTGCAAATTCAATATCCAGAACTGCTGCACAGTTCTGCCTCTACTGCACAGAGAGAGTGCAAAATGCTGCTTGTTATGAAATAATTGTCTTTTAAAGGACAAGTACACTACAATCCCAGCTTTTAAATACTAAGAACTTCCTGCAATGGAGTATGATAAGCTGCTCTTTGAATAGTGTTCCAGCTTCTTCAACTGCAAAGTCAGGCAGCGAAATGTTTAGATTCGAAAACACGCAATAGGTGAAAAAATACACAAAGTATCCTTTCACACAAACACTTTCCCCTCAACTACTACTACTTTCATGAATTTACACACACTGCACAAAGGCAGACAGAGGAGAGTCACTCAGGAAGACTTCAACTCATTCTTTTAGATCCCCAGTTCACCAAGTGGTTTGTCTATTGATTTGATGTTAACCGAAGTCTCACGCTTATTCTTACACAAATACAGTAACCACCAGATTGTTCTGGCATATAGCCACATGTTGTTCTGGCTTGCATATGCTCGTTCGTCTGCTATAGGAGAGCTAAGCAGTTAACATCTCCCAGGCCAGCACTAAAGATAGAAGACAGCAATTTCCTGTCCTCCATACTGGAGGAATTGAGCTGCTTCTGCCATGAATTCTAACATAGCCTGCTCTCCCTTGTTTGAAGATAAGCACCACTGTTAAAGTCCCAAAATCTCCCTGATTGTACTACCTAAATAAAAAAAAAAAAAAAAAATCCACTCATCCATTTCAAGTCAAAGACATCTGGCAATTGTGACTCTCCCTTGGGCATCTGTTAAGATTAGTCACCTCACTATTAAAGATGCATAGCAATTCGGAGTTGTCTGCTTCAATTTCGGTCAATACTTCTACCTCCACACATCAAAGCTTCCTGAACCCCAGATATATTACATCTCTGTGGTTACTTTTACAACCTATGCCTGGAATCTTGCAAAATAGAACCATGCCTGCCATTGCTTTTAATCACCATCTCTTTGACTCTCTGAACTATTTTCTTCTGGGAATTTTATCTGACCGGTCTGCCATTACTCAGCCATTTTCCTTTATAAGTAGCCACCCCAAACAAGCACCTTCCTGAATCTTCTTCCCATTCTAGTAACTCTTTCAAGTTTAACACACAACTGAGCTCTTCAGCCAACTCTTCACTGATGACTAGTCACAAAAGTTATAAAATTGCTCACTGAACTTGTTGAAAACCATACTTCTCAATTAACACATAAAGGAAAATAGCACTCTATCCTTGTGTGTGAAAAACACAGAGGTGCTGGAACAGAACACAAACATTTAGTGAACACTATTGGATTGTTAAACACTAACTTATTTCTGTGATGACAGACTTATACAGCAACTAGATCTTTTTTCATTCCTAAGGTACTTACTAACTTAATCTATGCTACTGACAATTTTGGTTTTAACATTTCTATCAACTTTGATGTTTTTAACATTTCTACCAACTCTTCTGAATGTCAGACCTCTAGGTTTTTTTGATACCATCTTTACTGTCCCCTCTACTATATGCTTCTTACAGAAGCTTATTTCCACTTGCTTTATTTGTCACTGAACTAGACACACTCTGTTAACTAAATTCCTCATTTTTTATCCTCACTGAATGATGGGTATAGGAGAGAAGCAGTTCTCTGCTGCCTACTATGACCACTGCTTACCAGGTTCACCTGCCAGTCTTTACATTTCAGGGCTGTGAAGTAAGAGAGATTTCACTTCCATTACTGGGAGGAAAGAACACATTTGAACAAAAGGCAAGCTATGTAGCTCCTCACAACCAAATTCTGCTGTGGGTGGGGGCAAGCACCCTAACCTTTTGAGGTGTAGGGATGATTTGATTTCTCAGACATGTTAAGATTTATGACTTGTCACATATAGTTCTCTCTCAAAAACAGACAGAACATGACTATGACATGCATATTCTGTATTTTTTTAAAAAAAAATAAATACAGGCTGCTTATTCAAAACAAGTTTTAGAACCTGCAACAAGGGCTTAGGAGCAGCACACAGATTTATGACCACACAAGGCAGCAGGTTACCTAGTAACAGATGTAGTTTCTGCTTCGCAAATTGCTTCAGTAGGGTCTAAAATTGAAACATAATTAAAAAAAAAAATTATGCCCTATTTCAGAAAAAAAATAGAAGTTGCACTTGGAAGTATTTTGCCTCAGGCAGTTATTTTGTCTGAAGTATAACAGTTGCTGAAAGCATTTGCATCACAGCAGATACATGGTATCAACACAGGCCATTGAAAAAGATTGACTATACTGCAACTGTAATGCTAACTTTATTCATTCACTTCCATAAAAACAGTTATTTCCATTCAGGAACTACACCTAAAATGACAGGCAATGTAATAAATTCTAGACTTTTAATCTTGTATCATCACCATCACAAGCTTATTTATTTGGAATTCCACCTCGACAGGATATAATTTATCAAGTTGTCATGGAAATGTGTCACCACTCAATGCAATCATGTTAGATATTTAAACACGTACACACAGATCATTTAAATTGATAACATTCAGCACATACTTAAAATTCCTGTGATGTGACTATTACACTGAAGTTGTAAATGCCAATTTACAAAATGGAGAAATATTAATTTCCAATATATGAAAAAAATAAACTATACTCACAAAACCAACAGAGGTGGAGGGATATGTGCTGTGCTTACAAAATAATTAACCCTACTTCCCTCTGCAAAGCTTCCCAGCTGTAACCTGAGCTCCTGAGCCCAGCACTTTCTAGCGCTGTCTACAGCATTTTGTTAATATTTGTAGAGAACGACCAGTGAAAGATAGGAAAACATTTGCAACTGAGCAAGTAAAGAGTTTGCTTGAGGTACCTGCCAGGTGGAAACAGTCATCATGGAAGTTGTGATGCTGTTGTAACACAGGACTTTGAACTAGTTCACCTTTGACACTTAACTAGGAGGCAGAGAAATTATTACTGCACACATGACAAACTGCCTCCTTAAAAACAGGCAGTCTGACTCGGGATGGTATCAGATTTTTTTTTTTATATTATTTTACATTTTTTATATATGACCACTCCATACCATGCGCGATGGGTCTGAGGCCACAATTTTGAGTAACAGGCACAGGGCTTCTCAAGTGACTCTAGGGGTCCCCAAGCACCCCCTCAAAGACACATCCTGTTCTGCAGGAGCATGCCAACCCAGGACCCTTGGTACCAGTGATAAGGTTGGCAGTGCACTGTGCCTCAGAGCAGGACTAAGCACACCTGCAAACCTGCCTCATCAGAAGAGAGGTGAGTTTGAAAGCCGAGGCCTACTACTACATTATGCCAGCCTTGCACATGCCCTACCTGCTCTGAGATATTAAAAAGGGCCTGGCAACCCAGTGAAGCATAGTGGAGAGCAGTGGCTGCTCCAGCTGTATTCAGACAGGAGCTAGTCCCCTCACCAAGACTCCTTCTAGGGGCTGACACAGCCCCAAGTCCTACTACTTAGTCTACAAGAGAGGGAACAGGAGCACAACACTTACTTTATCCTTCATGGCAGAAGGAACAGAGGTCACCAGCTGCTTGGAGCTCTTGTTGAGCTTCTTGCCCGCACCATCGCTGCTGCTGCCACTGCCACTCTCGACCTTGATAAGCCGGTGCTTGGGGGAGATGTATTTCACATTGGGTGGTGTTGCTGGGCGTCGCTCGCTGTGGCTGCGAAAGAGGTGGGGGGAACTGGCTGCGCAGGTGATGGGGGGCACGGCGCAGCACGATGAGGAGGAGAAAGCCTTTGGGGCTGCCTCGCCTAGGTCGTCGGGTGCGGAGTAGTCCGGGCGGCACATGGCACGCAACTTGCGCAGGGACGAGCCAGGCCCGCTGTAAGGGTCCTCGAAGTCGAGGTCTTTCTGGGCGCGGTAGGCGCGGAGCAGGTCACCGGTGTCGTCGCGCAGGCGGCGGTGTGGAAATCCGGACGAGGTGTGGTGGTGAAGGTGCGGCGGCCCGTCGGGGCGGGGCGCACTGCTGGCTCCGTTGCGTTTCTCTCGGTAGTCGGGCCGCGGAGGCTGCGGGGGACTCTTGGTCTTGTTATTGCCCAGGCTGAAGTATTTATTCAGCCATTTGGCCATCGTCTCCCCTGGCCGCGGCCTCTCAGCACCGCGCGCTGCCCGTGGCGCACAGCGCGCCAGCCCTGCTAACCGCCGCCAGCCGCATGGAGAAGCGGGGCGGTGGAGTGGACTAGCCGCCCCCCCTCCACGCACACGCCGCTCTTCCGCTGCCAAATACTGCAAGGGCCCCGCTTAGGCCCCCGACTTCCCAGCGGGACGCAACCGTTCGCGGCCCGAGCCAGGCACTCGCTGTACCTCCACGCTCTCCCCGGCGGCTCCGAGGCTCTCGCGAGCACAGCCCCGACTCCCCCGCCCCTGCACCACAGCCTCACCTAACCTCAGCGCGCACTAGGGAGGTGGAGGACGCATCTGCATGCAGGCCTCGCCGCCAGGGCCCACCCACCGCCGGGGGCGGGGCTGGGCCAGGTGCCGGCGGGCAGTGGCTGTGCGATGCGCTCTGCTTTGGCCGCGGGGCGGGAAGGAGGCCGGTTGAGCGTCTCCCTGCAGGGGGCCTCTCTGGGGCTCATCACTTTCCTCGTAAGCCCTGGGAAAAACAGGACGCGCATCGTCATCATCTTTAGCAGCAGCAGCAGCAGCAGTAGTAGTAAGTGTCTCTGGGGAGTGGGGAAGTGTCGCTACCGCCTTTTCGTGCGCTTCGCGGCAGAAAGATCGCGGCAGGGGTGTGTTAGGCCCTGCCGGGCCCGTGCTGTGGCGGTGGGACCCTCCGACCCTTCCGCTCTGCGTCCGTGAAAGGGCAGGGGAGCCCTCGCCGTGAGGAGACCAGACGGTCTTGCCTAGCTGGCCTGAGGTTCAGGATCCTCTGTCTGTTCTCTAGCCTGTTGTCTGCAGGGACCAGGACACCTGCAGCTAGAGTGATGTGATTTCAGTCACTGTATACACAGTTTGAGCTCTGAATTTTCTAGTGCTGTTGCGTGGATGCCCCCTTTCCCCTCAGTGACGTAAGTGGTCTTAGACTGGGGCCAGCTGGCCCCTATCAAAGGGCACTAAGCCCTGTTGTTGGCTAGGGCTGATGCTAAGTAAACAAGGTATTGTGTATTTTGTTGGTAGGTGCTTTTCCCAGGTGTGTGGATGTGTTCTTAACATGAACAGCAGAGGTCCTAACATGCTTTCTGCACAGAAGAGTGGCCTGAAATTAGAAGTGAGATGTAAGGCCCTTTTAAAGATGGGAAAGGCAATGTTATGCAGTGTTTGGAGAGTGGTATGAAGATGTCAGGGTTTTGTCACATTTTGCACTGTTGTTTTTAATTATTTGGGAGATGAACTTTTTTTTTTTTTAATTCAGACTATGGTAGGGGAAAGAAAAGGAACATTTTATCTACTTCTTATTACAAGTCACCTGTGTAGTCCTCTGTTGGCATTGTTGAAGCCCAGCATCAGAGTCATACCTGTAGTACATTTTGCACACCCACCCCTAATCATGAATTCTGAGTCTAGAATGGAGTAGGTTATCTTAATGAATTAAAGATGGATTAGACTTTCACGTGAAGTTTTTATCTGGTTTTATGGACTATTTTAACCTTGCTCTTGGCTGCACATTCTCTACAGGAAGCATTTTTCTCTCTTTTGAATGCAAAGAAATTCCTTGAGTTTGATCATTATCATGCACCTTGCTCAAGGTAAGTGTGTCTGTATATTTTAGTGACTTCCTGGGAACAGAACTTCTCCACTATGAACACAGGATTCAATTATAATTCCCTCCTGGCAGGACTTCTTGCAGCATTGCCATCAGCTTGTGTGGAAAGGAGGATAGCATGCTCCATTTACTGGCTTGGGCAACTGGAAACATTTCTGGGTTTACGTCCTTAATGCTGTTCTCTCATCTCTGTTCAGCATATTGATCCTGTCCATCTTTAGTTTTTTTCAGAGCAACTTCTCAGCCTGAGCCTGACAAGTGTCCTGTTTCTTGACTGGCTAGTACCAGGGCTTTTTCAGGGGTTCTAAGACTCCCAACAGTTGCTGTTTCTAGTAATGGCATATTCTAGGCCCTTTATAGAAGGGTAAGTTTTTGCCCTGAAGCAAGATGAGTTTCAATTTCTTTAAAACTCTCATTACTCAGAAGTCTAGCAGCTCCCTAATGCCTGTTCTGCCAGTCTTTCCACCAAGAATTTGGCTCCAGCATGGAGGCATGGGAGGGGCAGGAAGGCTCCAGGAGTACCCCAAACTCAGACCAATACTGTCCCTTGTGGCTTAATGAGGAACTAATTTTCTCTGCTGTGTTGACAGGCAGCTTGGAATAACAGGTGAGTAAAATGATGCCAATGCAGGGCAGCTTCTCCAATATTTCTGAGGTTCTCTTAATTTACCTACCATTAAATGTCAGAAATGTAGGAGGATAGGAAAGACAGGGTTTCTGCATAACCCCAGAAAAAGCCAAATCTGGATAAAACATATGAATGAAAATTATTCCATACCTATTAAGGACAGATCTGGCAGAGAAACGAGATTAATATTTCTATTGCCTGTGGAGCATGCCAATCTCAGACATGGTTCCAACCTGAGTCTGCAAGGACCGCAGCACTCTTGGATGTGCACAGGCTGCTTCCCAATGCCAGTCATACCATCCAGGGTATATCTGCACCTGCAACACTCCTAGTCCCTGCTCTGAGTCATTTTCACAGGGCTATTTGCAGGAATCAGGCTTCATCTTTTCAGAGCTTTGACTGGAGTTATGAGTTCTGGTTGGTTGGTTTCTGGCATATTTTTTTACCAAACATAGGGATGGAGGGGTAGTGGTGAAAGTGAACTTTCTTGAAAGTTCTCTGTGAAATAACAAATCCTAAAATGTTACGATCTGAATTGAACATCTGTTTCTGCTTGGCTCTGCATCTCTTGAAGTAAAATACCAATTACAATTTGTTCCAACTTATAGAATGAGTAATAAAGAGATTCTTACCTCCACTGAGACCAAATGAAGGGCTGGCATTTGATATATTATTACACACAAGGCATTCATTTGTGCTGACTAAGTGTATGCACTCCTAATCATATTAATTTAATTTAATAATGAAGTTAAGTAACAACTACTCTGGAATTTACAAGACATGTGCTTCCTCTTATGCTTCTGATTTCCATGTGTAATATGAGTTGCAGTGCATTTCAAATCAAGACAAAGAAGAAAAAGTAGGAAGTGACCTACAGAGCAAAGACCTTTCTGGATTAATAAACACTCAATCAGTGCCGCCATGTCTAACTTTGCAGTTATTTTACAAGACAACCAGTCCAACATTTTTAGTATTGATCAGCTCTTCACATTGAAATACCCACAACAAAGCTGGAAAGGAGGAAAATCCTTCTGGTTATTATGGCTTTGGGCTAGGCAAAAAATCACAAGTATTCAGCACATTAAGAACTGCCAGCACAAAATAGGGAAATGTTCTTTTTCTTGATATGCTTCTTTCTTGGTGACTAATGTTGGATAGTTCAGAAAGGGTGTGTATTATCCATAATGCATTTGGATTCTTCTTATTTCCACATATTGCATCATATTCAGGTAATGGTTACAGACCAGTTTGTCACCCACAGGCTATCAAAATTCTGAGTATTTTCCTTTTTGTGTATATGTATGACTAAACACAGGATTACTAGGAAGATCTTACTTTTCTACTTTCCAAAATGATGTCTTCCAGCAATTAGTTTATTCCTGAGTAAGGAGAAGTGCTCATACCGTAATCATCATAGAATCATAGAATACCAGGTTGGAAGGGACCTCAAGGATCATGTGGTCCAACCGTTCTTGGCAAAGTACAGTCTAGACAAGATGGCCCAGCACCCTGTCCAACTGAATCTTAAGAGTCTTCAATGTTGTGGAATCCACCACTTCCCTGGGGAGATTATTCCAATAGCTGATTGTTCTCATTGTGAAAAATTTTCCTCTTGTCTCCAATCAGAATCTCCCCAGGAGTAACTTGCACCCGTTACCTCTTGTCTTTTCCATGTGACTCCTTGTAAAAAGGGAATCTCCATCTTCTTTGTAGCCATCCTTTCAATACTGGAACATGGTGATAAGGTCTCCCCTAAGCCTTCTTTTCTCAAGGCTGAACAAACCCAATTCTCTCAACCTTTCCTCATATGGCAGGCTTCCGAGTCCTTTGATCATCTTTATGGCCCTCCTCTGGACCCTCTCCAGCCTGTCTACATCTTTTTTGTATAGCAGGGACCAAAACTGAACAGGGTATTCCAGGTATGGCCTGATAAGTGCTGAGTGGGATAATGACTTATCTCTGCTGGTGATGCCCTTGTGATGCACTCTGCTGGCTTTCTTTGCTGCAGTAGCATGCTGTTCACTCATACTGAGCTGCTTGTCCACCAGAACCCTCAGGTCCCTTTCCACAGAGCTGTTCCCTAGATGGGTAAATCCCAGTCTGTGCTGCATTTCTGGATGTTTTCCCTGGTGCAAGACCTTACACTTGTTCTTGTTGAACTTCATAAGGTTCCTGTTAGCCCACTCTTCCACCCTATCCAGGTCTTTCTGCAGGGTGGCTTTCCCCTCCAAGTGTCCGCTTCCCCACTCAGTTTGGTATCACCAACAAACTTCATCAGGGTATGCTTGATCCCATCATCCATCCCATCATGTTTTGGTTATTTAAGGCCAACGCATTTGTTCCATATTTTCATGCTGCAGGAAAACAGAAGCAGATAATATTCCTCTTAAATTTTATTTTTGTGATGATGGCTTTCCCTCCAAGGACCAGTGTTTTACATTCAATCATCTTAAATTTTCTTGTATTGCATGGGCTATTCAAAGTCAAATTTTGAAGGGTTTTGTCACCTATAGAATTTGCAAAGCACCTTCATAAAGCCAGCTGGAATTACGATATAGGGTATTTGCAAGCATTCCACTTGTTGTCTGCTTACATCTTTAAGTGCCTCTCTTTCTGGAAATCTCTGGCTCAGGTGACAAATATGGGCTACATCATGGATTTGCTTTGGGCACAGGTAGTCTGGAATCATTGGAATTGTGTCCTGCAGTCCCAGCTGCCCTTCAGAAAATGATGAATTCAGATAACGATGTGGCTGCAGCAGCACAGGGTTCCTCGTGGGCTGCAAAATCTGGTTGGGACCTTGATTCAGCCTGAACTCAGCTGAATAAATGGGAGCCTTGTTACTTTGATGCAAGTATTTTTCCCCTCTTTGTTTTGTAATGTGCAATGATCTCAGAATTTCTGACTACCTCTCTGCTCTGAGTTCTAGTGCAACACACAGCCTCCTGGAAGTTAAGTTTTAAGGCCAGGTTAGATGAGGCTTTGGGCAACCTGGTCTAGTGGAGGGTGTCCCTGCCCATGGTAGGGGGATTGGAACTAGATGATCTTTGAGGTTCCTTGCAACCCATACCATTCTATGATTCTATGAATTAATGGGACCTTCTGAACAGTGATGAAAAGTCGTGCACTGGTACAGGAGCCCAGAGAGGTAATGAGATCTCCATTGTTGGAAATTTGCACGTCAAATGGAGAAGGCCCTGAATATGTAAATTTTTACTGGCTCAGCTTTGAGCAGAGCAGTGGTCCAGAGATTTCTAGAGGTTCTGCTCAAGCAAAATTGTTCTGTGCTTCTATAAAGCTGCTCTCTTATTTGTGTTCTTCCCAATTCCTGTGCTCCATAAGACAGGACATGATCTGACCCAAAAACCTGCACTGGGATAATAGGATGACTTTCCAGATGGATATGCCTGATGGGTACCCTGCTGAGATATCACTATTCATCCTAAACTGAACGTTGTTGTACTACTTGTCACCTGACACTACAGGGACAGATATTTTGGGGGGATCCTCAGCAGAATGATGATGGCATTAAGTTGTAGTTACAATTAAAGCTTTTTATTTTAAAAATAATTTTATGATTGGCATAGTATAGAATTTTATGATCACACTAGCACAGGATCTTTGTAATTGGAATCAATATAGCACAATTTTTTAAGTAGCATAGCACTGAATTTTATAGGACGCCTTAATTTATGGTTCCTAATCACCTGGAACCTCTGCAGATTAGGTAAAATCTTAATACTTGGCTTGCAGTGTCAATATAGCAATTGTAATCTAGACTAAATCCTCAAAGGAAGCAGACAACAATAGAGGTGTCCAAGGCCAATGGGGGACCAAGGGTTTTGCCGTCCAGCAGCAGTTCTGATCCAAGTCTTATTTAGGTCTTGTAACTGCTTGATTTTATAGACAGTTATCTGTGTGCTGTTATGCTTCATTTTTCTGATAAGGTCATCACAGCCTGGCTGGCGAGGTACCTGGGACCTTCAAGGCCAGTAAGGAGGGAAGAAGGTGACCTGGTGCCCAGGAACCTTTGAGGCTGATATGGAGGTGAAGTTGTCTGCCTGGTGCACAGGACCTTCAAGACCTGATGAGAGGGGGAAAGGGGCCTTATACATGACCGGCATAGTCATATAGAGAATGGCTCTTTGCCTTATAAAATGGTGTTAGTTATGCTAACCGTATTACCAGGGGTGAGGAGCAGGGGTTACTGGTCACACTACTTTACAGTCTTCCCATTGTGTGTTGCTTTGCAGTTGATTGTGTCAGTGCTTCTCACTCTACCTAGTTTTTCTAGGTCCTCTTGAGATATTTTCAAACTCTTCCCTATCTGTAGGTAACCTACATAAACTTAAGTCATCAGCATATTTTGCTAGCTCAGTGCTCAAACTCTCTTCAAAGTAATTATAAGTTAGTGAACCTCAGCAATCCTAGCATGGATCCCACAGGTGTACTGCTGTTAGTCTCTTTCAGAGGTGCGAGTTGGCTATTTATGCCTTCTCTTCATTTTCAATCTCTTAACCAGTTTTTAATACGTCACAGGACTTTAACTGCTATTCTTTTGTTACTTCATTTCCTTGATAGTATCCTGTAGAGAAAGAAACACTATGAGAAGTCTTTTGAAAGCATAACTAAATCCTATTCTCAGTTTATTCTTTATCCATCACTTTAACTGTTTTCTGAGACTTTTAACAGTAGCTAGGCAGGGCTTCACCTTCCAAACCTGATTTTTACATTGATCCATTGATCTGTGCATGTTAATATTAAGTGATGCACTTCAGGATTTAAAGATACTTAGTTGTTCCTAATCATACTGTTTTCAAGAGATTTGACAGAATTCTTAGCAGTCTGATGAATTACAAAATCTGCCATACCAGCTTTACTGGAGAACCTTTGTGGACAGAAAACATAGGAGACCATATTTTGCCAATTATTTTACAGGGGTTCCTGTGTAGTATTCAATCCATGTAAAAATACTATTGGTTGCATCATTCTGGGGGTGACACTGAAGGCCACTGTAGTTTGCCCTCTACTGTAGCTGGCAGTGTGTCCTTGCCAGATAGGGAAACAAGAACTAGGTAACAGTGGCTCAAAGTCACCATCTATTTTTTATCCAGGCTTGAGTTCCAGGAAAATACATCTATGATTTCATTTAATATTTTATTTTTTTCCTACACACCATTTGTAATAAATATTAGTCTAGGTTAAGGCAGGAAAAAATGTATCTTCATTTCTCCACATTGTTCTTCCATGAGCTTCACCTGGAAAAAAAAACTGGGAGACAAAGAAAACTGGATCAGTTTACAACTCTCCCTCTAAATTAGGATATCTGGGCTCTACAAAGACTGAACACAGGAACTGGCAGCCCATGACCTCAACCACTTCCTCAAACCACTAGAGACATGTTTGCTGCCAAGTGCTGATAAAATTATTTCCTCTCATGTAGTACTGCATAGGCAAGGAGATGATCCAGAATAAGCAGTAACACCATGATTTGTTGCCATTGTCATGGTATATAAATCATTTGCAGTGGCATATTTTACTATTGGTACACTCAGCAGCTGTTTCTCTGTAATCTGTATTCTAGGCAAAAGTCTGCTCCATTGGAAAATCTATGTCATACTATGAACTTGGTTAATAATCTGTTCAGTTTTGTAAACTCTAGCATTGTAGAAGGTGAATACAGAGGGTGGAAGCTATTCCCTCACCATTCAAAAGAAGTAGAGCCGTGTTATTCTGGTGCAATGACAGAAATGAGTAGCTATGGAGAGAATAAAAAGGCTGGGAAATGGAATTAAAAAATCAAAATGTGCTCCTAAGGCTAAAGAATAGGATTTTGCAGGTGGTCTAGGAGCCTTAAGAACTTCCAGGACTATCTAGAATGAGCTAGATTGAGAGCACATTCCAAAGTTTACACATATATTTCTGCACCTTTTCGTCATTTGTCTTTTTTTGCTTGTTGTTTTGTAATCAAATTTGCACATGTCTGTGTTAATGCCAGGTATTAGCAGAAGGGTTCCAAATGTAAAGCCACATCCCTGATTTTTATTTCAAGTATTTGGTCTTAGGACACTGTGAGAATCAAATTTCTTTCCTGAGCTAGGTGTTTACGGGTCCCTTAAGGATACAGAGAGAACAGAGTTTAATCTACAGCTGACCTGTGTTGATCTGAAATGTATGAATGATTGACTCAGTCTTGTCCTCACTGAGCAGATGAAGAAAATTCTGGGGAGTGAAGGAGTAGGATGGGAGAGACAGCAAGGTAGAACGTAATTAGAAGGTGATCTTGCTCCTAATATAAACTGCATCTAGACTGCTGTTATACAAAACGGATTTCATTATTCCATGGCAAAAGAAACTTAACTTCAAAAGTGAGATTCAAAATATTGAGGAATATGTCACCCACCATAAAAAAAAAATAACATTTGAAAGGTGCATTTTCTAAATACAGACTAGAAAAGGAAAGTTCTCAGCTGAACGCAGATCTGGATTTTGGAGAACTGATAAGCATAGAGCATGGTTAGCATCAGAGAGGGAAAAATACTGCTAAAAATAGTCTCTCCTCTTAGATTAAAGATGATAAAGCAGAACTGGAGCCTTCAGTAGACTAGTATAAAAAAATATACACGGGGCTTGGAGTTAAGAAAAATATCTCATTATATGAAGCTGCATGTGCTGAGACAAACATGGGTTGTAATTTGGAATATGCTGCCTCCAAAAATCCACAATGCCTAAGAAGGCTTATGTTTCCTTTTTGTTAGTTGGTGGAGACATAGCTGCTATTTTGTTGATCACATCCATTGGGATCTGACAACACCCATCTTGCCATTTTATTCCTAAGAACTGGATCTCCTAGGCAGGCCCCTTGCCCTTATTTTGGTTTATGGCAAAACTGGCTTTCTGAAAGATTTGGACTATTTTCTTTCCTTTCTTAAAAACTTCTTCCGCGATGTTGCCCCATATAACGATGTCATCAATGTATTGCAAGTGTTCTGGAGCCTCACCCTGTTCCAGTGCAGTCTGGATCAGTCCATAGCAAATGGTGGGGCTGTGTTTCCAACCCTGGGGCAGTCAATTCCAGGTGTACTGGACGTCCCTCCAAGTGATAGCAAACTGTGGCCTGCACTCTGCTGCCAAAGGGATGGAGAAAAACGCATTTGTGGTATCAATTGTGGTGTACCACTTGGCTGCCTTTGACTCCAGTTCCTAGTGAAGTTCTAGCAAGTCCGGCACAGCAGCATTCAGCAACAACATGACTTCATTCAGGCCACAATAGTCTACTGTCAGCCTCCACTCTCCATTAGACTTTCACACCGGCCATTCAGGGCTGTTAAAGGGTGAGTGAGTTCTGCTGATCACTCCCTGGCTCTCCAGCTGATGAATCAGCTTACAGATGGGAACCAGGGAGTCTTGGTTTGTGCAATGTCACCACCGGTGCACCGTTGTGGTAGTGATTGGCGCCTGCTGTTCTTCAACCCTCAGCAACCCCACAACAGAAGGGTCCTCCGAGAGACTGCGCAAAGTAGACAGCTGTTTAATTCCCTCCGTCTCCAAGGCAGCTGTGCCAGAAGCCCACTGATATCCTTTTGGGTCCTTGAAACACCCTCTCCTGAGGCGGTCTATGCCAAGGATGCACGGAGCATCTGGGCCAGTCACAATGGGGTGCTTTCGCCTCTCATTCCCAGTTAGACTTGCTTCAGTCTCCAGTACAGTCAACTGTTGGGATGTCCCTTTGTCACTCCAGAAATACAGATGGGTTCTGCCCCTTCATGGCTTGATGGCATTAGAGTACACGGTGCACCAGTGTCCACTAGAGCCTTATACTCTTGCGGATCTGACATACCAGGCAATCGGATCCACACAGTCCAGTAAAAGGGGTTGTCCTTTCTCTCCACCTGGCTGGAGGCAGGCCCCCTCTAATCTTGCTCATTGTATTTGCTACTCACATCTTGCAAAAATTACTTAGAAATCCCTTCCAGAGGTTCTTAAGTACCATTAGGCCTTCCACTCCATGTGGCGAACTGCCCGCTGCAAACTGGAGCAGCATTTTTCCTGGAAGAATCCCCTTTTGTGTCTGTTTTTCCGTGCAGCTCACGTAGCTCTAGGATCGAGGTGGTTTTTCCATCTCACTTCCTCATGTCCTCTCTGTGGAGCGGAGCCTTTTGGTGTGTCGGCCACTCCTTCTGGTTTTGTATTGTCAGCAGACTTGCTGAGGGTACGCTCTGTCCCCTCCTCTAGGTCGTCGATGAATATATTTAATAAGACCAGACCCAGTACTGACCCCTGGGGCATACCACTAGCTACAGATCTCCAACTAGACTCTGCACCACTCATCACAACCCTCTGAGCTCTGCCATTCAGCCAATTCTCTACCCACCTCACTGTCTTCTCATCTAACCCACAATTCCTAAGCTTGCCTATGAGGATGTTATGGGAGACAGTGTCAAAAGCCTTAGTGAGGTCAAGGTAGGCAACATCCACTGCTCTCCCTTCATCCACCCAGCCAGTCATGCCATCATAGAAGGCTATCAGATTGATCAGGCATGATTTCCCCCCTTGTGAATCCATGTTGACTATTCCTGATAACCACCTTCTCCTCCACATGCGTACTGATGACACCCAGAATGAGCTGTTCCATCATCTTTCCAGGGATGGAGGTGAGGCTGACTGGCCTGTAGTTTCCTGGGTCCTCCTTCCTGCCCTTTTTGAAGACCAGAATGACACTGGCTTTCCTCCAGTCCTCAGGCACCTCTCCTGTTCTCCATGACCTTTCAAAGATGATGGAGAGTGGCATAGCAATAACATCTGCCAGCTCCCTCAGCACTTGTGGGTGCCAATTTTTTCCTCTGGGTTCATAAGCCTATAAGGAGAGAGACACCAGGAGGTGGTTGACTTTACTGTGCAGTGTAGTTGCTGCTTTTTCTGAGATGGTGATCAATACTTATAAATATCTGAACCGTGGATGTCAAGGAGAATGGGGCCAGACTCTTCAGTGGTTCCCAGTGATAGGACAAGGGGCAACGGGCACGAACTGGAACACGGGATGTTCCACCTGAATAGGAAAAAAAAATTCTTCACTTTGAGGTTGACAGAGCCCTGGAACAGGGTGCCCAGACAGGTTTTGGAGTCTCCTTCTCTGGAGATATTGAAAACCCACCTGGATGCGATCCTGTGCAACCTGCTCTAGGTGATCCTGCTTTAGCAGGGGGATTGGACTAGACAATCTCCAGAGGTCCCTTCCAGCCCCTACCATTCTGTGATTCTGACATAATATCCAGGTCATTGCCATTCTTCATAAACATAAGGAATGATTCATTTTCCTCCAAGGAAATTGACAGTGTTCACTGTGCTGGCACATACAAACTTGCTTTGACACCAAGTCTTGTCTTTGTAATTTTTGCATGGGAGGCTATCCTTAACAGGAACTCTGACATCTAAATAATAGAGAGCTTGCTAGATGGAATGTATCTGCATAGAGGGCAGGTTTTTATAGGTTTGCAGTCTACTCTCTCTCTCTGAGTACTGTCTGCAGAATGTCTTGGCACTTACACTTTGGACAGACATCAAAGCTAAATGCCACACCTTAGTCCCCCTCTGGTCCAGAGCTCATAGTGTGAACTTTTTTAAATGCACTGTGTGATTTTAATCTTCCCTCAGGGACTATGAGAGCTGATGCTCACAGTCCAGCATCCATGTTATTCTCTGCATCTAAATTAGTACTGGAGTCTAGTATCTAGATTATTTTAGAGACACAAATGACTGCTCCACCTTAGCGGTGCACAGACTGTCAGGAGAATTCAGACTAGCTGAAATAGTTCACTTTTTTTTTTCCTTTTTATTTTTTACCCCAGCTACCTACAAACTGGATAGTAACAGTGCCTAAATTAGGCATTTGAATTTTACAAAGCTGCTAAAGAAGCTGGTCCTGGTGGGGCTGTGTGTACTGGAAAGACCAAGGTAGGAGAAACAAAACACAACACTGAGTAAAAAGCACTAAGAGCCTTTGGCACTTGCTGTAAAAATAATGAATACTATTTAGATGGATCACTTTCACATCCTCTAGAGTATTCACAGGTCAGAGAAAACAATGAATCCACCTCACTTCTGTTGAGATCTTCCCTTGCATACTGTTCATATTCATGAAGAGGAAATTTCACTTTTAAACTAAAAGAGTGATCTCAGAGGGAAATTGCATCAAATGAACTCCTGAGCACTCTTCTCCTTAGCTGTTTACTTCTTCATATTGGAAACACCCTCTACACTCTACTGCTACACTCCCTAATCCAAAATCCAATCTTCCCTCTTTATTCTTAGTCTTTTGTTCTGTCAGTCAACAAACAGGCTGCACAAGTTGGTTGCATACCCTTGAACTGCAGCACCACAAGGGCAGCTCCTGTTTGTGTATGCAGATGAAGGAATGAAATAGACTCAGAATGAGCAGGTACACATATCTAAGGCTTTCCTGCATTTGGTTTTCAAAAAGAGTTCTAATAATCTGGGACACAAGCAACACATGAAATATAAGTAGATTTCTTTTTCATCTCCTTTCATCCCTTGCTAGAGATTGCTAAGTTTCAAACTTATTAAAAAATAAATTAAATTTAATTAAAAAAAAAAGTTTTTTTCTCACAATTTGGATTTTTAAAGGGAATTCACCATTGCAATACACCAGACATTTGGCTACAAACAGTAAAGATGGTGGCTGATACGGATCATGCAAAGGTTTCACTGCAACTTTTAATATGAATTATGCTTTCCAGGCTATGCAGAGGAAGGGAAATCAGTGGGCAATATTTGTTCCTTTCAATAAATCATCAAGTTCTTTATCATTATGAATTTTTATCATTATAAACTAGGATGCTAGTTTAGTAAGGAAGTGATCAAAATCCAAATGTCTGGAGCAAAGGTTCTTTCTACCTTGATATGGATGGCCTTTGGCTGCAGTGGCTGCTTGGTAGAACAGTGAATTCTCATTGCTTCTGGCTGAAAAGCTCAGCTGTCATGAGTCACCTTGTCAAACATTCAGGAGTCAACCATTTATTTTTTACTGGTCTCTGTACTTTTCCTTGAAATCCACTGCAATGAGTCAGGCAGGAAAGCTTGGGAGTGCCAGGTTTGAGTGTTCTCATTCCTCAGTCTTTGCTAGTCCTGTGAGTCATGCTATACCAAAGATTCAAGGAAATGGAAGTAGATGCAGGTAAACAGGGCAAATATTCTGGTGCCGCCAATGCCTCTGTATGGGACTGGAGAGTAATCAGGCATTTCATGAGTATACGGTCCAATGACCTCCGATGATACAGTTTCTCTTCCTTACCAGATGCTTTCTACTGTCCCCCCTTCAGTGTTTTCCAGTGAAGCCTGTCATTAGTCAAAGTTTCATCTCCCTACACAATGCAATGGGAATTTCTGTTTTTAACTCTGTTGTGATGAAGAGTTATGTTGTATCCCAGTATTACAAAAATACATAAGCCAGTGAGAAGGCTACTGCTGGAATGAACCAGGAGTTTCTGGAGCTTAGAGACTGAGGCACTGCTGAATCACCAAGGCTATTTTTGAGTCCTGAAACCTTCCCCATCTACTTGAGCTGTATTGGGAGTTTGAGATGGGGAAAAAAAGCATCTGTCTTGGCATAAGCCATTCACCACAGAGCAAAGCGGCTGTAAAAGTATTAAGTGTGCATGAGCTGCATGTCAAGGCCCAACTTCAAGAAAGTTTGTTGTTAGTTTTCTCTCCCTCTCTCACCCAGGGGTGTTCTGAGCTGGCCACTTTATTCCTCAAGCATTTTCATTATTGCCCTGTTTAAAGATGATATTCACAGAGGGAAGTATCGGAACAGTACAGCACTGACAATTTAGTCTGAGGCCTGTACAGCTCCTTCAGACTCCTGCAGCACTTTACCTGACGTAACCTGATGCAGCAGCAAAGAACACATCTTTTCCCAGCTATCTCCCAGGGAATAAATAACCTGCCTGACAATCCTCTTAAGCATCTTAGGAACTGTAACTCAATGGTTAATAAAGTTTAATGGATGTGCTGTATTTTCTTGACAAAAAAGATGTTCCTAGTGCTTCATATGTCAAACATTTCCCAGGGAGAAAGTTGCAGAGTGTAAAGTGAAAGCAGATTTTGATTTTGAAAAGGAATAGGCTCACCTCATATTTGGGAGTGGATTTGATTGATAAAGTCAACCTGGAACCATCAGAAAAAGCTTACGTAAGCCCATTATCTGTGCTCAGAACGTCTAAGTACAGGCTCTGCTACGGCAAAAACTAATTGGCTGAGAAATTTGCAACTAGCTGTATTCAAAGCCTTCACTATGCTGAAAAAAAATAGCTATTCCAGTGCTATTTGAGGCTAGAAATGTGGCCTCAGTTCTGCTCTACTGTAAGTCAAACATTAGGTCTTTCACATAGAGAAAAGAGTTTACTCTTTGTATCAAAGTGCAGAAATACCCAAAGCCTCACTCCTAGGTACTAGTGGCTAGACCAATGCAAACGGATTCACATATGCTCTGGCACAGGTGCCTCAGCATAGTTTCCAAAACCCAAAATCTCAAATAAGTTCTGATATCATTGTAATTCTTATAAAACACAAGCAAAAGATTGGTACCGGAGGTGTCAGTAAATGTAAACTAGGGCACATCTTATTTCAGTGTGATACAGTGAACACTTATTTCACAGTTCCCAGGCACAGTGAAACCATGAGGTTAACTATATAGGTTCAGTCTTATGGTCCCTTTGCAAGATTTCTGGGGAATACCCAGCACCTTCCCAAGAAATCAGTTTTGCTGTAACTCAGCTTACTTGCAGTGCCTACAGAGGCTACAGAGCAAAGTCAAGATCAGATTGAAGTCTAAGCCCTGTCCCTCTCCTGAAGGCTGTTTTTCCTTTCTTCACATCCTAGGCAGAGCCAAAGCCAACCTGGTGTGGTGGGTTGACCCTGGCTGGAGGCCAGGTGCCCACCAGAGCCGCTCTCTCACTCCCCTCATTCACTAAACAGGGGAGAAAAGGCATAATGAAATGCTTGTAGGTCGAGATAAGGACAGGGAGAGATCACTCACTAATTATCGTCACGAGCAAAACAGACCAAACTTAGAGAGGGAATTCATCTAATTTATTACTAGGCAAAACAGAGTAGAGGAATGAGAAAATAAAATCAGCTCTTAAAACACTTCCCCCCACCCCTCCCATCTTCCCGGGCTCAACTTCACTCCCGGCTTCAACCTCCGCCCCCCTCAGCGGCACAGGGGGACGGGGAATGGGGGTTACGGTCAGTTCATCTCACAGTGTTTCTGCTGCTTCTTCATCTTCAGGGGGAGGACTCCTCTCATCGTTCCCCTGCTCCAGCATGGAGTCCCTCTCACGGGGTGCAGACCTTCAGGAGCAAACTGCTCCAGCGTGGGGTCCCCCACGGGGTCACAAGTCCTGCCAGCAAACCTGCCCTGGCATGGGCTCCCCTCTTCACGGGTCCACCGGTCCAGCCTGGAACTTGCTCCAGCGTGGGCTTCCCACGGGCCACAGCCTCCTTCAGGTGCCTCCACCTGCTCCGGCGTGGGGTCCTCCACGGGCTGCAGGTGGAATCGCTACACCCCCTCATCCTTCCTCCATGGGCTGCAGGGGGACAGCCTGCCTCACCATGGCCTTCACCACGGGCTGCAGGGGGATCTCTGCTCCGGCGCCTGGAGCTCCTCCTCCCCCTCCATCTGCACTGACCTTGGTGTCCGCAGAGTTTCTTACATCTTCTCACTCCTCTCTCTGGCTGCAAAAGCTCGCCCTCTCTAAGTGTTTTTCTTCTTCTTAAATATGTTATCACAGAGGCGCTGATTGGCTTGGCCTTGGCCAGCGGCGGGCCCGTCTTAGAGCCGGCTGGCATTGGCTCTATCAGACACAGGGGGAGCTTCTAGCAGCTTCTCACAGAAGCCCCCCCTGTAGCCCCCCCGCCACCAAAACCTTGCCACACAAACCCAACACACCTGGTAACAGTGGAAAGGACTGAATGTTGCAATTATGAGTAAGAACCTGAGCTAAAATAATAAGGGGGGAGTTAATGCCTGTGGTATAAATGCCATCTGTTCCCACCTCTGCAAAATGCTCCCTCTGCAGCTCTGAGCACTTTGCTTCTCTGTTCATTGTTTTCCATATGTAAAATGGGATTATTAATTTGTGTTCCTGTTGTGGTTTAACATGGCAGGCAGCTAAAACAACCACACAGCCGTTGGCTTACTCTCCACCCCGCAGCAGGATGGAGGAGAGAATTAAAAAAGTGAAACTCATGGGTTGAGATAAAAGCAGTTTAACAGGACAGAAAACAGAGACAATAACTACGACAACAACAACAGCAGCAGCAGTTGTAGTAATAATAATAATGATGATAAAGGAATATACAAAACAAGTGATGCACAACACAATTTCTTACCACCTGCTGACCGATGCCCAGCTAGTTCCCAAGCCGCAGCACCCACCTGGCCAACTCCCTCCAGTTTATATGCTGAGCATGACATCATATAGAATGGAATATCCCTTTGGCCAGTCTGGGTCAGCTGTCCTGGCTGTGTCCTCTCCCAGCTTCTTCAGCATCCCCCGCCTCCTTGTTGGCAGGCCAGTATGAGAAGCCGAAAAGTCCTTGACTGCTTGGCAATAACTAAAACATCAGTGTGTTATCAACATTATTCTCATCCTAAATCCAAAACAGAGCATTAGACCAGCTACTAGGAAGGAAATATTTCTTACCAAAGAAGTGGAGTCATATAACCAAGCACAATATGACCAGACTATTTATACATGTATTTATGCCTAGAAACATTGTACACAAATCACTGTTTGTAATTTATATCAATTATGAGTATATAATATTTTTAAATTATGGGGGTTTTCTCACTTAGTTTCGCTTCATATTGATAGTGTTTTTAACACCTGTTACCTGGTATGCCTTTTTTTATTTTTTTTAACTGAGATCACTGAAGTTGCCTACACTCCAAGCACCCAAGCGAATCATTTTAATGGGTATTAATTGTGTTGAATATTCATGGTTGTTGCTTTGACAAATCTTTTGCTGTAGGGAAGAAAAATTCTTCTGCCATTTTGTCATAGCACAGAACACACAAATTATTTCTACTGTTTCATGGAGTAATAACTTAAAGGAACAATTCTTTGAACATAGGTGGAAGGCAGAAGGCCTTCGGCAAGTCTGCAGAAGGTCACACATTCTGTAAATGGTTGCATATATTCTGGTTCTATACAATATCCTGGTAGAGTTTTATTGAATCTGATTATAACTAATTGTCCGTGGAATTACAGAAATGTAATACAAAGGAAAGGGAATAGACAGCCATGATCAGATCACAATGCCACTTTAGAACTTTAACTTCTAGGTTATTTATATATTATTGAAATTTGGACTCACAGTTTTGTTGACTCTGAATATTGCTCTGTGGTTAGGCATTACTAGGCTTGGAGAGCTGTGAAGACCTGTGTACCCTCTCATTTTAGGAAGTACAAAGATCCTGCAGCATACTGATTTATGACTGGCTTTTCTGGAGAAGTTTCAAATGCTTTTTAGTTAACTGTAGGAGAATGGGATAGAGGTAGCCTTTTTCTCCCAGACCATACTTCCCTGCTAGTCTGAGAGGAATAAAAGTACAAAAAAATTTTCTGAGTCATATTTTCCACTCTTACTATACCTATAGTCTCACTGAAACCTAACTCTCTTTTTTTCTTTTTTTTTTAATCTCCAGTTTTTGTTTTTAGTAAAGATATTTACTTACTTAAAATGAAATAAGAGGTAATATTTTAAGTAACATCACAAAACAATTTTATTTTAAATAGTTTTTTATGAATATTATGAATACAGATTAATATGAATAAGTAGAACTATGAATATGGAGAAAATTGCTTGCTGTATTAAAATTACTTCACTAAAAAGGAATCAGAGAGTCTTATTTTACAGTTTTTCTGTCAAATGACAAAGGTCAAACTGAAAAAAACCTGAAGATCTTGAATATGAAGACGGCTAAAGTGATGTCAAATTCTCTGTCTTCTTAAATTATACAGGTAGGACTGGAAGTTGACTAATACTTTTTTTTTCTCTGTGGTTCTTCTTTCCTGTTTGTAAGATAACCTGGATTTGGGCGATACCTTTGATTTTAAAAGGAGAAAACCTGTGTCTCTACCGCAAAACAAAACAAGCAAAACAGAAACTGCCTGGAATTGGTTTCTGATATGGAGAGAATTGATAGTCTCTAAGCTAAGTATTAACTTAAGCTTGTTGTCTACATTCTTTGTGTAGACACTAAATCTTATCTGTTTTAGATTCCCACATTAAAATTGGGCAAATCTGTCTCTGGAGATGCCTCTCTCTAATTAAGTATAGAAAAAACTTAGATAAACAAATGCTAAATATTTAAATGGCTGAAATTAGTCAAAATAAATCCCACTTTCTGTGTTGAAACAGATCCAATGACATAAGCCATGTGGATGGTTCTGGAATGCTGTACCTAGGGATGAGATAGAAAAATACACATAATTCTACTAAAATATTTCACGGTATTTTTTAAACATTCTGGTCTTGATGCTTTTTGCTAACCTTCTAATATTGAAAATTCACATAGAAGTTGAAAGGTAGCTTTATACTCTTTATGGATAATAGTCTTAATCTATTTAACTTACATGACTTATTTTTCACAAGACACCATCTCTTATCTGAATGCTGCAATATAAAAGATGATATTGATATTCTGTGGGTATTAATAAGAGGATATTTGAACTTTTGCATATCTATGCACTCCTAGATATCTTGAGACATGACTGCAGTAAGCATTGCTTAGTGATAAGCATAGTGAATCAGAACTCTAGAGATTTGGCTTCAGCTTTTGGTTCAGCTCCTGACTTGGTTTGGACATACTTGGCAGTGTTAGTTGAAATTCTCTAGGATACTTTACCTAGATTGCACCAGAATAACTGAATATATGTTGTCCTCCAGCAATGCTTGTGGAGTTGTTGAGTTTCCAGCGGGCAGTTCGCCACATGGAGTGGAAGGCCTAATGGTACTTAAGAACCTCTGGAAGGGATTTCTAAGTAATTTTTGCAAGACGTGAGTAGCAAATACAATGAGCAAGATTAGAGGGGGCCTGCCTCCAGCCAGGTGGAGAGAAAGGACAACCCCTTTTACTGGACTGTGTGGATCCGATTGCCTGGTATGTCAGATCCGCAAGAGTATAAGGCTCTAGTGGACACTGGTGCACCGTGTACTCTAATGCCATCAAGCCATGAAGGGGCAGAACCCATCTGTATTTCTGGAGTGACAAAGGGACATCCCAACAGTTGACTGTACTGGAGACTGAAGCAAGTCTAACTGGGAATGAGAGGCGAAAGCACCCCATTGTGACTGGCCCAGATGCTCCGTGCATCCTTGGCATAGACCGCCTCAGGAGAGGGTGTTTCAAGGACCCAAAAGGATATCAGTGGGCTTCTGGCACAGCTGCCTTGGAGACGGAGGGAATTAAACAGCTGTCTACTTTGCGCAGTCTCTCGGAGGACCCTTCTGTTGTGGGGTTGCTGAGGGTTGAAGAACAGCAGGCGCCAATCACTACCACAACGGTGCACCGGTGGTGACATTGCACAAACCAAGACTCCCTGGTTCCCATCTGTAAGCTGATTCATCAGCTGGAGAGCCAGGGAGTGATCAGCAGAACTCACTCACCCTTTAACAGCCCTGAATGGCCGGTGTGAAAGTCTAATGGAGAGTGGAGGCTGACAGTAGACTATTGTGGCCTGAATGAAGTCATGTTGTTGCTGAATGCTGCTGTGCCGGACTTGCTAGAACTTCACTAGGAACTGGAGTCAAAGGCAGCCAAGTGGTACACCACAATTGATACCACAAATGCGTTTTTCTCCATCCCTTTGGCAGCAGAGTGCAGGCCACAGTTTGCTATCACTTGGAGGGACGTCCAGTACACCTGGAATTGACTGCCCCAGGGTTGGAAACACAGCCCCACCATTTGCTATGGACTGATCCAGACTGCACTGGAACAGGGTGAGGCTCCAGAACACTTGCAATACATTGATGACATCGTTATATGGGGCAACGTCGCAGAAGAAGTTTTTAAGAAAGGAAAGAAAATAGTCCAAATCTTTCAGAAAGCCAGTTTTGCCATAAACCAAAATAAGGGCAAGGGGCCTGCCTAGGAGATCCAGTTCTTAGGAATAAAATGGCAAGATGGGTGTTGTCAGATCCCAATGGATGTGATCAACAAAATAGCAGCTATGTCTCCACCAACTAACAAAAAGGAAACATAAGCCTTCTTAGGCGTTGTGGATTTTTGGAGGCAGCATATTCCAAATTACAGTCTGATTGTAAGCCCTCTCTGTAAGGTGACCTGGAAGAAGAACAATTTCAAATGGGGTCCTGAGCAATGACAAGGCTTTGAACAAATTAAGCAGGACATAGTTCATGCATTAGCCCTTGGGCCAGTCTGGGCAGGACCAGATATAAAAAAAAATGCTCTACACATGTGTCTCTCTTGACATATGGGGAGAACGGCCCCACTTGGAGTCTTTGGCAGAAAGCACCAGGGGAGACTCGAGGTCACCCCCTGGGGTTTCGGACTCGGGGATACAGAGGATCTGAGGCCCACTGCACTCCAACTGAAAAAAGAGATATCGGCAGCATATGAAGGGAGCCACTTCAGAAGTGATTGGTACTGAAGCACAGCTCCTCCTGGCACCCTGACTGCCAGTGCTGGGGTGGATGTTCAAAGGGAGGGTCCCCCTCTACACACCTTGCAACTGAGGCACTTACATGGAGTAAGTGGGTCGCACTGATCACCCAGTGGGCTCAAACAGGAAACCCCAGTCACCCAGGAATTCTGGAAGTCATTACGGACTGGCCAGAAGGGAAAGATTTTGGAACGTCACCATAGGAGGAGAGGAATATCACATGCTGAAGAGGCCCCATCATATAATAAACTATCACAAAATGAGAAGCCATATGCCCTGTTCACTGATGGGTCTTGTCACATTGTGGGAAAGCATCGGAGGTGGAAGGCTGCTGTATGGTGTCCTAAATGATGAGTCGCAGAAGCTGCTGAGGATGAAGTGGAATCGAGCCAGTTCTCAGAAGTGAAAGCCATCCAGCTGGCTTTAGACATTGCTGAAAGAGAAAAGTGGCTGATGCTCTACCTCTATACTGACTCATGGATGGTGGCCAATGCCCTGTGGGAGTGATTACAGCAATGGAAGCAGAGCAACTGGTAGCGCAGAGGCAAACCCATCTGGGCTGCCCCATTGTGGCAAGATATTGCTGCCTGGCTAGAGAAGCTGGTTGTAAAAGTATGTCACATAGATGCCCATGTACTCAAGAGCTGGGCCACTCAGGAACATCAGAACAACCAGCAGGTGAATCAGGCAGGTGGATCGGGACAGGCAAAGTAAGGGTGAATTATATCTCGGTGGTCCCATGGCACCTCAAGGAAGAGATGCAACATTATCGATGGTCTCGTGATGGAGGGGTGGACTTGAGCATGGATGCTATCGCACAGGTTATCCATGAATGTGAAACATGCTCTGCAATCAAGCAAGCCACACAGTTAAAGCCTCTGTGGTATGGAGGACAATGGCTGAAATATAAATATGGAGAGGCCTGGCAGATTGATTACATCACACTCCCACAAACCTGCTAAGTCAAGTGCTATGTACTTACAATGGTGGAAGCAACCACCGCATGGATGGAAACATATCCCGTGCCCCATGCCACCCCCCAGAACGCTATCCTGGGTCTTGAAAAGCAAGTCTTGTGGCGACATGGCACCCCAGAAGGAATTGAGTCAGACAGCAGGACTCATTTCTGAAACAACCTCATAGACACCTGGGCCAAAGAGCATGACATTGAGTGGGTGTATCACATCCCCTGTCATGCATCAGCCTCTGGGAAAATTAAACAATACAATGAACTGCTAAGGACTACACTGAGAGCAATGAATCATGGGACCCTCAAACATTAGGATACATATTTAGCAAAGGCCACCTTGCTAGTTAACATTACGGGATCTACCAATTGAGCTGGCCCTGCCCAGTCAAAACATTTATGTACTGTAGAAGGAGATAAAGTTCCTGTACTGCATATAAAGAATATGTTAGGGAAGACAGTCTGGGTTAGCCCTGCTTCAGGCAAAGGCTAACCCATCTGTGGGACTGCTTTTGCTCAAGGACTGGGCACTTGGTGGGTGATGCGGAAAGATGGGGAAGTCTGATGTGTACCGCAAGGGGATTTGATTTTGGGTGAGAATAGCCAACGATTTAAATTATACAATGCTACGTAATATTGCATACCATCGCTACTATGATTGCTATACGGCATAACAACAATTACAGTTAGAATCACTCAGACTAATGGAGAATGAGCTTTGATGAAAGTGAGCAAGGTGCAGAGGTGATGAAACCAGAATGGGCTTCAGCAATGAATACTCAGCAACTTCCTCGAGATGGACATCTTCAACCTGCAGACTGTGAGCATGGGCAGTGCAAGATACATCAGGTACAAGCCTTGGATGCAACAAGCAACAATCCAACATCACACACTCTCTCTCCTGCCCTGAGAGACTCTCACGACAGATGGAGCCCGAAAGTCATGGACTAAATGAACTCAACAGACATTTCTGAGGGATGGCCCAGAGACTAAAGGAATGATATGTGACCCACGAGTTTGTGGGGTTTTTTCCACTCTCCTCTCCATCCCCTTGTTGGGGGAGGAGTGAGCAAGCCACTGTGTGGTTCTTAGCTGCCAGCTGGGGCAAAACCACAACTGGGAACAAAAGTGTCACAATTACAGTACTAAAACCATTATTACTTTATGCTGCTAAATTCAAAAGGCTAATATTTATCTTACTTTAAAGAAGCAATTCTTTAGATTGATTTTTTTTTTGTTCTTGTTAAAATTTTATTTCATTTTAAATCCCTCTGTCTTGGATTTATGACATTTTTACCAATTAAAAACCAGACATGATTTCTTTTTCTTTTCTTTTTTTTTTTTTTTTTTAGCTTTTTAACAAAAGAAATTGTCCCCTGTTGCTCTTCTGACACATAGACTTTATTGTCATGTTGGTGCATTTCTTGACACTGGATTGTCTTGAATGTTCGGAGATTGAGGTTTGGTTTAACCTTACTGAATATTTTTATCTGTAGTCCAGATGATATGAACTTTGATGGCAAAATTTGTACGAAGCACAAAGCTTACTTGAATAGCAACTATGAGGAGGTCAGGATACTGTTTCAGAATTGTTGAAGTTAATTTAAATGTCACCAAGTATGTTTTAATACAGCCAAATTTGATTAAATATATCTCTGAACAAAGAGTTTTGTCTATAAATGACCACTTTCTTGATTAGAAAGAAGTAAATACAAGGAGGAAGTTACTGTAGTTAACCACCTAATTAAAAACTCTCAATTTTCTAGTAGTGTTACCGGAAAGCGGCAAAATAATTCACTCTCTAAGACTTATTTTGAAGTTTTAGAAAGCAGGCATTCTTTATTGCAGTGCTGGGTGCAGGGGGATAACTCCACCTAACATGCACACCCAAAAGAAAAAACTAGCAAATATTTATACTATGTTAATATACATATTCAGTATATTTCTGAGTAGTGCTTATCACATTCATGGATTTTCCGGAAACTTGTTAGCATGTTGGTTGGCACCTCCGGGTGGTCTCCAGATTCAATCCTAGTATCATGCATACCTTATCCCTCAAGGCTGGTTTTGTGATCATCTTGTAACTTTCTTATCTTTGCACATCTGTTCTTCCAAGGCCCAGCTGTTTAGAATGAGATTGTCCCAGGGCTTCTTATCTTACAACTAATTATTTTCTAAGTTACAATGGTTTCCCTTTTGTTTGGTTACATCTATTGAACAATGGCTCTAGTTGCTTGAATTGATCTTATCATTTCATTATTCACAGGTATCAGTAGCACCTATAGTTAAGTATTGAAACAGCTTATTAGAGACCATGCTGTACTGTCTGTTGCTTGGTGTTTTAAAGACAAAGATCTCTTTCTAAAAGTGTCTAGTGAAAAATGTACTGTAATGTATACACTGTAAATCAGATGGAATGACCAAGGATTAACAGAATTCTTTACAAAATTATGGGAAAGAAGTGGACACAGCATCTATCACCTTCTCCAGGTAGATCCAACCTGTTGTGGTTTAACTTGGCAGGCAGCTAAAACAACCATATAGCCATTCACTCAATCCCTTCCCTCCCAGTGGGATGGGGGAGAGAATTGAAAATGGAAAAGGAAAAGAAAAAACAAAACAAAAAACTTGTAGGTTGAGATAAAGACAGTTTAATAGGACAAAAAAGGAAGATGATGATAATAATAATAACAACAATAATAACAACAGCAGCAGCAACAACAATAGTGATAATATAAAAAGAATAAACAAAACAAGTCATGAACTGCACAATTTCTCACAACTGAAAATTGATGCTCTGCAAGACCCCAAGCTGCCCTGCCTGCAAGCCGACCCCCCAGTCATATACAGAACATGATGTCATTTGGTATGGAATATCACTTTGGTCATTTTGGATCAGCTGTCCTGGCTGTGTCCCCTCCCAGGTTCTTGGGTGCCCCTTGCCTTCTTGTTGGCAGGCCAGTATGAGAAGCTGAAAAGTCCTCGACTGTTTGGCAACAACTAAAAACATCAGTGTGTTATCAACATTATTCTCACCCTAAATCCAAAACATAGCCCTATACCAGCTGCTATGAAGAAAATTAACTCTGTCCCTGCCAAAACTAAGACAAATCCTAACAAAATATTTCCTGACAGATAGCTGTGAGGTTCTGACTTATAAAATGTCTAAAGATGTTGACCCGCAACTTCTTCCATAATCTGTTCCAAGATTTAATTATTCTTATAGCCAGACAGTCTTTCTCTGAAAGTCGATCTAACTAAATTTACTACTTTCTAGGTCCTTATCCTTCTGAATATAAAGAATTTACTTTCCTACTTCTTTGCATCTTTACATATTTTTCCTATTACCTTTAGCATTTAAGAATAATTATAATTAGCTCATTATTATAAACACCTGAATATTGTAGCTACTTCCAAGGCATTTAATAAGCTGATCTCTTTAATTATTATTTATGTCATGATATCAACAAATTAATCAATATACATGTTGCATTTCACAATCTAACCCAGAGACAGAAACATTTATGGGTTCGTACATTCGAAGCCTAAAAAATTATACCAAAAGCAATACAGATTATTTTTTAATCGTTTGTTTCTAATTGTACATCAAGGTATCTGGATTTTTATTCTAATAAAAACTAATAAAATTCTAATAAAGTACTAACAGGCTCTGGTTGGGATGGAATTAATTTTCTTCATAGAAGCCTGTGTGGTACTGTGTTTTAGATTTGTGACCTAAACAGTGTTCATAACACACTGATGTTTTAGATATTGATAAACAATGCTTGCACTATGTCAAGGCTGTCTCTGTTTCTCGCTCTACCCACCTCAGAGACTAGGCCAGGGATGGGCAAGAGGTTGGGAATGGACACAGCCAGTATAGTTGACCCCAACTGACCAAAGAGATATTCCATACCATATAATGTCATGCTCAGCAACAAATCTGGGCATCATCTTTCCAAGGTACTGGTTGTTCTGAGACAGGCTAGGCATTGGTCTGCTGGTGGGAGGTGGTGATTGATTGCTTTTGTGTCACTTTGGGGTTTTTGGGGGTTTGGTGGTTGGGGTTTTTTTCCCCCTTCACTTATTAAATGGTCTTTATCTTTAGCCATGAGGTTTTTTTCTCACTTTTGCACTTCCTATTCTCACCTCCGTTTCACTGGGAGGTGAGGGGAGTAATAAGTATACTATATAATAATAATAGAAATAAGTATGATATATAATACTGATAGGTTGAATACATATAAAAATAAATTTGTTTAATAAAATAATGTTATAATGTAATACAGTGATATTGTACTTAATACTTATATTTTCTGTTAGAATGCCTAATTCTTCAGGAAGCTATTTTTGTGACCAGAAGATACTGTAATGGTATTATTAACCACTCTTTGAGGTAGAGAAGAAAGACTGGGAAGATACATAAATAAAAGAATGTATAGTTTTTGCTGTTTCCATTAATTGGAACTCTCTCATATACCTTCAAATGTTAGCGTTTTAGAAAAAAAATCAACTGTCTAGTGTTATGACAGTTGCAGTGCAAGTGAATAAGGATGAATAAGGATGATAGGAGGAATGAGGATGAATAAGGATGATAATGCCTTCTCAACCAGTATGCAATACTGTTCTTTATTCTCACATAAACAAGTTTTCAGGACTTAGTGAGTGTATCTGTTCCAGAGCAACCCCCTACCCTGACTCTTACAAAGAACTAATGGAATTGCCAACACTGGACATCTCCATCCACTGTGTCAATGAAGACTATGTCCATGAAGAATGAATCCACAGCAGATAGTTCCAGATTATGCATTTTATAAGAAATGATGATGATTCCATTCTATGATCCCAGATGATTTCATTTTGTAGGAAAAAGGTGCCTCTCTACTCAATCCTGCATTATTGCAGAAAAGAATCTGCTATTTCCTTTAGAATGCATCTCATAAAAGAGAAGATACATTACATTTTCTTAGGTGGTGGAAAAAACTTATGTCATCCTTTACAGTTTTCTATTCTTTGGTAACAGAGAAAGCAATAATACTTATCACTCAATTTTAATTCCAAGTTTGGAAGCAGATTATTCTGTACACACTTCACTGATACAAAGTCACTGGTCGTATACCACAAAAAGAATCTAGAACAGCTAGCTATTAAGATGGCCTCCATTATCTTTTTCCAAGATACCCAGTTTGGAAAATGCAGAAAGACTTATCTGTTCAAGAGACATTAATACCTCTATTCACTTCCTATGTCAGGATAGGAAGGTCCAGCAATTGTTTTTCAAACACACACACACACACACACTAGTGATCTCCACAGGAAATATTGAGGGAGAAATAAGAGTCATGTACCAAGTTAAGTTGTCTTTTTTAGAAAAACTGCTTACTTACAAAGATCCTCATTACTTTCACCTCTCTTCCCATTCAGTCAAACAATTAGTGAAATGGAAAGTGTAATGTCTATCGTATCTATAGGGACTCAGGCAGCAGGAAGGTCATAGATACCTACATATTTAATTCCAGCATGTTCCTTTCTAAATATACATATAAGCAGCAATCATAAACAGCAGGTGAACAGTTTTGTAAAGAACCATAATTACTATCATGAACAAACATGTCTTCATTAGACAAGGAATGTAAAATAGTTTTACTAGAGGAGGTATATATCCAGTCAGAAATATTGAATGAATGTCTTGGCAGAACTTCAAATTGTCATCTCATGGATATCAACTCACTGTGATCACAGAACTATATGATAATTTAAACTGGAATGGCTCTCTGGAGGTAGTCTACTCCAATCCCCACCTCACAGAATGTACATCACAGATAAGGTGCTGAGGAACTTGTCCAGTTTAGTTTTTAATATCTTCAGGACGAAAACTCAACCTTCAGTCTTTCAGGGGAATCTACTCCAGTGTTTGCTCTCATGGTGAAATTTTTTTCTTAACTCCTAATGAGAGTTTCTCATGTTGCAGCTTGGGTCTGTTGCCTCTTGTCCTTTCACTATGTACCTCTGTTAAGAATCTGGCTCCACCTTCTCTGCCCTCATATTAGCTATTTGAAAATAGCCATGATGTCACCCATTGAGTTTCCTTTTTTTTTAAGGCTGAACAAACCCAGTTCTCTCAGCTCATTTTGTATGTCATGACCTCCACCACCCAAGTCATAATATCATGACAAAATGGTCTATCTTCAGGAATGGTCATCAGAGATATATCAGAGCATGATGGAATACATTTGATTATCCTTTCTTAGCAGCACTGGTTTATAATTAGTTCCCCTTGGCTTTAACCTAAGAATCTAAAAGGCAGCAAGATGATTTGTGAAAATCCCTAATCTCATCAGTGTAACACAAAAAAAAGCTCATCTATTATCTCATGACAAACTCACCCTGAGAAAATTTTTCTAAGGGATGAAGACCAGCAGATGTACACCTTTTTTTTGAATGAAAATAATTTACTCCTTTAGGAAGTAAGTCAGGAGGTTGATACAGCACCTGAACTAAAAGATACTTCTGGAGATTAGTGCCCAGGCACCAGCAGCGGGGGCTGTGAGGTGGCCTCTGTGAGGTGAGGCCAGGGCTGTCCCGTGCTGGACACAGCTGGTTCCAGCTGGCTCCAGTGAACCCACCGAAGGGCACGGCTGGGCCCTGCACTCAAAATGGTGGCATCTGAAGGAAAACGTATTTAAGAGAGGGCAAAATATGCTCAACAGGCAGAGGAGGAGGGGAAGAAAAGAGTAAGAAACAGCAGTGTGAACCCCAAAGTCAGAGAAGGAGGAGGAGGTGCTCCATGGTGAAGCAGATATCCCCTGCAACCTGTGGAGGATTCCATGCCAAAGCAGGAGGATATTCCCAAGGGAACTGTGGCCCATGGAGAGGACCCACACAGGAGCAGGGTTTTTCCTGAAGGACTGCAGCCATGGAAGGACCCACACCAAAGTAGGAAAAGAGTGTGAGATGGAAGGAGCAGCAAAGAGGAACCACTAGCACTGACCACAGTCCTTCTGCCCAATGCCCACCCCCTGCAGCACTGAGTGAGTAGAGGAGTTGGGATTGGAGGAGTGAAGCTGAACTTGGGAGAGATGGAGGAAAGGTGCTATTTTAATGTTTGTCTTTGTTTCTCACTACCAGATACTCTTTTAATTGGCAATAAACTAAATTTTCCCAAAGTCAAGTCTGTTTTGGCACTGACAGTAACTGATAAGCAATCTCCCTGTCTTTATCTCAACCCATGAGCTTTCTCATCCTATTTTCTACCCATCCTACTAAGGAGGTGTTTTGCACCAGGGGATGCTGGTCTGTTATGATCCAAGTAAGAAACATCCTCAGACTCTGTAAAATATGATTAGAGGTAACACTGTAAGGATAAAATATTACAGATAATCTTACATCCCTGTAGATGTGGGGATACCCAGGTAGTGTACCATCACATGATTCTCTGACCAATGCTGGGTAGACCCTGTCCATAGAATAAATTCTCCCATTTTGGTAATATGAGCTATGATGGGATTTTTCTTACAAGGTAACAACAACTCTGTTAATCATTTCTACTATCAAACAGGAAGGAAGTTCACATGAGAACTTCTTGCCGCGCTGTTAGATAAAGGCAAGGCCATACAGGAGGTGTAATTGTTGGTACCCGGCAGGAGCTGTCTGCAGGTTCCTCTGTTACAATGAGCTGGCTGAGTTTATCCAAGCATTTGTGCAGAACAACATAGGCCTGAAGGCCACCCTGTATGTGTAGCTTGGCTCAGCACAGACCTGAGTGTGGTCAGGTTAACTGTTGTGTGGATCACTTAAATCCTCTTTCAGATCACTACAAGAGAGTGAGTCAGCAACTGTGTGTGCATTTAGCTGTTAGCCAAGGCTAAACCATCACAGTTACAACATCCATGCCTTGGTATCAGGCACTTAATAATTGCCTTCTCCAAGAAGCATAAAAAGATCTCTTCCTTACAAAAGATCTAGCATTTGTTTCCCATCTTGCTGGTGTAATTCCCCCCAAAATAATATTAATTGTGAATGAAAGGCATTGATGGGCTGAATGTCAAGATACTGCCAACTGTGCAGGATTGCTTTAAATTTAATTTACATCAAGGAACATTTAAGCAAGTGTATGAGATCAAAAGTGATGTAAGCATTTACAAGACTGATTGTAAACTTAGTATATTTTGATGGAGGATTTCTCCAGCATGGCAACACTATTAAATCAAATTTGATCCACCAGAAAAAAAAAGAAGAATCAATCCCTGAATGAAGATGGAGAAATACCATTAAAATTGAAAGATATTATCATCACAAGAAAAGACGGATACAGGCACATCCATGAATAAAGGTAGACTGAGAATCATATTTCTAACTGCTAAGTTAATGAAATGCTGGAATCAAAGTATCAGAGCAAAAAACTAACACATTTTTCTTTAAATGAAGCTTGATCATATCAGAGAAAGGGATCCTAGGACATGTTTTTTTTAAGACAGTAGAGAACTGGTACCTTTCAATTGTCACAGCATCTGTGGGCAGCTGAATGGCATCCTACTTGCTTTGGTTCAGCTCAGATGGCCACTCTTGAACATCAGTTTCTTTTGTCAAAGATAGTCAAGAAATGTCTCCTGGAAGTTCTGCCCATCTTCTATACTCTGTTCAATTTTACCAGTATGAGAGATACTAGAGAATTAAATATTAAAGACAAACATACTGAAATAAATTCTTTATTTATTTAAGAAAAGTCACACAATGGGTGTGTGTCTGCATTTTATATGCAGTGGAGATTTAAGTGGCATGGCCAAGTTTTAAGTGGCAAGTGAAATAAAATGCAGAGCTGCATTCAGAACACATGAGGAATTGTCCTGGTTCTGGCAAGGATAGAGTTAATTTCACAAGGAGCCAGGACAGCTGACCCGGGGCTATTCCATACCATGTGACGTCATGCTCACCATAAAAGGGGCTAGTCGGGCAGGGGAGGGGGTGGCGTGGTTTTGGCACGGTTCCGGTTCTGGGACTGGCTGAGCATCTGGTCGGTCGATCGTTGGATCAGTAAATTGTTCTCTGTTACCACCCATAGTGAATATCTGTTATCAGTACTGTTGTTGATTGTTTCCCGCTCCCTTGCTGTCCCAGTAAACTGCCCTTATCCCAACCCTCGAGGCTTTGCCGTTGTTTTTCCGTTCTCCTCCCCATCCTGCTGGGGGAGGGGTGAGTGAGCAGCGGGTGGCGCTCAGCTGCCAGCTGGGCCTAAACCACAGCAGTCCTTTTGGCGCCCAACGTGGGGCTTGACAGGTTGTGATAACGACAAGTCTGACCCAAGTGTGTTAAAGCAAAATTGTTACAAGCATTTATGATGTTATTGAAACAGTTGCTGGTCATAATGATGTTCTGTTTGGTCACATGGCTCTGGTTTGTAAACCCGTGTTTACTCTATGTAATCCCTGTGGCGCTGGTTATCACCTCTGGGAGAGGGGTTCCTGTTCTCATATTGTTGTACTGTGTGATAATGACTTATGATATCATCGACTGTCACGAGTCTGAGCCGGTACTTGTAAGTAGCATTTCTGTCAGGCCCGTACCTCGGTCAATATCTTTCAGAATTGATTAATAATTGCACCCAATCTATGGGAAAGACGGGGGGGGATACCTTCTCCCACTCTTTCACCTCCCCTTTTCCCTTTTGGTTGGTCACAACAATTTCTGAGAATTTTGAATAGCCTTGGAATGTTCAGGCCAGTATATTCCTATTGCTAGGTCTCCTGAATGTTTTCCAACTCCTGTTCAGGGTTAGCAAAAATTGTTTCAAGAATACCACCCAGGGATCTTCCCCAAGGCTGAATGGTCAGGGCTGGCATGGCATGTGGGAGAGTATGGGCGGGTATCTAGAGACCTCCTCAGCCCCAATGGTTTGGAGTTTCACTCCTGAACAACTGCAAGACCCTGATAAAATGGTAGAATATTTGAAAGGAAAATGCTGTGGGGATTCTAAGGAGACACCACTTACTGCGCTGTGCTGGGCCCCGGCCACAATCTATCAAACACTGCTTGACAGTAGACAGCACCATCCAGAGGGAGAGAGCAGACCCACAGGCACTGCAGCTGCCCAAGCCCCTGCAACAGGCACTGCAGCTACCCAAACCCCTGCAACAGGCACTGTAGCCGAGCCAAAAGATCAACCCATACCAGTATCAGTCGCCCCTATACACAAAAAGAAATACACAAAGAAATCGGTTTGCTTAGTGAGAGAAGATGATGAACCGGGACCATCACGAGAACAAGAAGAAGAGCCAGAACCAGAAGTGATCACCCGATCCCTGTCCCTGAGTGAGCTGCCGAGATATGCGGAAAGACTTCAGCCGCCTTCCAGGGCAGCACATTATTACCTGGCTGCTCCGCTGCTGGGATAACAGGGCCAGTAGCCTGGAACTGGAGGGCAGGGAGGCCAAACAGCTGGGATCCTTGCCTAGGGAAGGGGGCATTGACAAGGCCATTGGGAAGAAGGCATAGGCCCTCAGCCTCTGGAGGCGACTCCTGTCAAGTGTGAGGGAAAGGTATCCTTTCAGCGAAGATGTCGTATGCCGACCAGGCAAGTGGACCACCATGGAGAGGTGTCCAATATCTGAGGGAATTAGCTGTGTGGGAAATGGTTAACTATGATCCGGACAATGCACAGTTGCCCACAGACCCAACCCATGTGGCGAAAATTTGTGCGAAGTGCACCATCATCGTACGCCAACTCACTGGCAGTAATCGACTGGAAAAGTGAGGAGGCACCCACAGCGGATGAAGTGGCTGGCCGACTCTGGCAATATGAAGAGGGCCTTTCTTCCTCCCTCGTCTCGGCCGTGGAAAAACTGTCCCAGGACATCCGGCAACTCAAAGAGGACATATCGTACTCCCCACCTGCACAGACCTGTATTTCAGCTGTTAGGAGTAAGCGTTCTTCTGCTCCAGAGAGGGGATATGGAGCATACACACCACGAGGTATCCTGTGGTTTTATCTGCGTGACCACGGAGAAGACATGAGGAAATGGGATGGGAAGCCTACCTCAACCCTGCAGGCATGCATACATGAGCTACAAGGCAAGACAGCTGTACAAAGGGACTCTTCCAGAAAGAATGCTGCTCCAGTTTCCACTGGGCAGACCCCCAGATCAAGTGGAAGGCCTGATCGCACTTGTGATCCTCTTGAAGGGACTTCTAAGTCCGTTCTGCAAGAGATGACTAGTGAATATGGTGAGCAGGATTAGAGGGGCCCTGCCTCCAGCCAGGTGGAGGAAAGGGGCAATAGAGTGTACTGGACCGCGTGGATCCGATGGCCTGGCACATTGGACCCACAACAGTACAAGGCCCTAGTGGACACTGGTGCACAGTGTACCCTAATGCCATCGAGATATGAAGGGGTGGAACCGATATCTATTTCTGGTGTGACGGGGGGATCCCAACAGTTGACTCTGTTGGAGGCTGAAGTAAGTCTAACTGGGAATGAGAGGCAAAAGCACCCCATTGTGACTGGCCCAGAGGCTCCGTGCATCCTGGGCATGGACTACCTCCGGAAAGGGTATTTCAAAGACCCAAAAGGCTACCGGTGGGCTTTTGGAATAGCTGCCTTGGAAGCGGAGGAAATTGAACCGTTGTCTAGTTTGCCCGGTCTCTCGGAGGACCCTTCTGTTGTAGGGTTGCTGAGGGTTGAAGAGCAACAGGTGCCGATTGCTACCACAACTGTGCACCGGCGGCAATACCGCACCAACAGAGACTCCCTGCTTCCCATCCACAAGCTAATTCATCAACTGAAGGTTCAGGGAGTGATCAGCTAGATCACCTGGAATCAGCTGCCCCAGGGGTGGAAACACAGCCCCACCATTTGCCATGGACTGATCCAGACTGCACTGGAAAAGGGTGAAGCCCCAGAGCACCTGCAATACATTGATGACATCATTGTATGGGGCAACTCAGCAGAGGAAGTTTCTGAGAAAGGGAAGAAAATAATCCAAATCCTGCTGCAGGCTGGCTTTGCCATAAAACGAAGGAAGGTGAAGGGGCCTGCGCAGGAAATCCAAATTTTAGGAATAAGGTGGCATGATGGGCGGTGTCAGATCCCAATGGATATTATCAGCAAAATAGCAGCCATGTCTCCACCAACCAAAAAAATGGAGACACAGGTCTTCTTAGGCGTTGTGGGTTTCTGGAGAATGCACATTCCGAATTACAGTCTGATAGTAAGCCCTCTCTACCATGTAACCCGGAAGAAGAATGATTTCAAATGGGGCCCTGAGCAACGAGAAGCTTTTGAACGAATTAAACACGAAATAGTTCATGCCGTAGCTCTTGGGCCAGTCCGGGCAGGACCAGATGTAAAAAATGTGCTGTACACTGCAGCCAGGGAGAATGGCCCTACCTGGAGTCTCTGGCACAAAACACCAGGGGAGACTCGAGGCCGACCCCTGGGGTTTTGGAGTCGGGGATACAGAGGATCCGAGGCCCGCTACACTCCAACGGAAAAGGAGATATTGGCAGCATATGAAGGGTTTCGAGCTGCTTCAGAGGTGATTGGCACTGAAGCACAGCTCCTCTTAGCACCCCGACTGCCAGTGCTGGGCTGGATGTTCAAAGAGAGGGCTCCTTCCACACATCATGCAACCGATGCTACGTGGAGTAAGTGGGTTGCACTGATTACACAGCAGGCTCGAATAGGAAACCCTAATTGCCCAGGAATTCTGGAAGTGATCACAGACTGGCCAGAAGGGAAAGATTTTGGAATGTTGCCAGAGGAGGAGGTGACACGTGCTGAAGAAGCCCCACTGTATAATAAACTAACAGAAGATGAGAAGCCATATGCCCTCTTCACTGATGGGTCCTGTCACATTGTGGGAAAACATCAGAGGTGGAAGGCCGCCATATGGAGTCCTACACGGTGAGTTGCAGAAGCTGCTGAAGGAGAAGGTGAATCATGCTGGAAGAGGAAAGTGGCCAACACTGTCCCTCTATACCAATTCATGGATGGTGATAAATGCCCTGTGGGGGTGGTTACAGCAATGGAAGCAGAGCAACCGACAGTGCAGAGGCAAAACCTTCTGGGTTGCCCCATTGTGGCAACATATTGCCGTCCAGCTAGAGCGGCTGGTTCTGAAAGTACTTTACATAGACGCCCACTTACCCAAGAGCTGGGCCACTGAGGAACATCAGAACAACCAGCAGGTGGATCATGCTGCTAAGACTGAGGCGGCTCAAGTGGACTTGGATTGGCAACATAAGGATGAATTATTTGTGGCTCAATGGGCCCATGACACCTCAGGCCATCAGGAAGAGATGCAACATATAGGTGGGCTCATGATGGAGGGGTGGACTTGACCATGGATGCTATCTCACAGATCATCCATGAATGTGAAACATGCACTACAATCAAGCAAGCCAAGCAGTTAAAGTCTCTCTGGTATGAAGGACGATGGCTGAAGAACCAATATGGAGAGGCCTGGCAGTTTGATTACATAACACTCCCACAAACCCGCCACGGCACGCGTTATGTTCTTACAGTGGTGGAAGCAACCACCGGATGGATGGAAACACATCCTGTGCCCCATGTCACTGCCCAGAACACTATTCTGGGTCTTGAAAAGCAAGTCCTGTGGTGACATGGCACCCAAGAGAGAACTGAGTCAGACAATGGGACTCATTTTCGGAACAACCTCATAGACATCTGGGCCAAAGGGCATGGCAATGAGTGCGTGTATCACATCCCCCGTCATGCACCAGCCTCCGGGAAAATTGAATGATACAATGGACTGATGAAGACTACAGCGAAAGCAGTGGGTGGTGGGACCCTCAAACATTAAGATACGCATTTAGCAAAGGCCACCTGCTTAGTTAACGCTAGACGGTCTACCAATCGAGCTGGCCCTGCCCAATCAAAGCTTCCACGCATTGTAGAAGGGGATGAAGTCCCCATAGCGCGTGTGAAGAATATGTTAGGGAAGAAAGTCTGGGTTCTCCCTGCTTCAGGCAAAGGCAAATCTATCTGTGGGACTGCTTTTGCTCATGGACCTGTGTGCACTTGGTGGGTGATGCAGAAGGATGGGGAAGTCTGATGTGTATCTCAAAGGGATTTGATTTTGAGTGAGAATAGCCAATAAATTAAATTCTGTGATGTTAATTGCTAAATATCCCTGCCATTGCATGTCATCATTGCTACAATTGCTATATGCTCTATCAGCGGTATTACAGTAAGAATCACCCAAATTAATGAAGGATGAGCTTTGATGAAAGCAAGCAAAGTGAAACAATGTTGAAACCAGAACTGACTTCAGCAACTGGTGCCCAGCAACTTTCTTGAAAATCAACATCTTCAAGGCGCAGACTGCAAGCACGGACCACGCCAGATACACCAGCCGCGAGCTTCAGATGCAGCATGCAATAATCCCACACCACACAGCATCTCTCCTGCCCTGAGAGACTGTTATGACAGACAGAGCGCAAAGTCATGGACTAAATGAACTCAATGGACATTTTAGACTAAGGGAATGATATCTGGGCATGATCTGGGCATCATGTAGATGGCATAGAATAAGGGGTGGATAATGTCCTGGTTTTGGCTGGGATGGAGTTAATTTTCACAGGCAGCCAGGACAGGTGAGCCAAGCTGGCCAGGGGGCTATTCCATACCATGTGAGGTCACGCTTACCATAAAAGGGGGGGCTAATCAGGGAGGAGCGGGTCAGTGTGGCTCCAGGATGGTCTGAATGTGGACTGAGTGGCTGGCCAGTTGTCTGATTGGTAAATTACCTTGTGTTATTGTCCTGGTTTCAGCTGAGAGGGTTAATTTTCTTCATAGCGGCTAGTATGGGGCTATGTTTTGGATTTGTGCTGGAAACAGTGTTGAAAATACAGAGATGTTTTTGTTATATAGACCTATTGCTGTTGAGCAGTGCTCACACAGCGTCAAGGCCTTTTTTGCTTCTGGCACCGCCCTGCCAGCGGGATGGCTGGGGGTGCACAAGAAATTGGGAGGGGACACAGAGAGGACAGCTGACCCAAACTGACCAAAGGGATATTCCATACCATATGGCATCATGCTCAGTTTATAAGGGGCTTGGGGGAGAGGAAGAGGGAGGGCGGCGGCGTTCGGAGTGATGGCATTTGTCTTCCCAGGTAACCGTTACGCATGACAGAGCCCTGCTTTCCTGGAGATGGCTGAACACCTGCCTGCCCATGGGAAGTGGCAAATGAATTCCTTGTTTTACTTTGCTTGTGCACATGGCTTTTGCTTTACCTATTAAACTGTCTTTATCTCAACCCACGAGTTTTCTCACTTTAACTCTTCCAATTCTCTCCCCCATCCTGATGGGGGGAGTGAGCGAGCGGCTGCGTGGTGCTCAGCTGCCGGCGGGGGTAAAACCACGACAGTTATCAACCATGGTGTATATTCCATTATAAGTACTGTTGTTGTTATTTCTCTCTCCCTTTCCTCTCCCAGTAAACTGTCCTCATCACAACCCAAGAAGGTTTTGCCTTTGTTTTCCCATTCTTCTCCCCATCCCCTTGTAGGGGGAGTGGTGAGCGAGCGGCTGCGTGGTGCTCAGTTGCTGGGTGGGACTAAACCATGTCAAATAGTCAGTCAGCTACATACACCTTTTTGATGAGTCATCGAAAAGGAAAAAAAAAATAAAATCAGAATTTTCTATTATCTGGTGTAACGGTCAAGAGCTTACTCCAACCATTTTCCATACTACATAATAATATCTCTTCAATATGAATTTCTGCTCTTGGGACCTGTTGGTTCCTGCCAATAAACTGAGATGGTTCCTCAGCAGGAATAAATAAAGAATCCGACCCTTGAAGTACATGTCACTATCAGTTTAGGTACAGATCTCACATTTCTGAAGAGTGAGGCTGCTTTCTTTTCTTTCCTCTGGAAACTCCAAGTTCAATACACAAGATTTAAAAACAATCAAACAAACAAATTCACAGAAAAAAAAAGCAACAGCTGTCACAAATAAACATCAGCCCCCAAGTTTCCAAAACTCTGCACTATTTGTCTTCCTTTTTAAGTTGTGCTTGCTGTAGGGAGGCTCTATGGGCAGCTTGGCTCCGCCTGTGCTGGACATGTATCCTGTACAACGATCGCACATTCCTTCTCAAAGAGCACAAGAACCTTTAGAGGTCACAGTTGTCTGTCTGTGCAGCAAGGCTGTGTCCCAAAGCCATTAGCAGAGGTGTGACTGGTTTTGCAGCAAATTCATTGCTGCTGACCAGCCCTCCTCTCTTTTTCATTGTGGAAGTGATGTAGTTGCGTCTCCACTTCTACAAGATACAAAAATGAACTCTCTCCAGCTCCTTCTCTGCTAGTGTAACTTTGTCTCTTTTATGTGGAAATACACAATGTTTAAAGAGTATTTTAATGATGCTAGGAGTTACTACTGAGGCCATTGAGATTAGTTAAACGAAGAGCTCTGCCAGGTGTCCATTTTTCTGGCAGAAGCTACTGGAAAGCAGAATTAGGAAGAAAAGTGTTCAAGTCAATTGTCCGGTGTCTTAGTACCTTTCTGCCTTCATCATCAGCTCAGCGTGCTGGTTAACTTGAGTGTGTGCCTCATATAGGCATATGCTGCTGACTCTGCTCCAGGACAGTAACTTCTGTTAGAAGAATTGGGCTGACAGTCAGTATGGGGAAAGTAAAGATCTTGAATCTCAGTAGCTATTTGTTTCAGTGTAAGTGAGTCAACACTCTTTGAAAGGGCATAAAAAGGGAAGAAAAAAAAAAAGTTTCTTGGTGAAAGACTCTACTTGATAGCAGAATCAGAGCATAACGGTTTTCCAAAGTCTGTTAGTCTGACCGGCAGACTACTGTCACAAAGCATCTGTTATTAATACTTGACAGATCATGGTCAATCTAATAATTTTAGCTAGTCTTTATGTTCCTACTGCTTGATAATGTCTTATTGACTTCAACAGAGGTTGAAAAAGGTGGAATCTGGAGTACTAGGTGTATGCTGCAGCTTTTTTGCTTGGAAGACTCTTGCTAGCTTTGAATAAACAGACTAAATGAACTTCAGCAATTGTACCTTCTAACAGTGCCGGGAGGAAACACAGTTGCTGTGAAAGAGTCTGGAACTAAAGAGGCACAAGTAGGCCCTTCTTTTGTTTTTTATTGCTAACATTCTGCAGTTTGTGACCACAATTTTTACATCTTCGGCAAAGAAAATGTAGACAACTTCAATCTCTAGAGTATCATAAAAGTTCTCTGTGGTTTGCTTCCCTTCAGGTTTACCTGTAGTTTAGTACCAGTACCACATCAAATATTCATGGTAGCTTTTACTTGACCTGAAGAATGTTTCTATCCACTAAAAAAAATTTTTTTAAAAAGGCATCAGTGCTTTTAGGTATAGAAATTAAAACAGCCATGGAAAAGAATGTTACCAATTTACACATGGGGTCTTTTCAACTGAGAGGAGTATGTCATAGTTCAAAGTCAAATGCCTTTTTCAAGGTTAGTGGTAGCCATGTAAAGCCAAGCTCATGTGATCATTCTGTGAGGGCGAGGTAACTTGATCACTGTAGATCCGACTCAATGCTAAGGTCAATATTTCTTTCTTTTCTTTGTAAAAACCTCAGTTTCTGCCCAGCTTTCCTGACTTCTTCCAGTTCCTCGTGTGCAACTCTTGGGATATAATTCCTGGAGATTCTTGCTCCTTCATAATCCAGCCTAGAGCCACGTGACTTCTCATTCTTTCATCCAAGGAATACTGGGAGTAATATGAAATTACTTTATATTACTCAGGAAAGTAACAACAGACATGGAAGTTAGTAACAAATATCTTTTGGGTTTGGTTGTTTTTTATTCTGGGAAAAAAATTACACCCCAATCCTTGTGTGACATTCTATACATCTTTCAAAAGCTGCTCATTAAAAGGGAAAAAAACGTCCATCAGATACTGAATTACTTTCTAAGATGCTAAAAATGTTAAGCTATAACTAAACCTTCTGCCTACGAAGACTTATCTTGAAGAGTGGTAATATTTTAAATGCTAAATGTGATTTTCTTCCTGTACTTAATTTAAGAAGTTTAAAAATGTCTTTAAATTGTTCAACCTAATTTCTAACATTTCTAAATGTTTTCACAAAAATGGAAGATAAAACATGCTGGGTTTACAGTTTTTACTCAAGTGAATTTTCTGCCTGTTTCTTGATAGATAGAAGTGAGAAATATTATGAGGCTTCTGCAGTGACAGCAAGGGCCAAGTACAGAAAATAAAAATCTAATTGAAAATTTAATTCTGTCTGAATAAGTCCGGTATTAAAAAAAAAACCAACAACCAAAAAAACCCAAGCCCACAACAAAACAAAAAAACCCCAAACAAACAAAAAAACCAACCCAAAACCAAAAAAAAAAAGAAAACCTCACAATTTAACTCAGAACTTCAAAGAAAATTCTTTGCATATTTTAATCTCCAGCAGTTAACCACTCAGCCAAGTTTTTGATGTGATGTCCTACTTGTTTGGGAGCACTTTGTTTCACAGAGGGCTTTAATGCTTCCATTCCAATGCAAAAGCTGAAAGAGAATCCTCAGCTCCTGCAAAATGAGAGCATGCTGATTACTGATTGACTCTTCAACACCCACAGCTTTCCATTTAAGAGAAAAATAAAATAGGGCAGATGTGGTGTTTAAAGGTGATAACATAAAGAAACACAGTTGATCCTAATCACATTAAAAAGTATAATGAAAGACCTATGGCCAGCCAGCTGGAAGCTGGTATTGCCTCTTTCAAAGCAAGTAGAAAATGCATGAGTACTGAACAATATTCGTATTCTAAGTAGTATAGGTTTAATATTGATCTCTACATGAAGTTTTACTTACTTTTAGGTAACTCCTACAACCTTGTCTGTAGTCATAGTGCTGGTGCAATTAGAGCTTTCTGACAATCACATGCTAATATGAAAATACTGTGAACTCTTGGTCACTATGCTGCATGTATACTTTCTATTTTCTGTGCATTGCTAGTATGGCGGTTTAAGTTACTTACTTGCTAATCTTCATTGTGATACGCCTAGCTACTCACGGCGAAAAAAATTGAATTTGATCCATTACCAATGGTATCTAAAATTAACCTTAAATCCTTGCCCCAAATCATTGTTATATCAGTTTTAACAATTTATGAACTTTGAATTGAGAAGGGCAACTATCACAGAAAGAATGTTATCAACTAAATTAAGTAACTGCATTTTTACATAAGCAAAAAATGCACACTAAAAGGGAGTGGCAAATATGCACGCAAACAGGAAGTGGCATCTGTTGGGAGTAGCTTCAGCAGTTTGCATGGCAGTTCACGTAGAAGGGTACGCAGAAAGTGCAGTGCACTCTGCCAGTGATTGAGCTGCTGCCTACTCGGCTCACCTGCAGGCTTAGGCTGCAGCCCCATTGGTCATCCCCAACCTAGCCTGAGACAAGTGGAGGCAGCCACCCAGCGTTTCCTGTCAGGGAACCTACTGTACAGGTGGAGGGCTGTGAAGTCTGTGCCCCACAATCCTAGGTGGAGGAGAGTGGAAGCTCCATCTGTACAAAGTGTGTTCTGGTGGAATCACTGAGGCAGTGGGTGGAGGAGCTGCAGGAAGCTGCAGGGATCAGGCCCAGCCAGCATGGGTTCATGAAAAGCAGGTCCTGCCTGAGCAACCTGATCTCCTTCTATGACCTGGCAACTCGCTCAGTGGATGAAGGAAAGGCTGTGGATGTTATCTACCTGGACTTCAGTAAAGCCTTTGACACGGTCTCCCACAGCATTCTCCTAGAGAAGCTGGTGGCTCATGGCTTAGACAGGTGCACTCTTCGCTGGGTAAAAAACTGGCCGGAAGGCCGAGCCCAGAGAGTAGTGGTGAACGGAGTTAAATCCAGTTGGCGGTCGGTCACAAGCGGTATTCCCCAGGACTCAGTCTTGGGGCCGGTCTTGTTTAATATCTTTATCAATGACCTGGATGAGGGGATTGAGTGTGCCCTCAGTGAGTTTGCCGATGACACTAAGTTGGGAGGGCGTGTCGATCTGCTTGAGGGTAGGAAGGCTCTGCAGAAGGATCTGGACAGGCTGGATTGATGGGCCGAGGCCAACTGTATGAGATTTAACAAGGCCAAGTGAGGGGTCCTGCACTTCGGTCACAACAACCCCAGGCGACGCTACGGGCTTGGGGTAGAGTGGCTGGAAAGCTGCCTGGAGGAAAAAGGACCTGGGGGTGCTGGTTAACAGTCATCTGAACATGAGCCAGCAGTGTGCCCAGGTGGCCAAGAAGGCCAACAGCATCCTGACTTGCATCAGGAATAGCGTGGCCGGCAGGAGTAGGGAAGCGATCGTCCCCCTGTACTAAGCTCTGGTGAGGCCGCACCTTGAGTACTGTGTTCAGTTTTGGACCCCTCACTACAAGAAAGACATTGAGGTGCTGGAGCGTATCCAGAGAAAGGCAACAAAGCTGGTGAAGGGTCTGGAGCACAAGTCTTACGAGGAGCGGCTCAGAGAAGTGAGGTTGTTTAGTCTGGAGAAGAGGAGGCTGAGAGGAGACCTTATCGCTCTCTACAACTACCTGAAAGGAGCTTGTGGTGAGGTGGGTGTTGGTCTCTTCTCCCAAGCAACAAGTGATAGGACAAGAGGAAACAGCCTCAAATTGCTCCAGGGGAGGTTTAGGCGGGATATCAGGAAAAATTTCTTCACTGAAAGGGTGGTGAGACATTGGAACAGGCTTTCCAGAGAGGTGGTGGAGTTACCGTCCCTGGAGGTGTTCAAAAAGCGTGTAGACATGGCACTTCGAGACATGGTTTAGTAGACATGGTGATGTTGGGTTGACAGTTGGACTTGATGATCCTAGCGGTCTTTTCCAACCTTAAAGATTCTATGATTCTATGGTTCTATGATTCTATGATTCTACGAACATGAGAGGAATGAGTGCAGCAAGGTGAGTGCAAGCAGGCTAGAGAAGCTAGCAGCAAGTGCTTGTGTTGGTTTGCACAGTAGGTGCATGACAGAGCTTATTGCACAGTAAAGAGGAGAGCTCAGCTGCAGGGCTGAATGTATGGTGGAGAGTGAAATGAAACACATACGTGTTGTCGGAATGTGAGAAGAATGAGCATGGAAATGTGAGTTTAGATCAAGCCAGAGAACTTGGTTCTGAGTTCTTGTGTTCTAGTAGAAAGTGTCTGCTCTACCTAATATGCAGGGGAGAGAGGAGCTTAGCATTTGGCATGAATTTTTCATGGCAATTGAAATCAAATGTAGGGACCCAAGAAAACTTGGTTGTGATGGGGCCTGTGAGTTAAGCACCTTGTCCAGAGGGGTAGCTGCACATTAAGCCTAGCAGTAGGCATACAGTCATATTGGTGAGTAGAAGAATTGAGAACCTTCCTGACACGTTGTCTGGGACTGTTGGGAGACTCCTGGGAACCTCCTGACAAATGTGAGTGTTCCTGCTGCTGCCATGTAAGGATAAGGTGACGGTAGCTCTAGCAGCTTCTACCAAACTCTATTAGGTGCCCTTGATCAAACTAAGCCTTTGTTTTAGGTGACCCTTGATTAGGGAGGGTCAAGCTCCCTTTTAGCTGGTGCTAGGGAGACATCTATCCAAGAGCCAGGCTCAGGGCACAGCTCTAAGAAGCAGCCTTTGGTACAACAGTCTGCATAGCAAAGGTTTCAGCAAACCTGCTCTGTCCAGAATAAACGTACTCAGCTATGGCAGCAACATGCCACAGGGCATGGTCTCCAGGAGCTGCTGGAATACCGGTCCCTTCATTATGACAGGCTTTGACTCAGACAGAGTTTCAGAAGGAGGATGCAATTGTTTGTGAAGGTGGTATTGGCCACAAGGTTTTGGATTCCATGACTGTGGAACAGTCTTTAAACATTGACAACAACCTGGAAGAGACAGGAGTCACCTAACTAAGCAACGAAAGAGTTCTTTGCCAACTGGAGTAAATAAGAGTCTGTGCAACAGCAACTGGGATGGGATGGTGGACCAGAGGGCTCATGTGCCTGAGTGACAGCAGTTGGAGAGACTGGAGTGAGTAAAACCAAGTGCCAGGCACTTAAGTGGGACTAGGGGCCAGAGGGCTTATGTGTCCATTATGCTAACAACCAGAGCAAGTGACACTAGCAATGTGTGATTGCTAGTGAATGTCAAGACAGCCAGCAACTAGGTGACTTGGCCTGGGAGCTGGGGCGGGGTGTATATACAGGTGAGATAACAGCAGGAGTTGGCTACTGGGAGAACCAGGGGAGTCCCAGTCAGCTGCTGTAGAGATGGTGGGACTGGGGGTGTCTCTAAGTGCCAGATGTACATGTGTATGTTGTGTGTGTCTGAGCACAAGATGATAGGGAGGCTGGCCACTGGATGGACTGAGTGAGTCCTGGTCCAATGACCATGCCATCACCCTTTGGAGGAAAGGGCAGAGACATCAGGAAGCCCTGGGGCCCTTTCTGTCCTCTTGCCTCCATCACTTTAGAACCCAGTGCAGGGGAGTGCAGAAGCCCAGCAGACAGCATTGGCAAACTCCCCCTGCGTTGAGGGGTGCCTCTCTGAAATGCCTGTACACCAATGCATGCAGCATGGGGAATAAACAGGAAAAACTAGAGATCTGTGTGTGGTCACAGGGCCATGATCTCATTGCAGTTACAGAGACATGGTGGGATAGCTCACATGACTGGAATGCTGTCGTGGATGGCTACATACTTTTTAGGAAAGACAGTCCAGCAAGGTGAGGTGGTGGAGTTGCTCTCTACATGAGAGCGCAACTGGAATGTATTGAGCTCCCCCTAAGTGTGGATGAAGAACAAGTTGAGATCTTATGGGTAAGGATTAGGGGGCAGGCGACTATGGGTGACGCTGTTGTGGGTGTTTACTACAGGCCACCTGATCAAGAAGAGGACGTCGACGAGGCCTTCTGCAAACAGCTGGAAGTAGCCTCACGATCACAGGCTCTGGTTCTTATGGGGGACTTCAGCCACCCTGATATCTGCTGGAAAGGCAACACAGCCAGGCACGCACAGTCCAGGAGGTTCCTGCAGAGCACTGATGATAACTTTTTGACACAGGTGGTGGAGAAGCCCACAAGGAGAAGGGTGCTGCTGGACCTTATACTAACAAAGAAGGATTTGTTGAGGATGTGAAGGCTGGGGGCAGCCTTAGCTACAGTGACCATGAAACGGTGGAGTTCAGGATCCTGCGTGGAAGGAGCAGGGCAATAAGTAGGATTAACACCCTGGACTTCAGAAGAGCTAACTTTGGCCTCTTCAAAGACCTGCTTGGGAGAATCCTATGGGTTAGGGCTCTAGAACGTGGGGTGGTCCAAGAGAGCTGGTCAACAGCTGGTCAAGCACCACTTCCTCCAAGCTCAAGACTGGTGCATCCCAAAGAGTAGGAAATCAAGCAAAGGAGGAAGGAGACCTGCATGGATGAGCAAGGAGCTCCTGGAGAAAATCAAAGGAAAGAAGGAAGTTTACAGAATGTGGAAAAGGGGACTGGCCGCTTGGGAGGAATATAGGGATGTAGTCAGAGAATGTAGGGATGCAACAAGGAAGGCTAAGGCCCACTTGGGATTAAATCTGGCAAGGGATGCCAAGGAGAACAAGAAGGGCTTTTTAAAGTACATCAGCAGCAAAAGGAAGACCAGGGAGAATGTGGGCCCGCTGCTGAATGAGGTGGGTGCCCTGGTGACAGAGCATGCAGAGAAGGCAGAGTTACTGAATGTCGTCTTTGTTTCTTCTTTACTGCTAAGGCCGGCCCTCAGGAATCCCAGACCCTGGAGGTAAGACAGAAACTCTGGAGAAAGGAAGACCTACCCTTTGTTGATGAGGATAGGTTTAGAGAACATTTAGGCAAACCTGACATCCACAAATCGATGGGCCCTGTTGGGAGCTGGCAGATGTTATTGCTATGCCACTCTCCATCATCTTTGAAAGGTCATGGAGAACAGGAGAGGTGCCTGAGGACTGGAGGAAAGCCAGTGTCATTCTGGTCTTCAAAAAGGGCAGGAAGGAGGACCCAGGAAACTACAGGCCAGTCAGCCTCACCTCCATCCCTGGAAAGATGATGGAACAGCTCATTCTGGGTGTCATCAGTACGCATGTGGAGGAGAAGGTGGTTATCAGGAATGGTTAACATGGATTCATTCACAAGGGGGGGAAATCATGCCTGATCAATCTGATAGCCTTCTGTGATGGCATGACTGGCTGGGTGGATGAAGGGAGAGCAGTGGATGTTGCCTACCTTGACTTCACTAAGGCTTTTGACACCATCTCCCATAACATCCTCATAGGCAAGCTTAGGAATTGTGGGTTAGATGAGAAGACAGTGAGGTGGGTAGAGAATTGGCTGAATGGCAGAGCTCAGAGGGTTGTGATGAGTGGTGCAGAGTCTAGTTGGAGGCCTGTAGCTAGTGGTGTGCCCCAGGGGTCAGTACTGGGTCTGGTCTTATTCAACATACTCATCAATGACCTGGATGAATGGACAGAGTGTTCCCTCAGTTAAGTTTGTTGACCGTACAAAACTGGGAGTGACTGATACACCAGAAGGCTGCGCTGCCATTCAGTGAGATCTGCACAAAGTAGAGAGTTGAGTGGAGAGGAACTAAATGAAGTTCAACAAAGGCAAGTGTAGGGTCCTGCACCTAGGGAAGCCCTTGTGGCCAAGAAGGCCAATGGTGTCCTGGGGTGCACTAAGAAGAGTGTGGCCAGCAGGTTGACGGAGGTTATCCTCCCCCTCTACTCTGCCCTGGTGAGGCCACATCTGGAGCACTGTGTCCAGTTCTGGGCTCCCCAGTTCAAGAAAGACAGGGAACTACTGGAGAGAGTCCAGCGGAGAGCTACAAAGATGATTAGGGGACTGGAGTGTCTCTCATATGAGGAAAGGCTGAGTGAGCTGTGTCTGTTTAGCCTGGAGAAGACTGAGAGGGGATTTATCAACATTTATAACTAGCTAAAGGGTGGATGTCTAGAAAAAGGGGCTAGACTCTTCTCAATGGTGCCCAGTGACAGGACAAGGGGCAATGGGCACAAACTGAAACACAGGAAGGTCCATCTCAATATGAAAAAAAACTTTTTCACTTCGAGGGTGACAGAGCACTGGAACAGGCTGCCCAGAGAGGTTGTGGAGTCTCCTTCTCTGAAGATATTCAAAACCTGCCTGGACATGATCCTGTGCAACATGTTGTAGGTGATCCTGCTTTAGCTGGGGGAGGTTGGATGAGATGATCTCCAGAGGTCCCTTCCAACCCCTACCATTCTGTGAGTCTGTGATTCTATGATTCTGTGTTTCTGTGAATAAGAGTTTGGGGCAGGACATCCCAGACTGTTGGGTTCTGTCCAGCACTAGGTGGGTAGCAGGGTCTAGGAGTGGTGCCAATTATTTGGCATTTAGAGTTGAGCTTTTCTAGTTGGTGGCAACAGGAGGATGAAAGGGAAATCAAGATGAAAGAAAGGAGCAATGCAGCTGGAGAGACAAACTGCAAAAACTGAAATGACCACAAGCAGACTAAATGCATTTTCTGTTTTCCTTGCTGCTCTCGTTGAGATAACCAAAATGCTAGGATTCAGTAACAAAAAAGCTCAGTATGAAGAAAAAATGGAATGTGATGAACATTAAGTTAACATTAAGCTTAAATTAAAATCAGACAAACCAAAACCACATCGCACTAGCCCCCGCTAGAATTGCTCTGGGCTTGGTTAATGCACCATTTCGTTAAAAGCAGGAAAACTTCGGGGTTTTTTTGCACCTGAACCAGCCTCCTGCTTCAGCCGCTGGGTGGCACATGGCTGTAAATTGAAGAAACGCAAACCGCGAAGGAAGGATGCTGCTCCCCGTTGAAAGAACACAGCAGCTCCGCAGCTTTGGTGATCCCAGAATAGTGTCACAACGTGCGTTTTCAGGAAGGCTTTGGGCCCGGCGGAATGTTGAGAAAGTGAAGGTGAACAGAGCTGTGCCTAAGAACTCCACGAACCACTTTGCAGCCTGTCTGATGGTGTGGGGAAGGGCTCTGTCCTGCAGCTGAGATGATTGATGCTGTGCCGGTTGTTCTGTGTGTTCCAGCTCTCTGATAATACCTTCAGTGCTACATAGTTCTGGAAACAACAATCAAACCTCAGAAGAAACAAGGCAAAAAGCAGTTAACCCTAATTTGCATGATTTCAGGTCGGTCTCACATTTTTAAAGTAACCAAAGGCATGATTCCACTCTCATTTGCACAGAGCAGAATCAGCAGAAATTGAAGCTAATGCAGTTAAATTAAAAAGGACAAGCACAACACAACAGGGACTCAACAGGCACGAAAGAAGTGCAAGTTCAAGTTTCAAAGTCAACAGTTTTGTGTTGAGCCTCTCATCTGCTGAATACTTTCTTCTGCATTTGGAATTTGACCTGAAACAACCACCATGTACAGACACTGACAGAATACAGACACTGACAGATATAGTTAGCCATTTGATGTAATTGCACACGGAAGTTCTCTTTAAACAAGCAAGCAAGCAAACAAAACCCAACAAACACAATTTTCATCATTGTAATTCTTTTTCTCAATCTCATAAAATTAAACTTAGGAAAAATTGTAACAGGAAAAATAAGACTGCACATAGTCCCTCTTGAAGCAGAATTTCTCTCTGCCTAGTTTTCCACCTCCCTAGAATCAGTGATGTTAAAAAAAAATAAAAAAAAATAAAAATTTGGAGAGATCAAAGCCACTAGTTTACTAGAATTGTTCTAGACTGACTGAGGGCACACAAAAATATTGTTTCTGGTGCCAACAGAAAAATCCCAGGAGTTTTCATCAAGCCTTACCTGCAAACAGGAAGGAAGAACAATGCAGAGTTGGAAGGATGCCTCTACCTCCAGCTGCATGTTAAAGGGCTATTTCAAAGAAGTGTATTATTCTTTACTGAAGTGCAACCACGCACTGAGAAAAGCACCTCTACAAGTGACCTTGTTCAGGCCGCAGTTACAGTCCCGTAAATGAAGAGTGAGTTTCTGAGTTGGTGAAGTTGAACTGGATCCAGCGCTAGAATTACAAGTTACAGCACAGTAGATCCTGTGAGTGTGGATGGGCTCAAACCATTAAAAACAGAGCAGAAAAATAGCTGGCAGGAGAAAAAGGAAAAAAAAAAAAAAAGAGAGAGATAGAACTGCCAAACAAGGTAAATTGTAATGAGGGCTGCCTGAATACATTTTTCCTGCCCAGCAGCATGCGCTCACTGCAATTCAGGGTTCCAATAGCATGTTGAAACTTGTGACTTATTTTTCCGCTCCCAAAGTTCCCTTTTCAGACAAGATTTCCTGAGGGCAGCCCTGCTACCCCACCATGGCAGAGGATTGCAGTGACCAAGATGGAGAACATGCACAGGCCTGCCGCTTTTCTTGCTCTTTCACACCATTCTTTCTTCCACCTCTGCTACAGCAGCACATGTGTTACACTGCTGTGACAAGCAGCAAATATATAGCAGCAAAACAAGAATATTCTCCATGTGCGGACAGAACAGACGGATGGCCGAATCTTACACGTAAACCTTGCAGGCAGGCAAAACTATAGTATTAGATTTTCTGTTAGCATTCTTATTGTTACAAAGTTTATAAATCAGATCTTGACTATGAATGTGTTTGGAAAGCCACTTAAGTTCAATTTCATTGTGAAGGCATTCCTCCTTAAAATTCACGTTTTCCACAAAGTGGTACTAGTGACTAGTGCATATTTAACCCCTGTTTTGACAGATTCTGGTTTATGCCCTGACTCCTTTGTTTTGCTGCATTGCTCTATTAAGCTGGAGCTATTCTCTGCTTGCCTTAGTATGCTGCAAAGGAACAAAAGCATACATAAGAATCTCTTCTAACAATCTGTAGTTCCTACAGAACATGTCTTTCAACTTTGTCATATTACAGGTTGTCTCATAGGCTTGCTTACAGCTTTATAGCCAAGCATGTGTAGAACTATTCCAGTGGAAATACAGAGGATGATATGGATGGGAAGGACTGCATTGACTGTGTTATGCTTGAAATCCAACATCTTGTTAGGCATACCAGAACACAGTAGTGCTACTTTATCTTGAAAATACGTTACACACAGACTTTGCTGAAGGTCGTCATCCTTTTCAGAAAACCTTTGTGTTCGGTTTTAATTTGGGTGGTACAGAAGATGAAGCCAATTCACTTCTCAGTGAAATGGTTTCAGATTAATGACTTTTTTCTTTATTTCCCAGTGTTAGAGCAGATAACCAGTTTTGTTTGTTTACTCTCCATATGTTTACTTAAGTATTTCAGTTTTTTCTTCAGATATTATGGAACTGACTAAAAATTTTTAGCAGATAGCAGTGTCCTTTCTGACTCCAGCATCTGTTAGCATACACTGTCTGCCAACATAATCTGAAAAGAAACAGAAAAGTTAAGTAAAAAAAAGGCAAAGTTTTGTTTTGCATTCTTCTCAGTATGATTATTACCTCAATGAACACTTAGATGTTTCCAAGAAAACGGACACCTGAACTGTCCAGAAAGGACTTTCAAGAAGTATTTTTTAATAAAATTGGAAGAGAAGCAAAATAGGACAAAAATGCTTTTTGAAGGACATTTTACTAGATGACCCTGCAAACTGGGTAAATGCAGGGACTTTCTGGTGATGTTTACAAAATTTGTTTCAAATTTTTAAAAACTTACTAACGTTTATCATTTTGTTCTTGTCTACTTCTTCATTTCCTGTGATGTACCATCAGTTTCTTTGCTTCTTCTATGTGAGATCTGTGTAGAGGGTCAAGATAGCACACGGAGTTGAGTAGACAAGGGGGTTTTCCCTCACCAAGCCTCTGAGGTTTTCTTCCTTCAGACTTTTGAACCCAGGGACTGCAGTAGTAGAGTCACCCTTGGCTGAAGAAAAGAAAGCACAGGGAGGCTTTTGGCAGGCCATGTTCTTGAATGAAAATAGTTTATTAGGAACTTAATGGCAACTATCCACTCATGTCTGTGCACCATGGTATTTTTCTCCGTAATTCATAAATATTAAAGTGCCATCTCCCCCCCACTTTTGTCATCTTTGGTTAGAAAAACATTAGCTTAGTAAGAACTACCTGTTAGTGCAGGGAGACAGAGCCCTGCATCTAAAGTGGTGTCTCCAGCATGAGATGAGTAACACAGTGCAACTACAAGCTCTGTAAAGCCAGAAAGCTATCTGGAAGTGATCTATCACATGATGGAGAGAAGATGTATTTCTCATGTAACAGAAAGTTTCAAGGTTCATATTTCAACATTTGACATGTATTATTTTATACATGTGTTAGCTCATTTCTTTATTTAGTCATTAATGTAGTGTGTATTTGTTTTTACTGATGCTTTGGGGTGACAGTACATTCTCTGCACTTCCGAAAATGTTACGTGTAATAAATACAACAATGTGCTTATGATACATAGAAGGTAGAGCAGTATGTTCTGCAGTATTTCAAACCAGTGATTGACAAGCAGACCTGAAGCGATGACCGTATGACTCACTGTGTGAAAAGTTTTCTATACATGCAGAAGAAGTTTCAGTTTGTTCACTGAAAAACTTGTCTGGGATGAGTGCAGTGCTGTACTGGCATGGTAGACTAATGTGTCCACACATTTTTGCTGATTTCAAGTGAATGCCATAGAAGTGGAGCTCTGCTTGGACTGCAAGATCAAGAGTTGTTGCTTCTGTCCTTTTTTTTTTCTTTTCCCCATTATTTTTGAATATATGTGACAGATTATTTTGATCTTTTAGCACTGATCAGTGTCTGTCATCTATCAATGGGAAGAGCAAACCAGTTAAATCTCCTAACTTGTTTTGTGAGATAGTATGGTTGGTATGAATCAATGGATATATTATGTGGTCCTTCCCACATCTGTTGATATCTTTATTTGTGTTCCATGCAATGGGAAATATAACTGAGTTCAATGGTGTGTTAGATTGGGCAGAATCATGAATTGGTGCAAGCTGATATGACCACCTACTGTATAATTAATGGATACAAATTAAGCTGTAAAATACTAAAGTACCTTTTTGTCATGATAGATGCATATTAATAGCAAGACTATTTTAAAACTAGAACATCAATGGCATTCAGTTTTAGAATGCAGGAAATTCCATATCCTTATATTTAACATTCTTCCACTGTTGTTCAGCAATCAAAAAACCTTGTTGTACCTAGATTGCAACTCCAAATTCCTTCCTTCCTTCCTTCCTTCCTTCCTTCCTTCCTTCCTTCCTTCCTTCCTTCCTTCCTTCCTTCCTTCCTTCCTTCCTTCCTTCCTTCCTTCCTTCCCTTTTTTTCCTTTCTTCCGTTCTTTCCTTTCTGTTCTTTCCTTTCTCTCTTTCTCTCTTTCTCTCTTTCTCTTCTCCCATCTTCTGCATCATTCCTTCTGATGTCCTTGGAACAGTGTACTGTCTTGCAGCTCAAAGAGATGCAGCAGCCCCTAAGAACAGGGGCAGGCTTTATTCAGGTTTTTACTTGGAATAGTGTCAGTTGAAGTGCATCTTTCCAGTGGTCTCACTGAATGCACAAGTCAAATATGGGGCTAGCCTGCAAATGGGATCATAAATATTAAAACTGATTATATGTGATACTAGATTGATGAGAAATAAATCATATATCCTTGGCAAGTTATCTTTTTCCCACAGAAAATAACTTTCCTTAAATGTTTTAATTTAATTTCATTTTTAGAAACGTCAAAATATCTGAAAATGTTTTTGTTTGTTTCTAAGTCACTCATACTCACACAAAATGAGATGTGTCATATTAAAAAACATTCTTCATTAGATTTTACAGAGCTGTTTCTCATGGTGTATTTTATCTATAAAAGGATTTCTTAATGTTGATTTTATAGTATATTGAGAAAGTACAGCTAAGGGCAGACTAACCAGAATTCTGGTGTGAAGGTGAGGATTTTTCTTCTTTAACAAGACTTTCTGTACCTGTAAATGGTTTACTGTATTATGGAGGGAAAAAAAACCAAACCCTAAAGTGTCTTCTTTACTTCGAGAAAAATGTGTAAATACCTATTTTGCCTATGGAAGATTGGGACACAAAGAACAGTCCCCTAACATGTTTAGAGAGTATCTTCTTTCCAAAAGAATAAACCGGAAGAAAGCCCTCAAAATCATACGGCCCATATTGATCAACTGGCTGATCTGGAACCAAATCTGTTCTTTCCATGTTCTGGTTTATGTTAAGCATAGTATTAACTCATGCTTTAATGGCCCTTAAGTGATTCCTGCTGCTTTTATTTTCCAAGGCTAGCTCAGACGGAGCTGTTGCAACTGCACCTGGTGTTCTGCACTGCCGGGGGGGTGGGGTGAGGGTGAGGTGAGAGAAAGAAACAGGGAGATCCTGACAGCTCTTTCTGGCTCTCAATAAGAAAGGCCTAACAACAAAAGGCTTCATGAAATATTTCTTTTAATAAGACAGAATAGGAAGAGAAATACAGATAATGAGTAAATTTTACATCCCTTCAGATGCTGGAAACATGGAGTTTGTGCAGCCTTGGACCACACATGGATTTTCCCTCCATACCGGACCTATGCAGCATGCTGACATGCTAGCTTTCTGTGTGCACAGGTCCTTTCAACACTCTCATGGCACACTGGCAGTGGTGCATGGTGATTGTTGGAAGATTTTGCATCAAATCACAGAGCTACTGGTGGCCTATGGTGCCTGCTGATGTCATGAGCTGTATTTGGTCATGTGATGTCTGTGCTTAGATAAAGGGAAAGACGTTGAGGCTACAGGATGCTTTTCAACTCCTGAGTGGCCATGCAAAGTTATTGCAGTGTATTTTATTGTTGATATGCCTGCATCTCAGGGGCACACAGTGCTGCTCATGGTGGTGGACTTGTTTACCAAGCTCGCTATTTTTATTCCACTGAAGAACCTGCCCACAGCCTTTCAGATGGCATATTTGTTGCTGCAGCATGTGTCTCATTGCCATGGCCTGTAGAACAGCATGGTGACAAATTGTGGGGCCCAGTTTTCTGCCTGGCTCTGGATGTTGAGGGATATTAGTTGTTTAGAGTAAATAAGTAAGTTTTAATATAGAATGAATTACTTAGGATTATAATATGGTATGATTTGTGCTGTGTGCTTATCTTCACTGAGCATGAGTGGCTAGATTTGCTGAAGCCTTTAGGCCATGATAGAGGTATTTTTCTCAGTAATTTTCCTAGCAGTTTTCCTAGCAGCTGGTACAGTGCTGTGTTTAGTCTTTTAATAGGGAAGGTATTTTGATATCACACTAATGTCTCAGTAGTCTTTTTCCCAAGTCTGGGACTCTTCAGTTCTCCATGTTCCACCAGCAAAGGCAGGTGCACAAGAAGTGCAAACCAGCAGATAAGGAGGCTCCAACCTTTGGCTGAAACTGCAAATCAACAAGAGAAGAGCCTGCCTGGACACAGAAGAAGAATCCAATTAGTTTTTAGAAGACCCCAAACCAAAAATCACCATTGGACTAAAAGATGTGTGGACAGTGTGTGAAGGGCACGTGAGGGGCAGTGTATGAGTCCCAAGGGTATAATTGCCCCAGCATTTCTTTGTTTAGGGTCCCTCTTTGGAGGCACCTGGCCCAGGCTGTTCTTGCTGCTGTACCTTTCAATTAAGTTCATAATTTTATAAAATCCAACACCTGAGACTCTGCTGTGGGAAACTTAGGGTCAAGCCTGAAGAAGGAGGAAGCACATCCAGGAATAAGTGAGTGCCTGTGTGAATGCATGACACCACATGCGCACATGACACCATGAATGGTGTGTGAATGCATGGACAGCAGCTACTCCTTTAACACTGGAGGTGCAACTCTTTGTTTCCACCCTGTATCACCCACAGTCTGATGGTCAGAGGGAGCAGGTGAACCAAATCCTGGAGCAGTACCTCCAATTACCATCAAGATCACTGGGTCTCTGTTTCTGTTGGCAGAATTTGCCTGCAACAGTAGTGTCCACTCTTCCATGCAGCAAACCTTTTTGAATGCATGGTGTGGTTTTCATCCCTGTGATCACCCAGATACGCAAGTGTTTGTCCAGGGGCTTTCCCCTGCAGACTCCCCTGAGCGGTAGCTGCATGTACGTTTGTTTCTTCAAGAGCAGATGGGAAAAGCAAAGGTTTCTTACCAAGATGATGCTAACAGATGTTGGTGACTGGCACCAAACTTTGCAGCTGAAGACTAAAGAATGTTCATTCAGTGCGTCCATCTTCTAAGTCAGACCACCATTACCTGGACCCCCAGAAAATTATGGCCCAGTCAGGTCACATTTTGTCTGCAGCTTCCGCATGGTCTCAGGATTCACCCTGTTCTTCACTTCTCCCTATTAAAACTTGTTCGCACAGATCCCTTAGAGCGAGTCTAGGGCCACAGGTATGTTGTATCCAGCTATCTTGAATTGCTGGATATCCCAGGGTACCCTGCAGTATTTGAGCATGGTACAACTTGAAGAGCTATTTTGGAAGTGGTGTTGGAGGTGCATGTCCTGGCTAAGGTTTGGGTTTCATGTCTGTCATCCTGGTAAGCTGGTTACAATGGAGAGTGGAGGGGGGCAAACCCTGGATAGGGCAGATAGTGTCAGAGTTGCATTGCTGTCGTTCAAAGGAGACAATGCTTTGCAATTATTACGCATTGGGCTGCCCTTGTGTTATCAGGAGAGCTAATAAATCCTATGCCTCTTTGAGCAATTGCCTGCTAGAGACTTCAAAACTTTGTCTCTCATTTTGGGCTGACCCTGACAGGTAATGGGAAATCCATGGATCCTAGGGTTCCATGTCTTGGGAGTAGCAGTAATTTTGGATATATTGTGAAAGTGTTTACAACTGGGTGTCCTATCCAGCATGAGTTCAAGATGATGAAAAGGTTACAATAATGGTATTTATATTTGAATAAGTCACTCACTTTATGGTCAGAGAGCACTGGAGCGATATTGGAAGACAGGGCTAACTAACTACTCCATGTTCTCTGTGTAGTGGTGCATTCTGCAGTAGATTAAGCCAGTGATTGACAGGCAGACCAGGAGTAAGAAAGGTCCATTTCTAGCAGAATGCTTCCTTCTGAACCTTTAAGGCTCATTTGTGACTTTGCAATACCTTCCTGTGTTAAGGATGAAAATTAGCTTTTCAGCAAGTGGATTGGAAATGGTGGGAAATAAGGTCCTTTGACTAGATGGTTTACTTTTCAAGCAGTCCTAAAGGTGCGTTATTAGGAAACTAATGAACAATCTTTTTGTGTGTTCACACAAAGCTCACTTCACTCTACAAATATTACCATCAGGATGGGCCCAGTTTGAGCTCTCCCTGAATTGCAGCTGGACTACATGCCAGGTAACTCTCCTTTTGAGAAGGGACACGTCTCAATGTTTGAAATTCCTTACCTGAGACTAAGTGATCCTTCCTTACCCAAGGCAGAGAGATTCCTTACCTGCAACACATCCTCAGTAAGTGACTGATCGCATGCTGAATTCATACTAATGAAACGTTACTAATCCAGGTAGCTACTCAATATTATTATAAACATTATATAGATAATTCCATTAGGCATAAACCATTGTCCAAGTTTAGGACTAAGATTGGACCCAGCCACACCTAGGCTCCAAAAGGATTTTAGAAAGCAAGGTGGTCCACACTGAACCTCATGACTCAACGGGAGGGTCTTCATTAATCTTTGTGTTTCCAGTCTCTGTGTGAATCATTTTAACTCAAATTCCTTTTATTTTAGTAGAAATATTTTTTGCTTCCTGACAGATGTTATCCTGTAGTACTGTATGCTTCTTGTTCCTTCAGCCCATGCAAGTTAAAAATGTTGGAGATCACTTGTACCAACACGCAGCCTGTATCTTGAACTGCTCAGTAAATTTTCTTCAGTGCCATGTGTTCTCACCTGATTTAAGTGATTTGCAGCACTTACAGTATGCCATGAACAAAGGAAAAGTGTAAACACTTGCAAATAAAGTTTGTAAAGCGATGTCAGACCTCTAAAATGCTACCGACATGGAAATGGCCTGATTATCACAGATGGTATTCATCTCTCCCACTAAACTCTGAGGAAGCTGTAGGTGCCTGTGTTCTCCTTAGATGACCTCTGACAGGCAACTTAGTGTTATCCAAGCTACACCAACCTTCTGGGATAGCCAGACAGCTAGGAATGTAGATTTACTACTGAGAAGTGCTTCTCAACGCAATTGTAGCTTGTTTTGTCCTAAATAATAAATTATATTTTAATTTTTTAATCTTTTGCACTTTTTAAAATATCAGTTATTCATAATGTAGATGGCTGTCAGGAGCAAGGAACTGTCTTTATCACAGCAGCAGGGAGAATTAAATAAATAAATATGGGTGATTATCTGCTGCAACTGCAGAGGAAACATCTACCTATTGCTTTCAGCATTCAGCCCATGTATCCTTTTAGGAAGTGAACTATGAACTGGATAGAAGACAACATAATGTCAGGAGTGATTCTTATAATAGTAATAAATAAATTAGGTTTACAAAAATTCTGTTTAACAAGTCACTCTTATTGGCTGTCAGGGTAAAGACATACACTCTTAATTGGAATGATGTTGCCTTAAGTAAAAGTAAAGTAAGAATATACTCAAGTATGAGAAACACTGTGAGGATACAATTCCAATATTCTACAGTATTGTTGAAAAATGTTCATATTTGTCTTCACAGATTTTTTCTCTGCTAGAACTGATTTTTCTGGGGGTATATCTTACTTTTTCTCTGTGGGTTAGCTAGAAGATATTTAGATATACCAACAAACAAAACAAAAGGATAGAATACCACAGTTCTTATTAAATGTTTGTCTTTCAGTATTGGGTCATGACTGGATGATAGAAGGAAAGAAGGTGAGGCAAAGTTTGGATATTTATGTAACACTTGGTAACAGTTTAGTCCAATTTCTGTGTTAGCTATATAGTTTGATATAGTTTTAGCTATATAGTATGATATAAGCTAGTGTCCTCCAAATGTATTGCTGTAGACAATGTTTCTTACTGTAGTAAGTGTAGCCCTTTTCAATTTATACAGAAGGAGATTTAATCTTCTGATAACTGTGTTTGTGTTCTAGCTTTGCTTTGGAAAACATACAGTTCACAAAACAGACGTACATCTGATAAAAAATCACTGTGTCACACAAGTTTTCTGGAAGCTGAAAAGGTATGTTTCTGTACCTTTTGGTAAATATTTCTACATCTATTGCACCTTTGTTTCTTATATTTATTCATTAACCATTGGCAATGGGCTACCATTAGAGACCACATACTGGGCCAGAGCACTTTACACCAAATGCAGTTCTTACACTATCAAATTCTTATTAAAATTGAAGTGAATTTCTTATTGAGAAAACTGCCCAAACCAAGTTTATTTTAATCATTATTAAAATGGTGTACCAAATTCACTGGGTACTCAGTTGTATGATAGGATGACTTCCTCTGTTCCTTGATACAAAGACTATTTCAAAAAAAATGTAGTCAAAAGCCATGAGCAGAACTTATCACAAACCACAGCCATAATGGGCTTTACAGAAAAACAAACTGACCTCATTCATTTGATCTTGTGGATTTTCATAAGTCAGTAGTGCTTTATGAAGATACAAGCCTCTTCTCATGTACAGTGCCTTAGAGGTCAGGATAAGGAAAGCTCACAACTCACTAATATGGTTATATATTTTAAACACATTGTTTATCTTGTCTACTATATTTGATAGAAACTGCTATTCTGGTAGAGGTGTTGACTAAAGCTGGCCCAGAGCAGGTATTGATTAACATTTCCTTCTTTAGATGAAGGTTGTCTGTAAGCATCTGGAGAACCATGGATCATGGCTGGAAATCAATGGGATTGTGTTGGACACCATCACTAGGACCATCAGATGGCTGGAGAAGGATCTCAACAGCCTCAGAAACTGGCTGCTGAATCCAGGCTGAAAAGAGAGTGGTATGATGTCCAACAGATATGGTCTAAATGAGAAAGTATGCAATTGTTTCTTTTTCCTGCTGCGGGTGGTGATTTGGCTATAGTGTTCATTCAGAAAGAAAAACTCAGGACAAATAGTCAAATCTGGTGAAACTGACAAGAGCAAATGTACATGTACAAACCTGAAGGAAACTTGAGAAGTTCTTGATGGTTCAAAAGTGGCAAGTATGTTTGGAAACAGGATCTGCTGCGAAAAAGGGCCATGAACAGGTTAAAGTCTTGTCACGATACAATGCTGTAAATACCAGCCTGGGGATATACTCTGTTTACAGCTTAGACGTAGGAAATTGAGTACATATTTTTTCCTATTTCCTTTTGTTCTGTGGTTCAAATTAATTATTATTTTTGTCTTTTATGGTTTTGGTAACAGAAGAAAATGAATGTGATATTGCTAAAAGTTTTTGGGTGCAGGCTGAATTGTCTCAATTGGAAGGATGAAGAACACAGACCTAGATTAAAAAGAGGTCCTTCCATAGAGAAGTGACTTGCCACAGAGAAGTAATCCAGTAGAAAAGACATGACCATGGGTCAAGGGATCTTAATTCTACTTTTGGGTCTGTCATATGACTTTAGGTCAAATAATTTCTTCATTTGTCTCTCCCCAAGCCCTCCCATCTCCTTCTGTTGAGATTTCACAATCCTTCTCTTCAAAGCTTTCTCTGCAACAGTGGTCTGAAATGGACTCTACTCTCAGCAGTAGCCTGAAAAATTCACTAGAATTAATAATGTCAGTAACCTGGGAGAAGAGTATGCTGGTTTTAACTCTTTTCTTACATGGCAGGTTCTTAATTCAGCTTCTTCCGTAGCTGAAAGTACAGTCTTTTCGAAAAGGATTTTACATGCTTCAGTCTGGATGCCCAACTTGAAACATCCTTTTGCCCAAGTCATGAGCACTACAGCTTACTCTGGGGTTTCTCAGAGCTGAGAGATGCTGTATCTGTCACCTGATCTCACTGTTATCTCTAGCTGGTTTTTACATTGTTATGTATGGTTCATTTTACACATAAACTTTGGCTAAATGCTTTCCTTCTTTAAGATCTTGGTTTTGCCACATCCAATGCAGAAACAGTGTTCTTTGGATGTTTTGCAAGTTCATCTGCTTTTAGCTTATCTGTCATTTCCAGCATCAGCTGAAAAGAGGTGAGAATCAGTTATCATTCAGTGGCTGCATGCGATCACAGTCACTCTCCTCAGCTAGAGAAGTGCTCTGCCACTAGCACATAAAGGTAGGTAGCAAGTGTAGAAACTTAGAGCTAGTCACAGACAGTTCTCATTTGTATGCCCCAGAGAAAGCAAATTGCTAACAAGTAAGGAGAAGGGAGGAGCTGCTCCCTGACAGTATCTGATACCTTGCACTTCCTATGAAGTTCAGGGTTCCAGAGTTTGAGAAATACTACTGTGTACAGCAATATTTTTCTTTACATTTAATAAGATGAAAATTTTACAAGCAATTAAATATTAAACCTTCTAATAGTCCTAATAGTCCTCTCTGGGAGGACAGGAAAATATATTATTCACTGTCTGTACAAATCAGCCTGTTGACAGCTGTTCTTTCTGCTTGACCATTGACAATTTTGTCTGCCAATTCTGAATGAATACCGTTGCCCAGGTGCTTAATGCAGCTCAGGTGCCACATGAGTGCCATAGAGCTGACTGTTTTGAGGAGGCAGTGTGCTCCCCACTGCTTCCCAGACCCAGCCTGACTTGTTTATGATCAGCTCAGATTTCTCTGCATGTAAATACTTTGCTTTATGTGGGCTTGCCCAGACACCTTTGCCATAGAAAGAGCCTGTGTGAGGCAATGCTGTTATTAAGATACCAGCATCTTTCAGGCACACACTCATCTCACACAATTTTTTGTTAAAATATGGACGTGACACCATATCTGTTGCCTATGGAGATTTTTTTTTTTTTTTAGTGGCCTTCTTATATTAATGTGACTGGTTTTGTTTGTAGCTTGTCTTCTCATTTGGCAGTCTTAAAGCATTATCTATGCTTGAAATATACTGCTGTGTATCAGTGGTAAGTGATCTGAGGCACATGCAAGCCATGTGCAAATGCATGAATGTGCAGTTGACTACCGCTTATGTTGTTACGTGATGATTGTATTACATACTCCTAGTATTATATCATCTCACAGCACACTGATGTTTCAAAATACATACTCTGCATTCCAGCCAGACACCCTACCAAGCACTGCTCTGTTCCAGTGCTGTGTGCATCTGGTCATATTCATTAAGTGTTTTGTAAGATTCCCTCCAGAAAGGAAAAGTACTTTGAAAGTTTCAGCTACAACATAGTCTTATCAGCCTTCTTTCAGCTTATAGTCTGTTCTTTTCCTTCAAGACAGTCTTTCAATGCCCAGATGAGATAGCAGTGCTGAGTGTTAAAGTGCTCACGTACAACCAACGTCATGTAAATTCCTCAGAAATAGGGTAAGACTCTTTACATGTTATTCACAACCATGTATTTTATTTTCAACAGATATGCACTTCCTAACACTGTTGAAGTAACTGTAATGTTCCTGGCATCATGCTATTTGGTGACTGTTGCTTATGTGTCACTGAAGAAGACTGGAGGTTAGTGTGGAAAGTTCAAAGCTGTATGCTTCAAGTGAGCTGTTTTCCATTCCCCATTCTCAGGTGCTTGGTCCAAGATTTCTGAACTATCCCTTAGGTTCTCTGCCTAGGTTTCTTACACTAATGAGGGTGAAGAGAGTAGGATAGAAAGAATGGCATTTTAATTATGATGGGGACTGACATGCTGTGGGTATTGTGGGAAGCTAGTTAGGATGTTGCAACAGCAGGCTAGTAATTGCATATGCATACTAGCAGTTGGTTATTCTGGAGAATGATACTTTTTTTCCTTTTTTTTTTAGTTTTTTTTTTCCTCTGGAAACTGAGTTGGAAACATACTGTTGTGGTGCAGTATCCTAGTTCACCAAATCATGACAATTAAAATTACTGTGAAATGCAGAGCTCTGTTCCTCCTCTATCTAGTTGGCAACTGTCATACATGCTGGAGAGGTTTTATTGCATTGTAATAATACTTTTTTTGTGCATAATTGGTGCTTTAATAACTGGTAATTATTCCCTGTCTTTGGAGTCAGAGGTGTGGGGATGATGAATTTCTATCCATACCAACTTTTGCTACCCAACAATGGGATCCCACTGGTAAGCCATGTTGCTTTTTAGGTATTTGGATTGTCTGTTCACATCTATATCATTTACTGGCCCAAAGTTGTCCTGACCAAGTGGCATGCTGGTTTTTAAATCAATGTTTTTGTACACAACCCAGAACTATCTTTTCCAATTGCCACCAGCTGCAAAGTTCACATACCTGTGTGTATGAACATGTATCTTATTCATGATTATTTACTGTACTATTTTGCGACTCAAATCACATTGACTTTCTCTGCAGAAATCTTGTAATTATACTGCTACTCTAATAACAAGAATCACATGAAATCAGTGTTTCTTATGAATGTGGCTGTGGAACAAATGTACAGACAGAGACTTTCCAATGGACAGGATGTAGACTATAATTTTAATACCAGTAACAATTCTATAACTAATTTCTCACAATACAAGCATAACTACAATAAAGCAGCAGCACACAAGCCCCATTAAGTCATATCTATTGCTTACAATGGATAACAGGAATAAAAGGGGGCTAAAAGCACTAAGTATACCTTAAAACAGAGAAACTAAGAGGAGTTATATTAACGTCTGAAATTGTTTTCACTTTTTATTTAAAAATGTAGCAGAGTAATTATAGTGTTTGATTAGAAACGATGATATGTCTCTTCAACATAGTGTTATCAGGTTATTTGTTACCTACCTTTCTCAAAGATTTGTTTTTAGAGGAACACTGCCAACATGTTATGGATGGACTTTCAGTGAAATAAATAAAACACCAGAAAATTCACTGCAGGCAAGTGGAAAGAAATCTAGCTGCTGAATATATAGTTAAATCATAGCTCAAAAATATTGGCAAGACTTTATGCTTTCTTATTGCCTTGAGATGCTGTAAATTGGATTATCACGATTTAAAAGGTGCCACTGACATCTGCCTCTTGTTTACCATATTCTGTGATGACTACCCTGTTATCTCCGCCCTGTGTTATCTGACCAAAGGCTACATTTTCATAGCAAGTAAGAGCTCTACAGCCGTCTACGTAATTTAAGACTATAAAAGAGCATCACTTAAGAACATTATTTTGCTACAGAAGTATTATTCCCACTGTTTTCTTACAATTTTCTTCTAGAATCCTCTTCAGATGATTGCAAGGGTTTTTGCACTCATGAAAGCCTTGTGCAACTGGAATCAAAATAGAGATGTCAACAGTGACCATTTCAGAGAAGAACGTTCAATAATATGCACATGTTCTGTAGCAGTACCCTGACTGTGCCTTGTGCTTCCTCCCCCTGTATGGAAGATGAAGAACACATCAACCAGTATAGTACCCTATGGTATTCTGTGCTCTGTGAACATGCCTATCAGACGTCATTACCTACTTTGGATGATTCAGCAGTCTCGTATTTCCTAATTCAATACTTCCATGATTCACATCTCTCACCTTTGTGATACTAGCACAAAAATGAATAAATACATGACATTAAGAGCCATGGTGCTAGCTTTGCACTGCTTCTGATAAGTGGCTGGTAATTTCAGTTCATAGTTCTTTTGCAGTTTTCCAGTTTGCAAGAGGTGAAAAGAATACTAATCAGTTGCTTAATGGGGTGCTTCAGAGATGAGCTGTGAACATGGGTGATTTTTTAAATTCCACAATGTTATTATGGCTATAAAATATAGAATATTTATGCATCCTTTTTATAACTTATTAAGTACAGTAGTTGAAGTTCTCAAAATTCATGACCGTTGCTGTGGATTCACAGCTGTTGATGTCATTTAATGTTGACTTCAATTAGAAAAAAGTCCTGCCAACAATAAGTGCTTTTAAAATACTCAATGTGGATTTATTCTGACCAGATTTCCCACTTTCTAAAGCTTCTGCCTTAGTGAATCAGTTTACTACCATTTTTCCCAATACAACAGTTGATCTTTTCAATGCTATAAAGTTTCAATTAGTGGTACGTAAGTGGACTGCTTCCTGAGCTGAGATTGGAATCACTGGAAAGAGGGCCAAATCCATATAGGCAGAAAGCTGAAGAACCCCCTAAGGGAGAGATTTCCATAGACGGCTTACCACTGGAAACAGAGGTGAATCTTCCTTCCTTTATTTGCCTCCCACTCTGAGCTGAGGTTGCTTAGCTGCCTGTTCATGAGCGAGCCCTTCCTTTACTGATGTTATCCAGATCCTTTGCAGATTCTGATAAAACTCTGTAACCCAGAATTAAATTATCCACTGTTTTGCTGAATTAGTTTTCTGCCAGATTAGGCAGTTGAAGAGTTGAATTAGTCTGCAGAGGAATATAACAAGCATTAGAGTTGGTGCAAGGTAAGTAGTGAAAGCATAAGGAAAGTGTAGGCAGAGGAGGAGCTGAGCCGGGAAAAGGACATTGCCATTTTGGCAAGTGGCAAGCTGTTAGATCTGCCTAAATCATCATGCTTAACTGTATTCTAACTTCACCTAAGGAAAAAGCAACTTTTCAATCATGGCCTGTAGCATTCTGACCACAAACGGTGGCAAGTTACTTCTGTGTCACCTGGGGGGTATGTTAATAGTACATGATAATTTCTAGCTAGTACATGCTTTTTAAAAATAAACCAAACAAAAATTACATCTGAGTCTTTACAGTCTAAAGGTGAGATACAAACATACTAGAAATATCCCAAGGAAAAGAGAAAGTTACATTGATTTAATTTAATTTCAGGACCTGGAATTTTTTAGAGTAGTTTATTTATTTTTATGACTTAAGCAAAACCAGCAAAGCAGGAAGAGTATTTACACACAAAGTGTCTATACTGCAATAAAATGTTCTAATGTTCTAATCCTGTCATGACTCTTCCTCCACAGAATACATCTGAGCTTGGTTTTTTCATCTGTAATGTAGCACTGTAATCCATCTAGAGGCTCATGTGCCACTGTGGTTTATATCTATGTGGCTATTGAGAAAGGGACTGCAATTGGCATCCTGCTGAATCCTTGTTCTAGGCCATAAAGAATAAAAAAATTGCTAAGAAAACACACAGTTAAACAATTAAAGTAATTTTGAGAGCAATGAAGCTGAATGAAACATGGTTGTCTTTGCATATTTTAACTCATTGCACATTCTTGATAGAAGCTTTTTTTGCATTAGCATCCTTAAATACTCCCCCTCCTACGTACATCTACATGCAGAATTGTGAGTGTTCCTATGCAAAGATTCTCAGGTGTATAGTTCATGTTGGAAAAATTTTTCCTATTGGCACCTATCCTTTTATTGGTACCTATCCTCCGAGATCTATTTTCATCTAACTGGTAGAAATTTTATTGCCCTTGAGATGTTTTCACTAAGGTAAATGCAAGTGGTCTTGAAATCTTCTGAAAAGACACAGAGAGAGGCAAAGTAACAGTGTAAACTTAACTACAATCTATTAAAAAAGGAATGTAGATCTAGGAAGTATTGCTGAAAGATACATTGTGTGATAACATAAAATACATAGCAATGACTCTTCTGTGGAAGCAGCTGCTTCTGCTAGGTATGAATACACCTGTATAGATAGATAGATAGATAAGGATATTTATTTTGTAAACACAATGCTATGAATTGCTTGGGATGATACTCTGAACAGAGAGTGGTTACCAACAGCTGTAGTTCCTGCTGGCAGGGGATGAAGGTTTCAGATTTATGCAGAGTAGTGTGCACAGAAAAAAAAATAGCTTTAAATACAAAACCTTACATTAAGGAGGAAATTAACACATTAATCAGTAGTATTAACTACTTCAGTCAAGGAATAAAGAGAACTTCCCCATTCCTTATCTCTGCTCCAGCTTTAGGCACAAGTATTTGTTGGAACAATTTTTTCATCTCCTTCTAAGGTCATTGGCCAAATGGTTCACCAGTCCCACACCTGATTCTGAGCTACATCTGACATGTTTTAGCAAAACTGATGAAGTAATTCCCTTGTCTTCAAACCCCTGGAGTCCTGGCAACTTCTCAACTACAAAGCTCTACATCCTATTGCAGTGTAGCTTCTTCTTATGTGCAGATCTGGCTGAAAAAAAATGGAGACTTTCCACTGTGTCAAAGGCACCCAAGTGTCTAGCTGACACTTGTAATGTTCACGTGGCCAAATCTTTGTTCCTCTCACCAGAAAAATAAAACAGAACAAAGAAGGTCTGAGTCATGTTTCCTGCTGTCTAAAAGCTGAAATATCTCAAGCATTCTTTAGGGAAAGCAGGTTTTCAAAGATGAGAAAGAGACAGGCTTCCTAGCAATCATATTTTACCCCATGGAAAAGACTCAGTTAAGATATTGCTGAATGGAGGCTGCCAAACAAAGGTGAAATATGTCATTGCAGATGCTTTAAGGATATGTTTAGGACTTTGAGCAATTAAAGAAATGTTTTATTCTGTGTCTTAAAAAAAAATATATATAGAAGACGATGACGTGGTAATAGTTGATTTAATGCCTGAAAAAAGAACAGTTTAACATTCTTCACTTTTATCAATCACTCATATCACTAAACTGTAACTAAAACCTGCATTTTATGGTGAAAATGATCTGTAACTTTTGAATACAGTGGGGGGTTTTGTCATATTGTAGAAATTCTGGCTTTTTAACAACTTCAGCAAAGCTAGAGCTTCAATTCCGTTCAATTCTGTTTTAAATTACACTGAAACCCTTATTCTTCTAATATTGGACAGAGGCAAATAGGTGGTACTGTGAAATGACCCCTGTTCCTAACTTCATCTGTATGAGTAGTCCCCATTGTATTCTCTTAAAACTTGATTTTAATAGGAAAATCAAGATATGGAAGTTTCTGCATGATCTTATTTTAACTCTTCTGCTTCACAGAGATGCATCATACTAATTAAGTATTTTGGATTGGCAAAAATGAAGAATGCTGAAAACAAGTGATGAGGAGCACAAAAAATGTTATTCGGGCCTCTCTGCAGTCTCTGCACGACACTGCGTAGGATCCCAGCACTGCAGAGTCAGCTATATGGTTATAGCATTTCTTTAATGTATTTAAATATAGGCCAGGCAGTGTCAGTGCTTAGAAAAGAAAGGTCTCAGGACATGTGATGCTATTAAAAGAAATGCTTTGCTGATTTAGTAATTTAATAATATAAGTTTTTCTTTTGAGGATGGGCTGTTGTCATACGTTAAGGAGTGTCAAAGAACATGTTGCTGAATAAATGGTCATTAAAACTCATATAGCTCTGTGCCCAACATTATGGCTAGTATTAAACTCCAAGGACTTAGTGTGAAACGTAACTACAAACAAGTTTATGCTACAGGGTTGTCAATGTAACTGTGTGAAACACTTACACTAAGGTGTGAAAAAAGTTCACTTCTAGGTTTATACAGAGTGAGAACTGGTACAGGTCTGGGAACAGGGCCTGTGCTCTTGTGGACCTCTGGCCTTCCTCCCCTCCCTCCTCCCTCTTCCCCAAGTAACACTTAAGCTTAGATTTCTTCTGAGGGTTTTTTAGCAATATAGGGCCTTTAGATTTGGAGTTCTTAGAGATTAATCAACTCCTGTTTTCTTCTTTTCCAGCAATCAGCAATTAAAAATTTTCCATATTGAATTAAAAATGGTAGTCAGTCACATGATAGCAGAAGTGTAGTTGTCAGGTAGGAAAGGTCAGGTAAGGCAGTAATAAGGATAAAAATAAAAATTAAGGGTAAATGGCGACGAACGGACGCGGCGGTGACATGCAAGGAAAGCTGGCCTGGCCCGACCAACGCAAACGTCACGCGCCTGCGAGGCCTCTGGGCAGCGGGCCGGGGCGCCCCAGAGCCACACGGAGGCCTGTGGCAGCGCCCGGGTACCACTGCGGCCGGGTCATTCCGCCTCTGCAGCGGTAGGGCGGCGGCCGGCATTCGGTTGACGTGCCCGAAGCAGCGCAAACGAGCAGAAGGCAGAGGACCGACATCCCCACACTCCTTCCCCCGCGGTTCGGCGAGCCGCGCAAAACGCCTCGCCTGATCGAGCGCCTGCCACGGCCTCCCCGGCCGTGAGGCGGGCGGAAAGGCGGGTCTGTGTGAGGAGTAGGCGGTGCAGCGTGGTCAAGCCAGGGGTGAGAGGGAAGCAGGCGACGAGGCCCGGGTAGAAGGCGTTTGGTGCGGGTTCGCTTCCCGAGAAAGCTGCTCACCAGGGAGCCGCGGACTGAGCGCGCTGGAGAGGCGGTATAGGGTCGGTGGGCAGTGACTGTGGCGTGGTGGGCAGCAGTAGCCCGGCGGAGCCCGAAGCAGCGCCCGTCCTGGAAACATGCGGCGGCAGGAGGAGGAGTGAGGAGTCGTGGCTGCGCCTCCGCGTCCTTTTCTCCCCGCTCGCCAGGGCTTCCCTCCCGTGGGCTGAGGGTGGATTCCGGGAGGAAAATGGAGCCATTTCCCAGCGGTGAGTACCACGGCAGCGCCGCGCTGCCAGCGGGCACACCCCAAGCCGGTGGCGGAGCTCGGGACGGGGGGCCTCTCCGCGGCAGGCCTGCCTTCCCTCCTGGCAGAGGCGCTCCCGGGCGGGCCCCCGCGCTGCAGGGCCCAGGCGCAGCTAGGGCTGCTCCCGGCGGGAGCTGCTTGCCCAGAGGAGTAGGGGAGGCGTCTTACTCGTGCAGCCTCCATGGTCCGCGACAGGGAAATTACCTCAGATCTTGCTTTATTTGGGTTAATTAGACACACGTATCTTTAACTATGAAGGTGAGAGGAGGCTCCCTCTCTTTTTCAATACTGTTGTCCTTTTTGTTGCCCGGCCATAGTCTCACGGTGGTAGATAATGGACACTACGAAGCCGGGGCAACTTTTATACAGAGATGTGCTCTCGCTATGTACTGCTCCGAGGAAAGAGGCTTACATGCATTCAGAGTGCCAAAGCCATGGTGACACACTGATGAGAAGGAGGAACCAGACCGTCTGTTTATACCGCTTCCCTGATCGAGGCACTCTAAACAGTGTCTCCTTCCAGCGAAAGAAAGGAGAAATAAAATACGGAAGGATCTAGGGTGTTTGAAACAATGTTTCAGTGTGTTCCTGGAAGCCAGAAAGCTTTCAGAATGGTCCGTGCATTGGCGGAAGTGCTTGAAATAACGAGGTGGTTGCAGCTTTGAGATGTTTGTTGACATCGTGGTAAAGCAGTGTGTGCATCCTGCACTTGTGACTGAAGTGAAGCCATCTGAAGTACATGTTACTACTGCTTCTGTATTAGTAACACGTTATACCTACCCATCCAGGGCAGAGGAGGAAATGAAGCTCGCAGATCAAACTGAATCTAAAGTATGTTTGGTTAGACATAAGACCATAGCCAAATATGAAATTAAGACAAGACACTTGGTAAAACAACAGCCTTACTGTTGAAAATGCAGCACTTTTATTACAGGTGGGTTTTGGTCTGGTAAATGACAAGCATGCTGGGTAGCTGTAGCTAAAGCATGAGGTAGAGTGTGCTGCATTATATTTTAACTCCTCAGTGACCTGCCAATTCAGAGTACAAAACTTCTGCCGAATTCAGAAAAAAACCCATGCAGTCAAAAGTAAATTTTCTGTTTCACTTGAGAAATACACTGTCATTGCTTTTTGCTTTCCTCTTCTCAAACACTCTAAAAATTCCCTATCCTTTTATATGCTGCTGTTTTTAGAATCCAAAGGTTATGGGCTCTGGGTGTATTTTGTTGGTTTAACTAGCAAGATGAACCCCCCCTTTTTAAAAAAAAAAAAATTAAAATTCTATGGAGGGGTTTTTTTGTCATGTTAAAATTACAGTTTGTACAAGCAGTTGATGTTTTGGTTTTGTACTTAATCCTGGCCTTAGTAGAAGGTCTTTCAACTATGGTTTATTACAATCACAGGGTTGTAATCTGCATTTCTGTATGCAAGGTAAAAAGACCTTGTCTTTAATAGTAATGCAGTTTTGGGGAAAGTCATCTTGCTAAGTCTGTCCCCTTTGAGAGACACAGCCATCATGTTACTATCATTTTAAAAGTCTTTTTGACATAATACTGTTACTGTGTTGTGCAACAGAACATTAAAAAAATCTGCTCTTTATCCATGCAAGTGGAAGAAGTGGTGGTGTGGGCCTGAGCATACAGCTCAAAGGTGCTATTGCTGAGAAGCGATGTTCATGCACAGACCTTCCTAATTTTGTTGCCTGAAGTGAAAAGTCTGGAGATGATTGTGAGATCATTTGGAAGAAAACGTGGAGCTGAAGTTGGTCAATAAATTTCCTCCAGAAAGCTGGCTCTGCTGGAAGGGACACTAAAGAGAATGTGCAAATATTACAGCAGAGATGTTGTTCCTTATTTTGATGACCTTGAGGCATGTTTGTTGCTCAATAACAGCTGCTAAAATCTGAAGTGAAGAGAATGCTTATACAATTGGCTTTTTGAGTAGTTTTCATTTCTGTAGCTGGTGAGCTGGAAGTTTTTGTGGGCATCAGATCTTTTAAGTAGATGGAAAGGTTTTTTGGTTTGGCAGTCTGTAGGTTCATATCCTGTGCAAAGTGCTGTGTAAATTCAGAGGAAAAGATGGCTATCACAGGAAGCTTACAATATAATATTTGTAGCTCTCTGAGTTCTTTGGGGCTTTTACTCTTGTGAAACAGAGGGAACAGACTGAATCTTAAGATTTTCCAAAGGCATTTCATTTGGATTCAGAACTCTGATGCCCATTTGTCAAACGGACAAGAAAACAATTTATTGTTTTACTTTACTGATGTAGAGCTCTGTCAGAATGGATAAGTATCTTAAAATAGTCTTTAAGGCAGCAAAAGCACTGAAGTGGATATGGAAGATCACTGTTTTTCTAATTCAATATTTGGTGGGGTTTTTCTTTTCTTTAAATAAAAGCATAACCACAGCTATAAATAATTTCAAAAGTCAGAGAAACCCTTATCCTTTCCTTGAAATGCTAGTAGATGTGCTGAATTCTTTATTGTTTAAATACTTTCTCCAGTGGAAATACTCGGATAACCTAAATAAAAATATTTAAAATTTCTTTTTTGACTTCACCCTCCTCACTCCCCAACCCTGTACTGGAGCATTAGATCCAGTCATCTTTGGAGAGATCTCTGCTATGCCTTCCCTCCTGCTCAGGAGTTTAGTTGGAGATAATGTGTGAGGACTGTAGCTCTGGAAGAACAGTTAATTGCAGATCTATTTTTAGGGCCTGGAATAGCTGAGTTAATCATAGGATATCTCAAGTTGGAAGGGACCCATAAGGATCATTTGAGTCCAACTTGCTGCTCCTCACAGGACTACCTAAAACTAAACCATATGACTAAGAGCGTTGTTCAGATGCTCCTTGAACTCTTGACAGGCTTGGTGCCGTGACCACTTCCCTGGGAAGTCTGTTCCAGTGACCAACCATCCTCTCAGTGAAGAAACTTTTCCTGATGTCCAATCTGAACTTCCCCTGAAATGTAATAAATGTTAATAAATTAATAAATGTTTTAGAAATGGCTACTGGTAAGATTTTATTTTTTGAGACAAATTCTTTTTATCTTACATGACTATTCTTAATTTGAGACCTTTCCAGAAATATGAATAATCAAAGTGTAATTAAAAGTGCATGGAAAACTTCCTTATTGTTGCACATAATTTTTTTTGTAAGTTGTATAATCTCAAATTCTTCTGAATTAGGAACTGCAAATTAATGAGTGGAATTTATTAATTCTGACTAGTAATTTCTTACCTAAACAGTTTCACTAAAAAAAGCGAAATAAGGTGAAATACTGACTAAAGAGGATATGTCATGAAATTTGGGGCATCTCTCTTTTGGACAATATTACAAAATATTTTGCAAGCTTTTTGCTTATATTTTTAGATTGTATGTGTTTCTGAAAGATCATTTCATCTTTTCCTGTTTCATACATTAAACATGGAACTTTTCCATTTGAGATGAAAGGAAAAGGTAGAAGTGAGCTATTACAGTATTTCTCACTTAAGACAGGTGACATACATAAACAAGTAACTGCAGAAGGGGTAACTTGTGATGATCTGCTGAAATGCAAAGAACATTCACTTTCACTGACATTCTTGAATGATTTTTTTTTTTTTACACAGCAAATGGAAACTTTGAAATTAATTTCATAACTAAACCGATGAACAAAATAAAAAGGCTCTCATGGGAAGAAGTGGGGTTTTTTGTAGAAAGTAGAAATAAAGCAAGTTAGGTAATGTCATTTACAAACTGAAAAATGTCTTTTGCAAAATCTAGTCATTTCAGCTAGTTCCTGTCAATTTTGAAATGTTTTCTTTCTTTGCGTTAGTTTTGTTCAGTATGTAAATGTATGGGAGATTGCAGGAGCATGTTTCATGTGCATAGCCTAAGTCTACTGGGGCAGGCATACCCTTAACTGACAATACTGTATAGAGCTGAGTCATGGAACGGAGGAGTTCCTGTTCATTTTACACTGTATTATTCAGTCCTCAACAACAGACCAAGTAATTTGTTTTGCTAAGATGGTAGATAAAAAAAACGAAGAGATCTGTTCTCAGTGTCTTTCCCCCTGCCAATGTTTTGCATATCCCAGCATTTTACTCTAGTCAAATATTACTGACAGAAAAAAATGCTGATGGCATCTGTTTCTAAATGTGAGTTTTATGTTGTTCGAGTGCATGTTACTGGATATTATTTTTCCACAAACTGTGTTGTAGCATCTGTATCTTGTCTTCCTGTGTCAGCTAAGCTAAAAAAGGAACCTGTTTTCAAAATAAGTTGGATATGTATTTTCTTTTTTTTTCTTTTATTTTTTTATTTTTTCTTTTATTGCATTTCTGTGAACTCCCTGTCTAGCAATGGATGCTCAGGAATTAATTCAGTAATTCGAATGCAGTCTGTGTAGCTGAGAGAGCGATCATCCCTCTCTCAGCTCTATTAATGTATATACACAGACTAATACTTAGACATATACTTTCTTTTACTGGCAGTTTACAGTACAAGTTGGGATCTAGGTGTACTAGCAGTATATCTGGTACAGAGTACTCCAGCACCTGTTACTAAGCGTAAAGCAATTTGATGATCAGAATAATGAGGAAAGTAGATGAACATGTGAAGAGAGAAGAGAGAAAGAACTTAATCTGCTTGAAATGTTTTATTTTGGCAAGACCAAACACTGTGAGTTGGAAAGAGACTGCAAATCTCTTTCCCTTTTAAAACAATGTCTGAAGATGAGTATAGATGTTCACCATGGATTGACTGTTAGTATTTTTCCACTAAGGAGATGGTATTCCACTTGTAGAATGAATGAAGCCACTGAGTATCTGCATGATATCTCATAAGTTAAAAATGTTGAAAACTTATGTTGACCTCAGTATCCACCTGTACAAGTATTCCAGGACTGTCTTGTAATCTTTTTGGGGAAGATGATGCAAACTGTGTTTGATATTTGTGAGGCCGCGTGCCTACGTGCTAGATAAAGCCCTGCAACAACTGCTGTAGAAAATGTTGAAACCTAATAAAAGCTAGGATAAAACCGCTTCTGTTTGTTTAACTAATCAGAATATTTTTTTAACATTTGATGGGCATTGATATAATAATTACCTACAAAGAAGCTGAATTTACCTTTATTTAAGGCATGTCTCTGATTTCACTAGAGATGAATACAGCTGCATTCAGACAATTAAAGTTTTCCTCTTCCTCCTTCACTCAGTGATTCGAGTGAAGGAAGTTCAGTGAATTTCCAGCTCTGATGGACAATATTTTTTTTTCATTAAGTACAAAAGCAAAGATTGTGTAGAAGAGCAAAACCATTAAGATTTCTTTATGAGTGAGAGCAATATTATTCCTTTGTCTATCAAAGAAATTTGTATGCATGGCAGCTACTACTTAGACTTCTATCCAACATTACCTTAAAATAACATCAAATTAACTTTTAAAATACACCAGCATTTTTTGTAAGCTGGGTTTTAAGTGCCTGTAAGTGTTTTAAAGAGTACCTATGTATCTTACAACAGCTGTGTTTTGACTGGTTTTCATATTTTAAATAGTGGAAGTATATTAATCTTAAATTGTAAGAATCACAAAAAGATAATGTACCTGGTAGCTAGGAAGAAAGAGAGAAAACAGATGGAGACTCTTGAAGGAAATGGGAAAGAAGGAGAGGAGGGAGCAGCTCTGAAAACTCATCCAGGTGATCAAAGAGACAGGAATTTCAGGGTAATAATGGTGTGTTGGGTTCTGCTCAGTTTGTCTCCCTGGGGCATAGATGATGTTTTATTCCATCATGAAGGGTGCCTCACAAAAGACATTCAAAGAAGATCTCAGTGGCCGGTTCATCTGTTGGGTTATTCAGGATGTATAGTAATGTACTGCTGCAGTGGTCTTCTTTACTACACCTAGTGAAAAGTGAGAGAAAGGAATCCTGATTCCATTGAAATGTGAGACACTTTCAGTGTTTTGTTTGTTCATGTGGAGATACGGTGGGTTTTGATTTTGGGATGTTTTTTTCCCACCGACGTTCCCACCAAGCTGTTTGGAGGAGTCTGTTTCACTGTGCTTTAGTAAGCATAGCTGAGTGCAGAGAGCTTTTCTTGGATTGTAATCACTCTTTGATATTGAAGGAATCGATTCTGCAAACACTGGAATTCTTGCATAAATACTTCTGTCACAGTGCCATTGACTTTTATGGGGAAACAGCTGTGTTTAAAACTAAGAATGTGCCTAATTCACCTACTGCTTCAGGGCCTACCACTGCTTTTTATTTAAGCCTTTCTTTTGTATAAAATCTGACAATTTATTTTACAGTAATAATGAGTTGTTAACACATCAATAGAATCACTTGTAACTGTTTTTCATATATGTAAACCAAACTTTCTGGAAATGGCCAGGCTTGTATTTATGGGAGTCCAAAATGCCTCAGAATACTTTAGAAGCCTCATTACTTCTGAGATGTAAACCATTATAAGAGAAGGACAAAGAGCATGTTTTCAGAAAATGGCACTATGAATGCAGCATGTACAAGCTGTCAGTTTTGTTATCCAAATTTGTTCTTTTTATCGTTGATGGAGATATTAATGAGGCCTCAGCGTCTCTTTTGGCACACCTGAGTATTCATAAGTGTGAATACTTGTATATAAAATACTGTTGTACAAACAACTGGAAAATAGTTAAAGGAGCCATTGCAAAATAGGCACTTTAGCAATTAAAATGCGAATGAGAAAAAATATGAACGAATAACGTTTAAAAGCATGCAACCTATTAAACTTTGAACAAATGAAAAACAAAACCCAAGGAAACATTCATATCTATCTTCTGTGATTACAGTATTGTGATACTACTATGACGGTGGCCTGCATTGCAGTGGTAGGAATACCGTGTTTGTCCTTCATTATGTACACTGATTAGACTAGCAAGCTTCATCACAGCAACTGACTTGTTGGCATCTCTGTTGATTGATCTGGCAAAAGTTCAGGCTAGTGCTATGTTCAGGGACGGCACTTGGAATAGAAGGGGCTACATTGTTAAAATGCAGGAGCATCAATATCCTCTATACTTAAAAGTTTTTTGTGATTGTTCCCTCCCCCCCGCCACATGTATACATAAAGCAGTGAAAGCCATTCCTGCGTAGTGTCTAAAAGAACACTATGTAGATTCTAAATCTTGTCTTTGCCAAACTTGGCTGCTTTTCACAGAAAGAGTAGGCCATATTGTGGTAACTTTTCATCTGTAAAATTATGATTGTGGGATTAAGATCCATGAAGCGAAAAACACCTCATGTATGGAACAGAATGGAACTGTTGTTATGAGAGGTTTTATCATTGGCAGGGCTATGATCTACAGAAATTCTCTTCTAAATAAAAATTGGTAATTAAAAATATGCTTTGTCTAGAGAGGAACAAAGAGTTGTCTTTTTTATTTCTGTTGCATCTTGTCCATCTTTTTCTCTCATTTTGCTATTTTCTTTCTTTTCTTGGTAGCAGCATACATGTTCTGAAATGTATATACACTCTAATAACAGTGATGTGGCCAAGGATATGTACATTGCTGGGCAAAGCAACCCAGAAAACTCACAAGATCAAAACAGCTGCCTGTATGCACAGCTTGTTGATTGGAGGTCCCTCAGGGTTGGCTCTAGAGTAATGCTGCTGGTATTTCTGCAGAAGCCTTTCACAAACCCTGTGGGGCATTGTCATCTGTTGTATAGAATGCTCTGGCCCTCTTGTGCAGTCTGCAGCTCTCCCATCTGCTTTTTCCATGGCGAGAACGAGTGAAAGAGATGATCCCAGGGTACCTTCTGCAAAGTGTCTTCTATCTGAGTTGCCCCCACCCCCATGGTGGTGGTTGTAATGAAGCTGATTTCAAAGCTGATATATGATACCTGAGTAGAGTTTTGGAGCAATTTAGATCTCAGTATTTCTTGAGGTACCATGCAGGTACACTGCCACTTCTTTCTCTATTGAAGTCCTTTGTCTTGTTATGTAATGAGACTGACAAAAATTGAGGGAGATGTACTGTTGCCCTGTTAAGACCATATAAAATTTACTGTGTTGCAAGTCATAGGCAATAACCTTTAGACATTATTGGTTCTGTAAGATGAAATACTGGTTATGAAGCAGTGAACATGCAATACTTGCTTGTGACCCAGAAACGGTTTTCTATAGTATTATGACTGGAGTCATCAAGTGTGTGTTAAGCAATGGTAGTAACCCAGAAGGCACATGGGGTTGTTTTTTTAGAAGCAGTTCAAGATGAGAGGGTATGATAGTTCAAACATATTGCTTTAAAAAAAAAAAAAAGACACAAAAAACCCAAACTAAACAAGCATCAGGTTGTTTAAAATGTATGCCCTTTATAAATGTCATTTATAAAGAAAATGTGGGTTTGTTTGTTGGATCCTGCTTGTCTGGAGAGGGGTGCTTCAGCTACAGCCACTGAACCTTTAGTGGTACCTGTGGAAATGTCATAGAAACTGGGGACTTCAACCACCTCTTTTTGCATTTGCAACTAATAGGCCCAAAATGCTTTCACACAAGACTTCTGATTTCCCTGATATTCCACTGGCTACTTGTCTCCTTGTTTCTAAACTGAGTGAAGGTTATAAATGTATGTTTTCTTACTGTGGATAGATGCTGATTTTAAATTACATGATGGGCATTGTGTACTCTCCTTTAGTAACAGCAAATACTTCTTCTGTATAGAATTGACTTATTTTCTTACTTGGAAGGAATTTGAAATGCATGGAACAGTTAGGGAGACATAGTAGAAAAGAAGGAAACGTTTAGTCAGACTCTTAGCATAACTAACATGTTTGCTGATACAGGCTTTGTTTGCTGAACAAGCACATTAGAAAAGATAAGATGAGCTTTTTTCTTCCTCCCCCTGCCTCTCTCCAAACAAGTAATACAGTTATTTTATAGACGAGTTGGGGACAGCCCAAAGCATAACAGTGCAGGCAGTCTTGTCTATTATAGAAGGAAGAGCTACATTGATATGACAAGAAATAATGACCATAAACCAAAAAGTACCTGGTTTAGAGCAAGCTGAAAGATTTTAAAATGAAAAGCCTGTTTTTTCAAAAATCACTGCATTGTTGAATTCTATAATTTTTAATGTATGATGTACCTGTTGATACTTATCCAGAAGAATAAATAGTGTAATGCAATATCAAAGTGTGACCTTAATTACTGCTCCAGCAACATGCAATTTTGGGGCAAGAGTTTTGAAAATACAGAAATTTATGTTTCACTTACACAGTGTTTCACTAATGAAGTGTAGTATCTTTCAAATACCAGATTTCAGAAGTAAGTTTTCAGTTTCTTTTTTTTTTCCTCTGTAGACGTGTGCACTTGGAGATTTGAGTATATCTTGAATTTAAGAAAGTTATGCCTGTCTATTATAGGATCCATACAGGGTATCACTGCATAGAGTATTTCTGTGAGCTTCAGGGCCAGAAATCCCTTAAGTTGAGTAATTTGCTTTCATGCAGACTTTGAATAAATATCACGTTTATTTGAGGAGGAGGCAACAACCAGAAACATTACTGCTTGTCCGGCCCACCAAAGCATGAGGTTTTAGTTAGGATTTTGCATAGGTTTCCCAATATATTCAGGGTTTTGCATGTGATCATCAAGAGTCTGTGCCAGTGCCCTTCTACTCTTTCTGAAAGTGACACTCTGTGTCCCAGAGAGCTGTGTCTATGTACTGCTTTTGAAAATAGCAACCGGGTTTATTTACTGACTATGCTGTAAATCAATTGCCTGTGGGCAAAATTTAAGAAGTCCTATATAACTTCTGTTGGGTGGTATTTTAGAAGAACAAAAAAGCAATTTTTAAAATTACTGTTTGTTATTTAACACCTGGGCATGCTGCTGACTCACCCCCAGGTCCTTTTTTACCAGGCAGCTTTGCAGCCACTCTTCCCCAAGCCTGTAGTGCTGCATGGGGTTGTTGTGACCTAAGTGCAGGACCCAGCAACTGGCCTTGTTGAACCTCATTGAGCCAGCCTGTCCAGATCCCTCTGCAGAGCCTTCCTACCCTCAAGCAGATCAATACTGCCACACAACTTGGTGTCATCTGCGAACTGACTGAGGGTGCATTTGACCCCCTCATCCAGGTCATTGATAAAGATATTAAACAGAACTGGCCCCAAGACTGAGCCCTGAGGAACACCACTTGTGACTGGCCACCAACTGGAATTAACTCCATTGACCACAACTCTTTAGGCCTAGCCATGCAGACAGTTTTTTACCCAGTGAACAGTACACCTGTCTAAGCCGTGAGCAAGAAGTTTCTCCAGGAGAATGCTGTGGGAAACAGTGTCAAAGGCTTCACTAAAAGTCCAGGTAAACAACATCCACAGCCTTTCTCTTACCCACTAAGCAGGCCATCTTGTATTAGGAGATCAAGTTAGTCAAGCAGGACCTGCCTGGTTTCATAAACCCATGCTGACTGGGCCTGATCACTTTGTTGTCCTGTACATGCAATGCGATGGCACTCAGGATGGTCTGCTCTATAACCTTCCCCGGCACTGAAGTCAAAGTGACAGGCCTGTAGTTCCTCAGATCTTCCTTCTGGCCCTTCTTGTAGATGGGCATCACATTTGCTAACCTCCACTCAACTGGGACCTCCCCAGTTAGCCAGGACTGCTGATAAATGATCGGAAGTGGCTTGGTGGGCACTTACAGCAGCTCCCTCAGTACCCTTGGGTGGATCCCGTCTGGCCTCGTAGACTTGTGTGTACCCAAGTGGTGAGGCAGTCGCTAACTCTTTCCCCTTGGATTATGAAGCCAGCAGGAGTTATGAAGCTCAGCTGAAGCCAGACCATACTTTTCCACAAGACCGTTATTGCCCATCAGCTGCATGAGGACGCTGCTTTGTGCAGGGAGGAGGCTTTATTACACTGCATCCTCTGAAGGCACAGTGCCGTGCAGTTTGCAACTGTACGTAATGGAAGTCATTCAGAAGAATATTTGTCACCTCTGGTAGTTAGCAGGACATGCTTCCAGTATCTTATATTTTTGATACTTTTAATTATTTAACAAACCAGTAGAAAGAACATTGAAATACAATTCTGTATTTAAACTGAGATTTTGTTTTAAAACTTTCTAACTTTAGAGAGCAATTTCTAATTAATTAATTTAATTTAATATTATGTTTATATAATTACACTTCCATAATATAAAAATACCTTTTATTTATAGAAAAAGGTATCTTTAATAATAATATCATTAGAAAATTATTAAACATTTCTTTTGTTCAGAAGACATTGTGTTTATTTCTGTCCCTCACTGAAAAAAGGAGAGTTCATTACTTCCACGTGTCATCACCTCCAGCTTCACTGCACCTCCCAGTCTTCAGTAACTAAGTAACTTGGAAAATTCCTTTGTTAAGAAAGATTTTTGTGACAATAACTGAACGTGTAAGTTACACTTGTTTGGATGTTTTGACCCTAAGCCCATACAGTAACTGGGACTCTAAGAGCTAGGTATTGACATGCAAATGACAAAGTTGCCTGTGAAGTCTCCAAATTGTGGCTTTTGTTTTTCAGCCACAAGGTAATTTCAGACTTCTGTTTGCTTATTTCTTTCTTTCTTCTTTTTTGTTTTTTTTAATAACTCACTCTTTTCCCATATTTGATGTATTTGAATGGATAAATGCAGAAAAATTTATGAACAAGCCCTGGGTATTTTCATGCAAGTTTTAAATCGAACATCTACAAAAGCTGAAAAATGGAAAAGTCACTGACAACTCTTCTTCTGAGTATTTTTGTTCATCTGCCTTAGTAGGAATTCACGTATCATGAAAGTAAAAAAATGGCACTATGGGACAGAGAAAAAGGATCAACAAACACAAAACACTGCATTACTGTGTCAGAAGAAATTTTGAGGGCATTAAAAATATCTGCTGCATAGAGGAGTATGCGTAAATGAGATGCTGTTTTTACTTGGGCTGCTGAGATTTGAAGTAATTTATCTCAGAAAAGATTGTTGCTGAACTATCAAGTAACACCCTTACCTCTTTTTTAAATCTCTATTTCACAGAAGAGGAAAGAGGCCTGTATCTTTAACAGAGCTAGTAACATAAGACAGCTGTTGCTAATCACAGCCTTTGAATTTATTTTTATGTTATCTGCATCAGCAGTTTCAAAAATCAGACTGTAGACACTTGAGTAGAGGCAATTTTATAATACTAGCTCTACAACTTCAAGAGCTTCTTTAGCCATTAGAAGCCTTTTGTGTTTGGTTAACTTCTGCTCAAACTTTAAAATACTGCTTCTGACTCTACAGCTGTCACTGAAGGTATCTGCTCTCATTGCAGCCTAACCTACAGGCCATACTATAAACCTTTAGGCCAAGGGTTCCCTTGGAGCAATTTATATTTCTAAATATAGTTAAAATAAGAGCAAAAGTCTTTAAAGGAATTGTCTCATTCCTAAATAGGTTAGAGAGTCTGTAAACCACATGAAATAACTTTGTTTTTTTGAACTGATCAGAATTTTTTCCCAAAATTTTATACTCTAGGACACAGGTTTACAGAATGCTGCTCACCTAGCACTGCCCAAAAAAGCTTAGCAACAAACAATGAATGAAGAATTTAAAATAAATTTTTTTTCAAATATAAACACCTCTCAGATGGAATCGTATAGCACTTCTCTTAACTCTTTATAAGCACAGGTCTGATCTGCTGCTCATATTACCATTTTCTGCTAAATATACATAATTGCTGTCTTTTTTTGGCCCAATTTCTAGGGGTTTTTTTGATTATTTATAGAGCAATCTGTAGTAACCACTGTGTACTGTTATTGACTATCCTATTGTATACAATTCATGAAGAAAAGATAAGATACTAGACAGCAATCAACAGTTTGATACAAACAGCAAATCTAATTCTTGAAGGATGGTTACTAGGTAGTAGCAGGAAACCTGCAGTTCTGGGAATAATTCGATGCCAAGCATGGAATGTTGCTAGCAAATCAACTACAGAAACTGTCGAAGTATTTTGCATTACTGAATAAGTATTTCATTTCCACTGCACTGATTTTTTTTTTTTTCTGTAGAAGACTTTTTTTCTTGAGGTAGTGAGTAATCAGTGAAATAGACCCAAGGTAGTGCTAAGGTAAAGTAAGGGAGTTGTAGGACTTGGCCTCAGGTTCATATTTCTGCAGATTTTTTTTTGTTTTTGAGAATAGAATTGCATGTAAAGTCCCTGTAGATTGACGATCTGTTACTTTGGTTGTCTGCGACAGCAAGAACTGGACTGCATAGCTCCACTTGCTCCAGTCAGTACTGTATTCCTACTGTTTAGTTCTGTGATTCAGCAGAGACGGAAGGGAATTCTGCTTCACAAGTAACTTTGGAGGCAGTCCACTCTGAAGCGTGTCAAAAGATGATGAAGCTACTATGTACTCAATGTTCAGGAGTTTTGAGAGGCTCCATCCCATTCTTCTGGACTGGCTGTAAATATTTGGATGACAAGTAGTTCTGCAGATGAGTGGGTCTATTTATCTGTTTGCTCTAGCTGTTCAAAAGCTAGACTCTACTTCATATGTATGCTCCATGCTCAGAAAGCATGGCTTTCCTTTCATAGCTGCTGATGCTGCATCAACAGGGAACTACAGTTTAAACCAAAATAGAGGTTAACTACCAGTACAATGTCTCTTTTATAATTCTGTGTTTAGATTATGAAGTGAAAGTGCTTTGCCTAAGCAAGTAACCAGTTGTAAGGCTGGAGATATGTGGTGACTTAATACAACTGCTGCTGGTTTATCTAATGCATTTTTTTGCTGCAGGCTACTACACAGTTGAGCATTTGAGGGCACTTTTCATGTAAATATTTTCTAAGATCAATAATTTTATCTAAGGGATCACGTTTTGGATTTCTTACAGAACTGAGTTGTTTGAGTTTTTTTCTGATTTGACCAGCAGGTTTTGAAATAGCAGTAACACAGAAAGCAACTCTGAAGCTACATCCAAACATTCAGAAAGAGCCTAAAGAAGCCTTTAGATAGGAGGAGCTTTGTTCCTTGTAAGCGCTTGTAGACTGAGTAGTTATTGGCATATGCAGCCAGGAATTAATCAATGGTAATTATTTATATTCCTTGATAATTTTGTGGGGGGAAAAATGGATGTCACCTAATAATGAGATATTATCATATATATTGAAATCCTGTGCCAAAAGTCTTAAGATACAACATATGAACAGGGCTTAATAGATATATAGATATGAATTTGAATGATGCCTAAATAAAAAGGGAAGGGGAAATATGCAAAACAAAAAACCTCATTGCCTCAGTATCCATCTCTTTCGAGGATTTTATTCTTAAAATATTTATTTATCTTTCATTAAACTGTTATAAAATATTGTAGATTTTCTAAGTTGTCACTTCTGTTTCTTGATCTTTTTTGTCTTATTTCATTTGCTGAAATGGTTAAGGGGTGGAGTGTAAAAGCATTGGAGCCACTTCCTTCTGTGCTGGATTTTTGAAATTCCTGACTTATCAGATGCTGCAGTTCATAAATAACATTAGAGTCAGGTTTCTAGCCTTATTTTATCTTTAAATTTAGAAAAATATCAAGTTTCTTTCTAAGAAAATATTAACAATGAAAGTTTTAAATGTACATTTTCAAAGCCACCAATTCAGATCTTTAGTTGTCAGTTAAACCTCTACTTTGCAAGCCAAGGCCATTTTATTCCTCATCTGTTAAAAAAAATATTGGATAACAAGTTGTACTTATCTGTACTGGGTATTCTTATTTCTGTTGACTTTAATGGTTGTTTGCAGAGATAAATATTCTAACTAATGGTGTTTGGAACTAGTGATTTTTAATTGGTAGTCTCCACTGAGGAAGTGATTGGACTTTCTGAAATACTTCTCACCTTTTGGATTTCCAGTGTAGTATTTAGAATCTCAGTTTTCTTCAGACTGCCTTTGTATGGCACCATTTCTGTCTCCCTACCCTCCTTTTGTTTGTGGCTGAAGATGCAGATTTAGGGACATACAGTTTAGGAGAAAAAGTGTAACCCTTTAATATAGCGTTTCCAAATCCTCAAATGCCATTATATACATTGTAGATAGCTATTTAATGTGAAAAACTGCATTTTTGTTTCTACAGTCAAGTCTAGCCTTTCTCTCCTGCCATGCATTAACAATATTTTTTTCCTAATGACTGGCTTAGTGGTTTGTACATTTAAAATGTAGACTTACTTTAAATTTAAAATTTAAACTAATATTTGTTTATATGTTGGTTTAATCTTGACAAACACGTAAAACTTCTTAAAGCTTGCTGAATATTACTTATGCTGTTTTCTTATGGTTTGTTTTCCCCCTTTGTACATTCAGACTATACAACACAAGTTCCTCTGGTTTTTATTGTCTTTCACATTATTGTTCTTGTCCCTAGCTTGGAAGGACTGATGACATAATACATGTGTGAGAAATTTACACAATGTAAACCTGAAGTAGCTATATTTTTGTTTTCCTCTCTTATAAATGCAGATGAATATTGTACTGTAACATGTTCATCCTTTTCATAAAAGAACAGAGTCTGACAAGTACAACTATTATTCACAAAATTTCTAGTGCCATGCCTGCACAGGCAGCTGCACAGATCATATTACCTCTTAAAGACACAAGAGTAGCAGAAAAAATTTATACATTTTTCTTGGCTATGATAGGTTCTTTTTAAATTGTGGAGTGCTTCCAATTATTTTTTTTTTTCAGATGCGATGAGAAACTGTTATTTCACTAAGCAAAATATGAATTTTAAGTTTTAATGCAAATATTCTTCTGATATCTAATTTTAAACCTTTTTTTTTTCTTTTGCTGGGAATATGGTTGTACTGAATATACTGGTTTTGATATAAGACAGTGCAGTTGACTTCACACGTGTCATTATTTCTGCAAATTTCTTCTTGGCTTTTCCATACAACATAACGTTAGTTACTGACAAGGATTAAATAACTTAGAGCAATAGCATTTGTACAGTCTTTGTATGCATGGCTAGGTTTCAGTGACCTCCTTTAGCCTTCACTGGCACATTCCTTTCCTTTGTTACTAGTTCCAAAGTCCAAATAAAGGAGAGAAGATCAGGTTTCATGTGCTATAGCCTTTCTTACTATTTTTATGGCAACACATCTGTCCATTTGAAATGTGCTTACCTGCCATACACAGTGTTATTTGTAAGTGCTTGTAAGTGCTTCAAATCTTTTCTTGGAGTCCTGTAAACAAATAGGTTTATGCTGTTTGCTAAGACTTAAGAGTGTAAAACTAATTTTCCAGTGCTTAAGGGATAGTGGAGCCTTTGCTCTTTTGATGTTAGACTGTGTCACACAGTATTTGTTCCTGCTGGCATCTTTTTCTCAAACTTATTTTACCATCGTGGTAGCAGGTTCATTCATCAATTAGGAATCACCTATTCTGAGCTTACTATCTATGCCAAAATCTTGCAAGTGTTTCACCACTACTTCTAGAAAAGGTGGCATTTAGACAGGTACATGAACAAAATAGATCTTTTAAAGGAAAAAAAAAAACGCCTTGAAGTTGCTTTTGCCCCATTGGATGGCCTCAACAAATGCAGCCAGTCTTTAGTAGGAACAAAATCCATGTGGTTTGTCTGTGGAATTTGCTGTTTGGTCAGTAGCTGTTCCTGCTAAGGAAAGGCCAATGCTTTCAAAGTTGGACATAAAAGTTAGGTAAACCAGTATTATGGCCCTGAATAATTAACCCTATTTGTAAACACTTGTACCTATTCCACACATTATTGGACAGCATTATTCTTTGAGATAATATCAATGAGTTGCTTGGTAGCAAGTCAGGTAGCAAAGCCAGTACTTTGTTCATAGTTCATCTGTGTTCTTTCCTGATAGACCAGTTACAGAACACATCAGCACATTAGTAACTGTCTACTTTTGGGCAGCAGTAACTCCATACCCTCTTACCCATTACTTGAATGCAGCTGAAGTAGTTTACATTCTGTGGGAATCAGCTTTTCTTCCAGCTAGTAGGCATACTTTATACAGCGCCATTTGGTCTGGCCTTGGGTTTTAGACCTTGCTGGTCTGTGACATGACAAACAATAGTTGTTTGGCTTCTAGGTTATTCCAGGGTAACAGAAAGTTTTCTTTGCTTATCTCTGCAGTAGGGGTTTGATTGCTACAAAATGCCAGGTGTTGCTGTAATTCTTTTAACATTTCTTTCAGTAAAAATACTGTGTGATACCTGCTCATTATTTAAAGATGATAATGTGCTGAACTGCTCTGTCAGAAAGTAGCAACATTCTGTCTGACTTTAGCGATAGGATTTGTTGGATATAAATTGTGTATTTTTTTAATTTTGACCTCTTTATTAGAATATGGAAAGTTGAAAGAAGAACAATTGCCTTAGAGCATTTCCTGCATACATTTTAAAAAGGAATGAGCTTGAGCAATGGGTCATGTAAAATTCATGTAAGAATTTTGAATGTTGAGATTTCAGTTCTCAGATAGAATACCCAGACATGAATCCTGACAGTCAAGAGATTACTGATTTTGTTTTGCAAGGGGAAAGTACATACTTCTAGCATTATAAATAGGTATCAGTAGCATTATAGGAGGATACTACTGACTCTGAAAAATAAAGGAAAACGACTTTTTGTATTCTACAGAATATTTGTAATGGATTCCAAAACCAAAACATCATAAGATATTTCATTGTTGCATATACTGAGATTCATTACACGGTGTTATCTGAGGCTGTTACACTTGAGGGGAAAGCCTACGTTCTCCTTGTTAATGGGAATGGAGCTCTTCAGACAAAATAAATACTTGGAGCAAATGTGATACAGTTTTACCGCAGCCCCTGATTGTCCCTGCATGATCATGTTTTATACTGAACTTCAGTATTGTAGTAAAGTTGCTTTGTAAGTGAAATGACTAATTTGTGAAAAGGTATAGGAGTGAAAGATAAATGTCTTGTAGGAACAAGATAAGGGACCTCCTTCTGTTTTTCTTGGTCTGATTAATTACTGACTATTGTATCCTTAAGTCATGCCACTTTTTACCACCTAGGTGTGACCATGCTGTTCACATTAGCAAAGGATGCAGTACGTACAGCAAGCTTATTGTACTGTGGGCTTGTCCTGTTCTAAACTGCATTTTAATTTCATGTCTAAGCATTCTGTCCTGTTTTCAGAAAACAACAGTTGGACTTGATGATCTTAAAGGTCTTTTCCAACCTAAACAATTCCATGATTCTATAACAGACCAGGCTTGTTATGGTCCCCTCAATATTGTAATGAGGAGATATTTGCAATAGATGTTTGGGCATCTGCATTGCAGGAGGCAGCTCTAAAGAAACTTTTCCAAAACCATAGATTTTGAGAAAATGTCTGCCTTCCCTCAGCTTTGCAGTATTAGGAAGATTGGCTTTCTGGATTAGTCTATCACGTTTAGTTTTTAATGTCACATCTCTTCTCAGGATTGTTTCTAAACTGTGAGTATTCACATTGTTCTCTGCTAGATGTGATAATAGATTATGTATTGAGGAAGATGTTGAAAATCTCTAATTTTCAGATTACAAATTTGTGGAAGAATTGTGTAAAATCACTTTTACTTGGGTGTGTTTAAGCTTTTAGCATCATTTTAGTAATGCTGATAAGGGAGCAACAAGACTCAACCTCATGACTTTTTTTTTTTTTTACCTCCTTGTTCACTGTCACACTATGTTTCACAAAGATTTAGATTTAAATTGCCATGCCTGATGACAGATTATTTTTTCAGTGCATATTAGCAGCTCCAATCAGTACTTCCTTAATTGTGAACTAGTGTGACCACAAGCACCTCTAGTGCACCTGCAGCTGCTGGCATGACAGTGGTAGTTCACTGGAACCATGCAGCTTCTTTACAGGTTAAAGTTCCTTAGTCTTGCAGTTATACTAATTTTTCCTGTGTCATATTTGGAATCTGAATTAATCTTCTGGAATATCTGAATTAATGTGCTTTTAGTATGTTTTACAATGGGAAAGTTTGCCTCTTGGCCATACTTGGTGTGAAAGGTGACAGTGAAATGTGATGGTTGTAATCATGTTCCTCAGGCTGCTGCTTATTTCTTACCGCTTGTTTCAGTTTAAGAATACCTTTTTTGTCCTTCCTGTGGGCTTTTTAGCTCACATTGTAGCAGCTCATGGGTTAAAACTGAAAGGTCATAAGAGTTGAATTCACATGATTGATGACTCACACTGTCATGTTATAAATTCCAGTGAACCAGCAAACAGTCCAGAGCTTATCTGAATGTAAAAGCTTTAAACATGTTTACCATGGTTCCTCTTCAAAAAGTAGCCTGACTTCTATGCTTCTGTGAATGCATATGTCAGCATAGATAAGGCAATGAACCTTTTGATACTTTGTGTCTAGTAGTCTGGAGATGCATTTTATCTTCAGTTAATTCTGATTTTACATATTTTCAGCAGTACAGAACAACCAATTGCTTCCCGTTTTTGCAAATACTTCTATAGAAATTGGGTTTTACCGTTGTTTTCCTAGAAATTAATGTCTCTTAGGTATTAAAACTGTGAATTGCCTTGAAACTAACTTTTGTTTTAACTTTTCTATCTTAGTTTCAGTTTTTTGTGTAATTCTTTTTGACTGAAAGAGTTATTAGTGCCTGCATGAAAGTTTGAAAATATTAAGATAGTTGGGTTTAGAAGAACCTTATTAGAGAATAAGCTCTTAAAAAATGAAACTGTTTGATGAGCAGCAGAGCTGATGAAGCCTACTTTCTGCTAGATTTATGCTCTTTATCTTTCTCCTCCTTCCCTCTGCAGTGCCTCCCCTGTCTGCTACCTCTTTTGCTGGCTGTGCAGCAGCACATGCCATGGCTTGGTTTGGAGCTGTGTACTGATTGGCTGCTACCTTTTGGAGTGGTTAAGATGTGAGTCTTAATACCTGCCTTTTCTACATAGCAGATACTGATTTGGTTGTCTTCTACCAGCAGCTGGTTGTTTTGGGGTGGGATTGCATTGGGACTTGAAGAAATTTGGACTTGAGTCTATTTTCAAATTTGATTAATGCTAACCAGCAGATTTGAAAAGGAACCAGCTGAGGGAGTTATCAACAAGAATCTCTGCTAGATGTAGTGAATTTTTGATAAACGATTTTTGATGGTGGAGGAATTTTAAAAGAGCTTCCATTGCACAATACTTTGTCTTTCCACTTTTTTCCCTCCACTAGTTTGTCTATGTGTTTTCAGTTGTAAATTAGCTTTCTATCTTCTTCGTTTACTCTGTGAGGACTCCAACCTGATATATAATTGCACATGATCCAATGCAGAGACCATAGTGCTAGACCACTGAACTGCAACAACAACTGGAACATGCACACTGTGCTGGGAAATGTCATAAGGACAGAAGCTTTTAAAAGCTGTTTTTGCCTGGAGGTTGCAGTAGATGACCTCCTGAAGTTACTTCCAACCTCAGATATCCTGTGACCCTATGATCCTATTCCTAGTCAGAGCAGCATGTTTACAAAGGGACAAAGGGTGAGCTGGTAGATCCAAATTCCAGCAAACTCCCTGCTTTTGTCCATCTCTGTATTGCTTGTTCAGATTGACCAGTGCACCTTCTTCTTACTGACTTCTGTGTGGTAGGATTTTTTTTTTTCTTTTTTAAGGCCTTTGCAGAGAAATGTTCAACGTTGATCTTTTCTAAAGTCACACAGTAGGTTTTTGTTTGAGATGCAATGTGCTGATTCATGAAACCATTATTTGTTTTGAAGGTATCTGAATAGCCTGTCAATTTAAATCTGAAATAAGTGGCAGGCAAGCATCATTAGAGATTTAATACACATATATCACTCAGAATGAAAAGCATTGTAGAATGTGGGCTAGAATAAGAATTCTTGCTCCATCCTTTTCAGTGTTATGGCTGCTCACACTATAGTTTTCTGAGTTTGTGGCCTTGAAACAGGAAGTCTTGATACATTTTAGAGTAAATGTTGAGGAATTTGGGATATCTGGTTTTAAAAGATTCTTGCCATCTCTTCTTTAAGTTCCTTTATTTTCACCTTTGAGAATTTCAGCCATATAGAAACCTGACTTTTTTTTTAAAAAAAAAGGCTACTACCAAACCATAAATCTTCACACTCTCAATATCTTCCATTAGTCAGTTTCAACATTTTAAGTTGTATCAATCAGCTATATATAGTTATATTCCTGAAATTATTAATGTAATTTATTTCTCTATAATATTATCCTCAATTATTGGATGGGATCTTAGCAATATAGATAAAATCAGTAAGTAATGTAGGAACACTGATATTCTAGGCTGTATACAGATTGGCAAAATGTACATTCACTAAGTTTAGATCCAAAGACAAATGTATCTTTCTCATTCTGGAACCATACAATGTGAAAGATAGAGGCATGATGTGACTATTGTTCAGTTAGCAGTAGACCTTCATGTCTGAAAGAGATTAGTTTCATTTGAGAAGCCTTGCAGTTGGACAAGTGTTTTGTCTAGTCCCTTAGACAGAAGCTGTCACAGCGGACTTACTCAAATTAACTGTAATTTCAAGGCCCTATAAAGTTGGTAATGGGATTTCTTACGCTTTTGGGGAGGGAAATCTCCGTATAGATGGCTTTTCCATTTGAGTTGTTTTGTTCTCTCAACTCTGTGTCCTAACAAAAGCCAATTAACATCCTTTCTTTGTTGTTTATAGTGCTTTGGATTAAATACAGTATGGAAAAAAGTTCCTTGCTCCTAAGTTAGCAACTTTTGGGTGTCCATGTCCCATTCCCTGTATATATTTCTTTCCAACAGTGGTTTTAATTTTTTCACTTTCCACTGAGCAGGTTACCTGAAAGCTAATCTTTTACATAAACAGTTCTAGACATGACCAGATAAACTGGAGATAAACAGTCTGATTGGCACTGATTTAACTTCTTACCTGTATGGATTATTTCAAGGGTTGTATGAGCTAGATCTTAAATGAAGATCTCAATTAGAACTGTAATTTTTTAGTACTATTTTTATGTGAGAAATATTTTTTTATCTTTTTTGGGGTGTTTGTGAAAAATGAAGTTTAAAGAATAGATATTTTATTTGTGTTGCTGCCAGCATATTGGCAGATTTTCTTCGCTATAAAGAACTCAGTAACTAGCATATTCAGAAACATCTCTAGAACTGTATTGGCTGCCTGTGCTTTACCCCGCTACATGAAGGATATTCCATTTTATCTAATTTAGTTGAATATCAATATAGTTTACTGGGGTAGAGGAAATGTAGCCAAGACACTGATATCAATGAACAGGGAGTACTATGCAGTGATATACCCAGTCCCCAGTTATGGTGCAACACATGTGACTGAGTATGCGCAACGGAAGCATCCTTTTGAAGATACTGAACAAAAAATGATAGTAGGCAGAAAAGTACGCAGATGTTTTCTGGAAACAAAGCTGAGAGAGAAAATTGAAGAGCTCTTGATTATATGTTGCTGTAAAAGTGTTTCACATTCTGTAATTCAGTAAACTATCTTTGAGGTATTATAATCATGCCTTTTGTTTATCATGTAACATATGATCTTTTCTTTTTCAGACCAAATTCAGTTACCCAGGAATATGATTGAAAACAGTATGTTTGAAGAAGAGCCCGATGTGGTTGACTTGGCAAAAGAGCCTTGTTTACATCCCCTGGAACCTGATGAAGTGGAATATGAACCAAGGAGCTCCCGGCTCTTGGTGCGTGGCCTTGGAGAACATGAAATGGACGATGATGAAGAGGATTATGAGTCATCAGCAAAATTGCTGGGGATGTCCTTTATGAACAGAAACTCGGGTCTCCGGAATAACATGTCTGTCTACAGACAAAATCCAAATGGATCATGTTCAGTGCCCTCTACAAGGACCATGGTGGTTTGCACAGTCGTTCTTGTGATTTCAGTTTCATTAATAATGGCGATTTATCTTCTTCCTAAATGTACATTTACCAAAGAAGGCTGCCATAAAAAAAATCATACAATGGAACTAATATACCCTTTGGCAACCAATGGAAAACTATTTCCATGGGCAAAAATTAGACTTCCTCCTGATGTTGTACCACTGCATTATGATCTTGTCTTGCAGCCAAACCTAACTACTCTGAAATTTTCAGGCTCTGTAAAGATAGTGGTTAACATTGTCGAGGTAACTTGGAAAATCATACTTCACAGCTCAGGACTTAATATCACCAAGGTAACCATTACTTCAGCAGGAGGGCATCAAGCAAAGACAGTCGAATTCCTGGAATATCCATTGCATGACCAGATTGCAGTCATGGCTCCTGAGGCTCTCCTTGTAGGACAGAATTATACTGTCAACATAGAATATTCATCTAATTTATCAGATACCTATTACGGCTTTTACAAAATTTCTTACAAGGATGAGAATTCTAAGCAAAGGTATGCCCACAAATGCAGTTTCTCTCTTCTGTCACTTCTAGATTGTGCTTTGATAATAGAAATAACAAGGGTTGCTTTTTCTAATGGATGTTAAGTACAACTGATTCCTGTTGAGCAAAATTGATATTTAATCTCCTGATTAATCTGCCTGAAAAATGTCTTTCATGGAGGAGTTCAGTCAAGGCAGCCTCTCTGTCAGATAAATGTACTGCGGTATAGTGGTTGTAGGTAGCTATAGTGTGGCTTTTTGTTTATTTAATTTTTAGTTTCTCTCTTTGGAAATTCTTCCCACATCTCTTGAGTCCCTGAGTCTCAAGGCAGGGACTGGGGGAACAAAGTCCCACCATCACATGAGAAGATCAGGTTCAAGACAATCTGAGTAATGTGAACATACACAAGTCCATAGGACCTAATGACATGCATTCCACAGTCCTAAGGGAACTGTAGATGCAATTACCAAGCCGTTCTCATCATATTTGAAGTGTCATGGCAGTCAGGCAAAGTCCAGTGACTGAAGAAAGGGGAAACATCACACTCATTAAAGGGTAAACTTGTGCTTTTTTACCAAGAACATTAATGAAATTGCCACCCACCACTGCCCACTTCAAATGAGCCTTACACTGGTCATGTACTTAAGAATGTTCATGCATTTGTTGGCACATAATTGTCCATGCAGGTTTTGCAGAAACAGAGTGGCGTAATAAATGAGAGATGGAAAGAGCATTATGGGTCAGTCCAGGATCAGCTGACAGGAAGGTAGTTTTGAAGGGCCCACAAAACAACTGCTAAATAAAGACATAAAACACTTACCAGCTTGTGCTAAGAAATGCTAAAATCTAAAGCTTAAAACAAAAAAAAAAGTTAAATGGAAGGTAATGGAAAAAGCAAGAAAAAACAATGTTATCGGTGTTGGAAATCTTTGCAACAACAGAGAGTTTGTATGGAAATTGCCAAAATGTTAGTAAGTAGATTTTGTTTCCTGAAAGTGTAAGACAGCACTTACAATTAGGACCATCAACCCAACCTTTTATAAGTTAACAATATAGACTTGAAATTATATTCTGGGAAGAGGAACATACTGAGATTGTATTTATTTTCATGTACTTAAAACAAGACCCTTCATTGAGCTGTTGCAAACTTTTCCAGTAAGACACCTTGAAGAATAAAGCTGAAGTGTGGCAGACTTGGTCATAATTTTTCTTTCTACAGTGAGATATGATAACTATACGCTGCTAATCTTTGAATTACTTAGTCCCTCAATGACAGCTCATCTTTAAAAAAAAAAAAACAAGATACTCACTGTAAAGATGATTTCGTAGACTGTTAGGAAGCTGCATGACATAAGAAAGGGTAACTCTGAAATGCCTGAAAGGGTAACTCTGTATTTCTTGTTTAGGGAATTATTATTTGTTGCCAGAGAATCTTCCGCTAATTAGTGTGGGAACAGCTGACTCACACCTCAGGACACGTAAGAAAGATAGGAAAGAGATCCTGGCCTCTCTAAGCATTAGCAACAGACATTTAAACCAAAACTCATTTATTTTTCTAAAGTTTACTCACAGTTTGCCTTTAAAACTCCCTTTATCTAGAATCTAGTGAATCTATGACATAGTGTTTAAGTGTACAAGAAAATAAGTTAGCTGCAACAGTTGTTTTCAAATATATGCAGAACCTGGTGCATTCAAAGGAGCTGTGGAATATTGCTTGAACTGATCGGCAACTGAGATAAGGCAGGAACTCTGTCCTCTTTAATCCCATGTGTTCCTGTTGGTCCTTGTGTGAGGTAGTCTAAGGGGCTTTCCTTAAGAGATCAAGAATTTTAAGAAATAAATTTAGGTTAAAGGATTGCTGATCTGTTTCGGTTTACCTGCATCTGTGATAAAGGTGGGTGTGTTTTACTCAGATGCAAAAACAGATGACTCTTCAGATCCCCCAGGTAAAGTGCTGTTGATAAGCCTCTTATGAAGGGGCTGTTCCTGAGCATATACTAAAATGTTATAGTGTATGCATGATCATTAGAGAGAATCTGTTGCTACCTGGGAGATTGCTGATACGCTTTAGAATTCTGTCATTAAAACAAAAATGCCACAAGTTGTCTCTCTGTTGCGTAATATGTTGGATAATAAGGAATCACAAAGGGTGTATATTGCATCAGAAGAACATAACAAGATGAAATGAAATGAAATGAAATGAAATGAAATGAAATGAAATGAAGCTAAGTAGCTTATCACAAACTTGAAGGCATGCCTTACCATGAAGTAAGTGGAAGTAATACAGTAAGCGTAGAAGGCAAAAATCACTTCAATGATTTTTGAATTTTCCTATTCTGATGTAGCTGAAGCTTAGTTTTCTCCTTGTATTTACTGTAGTAGAAAGACAAAGTGTAAGTGTTCACAGAGGAAAAAGATGATCTGTCAGTACATTCTTGAGTTTTTTTTCCCCCTTCAGTCCACTGCTACCTGCTTGTTCAGGAACAGGATGTAGCACATGCTTTAACTTACGCATTTTTCAGTAAATCCTTTTCAGATAACTCTTTGCTGATATCATCATTTCCATTGCCTTACCTGCCTCTTCTATTTCCAGGGGTTTTGTCTCTGTGTGCTTAATGTCAGTGATTTTACAGATGCAGGCTGCTTTGACACCTCTGTTGTTATTGCATTTTCTGTATCATACTCAAGCTATCAAGTTGCTTTTGCAAGAGAATGTAGTTTCTTTTAGTTTAGCTTTATTTTCTTTTGAAGATTTCTTATATTGCCACAAAAACATTAAAATTATGAAATGGCAAAATAACTCACTGTTGCCAGATGCAAATTAAAAAAAAAAAAGTTGGGCCTCATTTATATTTTTATGCAGAATGATTCTTTATTGTTTGCGTTTCTTCTGTAAAATCTTGGGGTAAAGGAAAAAAGAAAAAGAAACTTACTGGACCAACTTCAAGATCGTCAGTGAGGGGAAAGAGAAGAGTAAGAAGTTGAAAGCAGGCATAGAGATTAATCTTATGAATTGTCAGCAGCGTGCCTCCTCAGAGAAGTTGTAGGTCCAAAAGTGTTAAGAGTCACAGTGCAGAAGAAAAGAAAAACCCCCAAAACTTGCAGGTAGCTTGGCAGTAGTTTTAAAAAAAGCAATGTGAACTGCTGTTTTTCCACTGTTTAGCTCCAGTAAATACAAGACTCAAATCTGCAAACTTCTTGACAAGCTCCCCGGGTTGTCTTGCACAAGAATACAAGGCAGAGATGCTCTCTAGGAAAAGCTGTCTTTTCTGCAGCTAGTTAGTATAAAAATACTGGATAAGGAATGTAGACTTGTGGGGAGCTCTCTTGTGATACGACTAGCTGTTGGATTAGAGACAAGACAGTGCGTGAACTTACACAGAATCCATGTACTAGCCAGCAAATGGAGCAGGCGTACAGCTAGATGAACTGTGGGAGCGTTTGCAGTAGGAAGCATGACAATTAGATGAAGAAGCTTCCTTGTAGACACATCTGCTTCTGAGGCTTCAAAACTTCCATTTAGTGGGCATGCTCACTAATTTAATTTTTCAATCTCCTTTTTGTTCCCTCTTACTAAAAAGCTGACTGGCTTATATTTTTGTGATTGTTCTATAATTCTGTTATTCCAGGTATATTCTTTGTTAAGAAAGCAAAGAACAGCCAAGCAGATAGGTTCTCAAATAAATACATTTTTTGGATTTTAAAAAAACCTTTTGTTAATGAAACATTTATTCTGACTGGACCAACCCTGTCATCTACCATTCAGAACACTTCTCCCATAACAAGCTGTTACAATGTTTGAACAGAAAATGACTGTTCTATCATAAATGAACTGACATTTATCCTTTTCATCATTCTTACTTTGCCCTTCTCTATTTTTCCCGTTAGGTGGTTTGCGGCAACTCAGTTTGAACCTCTGGCAGCAAGATCTGCTTTTCCATGCTTTGATGAACCAGCATTTAAAGCTACTTTTTTAATCAAGATCAAAAGAGATGAGAAGCTTTCCACTCTGTCAAATATGCCAAAGGTACCTTCTTTTGTAGAGGAATTTTAATAGAGCTGCTGCCTAGATAATCTGTTTATGTGCTTTGCATTTGTGTATTTGCTTTTGTGTATTTGTTGCATTAATGTCTGGCAGATTGACTTGAGCATATAAGCTATAAACTGTATGACTTTGAGGAAGAGGCAGTTGTTTTATTATAAAGACTTGAACTAAGTAACTTCGCAGAGAAAACAACTGTTCAATGCACTGCACAGTGTAGGATGTTATTCGAGGGATAGTTGAACAGCTGTGGGAGGGATTCCTGTTGAATTTAAATGAATCATTATTTTGCAGTTCTGTTGTTGGCTACATCAGTCTCAACAGCCCTTAAGGTTCTTTTCTGAGTTTTCTATATTTGCTGATATTGCACGTGTGCAGAATCCTAGAATATCTTTATAAATAGTTTGTGTAACTAGCTACAGTCTCTGTGAAAGATATGCCTGATCTTGAAGGATGTGCTTTTGAGCCTAAACAAGGGGAAGTAGAGTGTGAATACAGAGTTAACCCCAGAATATGAATGAGGGATCTGAAATTCATTCAGCTAGATGTTTTCAGGCAGAATCTTGTAAGAGCATATCTGAATTTTATGGTGATACTATATGCCATTAAACTTTTTGAGAAAGCTTTATAGAGGCCTAATTAATTTAGACAGACCAGCAAGACTAACTTATTACCTAGTCTGTGTCTGAATTAGGACCTCTCTCATCAAAACATTACCACTATTTATCACCTAACAGAAACTCATTAATATTGACATTGATCTAACCTGTAATGAAAAAAGTTACACCCTTAGTGTTGGTGGGACACACATGTACACTGTGCAGATGGGTTCCAGAAGGCTGTCAAAAGCTTAGGTGCTGATGTAGCTACCGTGTTTTTGAAAACCAAACTAATAACTGCAACCTTGTGAAATAACATTTTTTTTTCACAGTGCACAAATGTTTACGTTCCTGGATTTGTGATGATTCTCAACCATTACTTTAACAGAATTGCAGGACTTTAGTTTACATCCAGGTCTAAGAGCATTTTATTTGCTGCTCTTTTCTTCACTGAAAGAAGAAACAGACTTTGCTGGACTACTTTCCTGTTTTATGTAAACAAGAAAGGGTGCTCACTCACTTTCCTCTGCTAGGAGTTGGACAAGAGGCTAAGACAACTTTCAACAGCTTCCATAGTTCTTCATGTACAAAAGGTAAACTATAGTTTACCATTGCTGCATGTGTGCAGCAGACATTCCTGAGCTAATTGCACATAGTTGCTAAAAGTGTATCCTATTCTTCAGTGTACCTTCCGCAGATGGTGGGTACTCTGAAGGACACGGACAGGTTTTCTGAAAAATCAAGAGTATTTTTTTTTCCAGCTCTTCTGCTACATCACACTACCATAGAATGTTTATGGCTACCCTAATCCTGGTATATTCTGTGTGTTTTCTTGCTCATCTCTGATGACATCATTATAAAGAAGATGAGAAAGGATATTCTGTGACAATTTTTATCCCTATTAGTTGAGACAGAATTATCTGGCATCTAGCACCTTGGTTGCCAGCTTGACTGATAATCATTGGCAGATGGAGTGGAGGCAAAATAACCATCAACTCTTCTTCACTGTCATTTGTGGTCAGCTATTGAAGGAAAATGGTTAGGGACAATTCAAGAGCAAGGCAGATGTTTCCTGGGGTTGCTAGGTACTACTGTTTTGGTAGCAATTACCTGCCTGCTGTCTTTTAGTATGTCTGCTAATGCCTATTGTGGTAGTAGACTTCTCCAGAAGAATAAGCAAGGGTCCTTACAGTAGCAGCAGGCATATCTACTTCCTTTGGGTTTTTCCCACCATATGTGGTTGTGCAGCACCTCCAAGCTGCCTTCTTCAGTAAATGCTTTGTTGACTCATTTAATCTGGACCGTCCATCACCTTCCTTACTTTCTCCTATGATTTCACTCAGATTTCAAGCCTTTTGTACAAGGTGGTTATGCGACTTTGCATGGACAGGAAGAAGTCATCTGGGAAACTGCTGCATGTGTTGGGCAAGACTGTGAGATTTCAGATTATGTCTTTCTGCAAACTATGCAAGTGGTTCACCTGATGCGGTGAATAGCGAGTGTCAGTAGATACGAGCAGGCTTTTCAGCCTTCCTGAGACAATCTGCAGAGAAACTATTTGAAGCTCAAGCTCTGTGTTGCCAGGAATTGTGACTTAACTTGTTCAACCAACATGCCTGAAAGGGTAACTCTGTATTTCTTGTTTAGGGAATTATTATTTGTTGCCAGAGAATCTTCCTCTAATTAACGTGGAAATAGCTGACTCACACTTCAGGACACGTGAACTAAATCTGGAAAAGACAGATTGTTACTTGCCTTAGTCTTGCATCCTCCCATAATTTCTGCCTTGCGTTGGCAGTCCGGCAAAGCATGTGCCTGTGGGGTTCTGCGCTTAGGAGGGAGCTGTTCCCCATCCCATCTGTCCCTGTTCAACTCTGAGTGCTACTACATAGCATTCAGTAGCTCTTTTGGTCCCTCTGTACGAGAGTTCTGTACTTGATGTGTGTGCACAATGAGGTATCATCCACATGGAGAAAACATACTGATGAGCTGCCTTTACTGTAAAGTCATTAATGTATCTCTTTCTCCTTACTTCATGACCCATTTACATTTAAGTTTCTACTCTTTCTTGCTGCAGAATAGCATTCATTGTGTTGCTCAATTTTCAAGGAGGTAGGAAGTCTGAAAAATGAACGTTTGAGAGATGTGATCTTGTACCCATTCTACTTGCAGTGAAAAATGGGTTGGTATTGCACATTTGTGTCATCTTAAACATTGGTGTTATGAATTTTCCCTGTTGGTCACATTAGATATATACTGTTTGGCTGTTCCTGTAGTGTATAGAAAAAAATGTCTTTTTCCTACTCATCTTTCTCTACACAGAATTGTTCTTCCAATGACTTGTGCCACCACTCCTGCATCATGAATTCTCTTTTAAATTATGTGATGCCTTTCTTGCATCTCTTTTTCGTGTTTTGATTCCTGTTGCTGTTCGCCATACCACTTGAATTACCTGATTCTCTGATTTCGAACCCATTTTCTCTGTCTTGCTGCATTTGTTCTTGGTATCAGACCCTTTTCACTGAACTTCCTGTTTGTCCACTGTTTTTCTCTTTGCAACATTTACTGAGCTTGTTATAGTGAGAATGTGTTTAAGAGCATATTAAAAATTTCATCTTCCTTTTTCTTCTGTTGTTTCCATCTCTGTTTTAGAACTTGACTGTTACATCATCTGTATGATTGATAAAGATTTGAGAAAGCTTCAAGATGTGGAACAAAAATAATATTAAAAAAAAGACATTAAAAGCAATGAAGTTGTATGTTTAGTGCTGGGGATCAAATGCAAGTTCTTGTGTCAAAAGAACAGGTCAAGTTTAATTAGAATTTGTCAAGAAGGTATAAGAACATACAGAGCAAGTGAATTTATAGTTTTGCTAATGGACTATATCTCCAAGATAATTACTCATTTGTGTTTATAGTGCAAAAAATATTATTTCCTTTTGTTTTGTCCCCCAACTTTATGCCCTGATAATTTGATACCGTGTAATTCCTCTTTTGTTGTATGAGATCCAAACAATCAGTCTGTTAATGGGTTCAGAAGTGGTTCCTTTGGGTTTTGTAATTTGTTGAGATAACTTGTATGTGTGATTTACAATAAAATCTTTATTTTTTTGACTGTACAAATAAATTAAACACAAGAATTTCTATGAAATAGTACACTACCTCAACAGCATTCCTTGTATCAGTGAGTTCTCTTGTAAAGGTACCCTTTTTTATATGCAAAGCGTCTTTTAATTGGCATGTTTTATGATTTATTTCATTTTTTTTTCTCTGATCTCACATGTGCTCTAGCACATGCTGAATTCTTACATTTTAGACTTAGCCTGGATTAGGTATTCTGTTAGGTAGTGTGGACTCCCAGTGCAATAAGTACAGGCTAGTGAGTTGATTCTTGTATGTGTAAGGAAAAAACATGAGAAGTGAGTAAGAGGATCATGTTGTATACAAGTATATTGTGTTGGTGAGATCATTACTAGGATAGGCTCACTTCTGAAAATAAACACATAAACAAATCCCTGTTAGGAAAAGAAGTGATACAGATTCTTCTGTAATAACTGCAGGTCTTGGTAGCAAGCTGTGCTGGATGAAGAGACTTTTTAGTTTATCCATGAGAAGGTTAAATGTGAACTTCATAATTTTCTATAAGTATCTACATAACCAAGAGATCTCAGAAGCAGGCCTTCTCAAATAGCATGTACATCACTAATATGGCAATACGTAGTGGCTGACACACATTAAGGCTAGAAATAAACTGCGTATTTTGGGCTTGTGGTGTTTTCTCTTGTGGTTTTGTTTGGTTGATTGTTTTTAAATGAGGATAACTGATTTTTGAACCAATTTATCCGCAGCCACAGTAGATTTTCTTAAATAGAATGTCTCCTCTTTATGAAGATGTAGTAAAGGCAGAAATTTATGAATTTGTGGAAGGAATTCAGTGATGGCATTCTGTTCATATGCAGTGGTCAGACTAGATGATTGTATTGATTACATCTTCAGGCTTAAGAATCTATTCCTCTTTTAAGGCTGACAGTTAAATTTTCAGTAGCAGTTATATGTTAAATCATTGGTTTGAAATGATCTTGTCTAAAACTAAGGTTACTGTTGTTGGTTTTTTAAATGTTTGTGGTTTCTGGAAGAAAAATTATTTATGAAGTTTCAGATGGCGTATGAACTGCCATCCCTGTCTCCAAGCCTTTGCTGTTCTGCACTACAGTGGCTTTAAACATTTTGTTTTATTCTTTATGTAATTTATGTTTGTGAAGAGCTGTACAGAAAAATACTTTTAGCATGCCTTTCCAGAACTAATATTAAAGAAGAACTTCTGCACTAAAAGTAATTTAAGATACACCATGGTCTCTTACTTCAGATGACTGGGCAGATAGTTACTTTTGGCAGTATGTGTTTAAGGTGGGCATATTTTTGCTTTGAACTAACTGAAACCCTAGGTTTTCTTCATTTGTATGGCTGGTTACCTAGTTTTGAAGAGGCTTCTGGGAAGAGACAAATGTTTAACTCGTGCAATACCAGTATTTTTAGTAGGCCATGCTGAACTGTGTCTCTGGTCTAGCCTAAAGTTCTCTTGAATTAATGCTAATCTTCATGTTGACTTTGGATTATACTGAGGGTTACAGTGTGAGCTAAACTCAATCGATGGTTTCTCCAACAATGCATTTGTCTGGTAATACTGGATAATAAAAACTTGACAGATAACTTTTGGGTATATAGGCCTAAATGTTCCATGTTTTCTTAAGTTTTGTTACACCGTGACTGTTGTAGCTACAACACTGTGTGTATTATGCGCTACCCATCTATCCCACTGAAACATAACCAAAATATAAAGTTGTTCTGCAATTTTGCTTATAAACTGTTGAAGCATGAAGTACTTCTTTGATTTAACATTGATTCCTTGCATGTCTTAGAGTTCTGCCGTCTGCATTAATAACAATGTTTTCTTTTTACCTGCAGAAAGCCACTACTCCTGTGACAAATGGAATTGTTCAAGATGAGTTTTTTGTGAGTTTGAAGATGAGCACCTACCTAGTAGCCTTTGTTGTTGCAGACTTGAAAAACATCAGTAGGGAAGCTGATGGAAGTCTGGTATGTTTGTTCCACTTTAAGTTCTCCCTCACCCCTCCCAAGCCAACAAGCCAAACAAAAGAAAACAAAAAATCCCCAAACCAACAAGCAAACTCTGTCTCTTTTAAATTTATTTATTTTCTTGGTTTCATTATACTCATTAAGGGTAGTGGACAAAAGCCATATGCTGTAAGTTGAACTGACTTCAGGGCTTATACCAGATTGAGAAGACTTTTACAGTGAGGGACTCAGCGTCAGGTCTTGTTAACAGTGGAAATTTAAAAAATGTAAAATTCCTAGGAGCTTTCAGAGCTGGAAGCTTTAAACTTTTAGTTTTAATGCTTCATCTGTGAGGGAGCAATGTCATGCAAACCAAGAGTTGTTCAGATGATATACAGAAACATTACAGTTCCCAGGGAAGCCTACATACTGTTTCAAGCAGTGCTGCAAATATGTTCTATACCAGCAAAGATAACCTACCTGAAGAAGACCATACCCTGCAGAAAGGCAATTTAGACTAACTTTAAGTCTGCATTTAGTCACTTGAATACAATGATTTCATTGTGGGGTTTTTGGTTTTGCAAAGATTCCAAAAATCAAACAGTTTGGTACTGCTTGATCTTTGTCCTTCATGCATATGCGGCCTGCAGAGTCAGTAAGGAGTTTCCACAATGTGTGCAATTAAAGTGACTAAAGAAAAAACATGGTGATATTGCGAGACGCTCCTTAATCTTACTTTAGGAGATGCAGGAGTTTCATGTAAGCAATGATTTTCATGACTTTCTAGCAGGAACTGCCCCTTTGTGGTGAAATGTCAGAAGTGCCATTAACCTACCTATAAAGAACCAGTTCTATTAGCACTAGAAGGAGAAGGACAAGCATCTCTTTAATCCAATATACAGAAGTAAAGATGCTGGTCAATAGGCTTTGATTCTGACTTGGACAAGTATTTCTAATTATAGCTGAATAGGACAGTTTGGTCTAACCTGAAAAGTTAGACCACTGCTTGCTTTTTTTATTTTTTTTCCTTGTGACTGCTATTCAGGTCTGTATTTGAACTGTTTTCTGGTAAAACCGTATAGCCAGTTCTTTACTAGACAGAAAATTCATCAGTATACTAAATGTTTTGTGTTTGCAGGGAGCCTGAAACAGTTATGTATGGGGTGTGCTTTGCTTTGTTCATAATAGCGACACTGACTTGCATGGATTGTCAGTACTTCAGAAGTATTTTATGGCAGAGGCATGTAGGAGAGGAGAAAAAGACTGACTGATGTATTCTAACTAGGGAAAATGGTTCTTAACGGTGCTTCTCCTTTTTTCTGACCACCAAGCAAGATTTAGGCACTCTAGGGAAGTCCAGCAAACCTTTAGAAGGCACCAAACACATATAGCAGTGTGTAAGAGGCCTTGCCAGCTTAAATGGAGAAAGCATAAGAATGGTCATACCAAATAAGGCTGGTGTCTAGCTAGTGGGTTGTTCTTTTGGCAGCAGTGTCTAGTAGGGCAAGGGAGACTGTAAGAAGGAAGCATATAATGACGTTTTCCATGAAATGCATTCTCAAAATGCTTCCAGGAGTTTGTGGCTGGGACATTCAAAGAATTTGAGCTAACCAGTTCACACACATTAAGTTTATTGTCATGGATGTTATAAGATAGCTTAGAGTTGAAGTAAAGTTGCTTTGTGTTCATAATGCAATGAGATTTTTCTCAACTCCAGAAGCTCCTGGGGAGTTTTTGTATTTTGTTTTTAGCTTAAAATTTGCAGCTAATAATACTTTTGTACTTCCAGGAACATTAGATTAGATCCTTACTGGTATGTGCTTGGTTACAACTCAAAAATTAAAAGGTCACCCTATCCATCTATTTGAAATGTCATTTGTTTACTGAATTGTAGCATAGTAAGAGGGACTTTTTTTTTTAAATAGAACAGGAAGATAGTCTCAACATATTTTCTGTTTGTATCTGAAAAGGCATCAACATGAATAGAGGGAGACTGTAACCTCTCAATTTTTATGAATGCTTCTTACATCATATCTAATGTGGCCATACATTAGATAGGGGAATGGATTAACTTTGTGCCAATTATTATTTCTTGAGAGAATTTATTGCAGATGATAGTAGTGTTGTCATACTGATAGCATAAACTTATAGATTAATTGGTGTATGCAGGGATGGTTACTTCATAACTTATGCGGGAGTATAAAAGGAAATGGATTGATTTCTGTTCATGTAGACCTTTCTTGAACACCTTCCTTAAAGGTGTCAACCTTGAATACACGTTGGTCAATTGTATAGTCTGTCTGTATTTTGACTAGTGAATAAGCTCTAGTAAAAAAATTAACTTTATTGACAGCTTCATAACTTGTGTTTGTAACTTATGTGTGTACTCCAAAAAACATGTTCTGTTTCAGCAACTTCTGCAGCTCTTCTTTTACTTCTAAAGCTTTTGTAGCTATATGTTTCAAAATCTTTTCTCTTCTCTGTTTGGACTAGGTATCTGTCTATGCCATACCACAGCATCTAAACCAAGTTGGATATGCCCTAAACACGGCAGTGAAACTTCTGGAATTTTATCAAAAATACTTTTTAATAAACTACCCTCTTGAAAAATTAGGTAAGTTCTTTTGAACATTTTAAGCAGAAGAATAAGCCCTAATCAGTTCTGAGAAATGCAGGGGAACTTTTGTTCTGAAAAGGTGTGCTTAAAAAAAAAAAAAGCATAAAACATCTGTGTAATGAAGTTCCCCCAAAATTATTTTAAAGATTCATTAAATGTTTGACTGAGTACAAGTATTAAGTGATTCCCAATGTGGAAAATTTTTGTGAGCTTTTGACACTGGATTGCTTATGCTTGTACATAACAGCAAAGAAATAATTCAGTGTACATTTAACATGATGTGCATTGGTAGGGAGACACAGAATTCTCAGTCTGTGAACCATGTTTAACAATGCAAAATCTGAAGCCTGACTTCTTGCATGTATTAGTTTGACTGGAAAGATAACGAAATGCAGTCTTCTAAGACATTACTTTCAGTATGGGCAACCCCATTTCCTCATTACTTGTGTGCATGCAAGATCTATAGGTAGTGTCTGTGTAGTACTTTAAGTTGTTTGTGTAAGAGTACTGCTAGAGAAACATGGCTATAAATCTGTGGGGCATCTGTGCCTGAGATCTGTGCACATGTCCATACCACAGGATTTAAGTAATGAGGTTTTTAGGGATTATGTAATAAAAGAGGTGGACTTGAAATACAGAATTGTTTTAACTAGCAGTTTTTGAAAAGCTTTTTTCAAATCTTTTCCAGATCTGGTAGCAATTCCTGATTTTCAGTCTGGTGCAATGGAAAACTGGGGCTTGATCACCTTCCGAGAAACAACACTCTTGTTTGACAGTAATACTTCTTCAGCAAGGGATAAAAAGTTAATAACTGCAGTGATAGCACATGAGCTTGCCCATCAGGTATTGGATTGGGAAGGTCATTGTTTAAATGTAGTGGGTTCTTTTTTTGTGGGTGGTTTTTGGTTTTTTTTTTAAAATGCAGTTCTGTCCTTAAGTTTACCCCTGCCCTCACTGGGACTGGGTTGTGCCTTTTATCTGTTCAGAATACCTGCAGGTGTATTTTCTGCAGTACAACAGGCAGAGTGTAACTCTGTCATGATGTACTTAAGGAGTTGTTCATGCAAAAGCATCACTGTGGTTGTGACTGGGCTTGATTTTTGTCACAAGATAAAGCTAAGGATGGATGGAGTGTTACTGTACTCATTTGATTTTCTTTCTGAAAAAGAAAGATGATTTTGGTCTTTCATAGTGGTTTGGCAATCTAGTAACTATGGAATGGTGGAACGATCTCTGGCTGAATGAGGGATTTGCCACTTTCATGGAGTACTTTGCCATGGAGGAGGTTTTTCCAGAATTACATTCAGTAAGTACTTTCTGTAACTACACTTTCTGTACCTTCACTAAGATCTACTTTCTAATGCTGACCATAAAGGACTAATACTTGTAAACATAGATTGAAATTCACTTTGAGCACCATTGAGATTATACTGTATCTCCTCTGCTTTGGCACTTTTGGAAGTGGTTTTGGACGGGGGGGAGCTTTGGGGAGGATACATTGGGTTTGTGTTGGGTTTTTTTTATTTATTTTGGTAGTAAACTACATGCAGACTTTGTGTTTTGTGTAGGTTAAAGCTTTTTGTGCAAAACAGCAGGTATTAAACTTTAAGGAGTATCTTTATTGTATCGTACATAGGTCTTACCTTTTTATTTTTTTTATAACCCTCTACTGTATAAAGGAAACTGTACGGAGAATTTTTTGCTCAAGTCTCAATGAAATGAAATGGACAAATACCAGTACAATCAACTTCTCCTAACAATGTATTAAATTCAAATATCTTCATTCTAGAAGGAAAGAAGGAAGAGACTTTGGTACTAGGATCACTAGATAAGATGGTGGTTGCATTCATGCAAACATCACTGTAGTGAGTAATTTCCCTAGATTTTATATTTTAATAGTACAAGAAGTCATGCTTTTGTATTCCCTGCTTCCTGTAAATGAACTGAAAACATTCATGAGCCAAATCTGAAATTGGGCACATGCTTACTTAGCAGGTACATCCATTTACCTGAGACAGGAGCTTAAGGGTCTGGATAACGATGTAAACTCAAGAGTGAGATTTCTCTTCTAAAATGTGGCAGGGAAAGAGTAGATTTTACAAATGCTACCCTGACAATTCTTTTGCTGCCTCCATTGGCAGGATAGCAAATAATGGCATGATTGACCAATGGAGGAGCAAAGCAGAGACAGCTGTACTGTTCTGCTTACCATGTATGTTCTAGCTTCTCAGACACTTCTAAATGTTTCTCTTCTAGGATGAAGATTTCCTTAATTTAATTTTCAAGGCTATGAGGAAGGATTCCTTGAATTCTTCACATCCAGTCTCTTCTGCTGTTCAGTCTTCAGAGCAAATTGAAGAAATGTTTGATGCACTTTCGTATATCAAGGTAACTTTAAAAATATTTGGAAATATTTGGAAAATGAGATAGCTATTGAAAACATGAGTGTGGAATCATGAATAAGTAGGTAGGTACTGACAATTGTTTGGGGGGTAACTTACACCTAGCACAAATAATGCAGGATCTCTCAGCAGTGTTTCTGAGTGTCTACATACACTTTCCTTAATTAGGAAAGGATTATGTATGTGTATTTGCATCCTCACTTAACATCTTTCTGCTTCGTGCATGCTTCAGCACAAAGTAAAATACTCATTGAGATGTAAGAGGGGACCCAGTAGGTGAAACAAAATATCCAGCTAGACATATATTCTTTTTCTCATAGCAGACTGTAACAAGTGCTGAAGAAAAGAGTAACAACAAGGCACTTTACTGAAGCAATTGCTCCTTTTTATAGTCTCTCTGCTTTTAAAAAACAGTATTTTAGAGACTTCCTGAGCTGGAGGCTTGCATCTGGAATGTAAATTTATTTCACTGCATATCCTGGTTGTCTGCAATTTGATTATTTCTAATGTCTAGTGAGGGTTGTGTGTGAGGTTTATCTTTTTAAAGCTTCACAGTGCCTCACTTGAAAGATATGTTAGAGCGCAAATATCTGTATTTGCCAAATTTTTACTCATGTTGTCTCAGGTTTTAGATACTGTGTACCATGATTTTGGTGGTATTCGAGAAAAACCTTTTATATCTTTTGGATTAGCTGTCATTTTTCCCCCCACTATCTCTGTATGCTTTTGCTTTTGTCTAGTAAGAAACCATGGCCACAGGAGTGCTTACTAGAAAATAGTCAAACACTACATCTTCTTTCGCTCAGTGGAGTGCAGTTCCCACAGCTGTCTTGGTTTGTCTCCTCTGATTTCTTTTTGCAAGTCTCAGCTGGTCAACACATTGTATCCTGGAGTAGTCTGAGATCCCAAAATGACCTACAATAGTGATGTGCTTCCATTTATTTTGGTCTTTGTTTTCTGAGCTACAAGAACAGAGATATGTGCTTTTCAGCTTCCCTTGGTTGTGGAATGTTAGGTTTCTCTCCCTAAGCTGTATATCAAAAGGCATGGCTGTTGTTTCATACCTCAGAGTTGCTGTCTCAAGTAGTGCCCTTTTCAGTGAGCTTCTGGAAGCTATGCATCGTGCATGATCATCTCTGTAGCCAACTAACTTTGGAGAGAACAGTTCTGCCGCTCTTTGCGTGATCAAAACTCTATATAAATGGAAATATTCCATAAGTGATTGGGCTGGAGTTTCAGTCAATTAGTAAAGTGTTACATTTGGAGAATTACTTCATTACTTTATTGCTAGTAACAAGTATGTGTACCTTCTGAATAGAAATGTAGCAGCTTACACCTTTGAGTTTAGGAGCTAACCAAAAGAAGTTTTGCCCTTGCATTGTCAGAAACAGGTTTTTCATGGCTGCTTTGTTTCAGAGGCTTTCATTCCATAGCTCTTCATTCATGCATCCAGTCTTTGTATTCCACTACTCTTGGCCCTATATCATAGGTAATGCTCTTGGCAATTTGAGTGAGAAGACACTTGCAACATGGTCCCTAATCAGCTAAGGGGACGTCTATTATTGAATTGTACAACTTTCTTTGTTTTACTATATTACCAGCTGACACAGGTCATGTAGATGGCCACTACATTTTACTGTCTGGAATAGCAATTATTATACAAAATTATTTTTAGCCTAGTTGTTTTGCAGACTACCAGCAAACCTAACACTCAGGGGTGGGACAGCAATCCAACTGTTACAACAGAGTGTTTGGGAGGATATGACGGTAAGAAAAACAAAGTAGTAGAGCTATAGTTTAAGTATGGATGCATACAAGAGAGGAAATTATGACCATATTATTAAAAACTATAGTAAGAGGTATTCCTGCAGTATCACAAATAATTAGATTAATTAGGCAACCTTCAGTTTCAGGCAAGATGTTACTTAAATTCCAAACCTGGAATTTGGGATGTGTAAGAACCATACATGGTCTCATTAAAATCTTCTTTTTGATCTTTTTCTTGATCCTTTCTGTCCTGGTTTCAGCTAGGAGAGTGTTAATTTTCACAAGACGCTGGGACAGGACACAGCCAGGACAGGTGACCTAAAGTAGCCAAAGGGGTATTCCATACCATATGATGTCATGCTCAGTATAAAAAGGGGCTAGTCGGGGAGGGGTGGTTTGGCTCCGGGACCGGCTTTGGGACTGGCTGAGTGTGCAGGTCATTGGGTGAGCAAATTGCGTTGTGTATCACCTGTTGTGTATATTCTGTTCTAAGTACTGTTGCTATTTCCCTCTCTCTTTGCAGTCCCAGTAAACTGTCCTTATCCCAACCCACAAGTTTTACCTTTTCTTCCCATTCTCCTCCCCATCCTGCCGGGGGGGGAGGGGTGAGCAAGCGGCCGTGTGACACTCAGCTGCCAGCTGGGGCTAAACCACACTTTCTGAAAATAGTACCAAAAATATAATATGCACCTTTGAACTTTTCATCATCTATAGCTACTCTTCTACATTCAGTTGTACAGTACACAAGTCGTCAGGCAATTTATTTATTGGTGGCTGTGACATAGAAGCATTTCTATGGAAAGAAAATGGCCTTCAGCTATGTTTTAAAAAAGCAAAATTGAACACCTTTCTGTCTACACATTTGTGGACACTTTGATACTAGAACTACTCAGTTTCTACTTTTTTTTAACAAAACGTGGCTGGATTTAAACACTTGTCAAAATGCATTTGCCTTTCTGCAGTCAATTCCAGCCTACTAAGTATATCTCATCTTTTTTCTGTAATTTTAGTTTTTTGATAGAACTGCAAATCATATAACACTGTTAAACACTGTCTCACAAGTTCAGTTCTGTACCATACAGAAAAGTATTGCTAATGAAATATGGCAGCCAGCAGAGACCTATCAGTAAGAAGGCAATATTTCTGAGATTATGTTAATTGAAAAAAAAAAAGTCAATCTCTATTAGCTTGTTTTGTAACTGTATTTTGAGCCTTTGAAATATTAAAAAATATTTTTTCCCAAAGCAACTGAGAAAAAATTTTAAGCTGTATTAGCCTTTTTTGTAGCTGCATTTGGAATTTATGAAATAGTAAAAAAGTATTTTTCCAAGGCAACTGACTGTTAAGGCAATTATTCAAATGATATTGAGATAAAATCTGTCAGCTTCTGAGCTATTCATGTATTGTGAAAGAGCTGTAATATGCATATGCTTCAACAAGTTCTGCAACTTTAATTTACGAATACTTTTTCTGTTTTTTTTTCTCCCTAAAGGGAGCTTCACTTCTTTTGATGCTAAAGCATTATCTTGGTAAGGATGTTTTCCAAGCTGGCATTGAAATGTACTTGCATAATCACAACTATGGATCTGCCCGGAGTGATGATTTGTGGGACAGCATGAATGAGGTATCCATCTTTGATACACTGTTCTTTTTTTTTTTTTCACTTCTCTAAGTGTGTTGTGAGTATTTATTTATTTATTTCCTTGTGTATGAAAGAAATAAGCTAATACACTACAGGTAAATACTCTGAAGTTCTTACTCCAAAGTTCTGTCATACAGATGTGTAGATTGCTGTAGCTTCTAGGACTCCATTGAGTATCATCCCCAAAAAAGTGCTGGAAATGGGTATTTACTGCCATGCATGTCCATGTGTGGACACGTCAGTACATACATATCTTCTCTAGAGTTGCACTGTTAGTGTGTTAAGACCAGAATGAAAATAATCATCTTAAGTGCAGGACAAAGCTTTACTTTCAAGGAGTAGCTGAATCCAATTGGTGTAGAGGTCTCTCTACTAGTGTAACTTTGTTTCAGTGGTAGCTTCTGTTTCAACAAGCGGTACTGGAATGGTAGGAAAACATTGTAGGGGAAAATTTAGTTTAGCAGCTCTGAAATGGTAAGGCAGACATAAGGCTGTGTCTGATCAAAGTGGGTGTGGGAGGAGAGCAACAGTGCAAGAAAGCAAGGGCACAGGTAGGAGAGAGCAAGGGCAAGAGATGGCAAGCCTGTGGGAGCCAGGGAGGGCAGGGGCAAGAGGGCGTGTGTGAAAGAGGGGGACAGATGTCAGGAGGTAGAGAGGGTGGAGGAGGGAGGGAGAGCAAGGAAGGGGTGGGGGCATGAGAGTGCAAGGGAGAGAGTACATGATGAGGAGAGAGTGAGAGGGAGAGTGCAAGGGGGAGAGTATGCAAGGGGGAGTGAGGGTGCAAGAGAGAGAGTGACTTCAGCAAGAGCAATCTGTTGAGTAGCCCCAGGGAGTGTCAAGGTAGTTGTGTAAGGGAAGGGAACAGATTTCCGTAGGAGTGTGTGTACTGTATAGTATGTGTTAAAGTCTCTGAAATGATGTGAGGGTCCCTCACAGATGCTGAGTGCTAGACAGGATGCTAACTTAATATTTAGTTTTGTTTCTTGGCATCTACCTTATGATATTTGAACTTCTGCAGAACTGGACCCACTGTTAGTTATTGTCAGCTGTCACAGGTGGCTGTAAATTTGTGTGTTTAGTCATACACAGTCACTAGTTCACCAGCTAGTAATGGATTATTACTGATAGCAGACTGTGACTTTCTCATGACAGAGAACTCTTCTGGTTTGTATAGTGATTTTTATAGTTCAGAATAGACTTTCCTCTCCTCAGCCTTTGCAAAATGGAGCCTCCTGACCAATCATCTTCAGTCATGTACATGTAGAGAATGTACCACAGGGAGATGGTAGTATCCACATAGAGTGGCTAGGGAGGCCACACAGGTGCCTCACATTTAACTAATGTGAGAGCTTAACTGTTAATAGATGCAGGATTTAACTGTTAGTAGAGCATGGGAAAAGAGTCATTCTTGAAACTTTAGATTACTTGCTTAGTCTGTCTCCCTGGCTCAGAAAAGAATTTTTTTTATTATAACACTACTGTTTGTCAATGGGGCAAGTTCAGCTTTTCTACAAACTCAGCAGACCTCTTTCTCCAGTCTTTTGGAACCTCAGTCATCATCTTTTAAGAGTCAAAAGTAATTGTTAGCAACTCTGGGATTGCTTCACTCACCTATATTAATATTGCGAAGTGAATCACATCCAACCAACTTAGTAACATCTAATGTCGAAACTCAGTGTGAATTTCCTGGTTTAATGAGAAACAACCCTTTGGTGCTAATTTAATAATTACCAAATTCCTGCTGACACCAGGTGTTTAACAGCATTATCTGCCAGAAGTTGCCCTTCTGTGTGGAGGAACCCACCAACTGGTTCCTTAGCTGTTTTCTGATGCTGCTTACAATATTTGCCTTTTGCTCTGTGCCCATTTCTAGCTGCACCTCATTTTGTGCCTCAGGCTTTGTTTGGTGGTTATTTTGCATTTAAGTGTTAATGCTGTTAATTTTGTGTTTTCACGTAGCCTACACTTTCATACACTTTCATATTTTCTTTTTCTAAAGACTCATGGTTTAGCTGGACTGGTCTGGTATTGCAATGTTAGTTTACATTTAGGGCTTTTATTATTGCTTCCCTGAGAAGGTACCAAATTTTCTGCACTACATTCTTTCCATTGATTTTCACCTATTGCCTCTCTGAATTTACTGAAATGTACTGCCCTGTGTCCATTTTCCTTTGTTTTGATATTCTTTCTGTCTTAATATTTTTCTTTTTGTACGTTGAATTTTTACTTTCTCTTGCTTTCTAATGGTCTTTCATTTTCAGATTCTCAGCCAGACTCTGTTGGTTAACAGTCAAATCTAGACAGGCTGTGTCTCTGATTTCTTTCTCTGCCCTTGGTATCAAAAGTTAATCCATTCTGCAAACTTGATAAAAAGTCTTTGCTCAATAATATTTTCCCCCAATAGGTGTCTGAATAATTGAAACCATATGAACTAGATGAATCTGGGTAGCTCACAGAAAGTATTGTGTACCTATCTGGTCTTTGAGTTGACTGATACCATTATTAGTGCCCTTGGATTCTAGCTAGTGCCCAGATCTGCCAAAAGTTTCTTTCAAAGTTTCATCTTCATAATACAGTAGGCCATATCTCTGTCTGGACTTCTTGATTCTTCTCAGTTTTAAATGTGAACTATTTCACTGAGTCTCCCTTATGACAAATAAATTATTAGTATTATCACATATTGTGATCTTTGGTATCCTTTTTGGTCATTTCCCATATTTATGGTAATAGTAAAAACAAATCTATGATATTCAGCAAATTGACTGGCTCTTTTTCCTTTTGCTGTCATTAATTATGCCTAGGCTGAATGTGCTTGAAAATTCCAGCCATAAAAGTGGTGTTTTCTTTGATCATAAATTTTTACTGTCCACACAGCAAAATGCACAATCATTTCTTAACTCTTAACCTTCTCTGTGGAAATCAACAATCATAGTTGGAGTGAAGATGAGAAACTAAATGAAAAACCTGTAGCACAGAAAACAAACTTCTTGTATGCTTTGCCTAGAGAAAAGAAGGATGAAGTTATTTTCATGAAGTTGCTTTCATTGGAGTTAGGAGCAGCTGTTGAAAGAAGATATGTCAATAAAACCAATTCATGTCAATAAATTTTTTGCTATGGTGAAACTATGAACCTATAATTTCTAATAAATGGGTTTGATTTCAGGTGATTGGGGAAAGTTCTATTTTGGAATAAAATTATTGCAGTGGCGCAAATTTCAAATTTACTTATGTTTCTGTACAGATCAGACACAAATCTTTCTGCCAGTCTTTAGGTGGCTTACAATGTTAGCATGGAAAGACTCTTGCGAAACAGGCAAGTTAGCAAGGTGCAAATACCAGCCTTAATTAGTTTCCTGATCTCTTAACAGTACTGTTATCTTGGGTTTGGGTTTTTTTGGTTTGGGTTTGGTGGGGTTTTTTTGGCTGGCCGGCATTGATCTGATAGATTTCTTGGTGGTTTCAAAGTGTAGCAGGAAGGAGAGGAAAAGATAGTGGCAAAAGAAATTGAGAGCATGCATTCAGCGCATCTTGGGCAATTTATGAAGGGGTTGCATAATGTAACATTGTAGTAACAATGTTAGCTTATGGATAACAGGAGGGAAGAAGAGGAATTAGCCAACAGTGGGTTTGGGGAGTATGTAAAAAGTAAAAAAAAAAATTTAAAACTTTCGATAGCAAATTGCTTTCCTGAAATTGAAACCCCTATTTAAAGTTTATGGTCATTTTCTACATAAATAATATAGTATTTTTCCATGAGGGTAAACTGTACGTGTTATTGTTGGCTTGAACAGTGAGCAGTAAGTTGCTGATGAACTAGAACTAGAGAAAGGCACACTATAGGTTGGTAAAAGTTAAATGTAAAAGGAATAATGATATATTAATTTCCTTATGTTCTTGATGGCTCAATCTAAAACATATTTTTGTAAGTTAGGGGACATATTGTATTTTTCAGGTTGGATGATCATTTCTGCTAATAAAGAGGCAGTAATACGTAGGCATTATAAAGTACTTGTCCCTTAGTGGGGATGATGTACAAACAGTTCCTGAAAGATTAGAAGAGGTTGGAGGTTGATGTTTCCAATGTCTTTCCACTGCCCGGCTAGGATTCTCTCAACTGAAGAAAATAAAAAACACTTGCTAAATTATTGCTTATGAAATTTACAAGCTCAGTGTCAAAGTGATGTTTTACAGATGCAGAATCATGCTACTACTATGTAATTTAAGAAGGAAGGTTTAAAAACATTCTCTATTTGCCATTTTCTTGTTATGTTACGATTTTTTACAGATCACCAATGGAACACTAGATGTAAAAAAGTTGATGAAAACTTGGATTCTGCATAAAGGATTTCCTTTAGTCACTGTTGTCCGAAAAGGAAAGATTATTTCTGTGCAGCAAGAGAAATTTTTGTATTGTGTGGATCCAGAAAATTGGACATCAGATGCAAGGTTACTTACCTTCTCAATATTTTTTATCCATTAAAATCTACCTGTAGATGTCTTTCTTGTATCTTGTACACTTGTATACAGGGGTTCCAGTATTTTCTTTAAAGGTAGGTAATAATAGAGAATTTGGCACAGAAATTCACACATCTGCTATGTGGCTGAAGATCCATGTTTATTTCCAGTCAAGCAACTGGTAAAAGTCTGTGACATCCTTTGTAAGCTGAGTTTCTTCTTTGCATCCTTTCCTGAAGTTTTTAAGCTTGAGATGAGTTGTGATAAATAGTAGAAGGAATTCTTCAGGATTTTTAGTACCAAAAGACAGATCTCCCATGTAAAGTTTTCTTTTAATATCAGAAAGTTTTGTGTAGTTATTGAGAAGCTGTAGAAGGGCAGGTTGCAGAAGTCTGCAGAAGTTACAGATGCATATGTATTGCTTTAGAGCCGCTGCTCCTTCCTGCCAAAATTCAGTGTACATCTTGGGCTTTGTTAGAGGAAAGTAGAGAAGCTAGAATCAAAGCTTTCTTGGCTTAAAAATTTTAAGATGGCACTAACACATAACAGCAAATGGCTGAATATATGAGAGGCAATATCCATTGTACCAAAACCTAAAGGTTGTGCAAATGCTGAAGAAGCATGTGCAAATGCTGAAGAAGCAAAGATATGGCAATTGCTAATTGTAAAAATTAATTTACTGCAAATGTATCTTGTATTATGAACCTTACTGTATTTTGTAACAAAGCAAAATATGTAGGTTTGAATCTTTTTTAGATTTTGGTGGTTTTATTCAGTTGTTTGAAGTCTTAACAGGAACTGAGTCCTTTGTATCATCTTGCAGTATCAGGCCTGTGAGAGGGATTTGTCTCTTGAAATGTTGGAACTTGGGCTTTGTTTTATTTTTGTTATGTGGAGGAAGGAAAGTGGTGTGTGTTTGAAGGGAAGAAGAGAAGGATGGGTAGGCTTGATTACTCTTCTGTTTCTAGTCGATGTCAATTTGGGGAGTGCGTGAAAAGTTTTTGAAGAAATTTCTCTGTGTGAGTCCTACACAGAAGAGATCCTTGTCAAAATTGGAATGCATATGTGCAAGTTGTTTCATCTCACTCAAAGTTGTGTTTTCTCTAAATAGTCAAGTCCGTATCATCATTATAGGCCACCATAGCATTTATTCTTCCAGCTTGCAGTTCACTTGAGGCAGTCTTTGTGGTATGTTATCAATTATGGTTTCTATTACCATGATTTGGAATTTGAGTCTTGTACTTGAATCAACATAAATTGTTTTTTAAAAAAATAATAGAACTTACAAAATTTCAGGAAGACAGAACATTGGACTGAGGTGAAAATAATACTGGCTGAATTTCTGATACAGCCAGAGATTTCCTGTCCATATGACTTTGGACAAGTTACTGAACATGCTGGAACTGAGGAAGAAGTACTAGGAAATGTGGTGTCCCTCAGGGGTCTGTACTGGGACCAGTACTGTTTAATGTCTTCATCAGTGACAATGAGATTGAGTGCACCCTCAGCAAAATTGCAGATGACACCAAACTATGTGATGTGGTTGACATGCGTGAGGGACGGGATGACATTCAGAGGGACCTGGACAAGCTTGAGAAGTGGACCCATGTGAACCTCATGAGGTTCAACAAGGCCAAATGCAAGGTCCTGCACTTGGGTCAGGGCAACCCCTGGTATCAATATAGGCTGGGAGATGAACGGATTGAGAGCGGCTCTGTGGAGAAGGACTTGGGGGCAGTGGTGGGTGAAAAGCTGGACATGACTCGGCAAGCTAACCATGTCCTGGGCCGCTTCAAAAGAAGTGTGGCCAGCAGGGAAGTGATTCTGCCCCTCTACTCCTCTCTGATGAGACCCCACCTGGAGTACTGTGTCCAGCTCTGGAGCCCTCAGCACGGGAAAGACATGGACCTGTTGGAGCAGGTTCAGAGGAGGAGCACAAAAATGATGAGGGGGATGGAACACCTCTCCTATGAGGACAGGCTGAGAGAGTTGGGGTTGTTCAGCCTGGAGAAGAAGAGGCTCTGGGGAGACCTTATTGTGGCCTTTCAATACTTAAAGATGAGGACAGACTATTTAGTAGGGCCAGTAGCGATGGGACAAGGAGTAATGGTTTTAAATTAAAGGGGAGTAGATTCCGACAATATAAAGAACAACTTTTTTACTGTGAGGGTGGTAAAACAGTGGAAGAGGTTTCCCAGAGAGGTTGTGGATGCCCCATCCCTGGAAACATTCAAGGTCAAACTGGAAGGGACTCTGAGCAAACTGACCTAGTCGAAGATATCCCTGCTTGTCGCAGGGGGGTTGGACTAGATGACCATTAAAGGTCCCTTCCAACCCAAACCATTCTATGATTCTGTGAAATTTTCCCACTTCTCAACATGGTGGGAATAAAAAAAATAATTGCTGTACATGCTGTACATGTATTCTTTCATCATATTCTGATTGTATGAGTCATATTTATACTTTATTATTTTATACAGCATGCAGTGGTTCTAATACTACTAATATATTAAAATTCTTAAATTAAAAAAACCCCAAACACTTCAAGACAAATAATAAATGTATAATATGTCAGTAAACATTTGCTTTCCTTTGCAGTTTTCTGTGGCATATTCCTCTGACCTACATAACTAGTAGCTGCAACTTGACCCATTGTACTAATGCGTATTTACTGGACCAAAAGTCAGGTATGTGACTCAAAATTTCAGTAGCAAGGTACTTAAGTATTACAGATTACTGCTCTTTCTGAGTACATACTTGCATAAGATGTGAAGATGAAGGCATACATAGTGCAAAATAATTACAGAGATCTAGAGCCAAGCATTACTGGTGGTGTCATCATAAGAGAGCTGATTCCGTATAGCATTATATGTACAAGTAAATGGCAGGAACTGGGGCAGATGCACAGCTTTAAAATTTGTAGTAGTCTGTACTCTTTTCATCCCAGTACATAACACAAAATCTCTCAAACTGACATGTCCTTTAGGGTGTGAGTAATGGGGGAGTTGCTCTGCCAATATACTGAAATGCAGCGAAGTTGTTTTCCACTGAAATATTATTTATTTTCTTTAATAGTGTAAGAAAGTACTGCATCTGGAACAGATGTTTTTGAGAATGCTGTTGTAGAACTTAAAACCCTTAGATCTTTTCATATAAACTCTCTGCTTTTGCTGCAGTTGCTAGTTTGAATCCTAAATTGCTAGTCTATGTTGGGGTTTTTTTATTCAGCTCTGTTTTCTTCCTTACCAAGTGAATAGTTACACTTTTATGTAGTATTGATCTAAAATTACTTTGGCTGTCTCTCTGCAATGACATGAATATGTTTTTGCATTTTATTGAAGCTGGTCTGACTCATTGTCTTATGTCTGCTGATGTATTTTCTTCTCCTCCGTTAAAGTTACTGTTCAGTGCATTTATCTGCCAATTATTTTTAATTCATAAACCTATCTCACACCTCTGCTTTTTGAAATAAAAGTATACAAATTTTAAATCAAATTCTTAGAGCTGATCTTGACATTTTTACAGTTTTCTAATTTTTACAAACTGCCAGGCCTCTAAAATTACTTCAGAAGAACAGTAGTTATGTCACTGAAATCCGGGAATAAACCTCGTAACACCAATGTAGTGTTAAAAGGCAGGCATTCTTTATTGCAGCGCTGGATGCACAGGGGATAGCTCCACCCAACGTGCGTGCCAGGTAATCACCAACACACAGGTTATATAGAATCAAAATATACATATTCATTATTTTCCAAGAAAAGGCAGTCCTATGATAATCATTTCTTAGAATTCATTTCCATATTCTCCTCCCCATCACGCATGCTCAGTGTTTTGAGTCGGTGGTCCTCAGGGGTCTCTGCTGGTCATCAGTGGTCTCACACCCGTGTCTGCTGGATGACCCTCTTCTTGCAGGCATGTGCAGTATCCTTGCTGTGGATGCACCTGTCCATAACGACTTCATAAGAATAATATCTCCAAACCTATTGTTCAGTTTGGTAGGGACTGTACATGGAACATAGCAGCGTTGTACCTTGCCATGGTCAGTTAGCTTCATTACCTATTACCTTGGTTACAAACTAATTATCTCAACCTGATTCTATAGTTTCTGTTTCACAGCCCCTATTCCACGGTTACCTTTCCCCCCTTTGGAAGTTTTGAAATAATCATCTTTTCAATACTTCCACTCATATTTTCCTGTTCTACACAAAGGTATGCACTGCATGAGACAACAGGTAATGATAATTATACTTATAAACAATAAAGCAAATACAAATAACTGCTTCAACCAACTTAAATTAGGAAGCCATGAAGTCAACCAAGATAAGTCCAATCCTTCTCGTTCTGTAACTGAGGAAGCTAATTCTTTTAACTGCCAAATTTTCTCTTCTATTAATAGTGAATTATCTGAAAGATTAAAACAGCACATTCCTTTAAATTCTTCACACCCATGATTATGCCTCAATAATAGATAATCTATAGCAGCTCGATTTTCCAGAGTAGCCTCTCTGACTTGAACCATCTCGGTTCCCAGAGCCGTTAAAGCTTGTGAGGTATAATTTATATCTTTTACCAAAGCACAAGCAATCCTTTTTAATGTATGATAATTCATGGCTACTCCTACTCCTGGAGTCCAAACTGCGGCAGCCGCCATTTCACTGCTGCTATATAGGGTGACTTGAGGATCACAATCTTCGGGCAACTGATGAACATCTCTTCTTGATCTAGTCTTGTGTTCCAAATCTTCCTTGTTCAGTAATAAAGGAGCTAATCTACCTACTGAACAAGGACCTCCGGTTGCATTAGCTGGTACATAGGTATAAGCAATTCTTCCACAAAGTAAAAACCACCCTAAAGGTAATTTAGTATGACTCCAGGCATAACTTATATTCTGGGTTTTATTACAGGTTAAAGGGGGCTGGAGTTGTGTTAAATTCTCGCACTTTGAGGTGCAATTCATAAAGGTGACACAATATCTAGCTGGCAGAATACCTCGTATTTTAACTTTTAACATCCCTTTTTCTTTAATTTTAGTTGTTTTTCCCATATTGTATAGTTGAAAGTAAGTCAGGCTAATATCAAAGCCTTTAAACATAGTATAATTCTTCAATAACTCCAGAGGAGTCGGGACTCCTATTAAACAAGAACTATACATTTCTCCCACCGAACTTCCTGCATCTAAACAGAAGGAGGACATGTTGGTTACTTCTCTGGCTAACAGTTCCCAGATATTTCTGTTCTGATCCCATTTTGGTAATAAAATTTGAGAAGTACCATTTCTTATCCAAAATGCTAAAACACCCAGAGCAATTAACCCTCTCATTACTGATTAAGTTTGTTATATTAATATTCACAACAAAGCCACAGAACTTATACAGTCCCTTGATTAAATAATTCACTGAAGGCGACTTAGTTTCAATTTCAAAGGTCCCTCTTGTTTGGATGTCCACTGATCTGATGGTGCCTTCTTTACTCGAGTGTAGTGAATCCACGGCTCCACTCCTTCTACCTTAATTGCGGTATAAGTTGTCAACAGTACCTGGAAAGGTCCCTTCCACTTTTCCTGGAGTGGTTCAGAATTCCATGTTCTTATGTACACAAAGTCGCCCGGCTGATATTGATGTACAGGTGTATCCAGGGCAAGTGGCCTGGTCAGCACAATATATCTTCTGAGCGCTTCGAGGGTCTTTCCTAAAGAAATCAAATATGTTTTCAAATCTGTTTCTCCTGTTACCCTCATATCCCCTGGGATTAGGAGAGTTTGGTAAGGTTTGCCATACAATATTTCATATGGACTTACACCATCTTTAGACCTTGGTTGGATTCTTGTTCTTAAAAGAGCTAATGGCAAGGCCTGTGGCCATTTCAGAGATACTTCTTGGCAAATTTTACTCATTTGTCTTGTCAAGGTCTGGTTCATCCTTTCAATTTTCCTGCTTGATTGCGGTCTCCAGGGAGTATGCAAATCCCAATTTATCCCTAGGATTTTACTTGTTGGACTATTTCTGCTACAAAATGTGGTCCTCTATCAGAAGACAAGCCTAATGGTACCCCAAACCTTGGTATTATTTCTTTTAACAATATTTTAACCACTTCTCTTGCTTTGTTGGTGCAACAAGGAAAAGCTTCCGGCCATCCAGAAAACGTATCAATCAATACCAGCAAGTATCTATACCCATTTCGTCTAGGTAACTCAGAGAAATCAACTTGCCAATAATCTCCTGGGGAATTACCCTGCTTTGTTACTCCTAAAGGTGCTTTCCTCTGGTTTAAAGGATTATTTTTAAGACAAATTGGACACTTAGCTATTATTGATTTAATTATTCCTGTCATTCCTACACACACTACAGATGTTCTCAAATTTGTAACCATAGCATCCACACCCCAATGTGTCTGCTCATGTTTTTCTTTTGCAAGTTCTATCATAACTTGTGGGGTCACTATTACCTGATTTTCTGGTGTTACCCACCATACTTCCATATTCTGAGATGCCTTTAAGTGCTCTGCTAATTGTTCATCTAGTTTACTGTATCTTGCTTTTAAATTTGGAATTTTCATCTGTTTTACTGGTACTAGTGCAAGGATACCTTGTCCTGCAGCCTCCTTTGCAGCTTTATCCGCCAACCGATTACCTATTTTTACAGCTGTCTGACCAAATTGATGAGCCTTGCAATGCATTACAGCCAATTCCTTTGGTTTTTGTACATCTTGTAGGAGTTGAAGAACTTCCTCCTTATGCCTTATTGGTCATCCTTGGGCTGATAACAGTCTTCTTTCTTTCCAGATGGCTCCATGAGCATGGATCACACCAAATGCATATTTGGAATCCGTCCATATGTTTACCCGTTTCCCTTCTGCCATCCGTAAAGTCTGCTTTAATGCCACCAATTCTGCTTTCTGTGCTGATGTATTTGCAGGTAGTGTCCCTGACTCCAGTATCTTGTCGGTGGTAACAACAGCATATCCGGCTATTCACATTCCTCCTTGCACAAAACTGCTTCCATCCGTAAGCAGTTCCCGATCACGATCCTTCAGAGGTTCGTCCTTCAGGTCCAGTCTGCTGGAATAAACTTGTTCAATGGTTAGCAGGCAATCATGTTCCAATTTCTCAGTAAGATTTTCCATTGACAGGAACATTGCCGGATTTACAATTGCTGTGGTTTTTAATTCCACATCATCTTGTTCCAGTAGGACAACCTAGTATTTCAACATTCTGCTAGGGGATAGCCAGTGACCCCCCTTTTGTTCTAAGACAGTTATTACCATATGTGGTACATATACAACTATCTTCTGACCCATAGTCAATTTTCGAGCTTCCTGAATCAGCAGTACCGTTGCTGCCATGGCACGCAAACATCCCAGCCATCCTTTACTCATGTTGTCAAGGTCTTTGGAGAAGTACCTCACCGGTCGCTTCCAGGATCCCAGCCATTGTGCCAGCACTCCAAGGGCCAGATGTTGTCTTTCATGCACAAACAGCTCAAAAGGTTTGGTTAGATCAGGTAAACCCAATGCAGGGGCCATCATTAATGCCTTTTTGAGTTCTTTAAATGATTTATGGCATTCAGGTGTCCAGATCAAGTATTGATCTTTAGATTCCTTCAGGGCTTCATATAGGGGTTTCACATACAGTCCATAATTTAGAATCCAGAGTCGACACCACCCAATCATTCCCAGAAAGGCTCTCAGTTCCTTTGGACTGTTAGGTTCAGGGATCTGACAAATGGCTTCTTTTCTTTCATTTCCCAGTCATCTCTGTCCTTGAGATATCTCAAATCCCAGATAAATCACTGCTTCTTTCCCTATCTGGGCCTTGTTTCTGGAAACTCTGTATCCTCCTTGGCCCAGGAAATTCAATAAACTGATGGTCATTTCAAAACATGTTTCTTTGCTTGCTGCTGCTATCAGGATGTCATCCACATACTGTAATAATATACCTTCTCCTCAATTCTGTTTCTTCCACATTTCTAACTCTTTTGCCAATTGATTTCCAAATATTGTGGGGCTATTCTTAAATCCTTACGGAAGTACAGTCCATGTTAGTTGCATTTTTGTTCCTGTAGCAGGACTTTCCCATTAAAAAGCAAATATGCTTTGACTTTTTGTATCCAGAGGTATGCAAAAGAAGGCATCCTTTGAATCCACTACAGTAAACCATTTATGTTCCTCTTTCAAAGATGTCAGTAAAGTGTATGGATTGGCCACTACTGGGTGTATGTCTTGAACTATCTGATTTATGGCCCTTAGATCCTGAACTAATCGATATTCCTTGCCTCCTGATTTCCTTACTGGTAATGTAGGGGTATTGTATTCTGATTCACATTCTACTAACAGCCCATATTCTAAAAATTGTGTAATTAATCCCTCTAATCCCTTTCGAGCCTCCCACTTAATAGGATATTGTTTTTGTCTGACCGGCTTGGCTCCAGGTTTTAAGGTCACCTTTACCAGTTCTGCCGGTTTGGATCGTCCTGGAACCTCACTTGCCCATACCAAAGGGGCTACTGCATTGTCCACCACTTCTGGAATCTGTTCCTCCTTGGAGGAATCCTGTAACATAAACAGTGTCGCCTCTATGGCTTTTGATTCTGGTATTAGTAATTTAATTTCTCCATCTTTTAAAAATTATTTGTGCATCTAATTTGCTTAATAAATCTTGTCCCGGTAAAGGCAATGGACATTCGGGCATGTATAAAAATTGATGTGTTACCCACTGTTTTCCCAACTTCAATTTTAATGTTTTCAGGAAAGGCCGGTTCTCCTTCTGCCCCATCGCACCAACAACCTCTGCTGATTTATGGCTGAGTTTTGCTTTACATGTATTCAATACCAAATATGTAGCCCCCGTATCTACTAAAAACTCCGTTTCTTCATTCCCTAGCCTTAATGTAACCAGGGGCTCAGCTAGGGTTGATTCCCCCGGTCCCCTTCATGATTCATTATCCAAAGTCATCAATTTAATGGCCTGGAGTGTTGGATCCAATCCCCCAGCTTTGGGGCAATCCTTTTTCCAATGCCCTTGCTCTTTACAAACCATACACTGATCACCTGCCAATCTGGAGACCACCCTTCGCCTTCCAAGCCCCTGATCGGCAACACTCGTTCCTCGTCCCCTTCCCATGCCTCCTTTATTATTCTCAGTCAAAATGACCAGAATTTTCCCATCCCTTCACATTTGTCTGACCTCTTTTTCCTTTTCTCTGTTGTTATACACAGTCCAGGCTATTTCAAGCATTTTACCTAAGTCTCTGGACTCAGCCCCTTCCAATTTCTGAAGTTTTTTTCTAATGTCTGGGGCTGATTGTCCCATAAATACAGAGGCCAATTGTATAGCTTCCTCCAGTTTTTCTGGATCCAAATTAGTGTATTTTCTAGCAGTCGCCTTTAGTCTTTCCATAAAGGCTGAAGGGGACTCATTTAATTCTTGTCTCACTTCATAAAGTTTAGACCAATTAATTGCTTTTGGCATTGCATGTCTGACACCAAACAAAATCCACTTCTGATATCTAGTCAGCATCCCTCTGGGCCCTGGTTGATTAGGGTCCCACTCAGGATTTGTGGATGGAAAATTCTGGTCCACTGTCCCTTGTATAATCCCATTAGCATAGGCTCCTTCTACTTGTTTTCTGGCCGTATTTAATACCATTTTCTTTTCAGTGTCTTCCAACAAAGTATCCAATATTACTTGCAAATCCTCCCAATCAGGGTTTTGGGTTCTGATTATTGTTTCAACTACTTTGGCAACTCTTTCGGGATCATCCCAATAAGTGCGCGCAGTTTCTTTCCGTGCTCTTAAATCAGTTATTGAGAAGGGAACTTTTACCATTACTGGACCCTCATTACCAACTGCCTGTCGAAGAGGGGCCTGGAGGGGAGTTAATCCATCTCCTCCCCCTCTTCCCCTTGTCCTCCCAGCAATCGGGCTGAATCCTTCTGCCTCCCCTTCCACAGGAGAGGCAGAAGCATTGTTAGCCTCCAGATTTTGATACCTCTGATCATTTCCTAGCCTTCTACGAGGTGCAACCAATAATTCAACATCATCATCTTCAAATTCACGTTTAAAAAACCGTTTACCAATATCACAAGCTGAGCAACATTTTTCAAATTTTTGTCAGGTTCCTGCCCCTTTAATGCCATTACCACAGAACTAGGTGAAACCAATTCACATTGCCTTTGCCATTCCGGATGATTTCGCAGTGTGAAAAACAAATCTACATATGCCATTTCATTCCATTTACCTTCCCTCTTACAAAATAGCTTCAATTGCAAAATTGTGTTATACTGCAATGTCTCATTTTCTGGCCACTTTTCCCCACTCTCTAAAGTATACAGTGACCACCGGTGATTATAATATTCAATCAATTGTTTCTGAGTCAAAGGATCAATTCTTCCCAGATCTTTCCAGTGTTCCAAAATTCATCCCAGTGGTGTTTTCCGTGGGATTGGTTTCTTACTCAGAAAAGTGCCCATCTCCCAGGGACTTAGTGGTTGTGATTGTGCACTATCACAAGCACTCGTCAGAGGGACCCCAACCCGTGTTAGAGCTCCCTCAGGGATTTCCCCTGCCACCGGAAATCCCAGGGATTTCTCCTGCCACCAGAAATCCCAACCTTGGAGGCTTCCCCTTCCCTGTGGGCCCTGCTCCACAGGCTTTCGCCTACCAGAGACTTTTACCTGAGACGTCTCCCTAGCCCAACTCTGCGCAGCTTTCACCACGCCTTACGAGCAGGCCTCCTGTGCTCCTGGTGTGGGCCTGTTCCGGTGCAGGCCTGTCCCGGTGCAGGGCTGTCCCATCGCGGTGGTGAGAGCCACGCGGCTCCTTGAATAAGGCCTTCAACTCCTGCAAATATTCAGATCAAATAAGAATGCCTTTACCTCTCCCAGGGGTCTTGCTCAGAGCTCTTCGGTCCGGGGATTGGAGGTTTTCCCCGAGAATTACCCGGTGCCAGCTGGAAGTCCTGCGATCCCATGGATCCGTCGAGGTTCAAAAGCAGTGTCCCATCTGGGTCGCCAAAAACTGTCACCGAAATCCGGGAATAAACCTCGTAACACATGTGTTACGAGGTTTATTCCCGGATTTCGGTGACAGTTAAATATTTTTGGTTTATGTCATTCTGGCATTAGTTTTACAAAGCCTTCAGGTTATTCCTGGCCTTTTTCATTTGAGATGGAGTTTTGGAAAAAAATATTATGAATTATCAGAATGGAAAAACAAAGCTGTTTAATTGAATGTATTCTTGATCTTACTAGAACTAGTGGGTACGTAGCCTGATTCATAATTTTCGTTTCACCTCAGATGACCCTGTTGGTGGTCTCAGTTTCATCATACTAATTCCTTACTCACATGAATGTGGAGGATATGAGAGTAGGAGAGATGTACACAAGAGTTTGGGGTAGAATATTTACTAAATTTCAAAGGCATTGTAGGTGCTATACAATTTGATGTTTTGGCAATAGTTATAGAATCAACTGAAATGGAGAATTTTTTCCCAAAGCCTTTCTTCTTGTATCTAGTTGACTCTGAAACTAGAGTGTGGCCTGTCATCTACTTAATGCCATCTCCATTTCTCTGTGTTTTTATATGATGTGTGTAACTGCTCACTATAGAGAGAGGTATATATATATTCCTGGTTCTGGCTAGGATAGAGTTAATTTTCACAAGGAGCCAGGATGACAGGTGAGCCAAGCTGGCCAGGGGGCTATTCCATACCATGTGACGTCATGCTCACCATAAAAGGGGGCTAGTCGGGGACTGGCAGGTTTGGCATGGCTCCAGGACGGGCTGAGTGTTCGGTGGGTCGGTCCTGGGATAGGTAAATTGCTTTCTGTTATTACCCATTGTGAATATCTGTTATCAGTACTGTTGTTGATTGTTTCCCTCTCCTTTGCTGTCCCAGTAAACTGTCCTTATCCCAACCCTCGAGGCTTTGCCGTTGTTTTTCCGTTCTCCTCCCCATCCCACTGTGGGAGGGGTGAGCGAGCAGTGCATGGTGCTCAGCTGCCGGCTGGGGCTGAACCACATCATTCCCTAACACACAAAGAAAAGAGAACACCCGTTCATTGAAAGTATTTATAGGGCAGGGGGCTGCATCAGGCACCAACAATATGAAAGTGGGCAGAGAGGAGATGGGGTTGTTTGAAAGGAGGACTGCACAGCAGGTGAAAAATTACTGCACTAAATAATTAGCTGCATAGATGTAATTCAGGCAGATTGTGATACTGTTCATTCAATCAGATGTAGGAAGAAGGAGGAAGAAGTACAACCTGGAATTTTGGAGCCTTCTTGTGGAACCCTTGTACTGGCCTTTCTTCACAGTAGGGGGAGCTAGTGCGTGGAAAAGGATTTTTTGACTCTCTGGAACCAACCTGCTTCATAGTTTTGGATTTAAACAAACTGTTGCTAAATGTTTGTTTCTGCTGTTAACTGTATGTCCATCCATTAGCTGTCATTGAACTTCCAGAAGAGGTGGAATGGATAAAATTCAATGTGCACATGAACGGCTATTACATAGTACACTATGCAGAAGACTGGAAAACACTGATTGCTCTGTTGAAAAAAAACCACACTGCTTTGAGTCCTAAAGACAGAGCCAATTTGATCAACAATATCTTCAACCTTGCAGGGTAAGACTTTTATATTGGAAAACATATTTAATATATGTTTAAAGTTTTTTCCAAGTCAAAGAAGATCAGACTTAGATTCTAGAGAAGACTGCTTCAGAGAAGTTTTAATTCAGCCTTCATTATCCTATTGGAACTGTTCACCATTCACTAATTTTTTTTTTTAACTTAAGTCACTGATGCTTCCATATTGGTATTAGATGTTATCTCCCCATTCTTTACAGCAGAATCCATTTATTTGCATCACAAAGAGCCATGTGATAGCTTCCATTTCTGGAAGACATTGGGTTTTTTAGTGTCTGATAATCCGCCTAGTGGACTGTTTTCCTGTACTCTGTCAATGAGTGCTCCACTTCAAAAAAGTAAGCTATTTGCCTTTCAAATTTTTACTGGCTCCCTCTCTTGTCTTTCACCACTGCCATCAGAGCAGGTGAGGCTGAGCATTCTGGATAGCCTCTTTGACAGCTGCTTCCTCTATCTGAGTACCCTCATTTATGATAAGTATTTTTAGACATTATTGTTACATTTCCATACCTATTTTCATTTTTGTTAATTGAAGGCATATTGGTGGCCATTGTTGCTTTGTTGCTATCTTACTAATGTTATAATATAAAAATCTCTACATCTAAAGTGTTTCTTATGTTACTTCCTCTGTTCATCTATCCCTCTGTTAATGTAATGGAGAGCATGACTTCTGAACTTGTTTCAGGGAGTGCTTTTATTCTGGAAGTCATTTTAATGTTCATTGACCTATAGTCTAGGAAAAGAGTCTCTGGAAAAGGCCTTTGAGCTGATCGATTATCTTAACAAAGAGAGCAGCACTGCACCACTCACTCAAGCTTTGTATCAGCTGAGTCTTATATACAGCCTTTTAGAGAAAAACGGTGAACAGCAACTGGCAGCACGAGTCATGGTATGTCTTAGTTTTCAGTAAATTATAATTTGAAATAATTAGCTGTAATGTTCTTTATAGTTACATTATCTTTTTAAGTGTTGATTGTTGAACATTCAGTAGTCTCACTAAGTTGGATGGGGATTCTAGATAGTTGCCAGTCTTGCCTGCTTTTGTTAAGTAGTCATGATCTCTTACTGAAATGCTAATATTTTTGTATTGACTTTCCCCTGCAATGTTTTGTGGAGAGTGTAATACAATGGGAACATAGTGGTATCTGGGATTTTTTATAGTGACTATAAATGTAGATAAACAGCCCAAGCTATAGTTTGTAACGCAGTGTCTATGAGGTTATATTTAAGGTGACGTAATTCAGCTGAGAGATAGTAGCTGATCAGGCACCTAGCTGTGATTTTGGCAAGCTCCAAAACTACAGGCCTGAAGCCTGTAGGTAAAGGTTGGTTGGTTGGTTTGTGCTAAACTAAAGTGTATTAACTGTCGCTTAATGGAGTTAAAAACAGTTAAACATACAGGAGTTTTAGTTAGTTGTAGTTAGTTCAGATAGTAAACTTGAGTACATACAAGTCTGAACTGCAGCTCAAAGAATAGTCTTCAGTTTCCATGTGCAATTTAAGATGTAGGGCTGGCCCATCTTTCGGATCTATGTGGTAGTTGGTATTTATTCATACAGATAAGATATGGTGTATGTAAATTGGAATAGGTAGATGAAAAACTGCGATGTTTAACTTCCACAGTTCTAAAACGTACCTTTTTTTTCTTTTTTAAAACTAATATTGTATATAGAAAATTCTCTTGGAAAGAAGGATTATTTTACAAGAGGGATAATTATTTTTCTTCCTTTAGCATAGAATAGAGCAGCTGCTGGGAGATAAAATTGATAAACAGTGTTGGACAGATGAGGGGACCATGTCTGAACGAGAGCTCCGGTCAACACTGCTAGCTTTTGCCTGCACTCATGATATAAGAAACTGTAGAACAACTGCCACTGAGATGTTTGAGAAGTGGATGAAGTCTAATGGAACAATGAGGTACTACAAAAACTGAGCTTCTATTTCTTTTATCTACCTGTTTTCCTTTTACCTTGCCACAATTATTTTTTGCGGGGGGAAAACCCAACAAACAAAACAACCAAACTGAAAAAAACCCCACCACCACCGCCACCACCAGTTGAATATTGATAAAGCACTTCATTCTGTGTTTTACTATTCCTCATCTAGAAGTAAATGTTGTTTGAAGATGAGAGGGAGAACTGTGCTAGAAGTTAAGACTTCGTCTGCGGTCTCATTAAGTGTGACTCCAAAACCAGCCACAAATTGCTTTCATCTGCGTTTCCTAAGCTGCATGCTCAAGGAGGATTACTTAGTAGCAGTGTCAAAGCATACCTTTTTATCTTGCAGAAGTCATTCTGCTCTGGATTCATGTGCATTTTGAGCCACAGAAAGTTACTCAGATTTTTGTGCAATTTACTGTGCTTCCATGTGACTAATACGATTTGCCTTTTCCCAGTGACTTCAAGTATTAGACTGGCATGATTCAGTCCAGCAAACTTACAATTGCTACAGAATTAAATTGCTCAAAAGGGAGGCGTCGCTTTCAAGCTAATCTTTTCATTTTGTGACTCTTCTTCCTTCTTTTCTCAGATGAGCATTTTCATGTCCCCCTTTTTTTTTGTGTGTGTGTGTTTGGTTTTTTGTTGTTTTGTTGGTGGTTTTCTTTTTCCCTGTAGTCTGCCTAGTGATGTGATGAAAGCCATATTTACAGCTGGAGCCAAATCTAGTGATGGTTGGGAATTCCTCCTAAAGATGTACTCCTCTTCAGTTTCTGAAGCAGAGAAAAGCAAAATGATTGAAGCCTTGGCCAGCACAGATGATGTCAGAAAGCTGATATGGTATGAAGAAGCCCAAAAGTTGTATGCTGTGTAAATTAAAAGCGTTAAAATCTTCTTTGAAAAAAATCTATTTTCTTTTTTGTATTGTTGAAAAAATTTCTGATTGCTGAAGAAAACCTATCCACATGCTTTGTACAGGCTTCCATAAACATGAAGAACCTGTTATTTTTCACTTAAAAATACTTTACTTAACAGAGTAGCTCAAAAGGATAGATTCTGAATATGCATAAAGAGAAAACAATTTATAGAATCATAGAATGGTTTGGGTTGAAAGGGACCTCAAAGATCATCTAGGTCCAACCCCCCTGCCATGAGCAGGGACACCGTCCACTAGAACAGGTTGCCCAAAGCCTCATTCAGCCTGGCCTTAAACACTTCCAGGGATGGGGCCTCCACAGCCTCTCTGGGTAACCTGTTCTACTGCCTCACCACCCTCACAGTAAAGAATTTCTTCCTAACATCTAATCTAAATCTGCCCTCTTTTAGTTTAAACCTATTACCCCTTGTCCTATCACTACACTTCCTGATAAACAGTCCCTCTCTATCTTTCCTGTAGGCCCCCTTTAGGTACTGGAAGGCCACAATTAGGTCTTCTCAGAGCCTTCTCTTCTCCAAGCTGAACAACCCCAACTCTCTTAGCCTCTCTTCAGAGGAGAGGTGCTCCAGCCCTCTGATCAACTTCATTGCCCTCTTCTGGACTCTCTCCAACACCTCAATGTCTCTCTTGTACTGGAGCCCCCAGAGCTGGATGCAGTATTCCAGGTGGGGTCTCATGACAGCAGAGTAGAGGGGCAGGATCACCTCCCTCGACCTGCTGGTCACACCTCTTTTGATGCAGCCCAGGACATGGTTGGCTTTCTGGGCTGTAAGCACACACTGCCGGCTCATGTTGAGCTTCTCATCAATCAATACCCCCAAGTCCTTCTCCTCAGGGCTGCTTTCAATCCATTCCTCGCCCAGCCTATAGTCGTCCTTGGGATTGCACCGACCCACGTGCAGGACCTCGCGTTTGGCCTTGTTGAACTTCATGCGGTTCACATGGGCCAACCTCTCAAGCCTGTCAAAGTCCCTCTGGATGGCATCTCTTCCCTCCAGCATGTCGGCCGCACCACAGGAAACTTGCTGAGGGTGCACTCGATCCCATTGTCCATGTCGCCGACAAAGATGTTGAACAGTGCCGGTCGCAGTACTGACCCCTGAGGAACGCCACTCATCACTGTTCTCCACTTGGACACTGAGCCGTTGACCACAACTCTTTGAGTGTGACCATCCAGCCAATTCCTTACCCACCATGTGGTCCATCCATCGAATCCATGTCTCTCCAGTTTAGAGACAAAGATGTCATGTGGGACAGTGTCAAATGCTTTGCACAAATCCAGGTAGATGACATCTGTTGCTCTTCCCTTATTCACCGATGCTGTAACCCCATCATAGAAGGCCACCAAATTTGTCAGGCCTGATTTGCCCTTAGTGAAGCCATGTTGGCTGTCGCCAATCACCTCCTTATTTCCCATGTGCCTGAGCATAGTCTCCAGCAGGGTCTGCTCCATGAGGTGAGACTCACTGGCCTGTAGTTCCCTGGGTCTATCTTTTTTCCTTTTTAAAAACGAAGGTTATGTTTCCCCTTTGCAAGTCAGTGGGAACTTCACCGGACTGCCAGGACTTCTCAAATATGATGGAGAGTGGCCTGGCCACTTCATCTGCCAGTTCCCTCAGGTCATGTGGATGCAACTCATCAGGTCCCATGGACTTGCGCACCTTCAGGGTCCTTAGATAGTCTCAAATCTGATCTTCTCCTACAGTGGGCGGTTCTGCATTCTCCCAGTCCCTGCCTTCTGCGACCTTGGCAATGTGGCTCAAGCATTTGCCAGTGAAGACTGAGGCAAAGAAGTCATTGAGTACCTCAGCCTCCTCCATATCCTGGGTAACCAGGTTGCCATTTGCATTCTGGAGGGGGCCCACATTTTCCCTCATCTTCCTTTTGTCACTGAAATACCTGTAGAAACTTTTTGTTGTCCTTAACGTCCCTGGCCAGATTTAATTCTATCAGGGCTTTTGCTTTCCTAACCTGATCCCAGTTTCTCTGTATTCTTCCCAGGCTACCTGCCCTTGCTTCCACCCTCTGTAGGCTTCCTTTTTTTTGTTTGACTTTGCCCAGGAGCTCCTTGTTTATCCATGCAGGCCTCCAGGCGTTTTTGCTTGACTTGCTCTTTGTTGGGATGCATCATTCCTGAGCTTGGAGGAGGTGATGCTTGAATATTAGCCAGCTGTCTTGGGCCCCTCTTCCCGCCAGGGCTTTGTCCCATGGTATTCTACCAAGCAGATCCCTGATGAGGCCAAAGTCTGCTCTGCTGAAGTCCAGGGTAGTGAGCTTGCTGGATGCCCTCCTCGCTGCCCTGAGGATCCTGAATTCCACCATTTTGTGGTCACTGCAGCCAAGGCTGCCCTTGAGCTTCACATCCCCTACCAGCCTCTCCTTGTTGGTGAGAACAAGGTCCAGCATGGCACCTCTCCTTGCTGGCTCCTCAAGGAGCCTTTAATTTAAAGGCTTTGCACTGCTGGTAACACAAAACTGCAGAATTTGTGGTAAATGTAACAAAATTGCAGATTGGTCTATGGGGTCTTAAAAAATTGGTATATCTTTATATCCAACATAATAAGTAGTTGCGTTTTTTTGGGATTCTTTCGTTCTTTGTGTGAAATTTTGACTTTACATTGTGTTCGAACACCTCTCTATAGACCAAATCTCAGTACTGCGTGGAGGACACCGAGGTTGTCCTACTAGGTGATTCTTGCTGCAGCTCTTTTAACCTTTCAATGCATTATGTTTTCTTCTACAAGTTGTAGAATTTACTTCATCTTTTCCAACAACAATGAAAATTCAGGTACTTGGTTTAGAGCTAAGGTCCCTTTTGATACTTGAAAACTAAAGCTAAATAAGTACAGTGGTTATAAAATAGAGCATCAGTGTGTTCCAGATACCAGATGGTGCTTGTTGTTTGATCTATTATATAATCTTTGCCATCTAATTTGGGAGTATCAGGAGAATCATGTGAAGATATGAATAATGTTTTTTCTTGTCCCTTTTCATATGCTTTGTCTTTTAGGTTAATGCAGAACAGCCTTGAAGAAGAAGAAATCAGGGCACAGGAGCTTTCACATATCATAGCAACTGTTAGCCAGAGTTTGCCCGGATATTTGCTGGCCTGGGACTTTGTCAAAGAGAACTGGGACAAGCTTACACGAAAGTAAGGCTTTTAATGTAGCTGAGACTTCACATTGAGAGTGGCAAAAGCACCTGTTTGTTTCTTTCAAGCACAACGTAATAAATAGTTGTGTCACCGAAACCTGGGAATAAACCTTGTAACACCAATGTAGTGTTAAAAGGCAGGCATTCTTTATTGCAGCACTGGATGCACAGGGGATAGCTCCACCCAACGTGCATGCCAGGTGATCACCAACACACAGGTTATGTAGGATCAAAATATACATATTCATCGTTTTTCTCAGAAAAGACAGTCCTATGATAATAATTTCTTAGAATTCATTTACATATTCTCCTCCCCGTCACACACGCTCAGTGATTTGAGTCAATGGTCTTCAAGGGGTCTCTGGTGGTCGTCGGTGGTAGCGCACCCATGTCCGCTGGGTGACCCTCTTCTTGCAGGCATGTGCGGTATCCTTGCTGTGGATGCACCTGTCCATAACAATTTCATAAGATTAATATCTCCGAACTTATTGTTTGGTTTGGTGGGGACTGTACCTGGAATATAGCAGCATTGTACATTGCCATGGTCAATTAGCTTCATTACCTATTACCTTGGTTACAAACTAATTATCTCAACCTGATTCTATAGTTTCTGTTTCACAGCCCCTATCCCACGGTTACAGTTGGACTCATATAAGAAGATTTGTATTAAAATTGTAAAGCCTGTTTTAAAATCCGATTTTAGAAAAATAACTTGGAATATAAACTTTGAAGTCTCACCAGTAGTTGATGGGACTTGGGAGCTTCCTAGAGCCTCGGAGTAATTCTATAAAATCATGATTTGAATTTCTTTTAAATGGATGATGTTTCTAAGGTGATTGCTACAGATGCAGGATGTTTATGTGGATCAACTGCATTCAAAAGCAGACCCAGGGAATTCATTCAGCATTTTTTTTTCCTGTCCCAATCTCAAAACCAAATAACCAAAAAATCCCACTTACTTTAGAAATAAATGTTCTCCTTAACTGGCCTTGAAGGGTACCAGCAGGAGAGCTGGCCTGCAAGTCTTCAAAAAGCTAACAGCATGTGGAAAACTGTATTTCTAAATCCTAGTTTTGATTTGCAGCAGTTTCACATTGCTTAAAAAGCTTCTCCTGGATGAAAATTTCTGCTCTAGCAAGCTCTTAATAACCAATATTACAAAATTACTTTGCTTGAAATGAAATCTGGTTGCAAATTCAATTACTGTGGAGTTTTGGAACACATACCACAAACATGGTTCTTAATATACAGTGTGTGGTGTCCTCAGTTCTTTATTATTTGAGCTGTGATAAAAGTTTGAAAATGTTCCATGTCTTTTGCTCTGAAGTTCAATTTTTAGAGGGATTAGGGAACTAGAGGCTTGGACTTCTAAGACTTTGTATCTCTTTTGAAAAATGAGATATGTAAACTTTAAGTGCTTTTAATGATTTCCAGCCACTAAACCAAAAAAGTAGAAATAAGAATGTGTACATATACTGAACCTGCATCTTAAAGTGGCCCCTAGTTAAAAATAACTTCTTTGTATTGTATTTCAGGTTTCACTTAGGCTCATATACTATCCAGAATATTGTTAGTTGGTCAACTTCTCAATTTGCAACAAAAGCACATCTACTTGAGGTGGGTGGCTTAATCTACTAGACAGGGATATTTTCTATCGCCAATGCTGTTTTCATTTAATTCAGGGATGAGGAAAAAATGTGTTATTTCTGTCCTTGAGGCCCTTTTGCAAGGATATACAGCTATTGCTTTCTCTGTTTCACACACGGAAAATACCTATACATAAACATGTTGAAGATTACATACTGAGTCCAAGGCAGAGTTGCTTATAGAGTTGAATCCACTTACTGTTTATACTGTTTTGTTTTCCTGTTCACCGGAACACAGTGTCTCCCAAAATAGTGATTTGGTCTAGACAGAATTTTGGTCTAGATTTTGTAAACAAGCTGTGCTTTCTGCATCTCTGGAATGTGATGGAGCACCATAAATATTGCTTTATGTTATTTTTGCTGTCAACAATCCCAAGGAGCTGTTGTGGAGATTGAGTATCAGTTTAGATACAGTTAATGGCCACTAGAAATCTCTGTTGTCTTCCCTAACAAGGCCTTGAAGTTAATGTGTCAAGAATGGTTTATGGTTTAGTCTATTGTTTTCATTCAGATAATTTGGTAGAGATAGTTGTTTATGGTTTGATTGATAGTATTTCAAGAGTTAGCATTGGCAATTATAATGATGAGTGGGTGTGGGTGTCATTCCAGAGCATTGAACAGGGTTGCTTGTAACAATAAGTTCTTTGTCACAGAATGAGACTCCTTTTCCAGAACTTTGAGTGCTCTGTGATTGCCCTGTGATGAATATGATAAGTAAATGTCTGTTTGTTGGTGAAATAATTTATAGAAACCAAATGAGTTATTGCTGCAGTTCCCATGAAAAATGCTTTCCTTGCATTTTGGGAACTCCTTTGAGGCATTTGCTTAATGCATAGGTACAAATGATTCTTGGGAATGGGTTTCCTGCAGCATAGTGTAGCCTTTGCTTCTCAACCTGCTACTTGTGTGGCCAGTGTTGATTTTAATTACAATTTTCTTCTTCTTTCTTTTCTCTTGCTGTGCAGGTAAAGTCATTTTTTGAGTCAAAATCAGAGGAGAGTTCTCAACTGCGTTGTGTAAAAGAGGCAATTGACACAATTCAGCTCAATATCCAGTGGATGGAGAGGAACTTAGCAAAGCTACAAGAACTGCTGTAATGTGCATAATGCTGTGATGTGTCAGCCATTTAGGAACAATGTGGGCAGTTGCTGTGTTTCTTTTGCAAAAGCCAAGGTGAAACCAGGCATCACTGCCACATTGTTTGCACTGTTAAGGAATCTAGGTAGCTCAGGGCATGTCTCAGATAAATTCTTATTTTCCTTGGAGCATTTATAGGCAAGATATAAGTATTTATTCTGAAACCATTTTCATCTACAGACCAAACATCTGCATAAATGATTAAATATAATTTTATATTTGAAATATATACCCTTTCATTTGGAGTTGTGTTGTAGTTTCTTAGCAGTGGGTTAATATTGACAGTTAGGGTACCGAAAGAAAGAGTTAACATGATCTGTTACTCCTCTGCAGACTGCTTGTTGAGCAGTATATTTTTTAATGCAAACTGTAGGTGGTTTCCACATTTGTAGATACAGATATGTTGTGAAACAAAATCATACTTCAGATACATAAGCAGTAGTGGATCTTATACAGTACACCAGTTTAAGGTGAAATAAATAAGGTTCCCATTTGATTTAGTTTGGATTTTTTTTATTTTCACAGTATTCTTTAGGAATTACACAAAAAATAAGAATAATATTTCATGCTAATAGTAAACACTATGATGTTTGGGTAGTACTATGGAAGTGGCTGGGTAATAGTATGGAAAAAAAACAGACAGCAAAACCAAGTGTTTTAGAGATTGGATTTCCAGAAACACTGATATGATCTTGGAACTTTTACTCTGAATTTATTAGACAATTTTGAGAATCTTATCATTAATCATTTAACTGATTTTCCTGTATTGATCTCTGAGCAACTGCACAAAATTGCATTTTTACAGGTCGTTTCATCTGTTAGGCTGACGACTGATTTGTGCCCTTTTGACTACTGATTTTTAATTTCACCACTTGTTGCAGAGGGTCTGCAATTAATATATATGTCAGCCACTTCATTTGGGTAAACTTCTGTTTTTTCCTTGCCTGATAACTTGCATATCACAGTATAATTTGTAAACATTGCTCACTCTTTATAATATTAGCTTTAGGAAACCTTTTCATTAAGATCTTCATGACTTATTCTTCTACTGTTGTGAAAAACCTTGAGAGAAATCTTCAGAGTCTTCTAAAGAAAAGGATCTAAAACCTTAATGTGCTCCATTAGAAAGGGGAAATACCTACTATACAATCTATACAAAAGCAGTGAAAAAGGCTATTTCTGAGGTATAGCATATATATACAACACGTGCAAGAGTAAGCATACCTTTTTATCTGGGGATCTGGTCTATTCATTTCACTTTTGATGCATCTTTTGTGGATTCATGCAAGCAGATTCGGACCTATTGTTATCCAGTTATGTGATTGGTTATAAAATATGATGAAAGCACTAACAATTAAAAGTGTACTGTTTTAATTAAACTAATTTAATTTCAGCTACAGTAAATTCTGAAGAAGATAATAGTTTGAATTAGAGTTAAGTTAATGGACTTAAAAATTTGTCTCAGGATAATTCAAATTGAATGCTTTAATTTATGAAACTGCAGCATTGGCTGTTTATTTGGCTAGCAAAAATTGTAAGCTATGATTGATTAAGCCATTCTATACTTTTCCCATCTTTTCAGAGTAGCTGTCAAAACTACTGGAAAACAAATTCATCATTTTCTAGGTCATATTAGAATTGTGAATGTAATTTTAACCTTGAAATTATCAGAAAGAATGTTAGACCTGAAGAGTGCCCAAACAGTTGTTTGCCCAAAAGGCCCAGAATTGAATCATTTTTACTTGCACTGAAGAAGGAACTGGCAATATGAGCACTGAAAATAAATCATACTACTTAAAAGTTATGAAATTAGAATTGTAATTACGTATGTTCTTGGAATTTTTGTACTGCCATGTGTTATGGCTTCATTTCCTCCTTTATTTTAAACCTTTGGAATCTCTACAGAAATATTCGTTCCATCTTTGTATTTGTGTGTGTGTACACATATATGTCATCTCTTTTTCTTTCTAGTTACTTACTTCGTCATATTAAATGAGAAGTCAGTAGTAAATCTTCACTTTTCTATCCCTTCTATCCCCTCACACGTGTTTTACCTCATCCCTGACTGCAGTATTGAGGCATATAAAATTTAAAATGGAAACTGGGGAAGAAGATCCATCTTCCTCCTGATTTCTGCTGTGGAATTTTAAAAAATTACTATTTTATTCAAATGCTTTAATGATGGCTATGAGGAAGTAGCTTGGAGCTGAGTTTTAGACAGCAAAGTATACCAAGAAAATCCAGAAAATTGGGGAGCTTGTGGAGGGATTATTGAATAATTTTCATTGTACTATTTGTTGCACATGCATTCTTCTGGTATCTGTTGTCCCAAAACTGAGGGTTTGTTTACGTGGTGTGCAATACGCCAATATACACACAGAGCAGAGGTATTTTATTGCATATTTGCCCAGATATGAGTGTCTGTCCCAAGACAGCACACCAGAGCTCCAAATCAGTGGTTATTTATACATACAACATTAATAAATTCATCTTTCTAATGCATATGCATGGTTATTCTGTTAAATCATTGGTTTAGGTTTCTTCATCTATCATGCAAACTAGAACGCATGCTCAATTCTTTTCTCCACCTTTATCTTTTGAGTAGGTGGTGTAATTGGGGTAGGTGGTCTGTGGGTCGGTGGTCACGATCTCCCCCTGTTGGAATTACCTTTCCCCTAATTTCCTCCTTCTTTGGCAATCCTTAATGAATCTTCAAGGCTTGCTGGTCAGATTAACAATTTATCAGTTACACTTCTACTTCTTGACAATCTCATCTCTTAGTACATTGTTTAGATATTCATTAACTAACACAGGGGTAGGACTATACAATGGTCGTCCTTAGCAACAATAGTCTTGATTTTTTGCTACAGCTGTATGTCAGTTGTAGAGGTCTTAAAGTTATTTTTCTGTCATGGAGTCTCCAGCCCTATTAAAAATTGTGCTGGAGGCCTTCCTCCATGAGAAATGCTTAAATATGCTCCTCCCTTTTTGAGTACATTAGGAACTGCTGAAGATTGGAATGGCTAAGACCTGGTGCAGGACAGACAGCCATTGCTAACAAGGCTCCGTTTTGGACATGGAGTGGGGTGAGGGTCAGGGTTAGGGTTCAGTGCAAGACAAAGTGTATAGCCCTAGCACTAGGGGAGCTGTGGAAAGGCTGCCAAGGGAAGGTGAGGGCTGCCCAAAGCTTTCAGTCCTGGCCACTTTTGTTGAAGAGCCATATGGCATGGGGTGTCCCATTATACCTGGGTTCTGGTTAGGGTTTGTGTGAGGGTAAATACGTGCAGGACAAAGAGGAAAGGCCTGGTGTTCGTGGAACTGTGAAGGAACAGCCAAGGGAGCGTGAAGGCAGTCAAAAGCTTTCAGTCTAGGGCATTTTTTCATGGGAGCCATAGCTGGCAGCATCCCTGTTGGAGCTGGGGTCTGTTAAGGGTTACAGCGAAAGTGAGAATCAGCCATAGGTGCAAGAAAGAGAGCAGAGCTCCAGTATTTGGGGGGCTGTGAAGGAGCTGCCAAAGGAAGGTGAGGGATGCCAAAGCTTTCAGACCTGGCTACTTCTGTTTGCAGCACTAGGTGTGAGTGTCTGTTTTGGTGCTGGGCTGCGAGCGAGGCTGAAAGGATTAGGTGAGGGTTAAACAGTAAAGCAACCAGAGAGCCCCAGGGTTAGTGGGGCAGTGGAGGGACTGCCAAGGGAAGCTGTGGCTCCCAGGCAAAACTGAGGATTTTTGAATTCATCACCTTGCCATGGCCTTCCCCTCGCAGCCCCAAAACACTTGGGCTCTGCGCCATCTCAGGCACCAGAACCATGACCTACCCCTTGCTCTAGCCAGAGCTCAGCTTCAAAATGGACACCCTCCAGCTAGGGCTCCCACACAGAAATGGCCAGGACTGAAAGCTTTTGGCAGCCCTCACCTTATCTTAGCAGCCTTTTTGCATTCCCCACTAACAGTTGGGCTCTGCACTTTATCTTGCATGTAACCCTAACACTAAATCTTCTCCTCACCCTCTTTAAGCTCATGTCCAAACAGAGCCTTGCCAGCCATGCTCCCCGGCAAAAAGGGGCAAGGACAGAAAACAGTTGTGGCCCTCGCATTCCCTTGGAGTCCCCTTCGCAGCTCTATGGACAATGGGTCTTTACACTTCGTCAGCAACCAAACACTCACGTAAATTCTCACAACAGCCAGAGTACAAATTCAAAACAGACACATACCAGCTATGACTCCTACATAGAAGTGGCCGGGACTGAAAGCTTTTGACAGCCCTCACCTTCCCTTGGCAGCCCATTCAAAGCCCAGAAACATGGGCTCTGTGCTTGTTCTACCATCTGAATCTCACCTACATCCTCTACTCAAGCCTCAGACCAGGTCTCAAACACACACCCAGCAGTTATGTCTCCCAGATAGATGTGGTCCAGACATAAAGTTGTTTGCAGCCCTCACCTTTTACGTGACAGCCCCTTTGCTCTGAACATGCTCTACCACCATACTCTCACCTATACCCTCACTCTGGCAGGAACCAAGGAAAACTGACAGCTGCCAGCGATGTCTCCCATACAGAAAAGGCCAGAATGAAAGCTCACCCCAGGTGGGATGGGAGAAGAATATGAAGGGTAAAAGTGAGAAACTAATGGATTGAGATAAAAGCAGTTTAATAATCAGAAATAATAATTAAGAAAAAAAATTGTAAGGAGAAGGGGAAAAAATAACAATGAGAGAGAGGAAAATTAAAACCGAAGACAAGTGATGAAAACAATTGCTCACCACCAAAGGACTGATGCCCAGCCAGTCCCCAAACAGGTCCCCCACCAACCTACCCCCCCACACACACCCTCTCAGTTTTATTGCTGAGCACGATGCCATATGTTATGGAATATCTCTTTGGCCAGTTGGGGTCAGCTGGCCCAACAGTGTTCCCTCCCAATTTTTTGTGCACCTCCAACCTACTCACTGGTGGGGTAGTGTGAGTAGAAAAGGCCTTGACACTGTATAAGCACTGCTCAGCAGTAACTAAAACATAAGAGTATCAACACTGTTTTCAGCACAAATCCAAATGTAGCCTTGTACAACCTACTATGAAGAAATTTAACTCTATCCCAGCCAAAACCAGCACATTTTCCACTCCTTATTCCATACCGTTTACATCATGATCAGATCCCACGCTATTGCAATATATTCTCATTAACCACCCGTTCCCCAGTAAAATGTTTATAAAATGTCCGTACATACCCATAAAATGTTCATTAAGTTAATTTAGTCTATGACTGTGGGCTTCATCTGTTATGGTAGTCACTCGGGACAGGAGAGGTGGTCTGGTGTGTGGAGTTACTGGGCACCAAAACCAGCTCAAGTCCGGTCACTGCGGCATTTGTACTACTTCTTGTGGGGTTTGTTCTTCATTGGTTCAGGTGGTTTCTGCCATGGTACTTCCTATACCATGCAACTCAAATCATGGGTTACAATTTAAAGGCATATCCATTACAGTGTCCACCCCTGGTCCCTTTGGTCTACGCCATAAGTTTTAACCTTGCAATGAACTCCTCCTCTTACCTCTAGCCTGACTAGCAGTGAGAGGTAGGTGCTATAATACCTTTGGCATATGGTGACCACAGCAGTGGTGACATAGAGCATCATGTGACACTGCCATCATACAACTCAAATCATGGAGTATTTTCACCCAGGATTGAATCCCATCCTTCTGCATTGCCCACCAGATCCTTGAGCCGAAACAATCCCATGAATAGGTTTGCCCTTTCCTGAGGAAGGAATAACCCTGACTGTTATTCCCAGCCAGTTTCTTACATGTAGTGCAGGGAACTTATCTCCTTCCAGAGTGCCCAGGGGTTTCGATTGGGCAGGACCAGGTTGACTAGCAGATCCTTTAGTGTTAACTAGCTAAGTGGTCCTTGCTAAATGTGTATCCCAGTGTTTCAGGGTCCCACTACATGTTGCTGTCAGTGTAGTTTTTAACAGTCCATTTTATCATTAAATTTTCCTGGAGACTGATGCGTGGTAGGGAATGTGATACACCAACTCAGTGCCATGCTCCTTGGCCCAGGTGTTTATGAGGTTGTTTTGGAAATTAGTCCTGTTGTCTGATTCAATTCTTTCAGAGATGCTGTGTTGCCATAAAACTTGCTTTCCAAGGCCCAAGATAGAGTTCTGACCAGTGGCACGGGGCACAGGATATATTTCCAACCATCTAGTAGTTGCTTCCACATGGTGCTTGCCATGGTGGGTTCATGGTAGTGTGATATAATCAGTCTGATTGACTGACATTATTGATATCTCAGCCATCGTCCCCTATACTGAAAAGGCTTTAACCGCTTGACTTGTTTGATTATGGTGCACATCTTACATTCATGGATAATCTGTGCAATGGCATCAGTGGTCAAGTCCACCCCTCAGTCATCAGCCCATCTGTATGTTGCAGCCCTTCCTAGAAGTCCAGATGTGTCACTAGCCCATTGATCTATATCTAGCTCACCTTTATGTTGCCAGTCCAGATCCACCTGAGCCACTTCAATTCTAGCAGCCTTGTCCACCTATTCATTGTGTCATTCTTCAGTGGCCTGACTCAGGTACACGGGCATCTACGTGACATACTTTTGCAATCAGGTTCTCCACCTGGGCAGCAATATCTTGCCACAATTCCTCAGCCCAGATGGTTTTGCCTCTGCGGTAACCACCCCAACAGGGCACTGGCCACCATCCATGAATCAGTACAGGGATTGTTCAGCAATATCTAAAGCCAGCGGGATGGCTTTTACTTCTGCAGTGACTCAATTCACCTTTTCCTTCAGCAATTTCTGCAACTTGCCATGTAGGACTCCACTCCACCTTCGATGTTTTCCCACAATACAACAGGACCCATGAGTGAACAGGGCATTTGCTTTTCATTTTCTGGTAATTTATCCTACGGTGGGACTTCTTCAGCACCAGTCACCTTCTCTGACAATGTCAAAGATTTGGCATTCTGGCCAGTCCATGGTCACTTCCAGGATTCCTTGAATGATCAGGATTTCTCATTCAAGCCCATTGCCTTATCAGTACAAGCCACTTTACTCCATGTAGCCTCAGTTGCATGATGTTGTAGAGGGGACCCTCTCTTTGAACATCCAGCCCAGCACCAGCAGTCAGGGTGCCAGGAGGAGCTGTGCTTCAGTACCAATCACTTCTGAAGTGGCTTGAACCCCTTCATATGCTGCCAATATCTCTTTTTCAGTTGGAGTTCAGATCCCCTATATCCCCAGGTCCAAAACCCTGGAGGTGGACCTCAAGTCTCTCCAGATGCTTTTTGCCAAATATGCCAGGTGAGGCTGTGGTCCCTGGCTGTGGTGTAAAGCACATTTTTCACATCTTGTCCTGTCCAAACTTGCCCAAGTTCTACTGCATGAACAATCTCCCATGTAATTTGTTTCAAGGCTTGTCATTCAGGGCCCCATATCAAAATTGTTCTTCTTCTGGGTCACTCGATAGAGAAGGCTTATGATCAGACTACAACCTGGAATATGCATTCTCCAAAATGCCACAACACTTAAGAAAGCTTGTGTTTCTTTTTTGTTAGTTGGTGGAGACGTTGCTATTATTTTGTTGATCACATTCTTTGGGATATCGACGACACCCATCTTGGTATTTTATTCCTAAAAACTGGATCTCCTGTGCAAGTCCTTTGACCTTACTTTGTCTGACAGCACAAACAGCTTTCAAAAGAATTTGGATTATTATTCTCCCTTTCTCAAACATTTCCTCTGCTGTGTTGCCCCACACAGTGATATCATCAGTATACTGCAGGTGTTTGGGAGCTTAACCCTGTACAGTCTATGTCAATCCATGACAAATGGTAGGGCTGTGTTTCCTACTCTGGGGCAGTGAGTTCCAGGCGTACTAGATACCCCTCTATGTGAAAGCAAACTGTGGCCTGCACTTTGCCACCAAAGGGATTGAGAAAAATGCATTAGTGATATTGATTGTGGTGTACCACTTGACTACCTGTGACTGCAGTTCATATTGGAGTTCTAGCATGTCTGGTATGGCAGCACTCAGCAGTGGTGTGACCATTCATGCCACGATAGTCTACTGTTTACCTCCACTCTCAGATTTTTGCACTGGCTAAATGGGACTATTAAAGGGTGAATGAGTCTTACTGATCACTCCTTGTCTCTTGCCAAATCAGTTTATGGATGGGAACCAGGGAGTCTCAATTGGTGGAATATTGTCAGTAGTGCACTGTCATGGTAGCAATTGGCACCTGCTGTTCTTTAACATGCAGCAATCCTACAACAGAAGGAGCCTCTGAGAGATCAGGCAAGCTAGAGAGCTGTTCAATATTCTCCATACTCAAGGCAGTTATACCAAAAGCCCACCAGTACCCTTTTGGGTCCTTGAAGTACCCTCTCCTGAGGCAGTTTATGCTAAGGATACATGAAGCCTCTGGACTAATCACAATACGGTTCTTTTGCCAGTCACTTCCAGTTAAGCTTACCTCAGCCTCCAACACAGATGGTTCTTGGAATCCTCTCGTCACTCCAGAAAAAACAGATAGTTTCTGCTTCTTTGTAATCTGATGGTATTAGGATACACTGTGCACCATGGTCCACTAGAGCTTTATACTCCCATGGGGCTGATGCTCCAGGCCATCGAACCCACACAGTTCAGGAAATCGTGTTGTCTCTTTCCTCCACCCAGTCAAAGGCAGGACCCCCTATTCCTGGTCAGACTATTCATTACTTGATTTTTGTAACTGCAAACTAGAAGTGCCTTCATCAGGGTCAAAAGCATGATCCACCCTTCTACTCAACAGACACTGGAGCAGTAATTTTTCCTTGTGGATGTTGTTTTTTCTTGCAGTTCCTGTACCTGAGCTTGTATTTTCCACATCCCACTTCCTCATGTCCTCCCCCGGTTACACAAATAGAACCACAGCATTGCAAGTAGTATGTGCGACCAGTACCCTCTCCTTTGAACAGAAAATGGCTGACTCTTAACAGCTGAGACATTGGTTGGTGTCTGTGAGGAAGACCTATCCTTCTGGGATTGCTGGGACAATATTTGGGTCAGTTTCTCCACAGCTGAGATGCAGGCCCATATGGAGGAAGTGAGACTTTGTATTCTCAGAGTTGTCTGCCAGTCCATCCATAAATGGTGCCTTCATGTCTGTCCAGTTCATTATCACCAGTGTGTTGGCAAATGATGTTGTTACACTTCCCAAAAAGTTTTGCCACGTGGACTACATGCACCAGATTTCATCTGGGTCTTTGGATGAAAGACCTGGTCATCATCCAGGTTGTTATGTATCACCTCCACCATGGCTAGTTCCCTCAGATACTGGATACCTCTCTCAATTGGTGGTCCAATTACCTTGGAAATTTGCAAGATCTTCCTTGAGAGGATTCCTGTCCTTCGTACTTGACAGGAGTCCCCACCAAAGATTGAGGACTCCTGCCCCTTTTCCAGTATCTTTGTCAATGGCCTTATCCCTAGCAAGGGCTTCCAGCTGCTGGGCTTCCTTACTGTCTAATTCCTGAATATTGGTCCCAGTATCCCAGCATTGGAGTAATCAGCTGAGAATTTGCTTGACTGGTTGATGGCTGAAATTTTTTTTGCTTATCTCAGGGCACACTTAGAAATAGGGATCAGGTACTTTCTGTCTCATTTATAATTTCAGTCCCTTCCTCTTCCTGTTCTTGTGACTGTTCAGCTGCAGAACAGGCTACCTCTTCTGATTCTCTCTCCTGCTCCCTCTTTGTGGTGGGTTGACCCTGGCTGGAGGCCAGGTGCCCACCAGAGCTGCTCTCTCACTCCCCTCATTCACTAGACAGGGGAGAAAAGGTATAACGAAACGCTTGTGGGTCGAGATAAGGACAGGGAGAGATCACTCACTAATTGTTGTCATGAGCAAAACAGACCGAACTTAGAGAGGGAATTCATCTGATTTATTACTAGGCAAAACAGAGTAGAGGAATGAGAAATAAAATCAAGTCTTAAAACACCTCCCCCCACCCCTCCCATCTTCCCGGGCTCGACTTCACTCCCGGCTTCAACCTCCGCCCCCCTCAGCAGCACAGGGGGACGGGGAATGGGGGTTATGGTCAGTTCATCACATGTTGTTTCTGCCACTTCTTCATCCTCAGGGGGAAGACTCCTCTCATTGTTCCCCTGCTCCAGAATGGAGTCCCTCTCACGGGGTGCAGACCTTCAGGAGCAAACTGCTCCAGCGTGGGATCCCCCACGAGGTCACAAGTCCTGCCAGCAAACCTGCCCTGGAGTGGACTCCCCTCTCCATGGGTCCACCGGTCCGGCCAGGAACTTGCTCCAGCGTGGGCTTCCCATGGGGTCACAGCCTCCTTCAGGTGCCTCCACCTGCTCCGGCGTGGGGTCCTCCACGGGCTGCAGGTGGAATCTCTACACCCCCTCATCCTTCCTCCATGGGCTGCAGGGGGACAGCCTGCTTCACCATGGTCTTCACCACAGGCTGCAGGGGGATCTCTGCTCCGGCGCCTGGAGCACCTCTTCCCCCTCCTTCTGCACTGACCTTGGTGTCTGCAGAGTTTCTTACATCTTCTCACTCCTCTCTCTGGCTGCAAAAGCTCTCCCCAACTGTTTTTTTTTCCTTCTTAAATATGTTATCACAGAGGCGCTGATTGGCTTGGCCTTGGCCAGGGGCGGGTCCGTCTTGGAGCCGGCTGGCATTGGCTCTATCAGACACAGGGGAAGCTTTTAGCAGCTTCTCACAGAAGCCACCCCTGTAGCCCCCCCCCACCCCCGCTACCAAAACCTTGCCACACAAACCCAACACACTCTTAGAAGCTTTTTCATCCCTTACTAAATGAGTTGTCTTCTGCTTGCATTGTTTCAATTATGGGGGCGACTGGTAGAGTTGAGGACTGGGTCTCTGGTTTAGCCATAGTGTCTGTTGGTGTATTTTCAGATCCAGAGAACCTCTCTTCTCCTTGAGGGTGCTGAATAGTATAGAGCAGTGGTTGGTAGGTGCAGGCCCAGCACAGTGCAATAAGTTGTGCTTCTTTGGAATAGCCAGAGCATCTTTTCAAACATTCTAGCACTTCATAAGAATCCTGCACTGGCTCAGGAGTGAAGTTCCAGATCATCAAAGGTGGGAAGCTTTCTAGATACCTGCCCATACCACATGCCACACTACCCATAACTACACTGCCATGGGGCCAGGGTCATATTTCTAAATAGCTTTTTAACCTTAGAAAAAGCTGAAACAATCTTCCTAAGAAATTTAGATTACCCAAGGATGTTCAGGACACTGAAGAGTTATTGTAATGGGGAGAAAACATCACAGAAAAAGGTGGTGAATGTGCCATTCTGTATTTCTTCCACAAATATCTCTCAGAGGAAGAAGTATAATTGTTGATTGACTCCATCAGCTGGTACCCAAAGTACAGTAATGACTTCAGTAGAGAGCACAAATACCAGCTTAAGCTCAAAGCCAGTGTTTTAATAATAAATCTCCTCGGCAAAACATCACTGAGTGTTACAGAGCACAGTAAACTGTGAAAGCCAAAACCAGTTTTTAGTATGTAGAGGAAATAAAAGGAGCATGGCCCAGATCAGATAAACTAATATCAAGAACAGATGAATCAGTATGGTGACCAGCAATAGTTGGTAGATATAAATCCCTTCTAATATGCTCTGATCAAACCTGTTTGCATCTCAAACCCTTCGAGACCCAAGTTGAGCACCAGAAAGGACTATCATGGTTTAATCCTAGCCGGCAACCAAGCACCACTCATTCACTGCGCTGCTGGTGGGATGCAGGGAGAATAGGAAGGGTAAAAGTGAGAAAGAAACTTGTGGGTTGAGATAAAACGTTTAATAACTAAAAGAAATATTATCTTCTAAGAAATGTAAGGAGGAGGGGAAAAATAGAGGAAAACAAACCCTAAGACAGACAAGTGATGCAAACGAAAACAATTGCTCACCACTGACTGATGCTCAGCCACTCCTTGAACAATGCTCCCTCCTTGCCAAGCTGTCCTCCTCCCCCCGCCCCAGTTTTATTGCTGAGTGTGACATCATATGATATGGAATATCCCTTTGTCCAGTTGGGATCAGCTATCCCAATAGTGTCCCCTCCCAACATTTTTTGCACCTCCAACATACTTATTGTCAGGGCAGTATGAGGAGTACAAAAGGCCTTGGTGCTGTGTAAGCACAGCAGTAACAAAACCATCAGAGTATCAACACTATTTTTAAGCGCAAATCCAAAATATAATCCCATACAAGCTATGATGAATAAATTCAACTCTATCCCAGCCAAAACTAGTACTGATGTACGGAATGTATCTGATGGAATGAAAGCTGTTGGTGATCCACATCTTCCCTTGGCAGCCCCTTCACAGCCCCAGTCCTGGCCACTTCTCTGTGGGAGAACTAGTATGTGGCTGTTGGTATTGGTGCTATGCTCTGGTTAAGGATGAGCAGGTAGGTGACTATGACGGTTAGTTCATAGAGGAAGTGCAGAACATTGGTATTGGTGGGACTTTCAAGGGGCTGCCAAGGAAAGGTGACAGCCGGCAAGAAATTTTAGTACCTAACTGTGTGGCAGCCTTCTCTGGAGGGTTTCTCTTTTGGATCTGGTCTGTGCATAGAGCGAGGGAGTGAGTAGATCAAGCCCAGGGTGGCAGTGTTGATTTAGCTGTGAAATGGCTGCCAAGGGAAGGTGAGTGCCAGAAAAAGCTTTCAGTTCTGGCCACTTCTTTGTGGGAGAACTGGCATGGGCTTTCTGTATTTGAGCTATCCTCTGGTTAAGCGTGAGCAGGTAGTGACTGTGACGACTAGGTGGCAGAGGAAGCACAGAACCACGGTATTGGTGGGACTCTTAAATGACAGCCTAGGGAAGTTGGCAGCCACCAACAGCTTTTAGTCCCAGCACCTCTTGTGGTAGACAGGACTAAAAGCTATTGGTGGCCATCATGTTCCCTTGGTAGGCCTTTCACAGCCCCACCAACAATGCAGTTTTGCACATGCTCTGCTGCCTCACCTACTCCCTCACTCTAGCTCATCCTTAAAGGAGAGGTTAGCTCCAATACAGACAGCCACATGCTAGTTCTGCAGAGAAGTGGCCAGTAGTGAAAGCTGTTGCTGGCCCTCATATTCTGTTGGCCTCACCAACACTGGTGTTCTGTGCTTTCTCTGTTACCTAACAATCCCCCTCACCTACTCCCTCATTCTAGGAAGAGATCAGGCCCAAAGAAGTAACCCTCCAGCAAAGACTCCCACACAGAAGGCACCAAGACTAAAAGCTGTTGGTGGCCCTCTTCTTTCCTTGAGGAGAAGAGCCCCACAGTTCAGCTTTCAGTCCTGGCACTTTCTGTTGGGAAACCTCACTGTACATTTTCTGTTTAGGACCTGAGCTCTGCATTAGGGTGAGTTAGTACGTGAGGACTTAGAGCAAGCATAGAGCACCAGTGTTGGTAGGGCTGTGAAGTGGCTGCCAAGGGAAGGTGAAGGCCAGGAACAGCTTTCAGTCTTGGCCACTTCTGTGTGGTAGACCTAGCTGGATGGGTTCTGTTTTAGACCTGGGCTCTGATTGATGTATTTATTTGAGGGAGAGGGTGTAGGATAACCCTTACTCTAACTCTACCCCCTAGTTCTTATCCTAATCTTAAAACTTACCCTAACCCTAACCTTAACTCCATACCCTAACACTATCTGTAAAAATTACTCTAAACTTAACACCAAACCCTAACCTTCACCCTAGCTCTAAACCCTTACCCTAACACATAAGCCTAAAGGTATCATTAACCCTAACCCTTACCTTTAACACTAACTCTAATGTTAGAACCTAATCTTAAACCTAAGTCTTACCCTAAAATTAACTCTAATACCCAACCCTAATGCCAATCTATAAACCTAACCCTACCCCTAAATGATAACTCTAACCCTTAATGCTTATCCTAAACATAGCCCTAACAGTAACCATAACCCCTAACCACAATAGTGTCCTAAACCTAACAGTATCCTCTAACCATAAACCTAACCTTAATGACCATAACTCTAACAATTAATCCCTAACCATAATACCATCCTAACCCCTAACACTTATCTCTAACCCTAACCTTAACCATAACAATAACCCTAACTTCCTTGCCAAAAGAAGGTGAAGGCTGCCAACATTTCATTATGAAGGCATTGTCTTTCAAAGCATGTACTTTTACATGTACTTCCCACAAAGTGGCTGGACAGTGCCTGCTAATGGAAAGTAGAGAATTTTTTTTTTGTTTGCTTTTCTTCTGTGTGTGGCCTTTCCTTTTCTTAAACTGCCTTTATCTTCAAACACAAGTTTTTCATCTTACTTTGTCCCCTCTGTCCTGCTGAGGTGGCAAGTGGTAGAGGGGGTGGGGGGGGTGGGGAGTGGTAGAACAGCTTGGTGGGCACGTGGCAGCCAGTCCTTTGCAGCACCTTTGCAGCCCCACCAGCCCTAGGATCTGCACTGCTCTACTACCTAACACTCACCTACACTTCATCCAATGCAGAGCTCAGGTCCAGAACAGATATTTGCCAGCTCAGGTACCCATACAAAAGTGGCCAGTGCTGAAAGTGTTTGGCAGCCCCTCCGCACCTCCCCCCCCCCGCCCCCCCGCAACACTGGGGCTATGGGCTCACTCTATTAACCTTTACCATCACCTACACTTTTGTAGTTAGTTGACATTGGCATGCTCCTGTGCTTTTAAAAGATGCTTCTTAAAAGCTAATCATCACTCATGGACCCCTACACCTTCAAAAGCAGATTCCCAGGGGACACCTCCTCCTTATTAAAATACAGAATAAGACAGCGGCAAAACCTGGGGGAAGGAAGAGTTGTAGCTTGCCTCAGGGTAAGAGGTTCAGGGAATGAGCAGGAGGGAGCTAATATGATTAAACATCCTGCTCTGCTTCTGTATGCTTTTGTAAAAACCCAGTGGTTACCTGTTGTGTTCTGATGCTCTTACCAAAAAAAGCCCCAAAACATAAAGACATTTTATTCTCCTGCTGTCCAGCTGGCAACCTTCATTTGATTATTCTCCTCCTCTATGCCTCCTCAGTAAACCAGGAAAGATTTCATTTTGATGAGCCTTGAGGTCTTCTGACAAGAAGTTGTCTCATGTTACCATTGTGTCTCTACTATATATTAACATATGTTTAGTAAAATTCCATGAACCTCTTGAGTTGCATCAGTTTTCACTTTTCTCACCTGTTACATGAAGTCACTGGAAAGATCTTTCTTTATTTACCTGAGGGATTACTCTGTTTGTTAATACTAAGAAGTTGTGATGTAAGAAGATGTTTTGGTGTCTACATATCTGATTATCCAGCCATAGATAACACTTTAATGGCAGTTCCCTCCTTGCACTGTTTAACATGTTTTGCTCTTAACTTTAAATTCTGTTTATTACTCTCTTCCATTTGATGTGAGTTTAAAAAGAAGAGCTATCTCATCTAGGGGCTTCTACCACTCTCAGTGTACACAAGGAGGTGGAAAGTATGGCTGGCTATAATCCAGCCTAAAAGAAAATAATTGCAGAGCTTCCCAAAACCAGGAGACACATTAAACACTGAAGCATTGTAGCACTTTCATGTAGTTAAAATGGCTAGGGGCAAAGATTCAAAGAAATAGATTTCAAAGAAGGTAAGGATTTCCAAAGGCTGGACTGAGTAGTTTTTCCAGATGCAAAATTTAGGGACTATGTATTGCAGATTGTGTCAAGACAGGAAGCAGCAATGAAGTGATAATCTTTGACTGCAGAGCTCACAGTCCATTCTGAACCACTATGGATTCTGGTGTGTTCACTGAACAGAAGGATCACTGTTAAACAAACAGGCCAACATACTTCACTTAGACCTGACCGTCCCTTCCTTAGGATGACTATCACAAACCATAGTTAAAATTGAAATTTGTTTTTCGTCAGGTATTTCAAGCTCCAGTTTGGTTCTAGTGGATTTATCTCTCTGACTTCTGTTATCTCACAGCACTCACAACCTGCTTTACATTTGTGAATAGCTAATAGGGATGGTGCCAATGAATATTGCTCAGGGCTGTTTGGCATCATTCCTAAGTTAATAGGACCAATTATGTCTGTTGTACACATCAAAAAGCTGGGTTGTTTTTGTTTGTTTGTTTGTTTTTTCTTTAAATAAGTACTTTCTTGATCCTTTTTAATTATTCATCAGATGATTTGTAGAAAAACTGAGGATGTTTGTCATCAAAACTACCTTGGACTGGTTCAGATGCTCTTGCTCAGATCTGTTAATATACATGGAAATTAAAGACTTGCTGTTCACAAAAGGGCTTGAAAAATTAAATCGGGATTCCCTCATGAGCTGAAAGATTAGCAAGCTGATACATTAGTACATTAATACATTATTTGTTACTTCTTTAGCTTGGGCTATAATGAAATTACAGGAAGAAATGAGGAAATCACTGAATATCAAAGGCTATTCTTTAGCAAAATTCCCCACATCTGTGGTAACTTGCAGATGGTACAGAGGTTGTGTGATTATTGGTTGAACTAAAATGTACCTGATTTCAATCTTAACATTGCAGAGAGAAACTGGTAGATTCCTGCTTCAGAGTAGTGGTGGTAGGTTTAAGAGCAAATCCCTATGGCTTAGACAAGAACAGGTGCTGGAATAAAGGAATTTGATTGTACATGTGAAAAAGTTTGTTCTGGGAAATAGTCAGAAAAATGTGTTTGCATATTTGTACCTTGCAGACAAAGTCAAGCTCTTTACATAAACTGCCATAGAGTCTGCTGTCAACAGACACTGAATTGAACCAATATAATGTTGTTCACTCTAACAAGTAAACATCATGCAACTCAACTACATTGGTACAGTGTTAAACTCTTTTTAAAAAAAAAAACACTTGCAACTCATACTCATCCTAGATCCTTACAGAATTTACTGTAAATCCAATGGCATCTGGCTTTTCAATAGCAATTTCAAACATTCCTAGCAGGTTAAAATATCTTGCAGTGTCTGATGCAGATAAAATTGACATTGTAACTCTAAGTTTGCATGGAATGTGATGGTGGCATTCATTATTTTCACTTACTACATATGGGCTGCAGGAAGTTTGACTCTTAAAGTGAGTTCTTCTTTATGACCCCATATTTTTCACCTGTTCTCCATTAGCTGGAACATTCTTTCACCTGACGGGCTGGATTTTTCCAATGCTGGAAGATATTATCTTTCGTCGTACTCTGAAATTTTGAAAAATGTTGTTTCATTAACCATAAATTTTTGTATGCTTTCCATGTATCTAGACTTGTTTGCTAGATTTCAGAGTCCCTGTGTCATGTTTCATCCAATTACTTCACGATATGGTAAACATTACTGCTCCACTACTGACTGTATTATAGGGAAAGATATATATGTTTGTGATTACTCTTATATTACACTCTTGTTTGTACTTCCTGATATTTATGGGGATGCTACTCAGAAGTTTAAAAAAGAGATGGAAAACACAATTTACAGTACTCTTGGGGAGATCTAGAATATCTGTTGCTAGAGGGAAGGATTTAAATGTCTGCATTTTTACTGTTGCTTAAATCTGCCGATGGAATAGAAATCCAGATAATTGTGTGCCAGCTCAGCTCTGTGAGAAAATCATGGTAATTTATTCAGCTTGTGATGGCGTTCATTAAATTGCTCCACAACAATGAATAACTTTGCAAGTACCTTACTGTGCAGTAAATTCTCTTTGATACAGTACTTTCTTTTTAATATCTTAGTTCTGTTGTTCCTTTCTCTTGGAATAGGGGCTGGGTTTGGATTAAATGTTGCTCATTAGAGCTTCTTTCTTTCTTTCTTTCTTTCTTTCTTTCTTTCTTTCTTTCTTTCTTTCTTTCTTTCTTTCTTTCCTTCCTTCCTTCCTTCCTTCCTTCCTTCCTTCCTTCCTTCCTTCCTTCCTTCCTTCCTTCCTTCCCTCTTTCTCTTGTTCTGCTTTTCTGTATAGAAAAAGAAGAAAATAGGTTTTTTTTTTTTCCTTTAGGCAAACTGTACTAAGTCCAGTTCAGCAAAGTAATTGTACATACATCTAACTTTCATGAAATGTGCTTGCTGTCACTGTTCTAGACACTTAAGGACATGTTTAAATTCCACTGACTGATTTCTGGAAGTGGGAAAATCTTAATACACTGTAATGACTGTCATATATCATGATACAGTGAAAATATTTTGAGACAAAATTCAGAATCCATTGTTTATTGAGAGCTGTAACAATACTGTTTATTAGTAAAAAATTAACTAGTAAATAGTAGTTTAGCAAATATGTTTTACCATTTATTAATGATGATTAATAATAATTAAAATAAGTAATTACTATTATCTATTCCTTCTCCTGATGAAGGTGTTTTCCTGAAAGTTGCAGTGTTGTAAAGAAGTAGTGTTTTAATAATAGGATATACAGAGACTTTCATTGCAAAGCCATTTGTCAAATAACTTGAAGCTATAAATCAAAATTGTTATCCAATGACTCATGGCTCAGTGTAAAATGAGCTACTCTTTTGTATCTAGTTTTGCTGGCTACCAAGCTTCCAAATTGTAACAGCACTGTTGCAGCAACTGGTGCTATTGTATGTAGCATCAGAAGGCAAATAAGAGACTAGAGAGGAAATCTGGACTTCCCTATTTCCTCTAATTGCCCTTGCAGTTTGCTCTGCAAGTCTCAAAGCATACAGGCAGGTGAGCATGGCTGTGTCAGCTGTTAACTGTTTAAATGTAGGATGCAAATCAGCACAATTCAAAAGCACTGTTCAGGCTTTCAAAATGAGTCAATTATCTCTAAGATTACTTAAGCTGTCAGGTCTGGTTAGTGGTGGAGGCAGAGTGAGAATGGTCTACTGAAAAAGAAAGGTATAAACATAAGATATAACCCTGTTCAAATGAGATGAAGAGCCAGGCAATTACTACCTAGCCTTAAAATGCTCTAGTTTTAAACAACTGAAAAATTTACTGTGTAGTACTTGTTGCTGAACTGTAAGGTAAAATTTAAGCTTTCTTTTAAAAATACATACTGGAATGACTTTGGTTTCTTCGTTGACACTAACATAAGACAAACTTGAAGGAATACAACATTGTCTTCTTCAATTCATAGAAGACCTGACACAATAGCTCTAGTTGTACTTGGCGTGCTTAATTTTGTCCCATTGTGCTTGCTTTTCAACCAAATAATTCCACTGAAATAATTTAAGCATCTGACTACCCAACTGCTCTCTTGTTAATCTTTACAGTGTGTTCACATTTTGAAGTTTACTACGTGCTCTGAGGTGTGGGACCAGGAAAACATTAACTTATTACTCAGTTAACTAAGATAAGGGATGTGGGGGGTAGAAGGGCAGTAAAGAAAGAGCAGATGCTGAACCAGATTCTCATTGGTTGCCTGTAATGAGGATTGGGCCCATTGCTGCTCAGTTTGGCATGACCTGTGAGGTAGCACCATCTGCTATTTTGATCACAACTACATCTGCTCCAGGGAAACATTTTCATAGAATCATAGAATGGTTTGGGTTGGAAGGGACCTTAAAGATCATCTAGTTCCAACCCCCCCGCTGCGGGCAGGGACACCCTCCACTAGACCACGTTGCCCAAAGCCTCATCCAACCTGGTCTTAAACACTTCCAGGGATGGGGCATCCACAGCCTCTCTGGGCAACCTGTTCCAGTGCCTCACCACTCTCACAGTAAAGAATGTCTTTCTAACATCTAATCTAAATTGACCCTCCTTCAGCTTGAACACACTACCCCTTGTCCTGTCACTACACTCCCTCATAAACAGTCCCTCACCATCTTTCCTGTAGGCTCCATTTACATACTGGTAAGCTGCAATTAGATCTCCCCAGAGCCGCCTTTTCTCCAAGCTGAACAACCCCAAATCTCTCAGCCTGTCCTCATAGAAGAGGTGCTCCAGCCCTCCAGTCCACTTCGTGGCCCTCCTCTGGACTTGCTCCAACAGCTCGATGTCTCTCCTGTACTGGGGCCCCCAGAGCTGGATGCAGTACTCCAGGTGGGGTCTCACAAGAGCGGAGTAGAGGGGCAGGATCCCCTCCCTCGACCTGCTGGTCACACCTCTTTTGATGCAGCCCAGGACACAGTTGGCTTTCTGGGCTGCAAGCGCACACTGCCGGCTCATGTTGAGCTTCTCATCAATCAATACCCCCAAGTCCTTCTCCTCAGGGCTGCTTTCAATCCATTCCTCGCCCAGCCTATAGTCGTCCTTGGGATTGCGCCAACCCACATGCAGGACCTCGCGTTTGGCCTTGTTGAACTTCATGCGGTTCACATGGGCCAACCTCTCAAGCCTGTCAAAGTCCCTCTGGATGGCATCTCTTCCCTCCAGCATGTCAACTGCACCACACAGTTTGGCGTCGTTGGCAAACTTGCTGAGGGTGCACTCGATCCCATTGTCCATGTCGCCGACAAAGATGTTGAACAGTGCCGGTCGCAGTACTGACCCCTGAGGAACGCCACTCATCACTGTTCTCCACTTGGACACTGAGCCGTTGACCACAACTCTTTGAGTGTGACCATCCAGCCAATTCCTTACCCACCATGTGGTCCATCCATCGAATCCATGTCTCTCCAGTTTAGAGACAAAGATGTCATGTGGGACAGTGTCAAATGCTTTGCACAAATCCAGGTAGATGACATCTGTTGCTCTTCCCTTATTCACCGATGCTGTAACCCCATCACAGAAGGCCACCAAATTTGTCAGGCCTGATTTGCCCTTAGTGAAGCCATGTTGGCTGTCAGCAATCATCTCCTTATTTTCCACATGCCTGAGCATAGTCTCCAGCAGGGTCTGCTCCATAATCTTGCCAGGCACGGAGGTGAGACTGACTGGCCTGTAGTTCCCTGGGTCTTCCTTTTTTCCTTCTTAAAAATGGGGGTCATGTTCCTCCTCTTCCAGTTGGCGGGAACTTGGCCAGACTGCCAGGACTTCTCAAATATGATGGAGAGTGGCCTGGCCACTTCATCTGCCAGTTCCCTCAAGACCCGCAGATGCAACTCATCAGGTCCCATGGACTTGTGCACCTTCAGGGTCCTTAGATAGTCTCGAACCTGATCTTCTCCTACAGTGGGCAGTTCTGCATTCTCCCAGTCCCTGCCTTCTGCGACCTGGGTCATGTGGCTCAAGCATTTGCCAGTGAAGACTGAGGCAAAGAAGTCATTGAGTACCTCAGCCTCCTCCATATCCTGGGTAACCAGGTCACCCATTTCATTCGAGAGGGGACCCACATTTTTCCTCATCCTCCTTTTCTCACTAACATAACTATAGAAGCTTTTCTTGTTGTCCTTGACATCCCTAGCCAGACTAATTTCTATCATGGCTTTTGCTTTCCTAACCTGCTCCCTGGCTGCTCGGACAGTTTCTCTGTATTCCTCCCAGGCTACCTGCCCTTGCTTCCACCCTCTGTAGGCTTCCTTTTTTTTGTTTGACTTTGCCCAGGAGCTCCTTGTTTATCCATGCAGGCCTCCAGGCGTTTTTGCTTGACTTGCTCTTTGTTGGGATGCATCATTCCTGAGCTTGGAGGAGGTGATGCTTGAATATTAGCCAGCTGTCTTGGGCCCCTCTTCCCGCCAGGGCTTTGTCCCATGGTATTCTACCAAGCAGATCCCTGATGAGGCCAAAGTCTGCTCTGCTGAAGTCCAGGGTAGTGAGCTTGCTGGATGCCCTCCTCGCTGCCCTGAGGATCCTGAATTCCACCATTTTGTGGTCACTGCAGCCAAGGCTGCCCTTGAGCTTGACCTACCCTACCAGGCCCTCCTTATTGGTGAGAAGAAGGTCCAGCATGGCACCTCTCCTCATGGGCTCCTCTATCACTTGGAGGAGAAAGTTGTCATTGACACATTCCAGGAACTTCCTGGATTGCTTGCACTCAGCTGCATTGTCCCTCCAGCAGATATCAGGGTGCTTGAAGTCCCCCATAAGGACCAGGGCTTGTGAGCGTGAGGCTGCTCCTATCTGCCTATAGAGGGCTTCATCTGCTCGGTCCGCCTGGTCAGGTGGCCTGTAGCAGACCCCTGCTATCATGTCCCCCGCCCCAGCACTCCCTTTAATCCTGACCCATAGGCTCTCAGTGGGCTCCTCATCCATCCCCAGGTGGAGCTCCATGCACTCCAGCTGGTCATTGACATAGAAGGCGACACCCCCTCCTCGCCTGCCCTGCCTGTCCTTCCTAAAGAGCCTGTACCCTTCCATCCCAACACTCCAGTCATAGGAGCTATCCCACCACGTCTCTGTAATGCCAATAATGTCATAGCCTTGCAGGCGCACACATGTCTCCAGCTCCCCTTGCTTGTTCCCCATGCATTCGTGTAGAGGCATTTCAGTTGTGCCCCTGATGGGGTTGACTTATTGGCTGGGGCAGTTGGAATTCTTTTGATGTATCTTCCCAGTGTTACCCTGTTGGTTCCTGTTGCATCCAGAGCCCCCGTCTCATCTCCTCTAGGCTTTGAGTGTGCTGTAGTGCATCCAGCACGTCTCTGAGCAGTAGGCCAAGGGCCCTCGCCAGTGCCCCATCCCTCCAAGCTGGGCACATCATCCCACAACATGTCGCTGGCAAGCCTGATGTTATCCCCCTCCCACTTCGAGCCTAGTTTAAAGCTCTGTCGATGAGCCCCGCTAGTTCCTGGGCAAAGATCCTCTTCCCCCTTTGAGAGAGATGAATCCCATCAGGGTTCACCAGGCTTGGTGCTGTGTAGGCTGCCCCATTGTCAAAGAACCCAAAGTTGTGGCGTTGACACCAGCCACGGAGCCATGCATTTATGGACTGTGCCCGCCTGTTCCATCCACCATTGCTGCCCTTAACTGGAAGGAGAGGGGGGGTTTCCTTGTGACCAGGTCATAAATCTATATGTAGAACAGCATCCTTTAAAAACCAGCCTAGGAGTCAGTTCCTCCAGTCTTATTAGGACCTTAAGGGTGCTGACTCCATTACAAGCTACTATTAAGTTGCATACATTAATCCAATTTCTATGATTGTGTAGGGTCTGACATTTAATGTATGTTTTATGCAAAAAGTAAGACTCAGCATCTGAGGAAGGACTGTACAAACTTTAAATATTGCCCTGCCAGAAGGAAGAAAATCCACAGTTAAATCTTGCAACAGGTTAACAGCTTCTTCACAGACTAAACATGGGCAAGAAAACAGTCCAATGAGAAGATCAGAACTACCTCCCGGTTAAAAACATTAGATCTATAAAAAGATCTCAAAAGTTGCACTACTCAGTCCGCATGAATGCCGAACCACTAGTTATGACGAAAGCGATGTTTTCTTTTGAAAAGGAAGATAGTGCTGCTGATAATGCTGAGCATGCAGTGTTAATGAGAGATACGGACTGTGCTAGGCTATGTGACTAGCTGTGTGCCAGGCTCCATGATTTTACTGCACTCTTGCTATCTGTTCTTCTGTGTATTTTGTTGCGTGGGACAGCTCCATGTTTAGATGAGATGCACTTTTCAGCCTTATCAGTCTGTTGACATCATAAGAAATTGCAGTAAGTCTATCTGTGTCTACTAAGACTGCTAAGTAAGAGAACCTTCTATATAGTGCTTGTGAGACAAAGAGGAAGAGATGGAGGAAAGGAATCTAGAATTGAATTGATAGTGCATTGCATTAGGTAGATGAAAAAGCACCAGGATTTTTCTTTCCCCATGATGTGTTACTTTCCTGAGGAAGAATTTTTATTTTTAGAGGGTCCCCTGGGAATTATGGATACTGTGTTGCTCATTCAGGACTTTCACCAGTGAAAGTTGTCTAACAGTTAGTGGAAAAAAACAAGTAGAAGTCTGTTCTTTGCATGATAAATCTCTGCAGGCAAGTGTTGGGTAAATAGTTTTTGTTCAACTAGAACTATGAGAGCACTCAAAAACTAAGTTTAAAGGCAAGAAAATATTTTTTGCTTCACTTCTAGGCTTTAATTTCTAGTCTTAGGAATGAGGGTGGAGGAGAGTCTGAAAACAGTTGGCAGTTCCAACAATATTCCTGACTAGCAGCTGGGCACAGGCCTTTCTCATGGGTCAGCTCTGAAAATCAGCCCAAACGGGAGCATAGAGCGCATGAAGTGAGATGCATTTTTGCCATGCTGGCATCCATGAAAGATGGCCATTGAGGCAAGTATATCAAGCCCCTGGTGCATGTAGATGTTTCAGCTGAGATCACTGGGAAACCTGAGGCCATCTGCTGAGACAGGACTGTTCACAAGCATGTGAGGGGGAAAATTTAAAATGAGTCACAACTTTTAGAATCAGTCACAAGTGAGTGAGCAAGCACTGAGAAGTCCTCATCAGGCACAACTGCACTGATTTTACTGTCTAGCACAGAGCTTAAAAACAGGAAATGAAACCTCACCTGAGTTTTGGGTCTTGGGTTTTTTTTATTTGGAATGAAGATAATGGCTTCTAAGAGCTGTTCAGAGGCTGGTGTGTCAGCCAAACCAGCTGCCAGTGATGCCAGCAGGGAATTGGATTGCTGTGAGTAGCTCACCCAACCAAATAACAACTGCTTCTGATAACATGGAATTTCATTTCTCTAGGAAGGAGGCAGCCTGCTACTTTTTTTTTTTCTTCTTCTTCCCTCCCTGTGTTAATCCAACTTTTTGTGAGAAGCATTTTTCTGTAGCAAATGACACAGTGAGTTGCAAAAAGGGATTTTTTTGCCTACTCGTTGCTAGGTTCTTGTTAATGAAACAATAGATGCCACTTTCTTGTGAAGCTGTAATGATGGGATACAACAGAAGAACAAATACTGATGTTCTAATGTCGACTGTTTTTTATTTTCTTTTTTTTTTCTCTCAGTAGTGCTCCTTAAAAACAGCACTGTAAATTGGGAGAAGCACTGCCCATGTTGCAAAGCAGACTTGAATCTTTTCTTTTAGGCCTACTCTGGGGGTTTACCTAGCTTTTAAAACTCTTTATTAAGGGACAAAATAATTACTATGTTACCGTTACTGCCCTCTTGTGTGTCTTGTTTCTGTTAGATTTCTGTTTGCTTGTTTGGGATAGCAGCTCCCATGTGGACTTTTTAAATGTTTTTGACCTCTCAAAACCTGTTCATTTTTTTTTAAAAAGTACTGCATTAGCTGTGAATGAAAGTGCAAAGGTGTTGCAATGCAATATGTAACCCCAGACTGAAAGCGGACTGCTCTTCATGCCATGGATGAGACAGCACTGCTTTCTCCCTCACTTCTTCCTGCTTCAGTATGCCATTTTACTCCCTCCTGGTGGTACAAACTGTCATGACTGATGTGGATGTACTTCTTTTCACCTAATAGTTCCCATTGCCTCACTAATGCATGCTGTCTGTCACTCTGTTCTCTATTCCCCACCTGTCTTTGGTAATTCCCACTGTACTGACTCTAAATTCTACCATCACATATTGCTTATGTATGTCTTTCATGTTTATGATATGTCTAGTTTTCTGGTATTTTCTGGCATCATCTGTCTGTAATTCTTCCTTTCATATGCTATACCATCTTTCACCACTTAAATCCTGTGTAATGGAGTCCCCACACCTCATGGGAGACTTAAACTTCTCTGATAACTGCTGGAAGGACAACACAGCAGAGCTCAAGCATTCTAGGAGATTTCTTGAGTGTGTTGGTGACAATTTCCTGGCAGAGGTGATTGAGGACTCTACAAGGAAAGGCACTTTGCTGGACCTGGTACTTATGAACAGGGAAGAACTGGTCAAGGACATGAAAGTCAGAGGCAGCCTTGGCTGCAGTGACTGTGACATGGGGGTGGAGTAGAGGATCCTAAGAAGAGGAAGCAGGACCACAGCTCTGGATTTCAGCAGAGCAGACCAAACTCTTCAGAGGTCTCCTTGGAAGAATCCCATGGGATATTGCCCTAGAGAGAAGAAGAGTCCAGGACAGTTGGCTGATATTCAAGGATCAGCTCCTCCAAGCTCTGCAAAAGTCCATCCTGAGAAACTGGGAATCAAGAAAAGGTAGGAGGTCTGCACTGGATAAACAAGGAGCTCCTGACTGAACTCATACATCAAAGGGATGTATACAAGGGGTAGAATCAGAGTCAGGTGACCAAGGAGGAGTGCAAAGTTGCTGTGTGATCTTGCAGAGGTAGAATTAGGAAAGCTAAGGCCGACCTGGAGTTGAATCTCAAAAGTGATTTGAAGGTCAACAACAAAGGATTCTGCAAGTACATTTAGCAGCAAAAGAAAGACTAGCTCTCCTACCCCTGCCCACCCCAGCAGCGGGCCTGCTGCTGAAGGGGGTAGGGGGGCTGTCAACAAGTGACATGGAGAAGACCGAGGTCCTTGATGCCTTCTTTGCCTCGCTGTTTACCAGCAACACCAGCCTTCAGGAATCCCAGGCCCTTGACATTAGAAGGAAAATCTGGAACAAGGAAGGCTTTCCCTCAGTGGAGGAGGACCAGGTTAGGGAGCACTTAAACTTATTGGATGTACATAACACCTTGGGACCTGACAGGTTGCACCCATGAGTGCTAAGGGAGCAGGTTGATGTCACTGTGAGGCCACTCTTGATCATTTTTGAAAGGTCATGGCAACTGTGAGAGGTTGCTGAATACTGGAAGAAAGTAAATATCAGTCCTAACTTGAAGAAGGTCAGAAGGGAATATCCAAGGAATTGTAAGTCCATCGGTCTCACCTCAGTCCCTAGGAAATTGATGGATAAAATCCTTACAGAAAGCATCTGCAAACACATGAAGGACAAGAAGGTGATCAAGAGTCATCATAGACTTATGAAGGGGAACTCATGTTTAACCAACATGATAGCCTTCGACAATGAAGTGACTAGCCTAGTGAATGAGAGGAGATCAGTGAGTGTTGTTTACCTTGACTTTATTAAAGCCTTTTGACACTGTCTCACACAATATCCTAACAGACAAGCTGAAAAAGTATGGGTTAGTTAAGTGGACACTGAGGAGGATTAAAAAATAGCTGGACACCCAGACTCAAAGGGTCATGTTCAGTGACACAAAGTCAGCTGGAGGCAAGTGATACCTTGGAAATTAAAACCCTGACAATAGTAACACTAATGGCTTAATACCCTAACAACAGGACAAATAGTGTTCAAAATCTTCATTAATGACCTGGATGCTGGGACAGAGTCCATCCTCAGCAAGTTCATAGATGATACAAAGCTGAGAAGTGTGGCTGACAAACCAAAGGGTTGTGCTGCCACTCAGAGGGACATCAACAGACTAGTGAACTGGGCAGCAAGGAATCTCATTAAGCGCATCAAGGGGAAATGCAGACCCCTGTGTCTGGGGAGAAATAACTGGGGGCACTAGTACATGCTGCAGGCCAAGTGGCCAGAAAGCAGCTTTGCCAAAAGTACCTTAGGGTCCTGGTGAACCGCAATGAATCCTCATAGGCCAGCAATGCACCCTCATGGTGAAAGAGGCCAACAGTATGCTTGGTTGCATTAGGAAGAGACTTTCCAGTAGGTCTAGGGAAGTAATCCTTCCTCTCTAGTCAGTACTGGTGAGGTCATGTCTGAAGTACTGTGTCCACTGCCAGGTTACCCAGTATGAGAGAGATAGGTACTTACTGGAATCAGCCCAGAGAAATTATTATTGCACTGGAACATCTTTCAGATGAGGCGAGATCGAGACAGCAAAAGCTCATTCTCCCCCACCAGATCCATGCAAGATGGAGCGCAGCACAATGCACCCCACAAAGCAATGCCAGCGAGATAAGCATATGGTTGCCCCCCAGCATTCTCAACCCCTCTGTCTTTTTGGTTACAGGGTATGGGAAATCCACTGCTCAACTTGCAGAATAGGAGGCTCCAGGGGATCTCATTGATGTGTATAAATATCTGATGGGAAAGAGTTAAGGTGGAGCCCTGCTCTTCTCAGCAATGCCCAGTGACAGAACAAGGGACAATGGGCACAAAGTGAAACGCATGAAAGTCCATATGAACATCAGGAAACACTTCTTTATTGTGAGCACTGGCACAGGTTGCCCAGTGAGGTTGTGTAGTTTCCCTCTTTGAAGACATTCAAAAGCTGTCTCGACATGGCCCTGAGCAACCCTCCTTGAGCAGGGTGGGTAGAATAGGTGATTTCAAGAAATCACTTCCAACATAACAATTTTGTGATTCTGTGAAAATACGGCTGTAAGAGATTCTTTAGGTAATATAATCAATCTTCCTGCAGCATCAGGGAAAGATTAACTATAGCCAGTGGTATCTTTGAAACATTTTGGGGTTCATGTAACCCCTTGCCCTCTGTTTCCTGTGTGATATTGTCACCGAAACCCGGAAATAAACCTCATAACACCAATGTAGTGTTAAAAGGCAGGCATTCTTTTTTGCAGCGCTGGATGCATGGGGCATAGCTCCACCCAACGTGCATGCCAGGTGATCACCAACACACAGGTTATGTAGGATCAAAACATACATATTCATTATTTTTCCAAGAAAAGGCAGTCCTATGATAATCATTTCTTAGAATCCATTTCCATATTCTCCTCCCCATCACGCATGCTCAGTGATTTGAGTCGGTGGTCTTCAAGGGGTCTCTGCTGGTCGTCAGTGGTCACGCACCCGTGTCCGCTGGGTGACCCTCTTCTTGCAGGCATGCGCAGTATCCTTGCTGTGGGTGCACCTGTCCATAGCAACTTGCTTCGTAAGATTAATATTCCCGAACCTATTGTCCGGTTGGGTAGGGACTGTACCTGTAACATAGCAGCGTTGTACCTTGCCATGGTCAGTTAGCTTCATTACCTATTACCTTGGTTACAAACTGTCTCAAACTGATTCTATAGTTTCTTTTTCACGGCCCCTATCCTACAGTTACATTTCCCCCCTTTGGAAGTTTTGAAATAATAACTTTTCAATACTTCCACTCATATTTTCCTATCACAGACACATTACAGATGTTCTTAAACTTGTAACCATAGCATCTACACCACAGTGTGTCTGCTCATGTTTCTCTTTTGCAAGTTCTATCATAACTTGTGGAGTTACTATTACCTGATTTTCTGTTGTTACCCACCATACTTCCATATTCTGAGATGCTTTTAAGTGTGTTGCTGATTGTTCATCTAGTTTGCTGTATCTTGCTTTTAAATTTGGAATTTTCATCTGTTTTACTGGTACTAGTGCAAGGATACCTTGTCCTGCAGCCTCCTTTGCAGCTTTATCTGCCAATTGATTACCATCTGACCAAATTGATGAGCCTTGCAATGCATTACAGCCACTTCCTTTGGTTTTTGTACATCTTGTAGGAGTTGAAGAACTTCCTCCTTATGCCTTATTGGTCATCCTTGGGCTGATAACAGTCTTCTTTCTTTCCAGATGGCTCCATGAGCATGGATCACACCAAATGCATATTTGGAATCCGTCCATATGTTTACCCGTTTCCCTTCTGCCATCCGTAAAGTCTGCTTTAATGCCATCAATTCTGCTTTCTGTGCTGATGCATTTGCAGGTAGTGTCCCTGACTCCAATACCTTGTTGGTGGTAACAACAGCATATCCGGCCATTCGCCTTCCTTCTTGCACGAAACTGCTTCCATCCGTAAGCAGTTCCCGATCACGATCCTTCAGAGGTTCGTCCTTCAGGTCCAGTCTGCTGGAATAAACTTGTTCAATGGTTAGCAGGCAATCATGTTCCAATTTCTCAGTAAGATTTTCCATTGACAGGAACATTGCCGGATTTACAATTGCTGTGGTTTTTAATTCCACATCATCTTGTTCCAGTAGGACAACCTAGTATTTCAACATTCTGCTAGGGGATAGCCAGTGACCCCCCTTTTGTTCTAAGACAGTTATTACCATATGTGGTACATATACAACTATCTTCTGACCCATAGTCAATTTTCGAGCTTCCTGAATCAGCAGTACCGTTGCTGCCATGGCACGCAAACATCCCAGCCATCCTTTACTCATGTTGTCAAGGTCTTTGGAGAAGTACCTCACCGGTCGCTTCCAGGATCCCAGCCATTGTGCCAGCACTCCAAGGGCCAGATGTTGTCTTTCATGCACAAACAGCTCAAAAGGTTTGGTTAGATCAGGTAAACCCAATGCAGGGGCCATCATTAATGCCTTTTTGAGTTCTTTAAATGATTTATGGCATTCAGGTGTCCAGATCAAGTATTGATCTTTAGATTCCTTCAGGGCTTCATATAGGGGTTTCACATACAGTCCATAATTTAGAATCCAGAGTCGACACCACCCAATCATTCCCAGAAAGGCTCTCAGTTCCTTTGGACTGTTAGGTTCAGGGATCTGACAAATGGCTTCTTTTCTTTCATTTCCCAGTCGTCTCTGTCCTTGAGATATCTCAAATCCCAAATAAATCACTGCTTCTTTCCCTATCTGGGCCTTGTTTCTGGAAACTCTGTATCCTCCTTGGCCCAGGAAATTCAATAAACTGATGGTCATTTCAAAACATGTTTCTTTGCTTGCTGCTGCTATCAGGATGTCATCCACATACTGTAATAATATACCTTCTCCTCAATTCTGTTTCTTCCACATTTCTAACTCTTTTGCCAATTGATTTCCAAATATTGTGGGGCTATTCTTAAATCCTTACGGAAGTACAGTCCATGTTAGTTGCATTTTTGTTCCTGTAGCAGGACTTTCCCATTAAAAAGCAAATATGCTTTGACTTTTTGTATCCAGAGGTATGCAAAAGAAGGCATCCTTTGAATCCACTACAGTAAACCATTTATGTTCCTCTTTCAAAGATGTCAGTAAAGTGTATGGATTGGCCACTACTGGGTGTATGTCTTGAACTATCTGATTTATGGCCCTTAGATCCTGAACTAATCGATATTCCTTGCCTCCTGATTTCCTTACTGGTAATGTAGGGGTATTGTATTCTGATTCACATTCTACTAACAGCCCATATTCTAAAAATTGTGTAATTAATCCCTCTAATCCCTTTCGAGCCTCCCACTTAATAGGATATTGTTTTTGTCTGACCGGCTTGGCTCCAGGTTTTAAGGTCACCTTTACCAGTTCTGCCGGTTTGGATCGTCCTGGAACCTCACTTGCCCATACCAAAGGGGCTACTGCATTGTCCACCACTTCTGGAATCTGTTCCTCCTTGGAGGAATCCTGTAACATAAAGAGTGTCGCCTCTATGGCTTTTGATTCTGGTATTAGTAATCTGATTTCTCCATCTTAATAAATCTTGTCCCGGTAAAGGCAACGGACATTCGGGCATGTACAAAAATTAATGTGTTACCCACTGTTTTCCCAACTTAAATTTTAAGTTTCAAGAAAGGCCAGTTCTCTTTTCACCCTGTCACACCAACACCCTCTGCTGATTTATGGCTGAGTTTTGCTTTACATGTTTATTATTTTCAGTCAAGATGGCCAGAATTTTTCCATCCGTTTGCATTTGTGTGACGACTTTTTCTTTTTCTCTGTTGTTATACACAGTCCAGGCTATTTCAAGCATTTTACCTAAGTCCCTGGACTCAGCCCCTTCCATTTTCTAAAGTTTTTTTCTAGGGCTGATTGTCCTATAAATATAGAGGCCAATTGTATAGCTTCTTCTGTGTCTTTTGTTTGTTTGTTTGTTTGTGTTGGGGGGTTTTTTGGGTTTTGGTTTGGGTTTTTTTCCGGGACCAAATTAGTGTGTTTTCTAGCAGTCACCTTTAGTCTTTCCATAAAGGCTGAAGGGGACTCATTTAATTCTTGTCTCACTTCATAAAGTTTAGACCAATTAATTGCTTTTGGCATTGCATGTCTGACACCAAACAAAATCCACTTCTGATATCTAGTCAGCATCCCTCTGGGCCCTGGTTGATTAGGGTCCCACTCAGGATTTGTGGATGGAAAATTCTGGTCCACTGTCCCTTGTATAATCCCATTAGCATAGGCTCCTTCTACTTGTTTTCTGGCCGTATTTAATACCATTTTCTTTTCAGTGTCTTCCAACAAAGTATCCAATATTACTTGCAAATCCTCCCAATCAGGGTTTTGGGTTCTGATTATTGTTTCAACTACTTTGGCAACTCTTTCGGGATCATCCCAATAAGTGCGCGCAGTTTCTTTCCGTGCTCTTAAATCAGTTATTGAGAAGGGAACTTTTACCATTACTGGACCCTCATTACCAACTGCCTGTCGAAGAGGGGCCTGGAGGGGAGTTAATCCATCTCCTCCCCCTCTTCCCCTTGTCCTCCCAGCAATCGGGCTGAATCCTTCTGCCTCCCCTTCCACAGGAGAGGCAGAAGCATTGTTAGCCTCCAGATTTTGATACCTCTGATCATTTCCTAGCCTTCTACGAGGTGCAACCAATAATTCAACATCATCATCTTCAAATTCACGTTTAAAAAACCGTTTACCAATATCACAAGCTGAGCAACATTTTTCAAATTTTTGTCAGGTTCCTGCCCCTTTAATGCCATTACCACAGAACTAGGTGAAACCAATTCACATTGCCTTTGCCATTCCGGATGATTTCGCAGTGTGAAAAACAAATCTACATATGCCATTTCATTCCATTTACCTTCCCTCTTACAAAATAGCTTCAATTGCAAAATTGTGTTATACTGCAATGTCTCATTTTCTGGCCACTTTTCCCCACTCTCTAAAGTATACAGTGACCACCGGTGATTATAATATTCAATCAATTGTTTCTGAGTCAAAGGATCAATTCTTCCCAGATCTTTCCAGTGTTCCAAAATTCATCCCAGTGGTGTTTTCCGTGGGATTGGTTTCTTACTCAGAAAAGTGCCCATCTCCCAGGGACTTAGTGGTTGTGATTGTGCACTATCACAAGCACTCGTCAGAGGGACCCCAACCCGTGTTAGAGCTCCCTCAGGGATTTCCCCTGCCACCGGAAATCCCAGGGATTTCTCCTGCCACCAGAAATCCCAACCTTGGAGGCTTCCCCTTCCCTGTGGGCCCTGCTCCACAGGCTTTCGCCTACCAGAGACTTTTACCTGAGACGTCTCCCTAGCCCAACTCTGCGCAGCTTTCACCATGCCTTACGAGCAGGCCTCCTGTGCTCCTGGTGTGGGCCTGTTCCGGTGCAGGCCTGTCCCGGTGCAGGGCTGTCCCATCGCGGTGGTGAGAGCCACGGGGCTCCTTGAATAAGGCCTTCAACTCCTGCAAATATTCAGATCAAATAAGAATGCCTTTACCTCTCCCAGGGGTCTTGCTCAGAGCTCTTCGGTCCGGGGATTGGAGGTTCCCCCTGAGAATTCGCCAGTGCCAGCTGGAAGTCCTGCGATCCCATGGATCCGTCGAGGTTCAAAAGCAGTGTCCCATCTGGGTCACCAAAAACTGTCACCGAAACCCAGAAACAAACCTCATAACGCCAATGTAGTGTTAAAAGGCAGGCATTCTTTTTTGCAGCGCTGGATGCATGGGGCATAGCTCCACCCAACGTGCATGCCAGGTGATCACCAACACACAGGTTATGTAGGATCAAAACATACATATTCATTATTTTTCCAAGAAAAGGCAGTCCTATGATAATCATTTCTTAGAATCCATTTCCATATTCTCCTCCCCATCACGCATGCTCAGTGATTTGAGTCGGTGGTCTTCAAGGGGTCTCTGCTGGTCGTCAGTGGTCACGCACCCGTGTCCGCTGGGTGACCCTCTTCTTGCAGGCATGCGCAGTATCCTTGCTGTGGGTGCACCTGTCCATAGCAACTTGCTTCGTAAGATTAATATTCCCGAACCTATTGTCCGGTTGGGTAGGGACTGTACCTGTAACATAGCAGCGTTGTACCTTGCCATGGTCAGTTAGCTTCATTACCTATTACCTTGGTTACAAACTGTCTCAAACTGATTCTATAGTTTCTTTTTCACGGCCCCTATCCTACAGTTACAATATCCCTTTCTTTCACCTTACCTTTTTCTGTAGGCTCTTCCTAGTAGCTACCACTGCTACTGGTATCTACCAGAAGCTACTATCAGTAATTTCCAGCTGCCCCTTTTTCTGATGAGTACATGGTGGGAGTTACAAAAAACCAGAAGAAAATTGTCTTCAATGGTTCTATTTAAGCTGTTCTTAGTGCTGCTTTTGCTATAGCTCTGACAATTGCGGTCAGAGATAGTTTAGATATAGTCAGTTTATACACTCTAATTTAAATTCCCCAGAGACTAATAATTTCTTGCCCCTTCATCCTTTCCTATAGCTATTGGTTCCAGAATTTAATGTTGGAAATTTTGGTCTTAATGTTAGAAAGTGTTTCCTACTGTGTGACTTAGACCTCTTCTTGAAGCTCTCAGATGTGGTAATCAGCTTGTCTTTAAGTAGAAGTGTAAATGGTTAAATTCTTCACTATTCATGATAGCTGATAATGTAGCCAGAAAGATAATCCTGTAATGAAGGCCTACTTGTATTGTAGGTGATAAGAAACTATTCATTGTTACTTTAGGTAGAAGACTAAGGATCCTTAGAATAACCACCTGTTACACATCATGATAAAAAGGAGCTACAAGACACTTCAAGGTCCTTATGTCCGTACTGTTCAAAAAGGGAGGACACTAATTGCCTCCAGGAGCATCCTAATCTTCGTGAGGCATATAGCAAACAATTACTGGGACCAAAGTATTGGGAAACTAGGGAGAAGGTAATTTGGGCCAGGGTCCCTACAACCACCAACCCATAAGCCCCCTACCCAAATTATACCAGCTACTCAAAAGACAGAGGCGGAAAAAAGAACTGAGCATGCATTCTAGTTTGCATAGCAGGCAAAGAAATATGAACCAATTATTGTAACAGGGAGTGCACTACTTTGTAATCTTTGTAACATTTGTGTATAAATATGACAAGAGAACCAGCGTTAGGTGTGCCTGATTAGAGGAACTATCCTCCTGACGCCCAGCGCTGCAATATGAGGAAATGCCTGCTTCTTAATGCTAAAATGGTGTTAAGGAATTTTTTTTTATTCCCGAATTTCAGTGACAATAAGATAAAAAAAATTACCTCTGTGTTTCTGGGGAGAACTGGGGGTGCAGGAATCATAAAAAGTGTATCAGGCGATGCTAAGATTTCATCTAGCACACTATCCTGTCTCCAACAGTTGCCATAAAATATAGTAAGGGAAGAATAAAAACAGGGGAAGAATGTTATGATAGTCTCCTCTCTAAATGCTATTCCACCCTCTTTTTTCAGCTCGGATGACAGCCTGATCTTAGTGCAGCTTGCTTATTTAGTGATCTCCTCTATCTACCTTGAGTGTATGCAAGCCCTCGGAGCTCATATCATCTTTTGGCAAAGGGCTTTGGAAATGTACTGCTGTGAAGGATGACTGCCTGTTGTTTGCATTGTGGACAGACTTGGGGTTTGGTTAGCCTGCAGTCTCTCTGAGCCTCAAAGTATGATCAGAAATGCTACAAAAGGTAGCAAGGGATTGCTGGGAATACGGAAAGCTGATATATGTCCTTGGTTTCTCTTGGTGTGTTGGATTCCTACTGAACTCAGGATTTTGGAGGTTCTTTGTGAAGAACTAAAATGGACAAAAGAAAAGCTGACTCCCATGTAGACTGCTTCTCCTAATGAGAACATGGGTCATTGTCAGCAAATTGTCAGGATGGTTTATAGACCATTACCAACCTTTCTGCAGATTTTTTAAAACCTCCAGGCCATCACAGAGTAATCATCTACTCCAGTCTATTGTTCCCTAGTTCTACGTGGAGCAATGTACTGTAACCAGGAAGCAGCAAAATTATTCACTCTCGAATACTTATTTTGAAGTTTTAGAAAGCAGGCATTCTTCACTGCAGCATTGGGTGCACAGGGGATAACTCCACCTAATGTGCACGCCCAAAAGAAAAAACTAGCAAGTATTTATACTATGTTAATATACGTATTCAGTATATTTCCAAGTAGTGCTTATCACATTGATGGATTTTCTGGGAACTTGTTAGCATATGCTAATGTCTTTCATGCATGTTTTTTGGCACCTCCGGGTGGTCGTTAGGGGGTCTTCAGATGAAGGCTCAGACTCAGTCCTGGGATGATGTATACCTTATCCTTCAAGGCTGGTTTTGTGATCACCTTGTAACTTTCTTATCTTTGTGCATCTGTTCTTCCAAGGCCAAGCTGTTTAGAATGAGATTGTCCCAGAGCTTCTTATCTTACAACTAATTGTTTTCTAAGTTACAATGGTTTCCCTTTTGTTCGGTTACATCTATTGAGCAATGGCTCTAATTGCTTGAATTGATCTTAATATTTCAATATTCACAGGTATCAGTACCATAACCATTTTGGTTCCCTGAATGTAATTAGGGAACAAAGAAATATGTCCTATGAGGTGGCAATTTAGGCTTTTTCTTTGACTCAGGTAAAAAAAGTAATTTCTGAAAGGTTTTCTCGAGAAAATGCTCTCCATGTGATAAGCTTATCTATAAAGCAGTGGAAAAGCAACCGGGGTTCACTGCAATTCATATTTTGTGTTAAGTAAGTGGGCAATTTTAGCAGATAAGTTCTTTTTTTATTTTTAAATAAATATTCTTATAAATATGTCAGTAGTTAATATTGATTGATTGATTAAAATTGTGTGACCAAGCAACTGAAAATAACTTTAAGAAAGGGCCTGTGGGTTGACCTAATGACCTTAAAACCACTCTTGATAAGATTTATTATGTTGTTCTATGTTCTCTGGAAAGGAGTTTATTTTCTGATTTTTTTTTTTTTTAAAGGATGTGGTCTTACAAATCTTAAACTCTAAGTGGTATGCAACAGATTGTCAAAAGTTACAGGTCTGAGGTATCATAGCTGAACAAAGCATCTTGAAACATTTCACTATGGAAAATAAGGTAGTGAAGTCTTAAGAGAAACATTTCAGGTCCATGAAGACAGAAGACTTTTGTCTTTTATATTCTCACCACAAGTTGCATGTTTTTTGGTCTCAGACCTTTTTTTTTGTGAATTTTTTTGTAAATTCATTCTATATTTAATTTTTTTAATTCAATACAGAAATTTAAAAGCATGTCCTGTAACTTATACATAGACAAATAATATTTGCACTTGCATGTTTGACAGTGTAAATGGGAAAAGTAATGAATTTGCAAGTGGATAAGACAGAAAGACTGAGATTTTATTTTTTTAACTCTGTGTAACAGCTATGCTACAAAGCATAGTGTTATTTGTGAAAGGAGGCCTCAGCTAAATCATAGCACTCATGTCTAGGAAAGCTGTGTTTGTCTTTATGCAGAAACCTAAAATAATCAAAAGGATCAATTCCTTATCATGGGCAAACATGGTGTAAATGTGTCTGCTCTGGCATGCAATATATTTTCCTGAAAGTAATGATACAGATTTTTTTGGCAGGCTTCATTAAAAAAATAAAAAAACCTTCCCTTTTCAGCAGGAGATGGTGTGTGATTTAATTTGTTTGTTTGTTTACCTTTCTTATTTTTGGTTGCTTTAGAAGTATAATATGATGCAGTGCCATGGACCAACTAACATCCCATCATGGAAGTGCTTTTCTTGACCTGTACTTTATTTTCAGTGGTTTCTAATAAGTTATTATTCAGCTGCACATACCACAGAATTAACAGTCTAATGTTACATTCTGAATAAAAGAAAGAAATGGACTTATCACAAGTATTGCTATACAATGATTTGACACATTTGCCAAGTGTAAATAACTTGCAAGTTATTTGGAAGTTCTCTCAGGGTGAGGTCACCAGTTATGTCTATGTGAAGATATCAAGAAAAATAAAATATTCACACTACAAAATATACTCTGTGTTATCCTGTTGTTCACATTTATGTTGCAGGAGATGCCAGGAATTTTTTTTTTGTACTAAATTTAGAGAAGCCAATTTATTAAAAAAAAAAAAAAACCAAACAGAAAACCCATCTGGTTGCTCAGCCCTTCATGAACGAAACTCTCTTGTAATTGTTACACTCCATTGCCTTTCTAACCTTCTTGAGCAGTCTAAGGACTTTTGGAATATACTTTTTGAAATATTTCTTATTCCACATGAAAGAAAGTTCTAAGAAGAAAGTCCACAAGAAAGTCATGTGTTGTGAGTTGAGCTGCTCACAGAAATTTGTATTATTATGATTAATTTATGGATTTGACTTCATAATTTTCTCCTTTGTAATGTACACAGCACCTCAGAAATTTGGGCTCCTGAGAGTCCTCAGTTCATCATCTAATGTCTATATTATTTATGTAGAATACATTTCCCTAACAGCTCAGCTATGAAACCATGACAGCAGAGAGTTTTTTGAACATTCCTCAAAAAAAAGAAACAAAAGCTGTGACTGCAGAGTTTCTGCCCAAGGCAATTTGGAAAAATCCATAGCAGAGAACAAGATTGCACTTTATAAGTGCAGCCATAGCTGTAGGAGAGCTGAAAAGTCAGTGGGGGTGAAAGGAGAGGAAGGACTAAACTACTCTTTTTTTTATTGCTTGTTTTTACTGCTGCTGGTTCTGAGCAAAAGCTTTAATGTGGAGAGCACTTGGCACGGAGAACAGAACTGATTTAGCTAAACATAAATAAAGTCTTGTCCCTGGGCAGGGCGGGGCGGGGCAATGGGGGAATTACTATGGTAAATGTGTTTTCAAATTCAGTCTACATTTTGTTAGAGACTAGATTAGGATTCAAGTACATGGGGAGGACACGATGTTATAGTTGCAATCTTTTTCTCAACTTCATCTAAAATGAAACATCTTTCTTGCTACAGTTATGAAATAGAATACTGCTTTTTTCTTCGAGAATGTCTACAGTGAAGCATGTAGATGAATTTGGTATAAACAAATATTTTATGCTCATCATAAAAGGGGGCTAGTCAGGGAGGGGTGGGTCTATGTGGCTCCGGGACAGTCTTGAGTGTGGGTGTCAGTTGTCAGGTCGGTAAATCGCCTTGTGTTATCACCTGTTATGTATGTGCTGTTTTAAGTACTGTTGTTGTTATTTCCCTCTGTCTTTGCTGTCCCAGTAAACTGTCCTCATCACAACCCACGAGGTTTTGTTTTTGTCTTCCCATTCTCCTTCCCATCCCGCCAGGAGAGGGGTGAGCGAGCGGCCACCTAGTGCTCAGCTGCCGGCTGGGGCTGAACCACGACAGTCCTTTTTGGCGCCCAGCGTGGGGCACGAAGGGTTGTGATAACGTCAGCTCTGACCAGATCATGTTAAAAACAAAGTTGTTATAAGTATTTATAATGTTATTTAAACAGTCGCTGGTCACAGTGATGTTTTGTTTGTTCATGTGGCTTTGATACATAAACCCAAACTCTATGTGATCTCCACTGTGGTGTTTATCATCTATGGGAGAAGGGTTCAAATTCTCATTCCATTGCACTGTGTGATATCGACTTATTATAAGATAACATCGATGGTCATGAGCCTAGGCTGGTATTTGTATGTGGCACTTCTATCATGCCCATACCTTGGACATCATCTTTCAGAATTGTTTAATAATCACCCAATCTATGGGGAAAGATGGGGGATACTTTTTCCTGCTCTTTCACCTCCCCTTTTCCCTTTTGGCTGGTTAAAAGAGCTTTTAAGAATCTTTAATACCCTTGGGATGTTCAAGCCAGCATCTTCCTGCTGCTAGGTCTCCTGAATGTGTTTCAAGTCCTGTTCAGGGTTACAAAAAAATGTTTTAAGAATACTCCCCAGGGATCTGCCCCAAGGCTGAGTAGTCAGGGGTGGCATGGCATGTGGGAGAATATGGGCAGGTATCTAGAGACATTCTCACCCTCAGTGGTTTGGAGCTTCACTCCTGAACACCTACAGATCCCTGATAAAATGGTAGAATATTCGAAAGGAAAATGCTGTGGCTATTCCAAGGAGGCACTGATACCTGTGAATATTGAAATATTAAGATCAATTCAAGCAATTAGAGCCATTGCTCAATAGATGTAACCGAACAAAAGGGAAACCATTGTAACTTAGAAAACAATTAGTTGTAAGATAAGAAGCTCTGGGACAATCTCATTCTAAACAGCTTGGCCTTGGAAGAACAGATGCACAAAGATAAGAAAGTTACAAGGTGATCACAAAACCAGCCTTGAAGGATAAGGTATACATCATCCCAGGACTGAGTCTGAGCCTTCATCTGAAGACCCCCTAACGACCACCCGGAGGTGCCAAAAAACATGCATGAAAGACATCAGCATATGCTAACAAGTTCCCAGAAAATCCATCAATGTGATAAGCACTACTTGGAAATACACTGAATATGTATATTAACATAGTATAAATACTTGCTAGTTTTTTCTTTTGGGCGTGCACATTAGGTGGAGTTATCCCCTGTGCACCCAATGCTGCAGTGAAGAATGCCTGCTTTCTAAAACTTCACAATAAGTCTTCGAGAGTGACAGCACAGCTTACTGCGCTGTGCTGGACCCTGGCCACTGTCTACCAAACACTGCTCAATGGTCGAATGGTCGGCAGAGTCATCAGGGGGAAGGGAGGGAACACAGACTGACCAGCACTGCAGCTTCCCAAAGCCCCACAACAGGCACAGTGGCTACTCAAACCCCGGTGAAAGGCACTGTAACTGAGACAAAAGACCAACCCATACTGGTATCAGTTGCCTGTATACACAAGAAGAAATACACAAAGAAATCAGTTCGCTTAGTGAGAGATGATGATGAACCGGGACCATCACAAGAACAAGAAGAAAAGCCAGAACCAGAAGTGATCACTCGATCCCTGTCCCTGAGTGAGCTGCGAGATATGAAAAAAGATTTCAGCCACCTTCCAGGGAAGCACATCATTACCTGGGCTGCTCCACTGCTGGGATAATGGGGCCAGTAGCCTGGAATTAGAGGATAGGGAGGCCAAGCAGCTGGGATCCCTGTCTAGGGAAGAGGGCATTGACAAGGTGATTCGGAAAAAGACGCAAGCTCTCAGCCTCCAGAGGCAACTTCTTTCAAGCATGAGGGAAAGTTATCCGTTCAGTGAAGATGATGTATGTCATCCAGGCAAGTGGACCACCATGGAGAGGTATCCAATATCTGAGGGAATTAGAAGTGTGGGAGATGATTTATTATGACCCGGACAACGTGCAGTTACCCACAGATCCTGATGAAGTCCAATGTACTTGATGCATTCACAGAAGTTTGTACAGAGCACACCATCGTTGTATGCCAACTCATTGGAAAAGCAAAAAGGCTTGAATGGGGATGAAGTGGCTGGCCTACTCCAGCAATGTGAAGAAAGTCTCTCTTCCTCCCTCATCTCAGCTGTGGAGAAACTGTCCAAGGACGTCCGGCAACTCAAAGAGGATATATCCTACTCCCCAACTGTACAGACCAGTATTTTAGCTATTAGGAGTAAGTGTTCCTCTGCTCCAGAGGATATAGAGGGTGCATACAATGAGGCACTCTATGGTTTTACCTCTGTGACCACAGAGAGGACATGAGGAAGTGGGATGGAAAAACCTACCTCAACACTGCTGGCACGAGTAGATGAGTTGCAAGGCAAAATGGTCATAAAAAGGGATTCTTCCAGGAAAAATATGGCTGCAGTTTCCAGCGGGTAGCCCCCCAGACTGAGTGAAAGGCCTAATCGCACTTATGATCCTCCTGAAGGGACATCTAAGTCCTTTTTTGCAAGAAGTGAGTAGCGAATATGATGAGCAGGATTAGAGAGGCCCTGCCTCCAGCCGGGTGGGGGAAGGGGACAACTGTGTTTATTGGACTGTGTGGATGCGATGGCCTGGCACATCAGATCCACAAGACTACAAGGCTCTAGTGGACACCAGTACACAGTGTACCCTAATGCAATCAAGCCATGAAGGCGCAGAACCCATCTATATTTCTGGAGTGACAGAGAGATCCCAACAGTTGACTCTACTGGAGGCTGAAGTGAGTCTAACTGGCAATGAGAGGCAAAAGCACCCCCTTGTGACTGACCCAGAAGCTCTGTGCATCCTAGGCATAGACTTCCTCAGGAGAGGGTATTTCAAGGATGCAAAAGGGTACCAGTGGGCTTTTCGTATAGCTGCCTTGGAGATGGAGGGAATTAAACAGCTGTCTACTTTGCTCTCAGAGGACCCTTCTGTTGTGGGATTGCTGAGGGTCAAAGAACAACAGGTGCCAATCGCTACCACAACAGTGCACCGGTGGCAATACCACACCAACCAAGACTCCTTGCTGAGACTTCCATAAGCTGATTCATCAACTGGAGAGTGATCAGCAGAACCCACTCACCCTTTAACAGTCCCATATGGCCAGTGCGGAAGTTTAATGGAAGAGTGGAAGCTGACAGTAGGGTATCACGGCCTGAATGAAGCCATGTTGCCGATGAGTGCTGCCATGTCAGACATGCTGGAACTTCAATAGGAACCTAAGGCAGCCAAGTGGTACACCGCAATTGATATAGCTAATGCGTTTTTCTCGATCCCTTTGGCAGCAGAGTGCAGGCCACTGTTTGCTTTCACTTGGAGGGGCGTTCAGTACACCTGGAATCAACTGTCCCAGGGTTGGAAACACAGCCCCACCATTTGCCATGGACTGATCCAGGCTGCACTAGAAAAAGGTGAAACTCCGGACCACTGGCAAAGCATTGACATCATTGTATGAGGCAACTCAGCAGAGGAAGTTTCTGAGAAAGGGAACAAAATAATCCACATCCTGCTGAAATCTGTTTTTGCCATAAACCACAGTAAGGTCAAGGGGCCTGCACAGGAGATCCCGTTTTTAGGAATAAAATTGCAAGATGGGCGTTGTCAGATCCCAATGGATGTAATCAACAAAACAGCGGCTATGTCTCCACCAACTAACAAAAAGGAAACACAAGCTTTCTTAGGCATTGTGGGGTTTTGGTGAATGCATATTCCAAATTACAGTCTGATACTAAGACCTCTCTGTCAGGTGACCTGGAAGAAGAATGATTTCAAATGGGGCCCTGAGCAACGAGAAGCTTTTGAACGAATTAAACACGAAATAGTTCATGCCGTAGCTCTTGGGCCAGTCCGGGCAGGACCAGATGTAAAAAATGTGCTGTACACTGCAGCCAGGGAGAATGGCCCTACCTGGAGTCTCTGGCACAAAACACCAGGGGAGACTCGAGGCCGACCCCTGGGGTTTTGGAGTCGGGGATACAGAGGATCCGAGGCCCGCTACACTCCAACGGAAAAGGAGATATTGGCAGCATATGAAGGGTTTCGAGCTGCTTCAGAGGTGATTGGCACTGAAGCACAGCTCCTCTTAGCACCCCGACTGCCAGTGCTGGGCTGGATGTTCAAAGAGAGGGCTCCTTCCACACATCATGCAACCGATGCTACGTGGAGTAAGCGGGTTGCACTGATTACACAGCAGGCTCGAATAGGAAACCCTAATTGCCCAGGAATTCTGGAAGTGATCACAGACTGGCCAGAAGGGAAAGATTTTGGAATGTTGCCAGAGGAGGAGGTGACACGTGCTGAAGAAGCCCCACTGTATAATAAACTAACAGAAGATGAGAAGCCATATGCCCTCTTCACTGATGGGTCCTGTCACATTGTGGGAAAACATCAGAGGTGGAAGGCCGCCATATGGAGTCCTACACGGTGAGTTGCAGAAGCTGCTGAAGGAGAAGGTGAATCATGCTGGAAGAGGAAAGTGGCCAACACTGTCCCTCTATACCAATTCATGGATGGTGATAAATGCCCTGTGGGGGTGGTTACAGCAATGGAAGCAGAGCAACCGACAGTGCAGAGGCAAAACCTTCTGGGTTGCCCCATTGTGGCAACATATTGCCGTCCAGCTAGAGCGGCTGGTTCTGAAAGTACTTTACATAGACGCCCACTTACCCAAGAGCTGGGCCACTGAGGAACATCAGAACAACCAGCAGGTGGATCATGCTGCTAAGACTGAGGCGGCTCAAGTGGACTTGGATTGGCAACATAAGGATGAATTATTTGTGGCTCAATGGGCCCATGACACCTCAGGCCATCAGGAAGAGATGCAACATATAGGTGGGCTCATGATGGAGGGGTGGACTTGACCATGGATGCTATCTCACAGATCATCCATGAATGTGAAACATGCACTACAATCAAGCAAGCCAAGCAGTTAAAGTCTCTCTGGTATGAAGGACGATGGCTGAAGAACCAATATGGAGAGGCCTGGCAGTTTGATTACATAACACTCCCACAAACCCGCCACGGCACGCGTTATGTTCTTACAGTGGTGGAAGCAACCACCGGATGGATGGAAACACATCCTGTGCCCCATGTCACTGCCCAGAACACTATTCTGGGTCTTGAAAAGCAAGTCCTGTGGTGACATGGCACCCAAGAGAGAACTGAGTCAGACAATGGGACTCATTTTCGGAACAACCTCATAGACATCTGGGCCAAAGGGCATGGCAATGAGTGCGTGTATCACATCCCCCGTCATGCACCAGCCTCCGGGAAAATTGAATGATACAATGGACTGATGAAGACTACAGCGAAAGCAGTGGGTGGTGGGACCCTCAAACATTAAGATACGCATTTAGCAAAGGCCACCTGCTTAGTTAACGCTAGACGGTCTACCAGTCGAGCTGGCCCTGCCCAATCAAAGCTTCCACGCATTGTAGAAGGGGATGAAGTCCCCATAGCGCGTGTGAAGAATATGTTAGGGAAGAAAGTCTGGGTTCTCCCTGCTTCAGGCAAAGGCAAATCTATCTGTGGGACTGCTTTTGCTCATGGACCTGTGTGCACTTGGTGGGTGATGCAGAAGGATGGGGAAGTCTGATGTGTATCTCAAAGGGATTTGATTTTGAGTGAGAATAGCCAATAAATTAAATTCTGTGATGTTAATTGCTAAATATCCCTGCCATTGCATGTCATCATTGCTACAATTGCTATATGCTCTATCAGCGGTATTACAGTAAGAATCACCCAAATTAATGAAGGATGAGCTTTGATGAAAGCAAGCAAAGTGAAACAATGTTGAAACCAGAACTGACTTCAGCAACTGGTGCCCAGCAACTTTCTTGAAAATCAACATCTTCAAGGCGCAGACTGCAAGCACGGACCACGCCAGATACACCATCCGCGAGCTTCAGATGCAGCATGCAATAATCCCACACCACACAGCATCTCTCCTGCCCTGAGAGACTGTTATGACAGACAGAGCGCAAAGTCATGGACTAAATGAACTCAATGGACATTTTAGACTAAGGGAATGATATCTGGGCATGATCTGGGCATCATGTAGATGGCATAGAATAAGGGGTGGATAATGTCCTGGTTTTGGCTGGGATGGAGTTAATTTTCACAGGCAGCCAGGACAGGTGAGCCAAGCTGGCCAGGGGGCTATTCCATACCATGTGAGGTCACGCTTACCATAAAAGGGGGGGCTAATCAGGGAGGAGCGGGTCAGTGTGGCTCCAGGATGGTCTGAATGTGGACTGAGTGGCTGGCCAGTTGTCTGATTGGTAAATTACCTTGTGTTATTGTCCTGGTTTCAGCTGAGAGGGTTAATTTTCTTCATAGCGGCTAGTATGGGGCTATGTTTTGGATTTGTGCTGGAAACAGTGTTGAAAATACAGAGATGTTTTTGTTATATAGACCTATTGCTGTTGAGCAGTGCTCACACAGCGTCAAGGCCTTTTTTGCTTCTGGCACCGCCCTGCCAGCGGGATGGCTGGGGGTGCACAAGAAATTGGGAGGGGACACAGAGAGGACAGCTGACCCAAACTGACCAAAGGGATATTCCATACCATATGGCATCATGCTCAGTTTATAAGGGGCTTGGGGGAGAGGAAGAGGGAGGGCGGCGGCGTTCGGAGTGATGGCATTTGTCTTCCCAGGTAACCGTTACGCATGACAGAGCCCTGCTTTCCTGGAGATGGCTGAACACCTGCCTGCCCATGGGAAGTGGCAAATGAATTCCTTGTTTTACTTTGCTTGTGCACATGGCTTTTGCTTTACCTATTAAACTGTCTTTATCTCAACCCACGAGTTTTCTCACTTTAACTCTTCCAATTCTCTCCCCCATCCTGATGGGGGGAGTGAGCGAGCGGCTGCGTGGTGCTCAGCTGCCGGCGGGGGTAAAACCACGACAGTTATCAACCATGGTGTATATTCCATTATAAGTACTGTTGTTGTTATTTCTCTCTCCCTTTCCTCTCCCAGTAAACTGTCCTCATCACAACCCAAGAAGGTTTTGCCTTTGTTTTCCCATTCTTCTCCCCATCCCCTTGTAGGGGGAGTGGTGAGCGAGCGGCTGCGTGGTGCTCAGTTGCTGGGTGGGACTAAACCATGTCAAATAGTCAGTCAGCTACATACACCTTTTTGATGAGTCATCGAAAAGGAAAAAAAAAATAAAATCAGAATTTTCTATTATCTGGTGTAACGGTCAAGAGCTTACTCCAACCATTTTCCATACTACATAATAATATCTCTTCAATATGAATTTCTGCTCTTGGGACCTGTTGGTTCCTGCCAATAAACTGAGATGGTTCCTCAGCAGGAATAAATAAAGAATCCGACCCTTGAAGTACATGTCACTATCAGTTTAGGTACAGATCTCACATTTCTGAAGAGTGAGGCTGCTTTCTTTTCTTTCCTCTGGAAACTCCAAGTTCAATACACAAGATTTAAAAACAATCAAACAAACAAATTCACAGAAAAAAAAAGCAACAGCTGTCACAAATAAACATCAGCCCCCAAGTTTCCAAAACTCTGCACTATTTGTCTTCCTTTTTAAGTTGTGCTTGCTGTAGGGAGGCTCTATGGGCAGCTTGGCTCCGCCTGTGCTGGACATGTATCCTGTACAACGATCGCACATTCCTTCTCAAAGAGCACAAGAACCTTTAGAGGTCACAGTTGTCTGTCTGTGCAGCAAGGCTGTGTCCCAAAGCCATTAGCAGAGGTGTGACTGGTTTTGCAGCAAATTCATTGCTGCTGACCAGCCCTCCTCTCTTTTTCATTGTGGAAGTGATGTAGTTGCGTCTCCACTTCTACAAGATACAAAAATGAACTCTCTCCAGCTCCTTCTCTGCTAGTGTAACTTTGTCTCTTTTATGTGGAAATACACAATGTTTAAAGAGTATTTTAATGATGCTAGGAGTTACTACTGAGGCCATTGAGATTAGTTAAACGAAGAGCTCTGCCAGGTGTCCATTTTTCTGGCAGAAGCTACTGGAAAGCAGAATTAGGAAGAAAAGTGTTCAAGTCAATTGTCCGGTGTCTTAGTACCTTTCTGCCTTCATCATCAGCTCAGCGTGCTGGTTAACTTGAGTGTGTGCCTCATATAGGCATATGCTGCTGACTCTGCTCCAGGACAGTAACTTCTGTTAGAAGAATTGGGCTGACAGTCAGTATGGGGAAAGTAAAGATCTTGAATCTCAGTAGCTATTTGTTTCAGTGTAAGTGAGTCAACACTCTTTGAAAGGGCATAAAAAGGGAAGAAAAAAAAAAAGTTTCTTGGTGAAAGACTCTACTTGATAGCAGAATCAGAGCATAACGGTTTTCCAAAGTCTGTTAGTCTGACCGGCAGACTACTGTCACAAAGCATCTGTTATTAATACTTGACAGATCATGGTCAATCTAATAATTTTAGCTAGTCTTTATGTTCCTACTGCTTGATAATGTCTTATTGACTTCAACAGAGGTTGAAAAAGGTGGAATCTGGAGTACTAGGTGTATGCTGCAGCTTTTTTGCTTGGAAGACTCTTGCTAGCTTTGAATAAACAGACTAAATGAACTTCAGCAATTGTACCTTCTAACAGTGCCGGGAGGAAACACAGTTGCTGTGAAAGAGTCTGGAACTAAAGAGGCACAAGTAGGCCCTTCTTTTGTTTTTTATTGCTAACATTCTGCAGTTTGTGACCACAATTTTTACATCTTCGGCAAAGAAAATGTAGACAACTTCAATCTCTAGAGTATCATAAAAGTTCTCTGTGGTTTGCTTCCCTTCAGGTTTACCTGTAGTTTAGTACCAGTACCACATCAAATATTCATGGTAGCTTTTACTTGACCTGAAGAATGTTTCTATCCACTAAAAAAAATTTTTTTAAAAAGGCATCAGTGCTTTTAGGTATAGAAATTAAAACAGCCATGGAAAAGAATGTTACCAATTTACACATGGGGTCTTTTCAACTGAGAGGAGTATGTCATAGTTCAAAGTCAAATGCCTTTTTCAAGGTTAGTGGTAGCCATGTAAAGCCAAGCTCATGTGATCATTCTGTGAGGGCGAGGTAACTTGATCACTGTAGATCCGACTCAATGCTAAGGTCAATATTTCTTTCTTTTCTTTGTAAAAACCTCAGTTTCTGCCCAGCTTTCCTGACTTCTTCCAGTTCCTCGTGTGCAACTCTTGGGATATAATTCCTGGAGATTCTTGCTCCTTCATAATCCAGCCTAGAGCCACGTGACTTCTCATTCTTTCATCCAAGGAATACTGGGAGTAATATGAAATTACTTTATATTACTCAGGAAAGTAACAACAGACATGGAAGTTAGTAACAAATATCTTTTGGGTTTGGTTGTTTTTTATTCTGGGAAAAAAATTACACCCCAATCCTTGTGTGACATTCTATACATCTTTCAAAAGCTGCTCATTAAAAGGGAAAAAAACGTCCATCAGATACTGAATTACTTTCTAAGATGCTAAAAATGTTAAGCTATAACTAAACCTTCTGCCTACGAAGACTTATCTTGAAGAGTGGTAATATTTTAAATGCTAAATGTGATTTTCTTCCTGTACTTAATTTAAGAAGTTTAAAAATGTCTTTAAATTGTTCAACCTAATTTCTAACATTTCTAAATGTTTTCACAAAAATGGAAGATAAAACATGCTGGGTTTACAGTTTTTACTCAAGTGAATTTTCTGCCTGTTTCTTGATAGATAGAAGTGAGAAATATTATGAGGCTTCTGCAGTGACAGCAAGGGCCAAGTACAGAAAATAAAAATCTAATTGAAAATTTAATTCTGTCTGAATAAGTCCGGTATTAAAAAAAAAACCAACAACCAAAAAAACCCAAGCCCACAACAAAACAAAAAAACCCCAAACAAACAAAAAAACCAACCCAAAACCAAAAAAAAAAAGAAAACCTCACAATTTAACTCAGAACTTCAAAGAAAATTCTTTGCATATTTTAATCTCCAGCAGTTAACCACTCAGCCAAGTTTTTGATGTGATGTCCTACTTGTTTGGGAGCACTTTGTTTCACAGAGGGCTTTAATGCTTCCATTCCAATGCAAAAGCTGAAAGAGAATCCTCAGCTCCTGCAAAATGAGAGCATGCTGATTACTGATTGACTCTTCAACACCCACAGCTTTCCATTTAAGAGAAAAATAAAATAGGGCAGATGTGGTGTTTAAAGGTGATAACATAAAGAAACACAGTTGATCCTAATCACATTAAAAAGTATAATGAAAGACCTATGGCCAGCCAGCTGGAAGCTGGTATTGCCTCTTTCAAAGCAAGTAGAAAATGCATGAGTACTGAACAATATTCGTATTCTAAGTAGTATAGGTTTAATATTGATCTCTACATGAAGTTTTACTTACTTTTAGGTAACTCCTACAACCTTGTCTGTAGTCATAGTGCTGGTGCAATTAGAGCTTTCTGACAATCACATGCTAATATGAAAATACTGTGAACTCTTGGTCACTATGCTGCATGTATACTTTCTATTTTCTGTGCATTGCTAGTATGGCGGTTTAAGTTACTTACTTGCTAATCTTCATTGTGATACGCCTAGCTACTCACGGCGAAAAAAATTGAATTTGATCCATTACCAATGGTATCTAAAATTAACCTTAAATCCTTGCCCCAAATCATTGTTATATCAGTTTTAACAATTTATGAACTTTGAATTGAGAAGGGCAACTATCACAGAAAGAATGTTATCAACTAAATTAAGTAACTGCATTTTTACATAAGCAAAAAATGCACACTAAAAGGGAGTGGCAAATATGCACGCAAACAGGAAGTGGCATCTGTTGGGAGTAGCTTCAGCAGTTTGCATGGCAGTTCACGTAGAAGGGTACGCAGAAAGTGCAGTGCACTCTGCCAGTGATTGAGCTGCTGCCTACTCGGCTCACCTGCAGGCTTAGGCTGCAGCCCCATTGGTCATCCCCAACCTAGCCTGAGACAAGTGGAGGCAGCCACCCAGCGTTTCCTGTCAGGGAACCTACTGTACAGGTGGAGGGCTGTGAAGTCTGTGCCCCACAATCCTAGGTGGAGGAGAGTGGAAGCTCCATCTGTACAAAGTGTGTTCTGGTGGAATCACTGAGGCAGTGGGTGGAGGAGCTGCAGGAAGCTGCAGGGATCAGGCCCAGCCAGCATGGGTTCATGAAAAGCAGGTCCTGCCTGAGCAACCTGATCTCCTTCTATGACCTGGCAACTCGCTCAGTGGATGAAGGAAAGGCTGTGGATGTTATCTACCTGGACTTCAGTAAAGCCTTTGACACGGTCTCCCACAGCATTCTCCTAGAGAAGCTGGTGGCTCATGGCTTAGACAGGTGCACTCTTCGCTGGGTAAAAAACTGGCCGGAAGGCCGAGCCCAGAGAGTAGTGGTGAACGGAGTTAAATCCAGTTGGCGGTCGGTCACAAGCGGTATTCCCCAGGACTCAGTCTTGGGGCCGGTCTTGTTTAATATCTTTATCAATGACCTGGATGAGGGGATTGAGTGTGCCCTCAGTGAGTTTGCCGATGACACTAAGTTGGGAGGGCGTGTCGATCTGCTTGAGGGTAGGAAGGCTCTGCAGAGGGATCTGGACAGGCTGGATCGATGGGCCGAGGCCAACTGTATGAGATTTAACAAGGCCAAGTGAGGGGTCCTGCACTTCGGTCACAACAACCCCAGGCGACGCTACGGGCTTGGGGTAGAGTGGCTGGAAAGCTGCCTGGAGGAAAAAGGACCTGGGGGTGCTGGTTAACAGTCATCTGAACATGAGCCAGCAGTGTGCCCAGGTGGCCAAGAAGGCCAACAGCATCCTGACTTGCATCAGGAATAGCGTGGCCGGCAGGAGTAGGGAAGCGATCGTCCCCCTGTACTAAGCTCTGGTGAGGCCGCACCTTGAGTACTGTGTTCAGTTTTGGACCCCTCACTACAAGAAAGACATTGAGGTGCTGGAGCGTATCCAGAGAAAGGCAACAAAGCTGGTGAAGGGTCTGGAGCACAAGTCTTACGAGGAGCGGCTCAGAGAAGTGAGGTTGTTTAGTCTGGAGAAGAGGAGGCTGAGAGGAGACCTTATCGCTCTCTACAACTACCTGAAAGGAGCTTGTGGTGAGGTGGGTGTTGGTCTCTTCTCCCAAGCAACAAGTATTAGGACAAGAGGAAACAGCCTCAAATTGCTCCAGGGGAGGTTTAGGTTGGATATCAGGAAAAATTTCTTCACTGAAATGGTGGTGAGACATTGGAATAGGCTCCCCAGAGAGGTGGTAGAGTCACCGTCCCTGGAGGTGTTCAAAAAGTGTGTAGACATGTGACATGGTTTAACCGCAGCCCGCACCTGAGCACCACCCCTCCCCCGGCGGGATGGGGAGGAGAATGGAAAAACAACAGCAAAGCCTTGAGGGTTGGGATAAGGGCAGTTTACTGGGACAGCAAGGGAGAGGGAAACAATCAACAACAGTACTGATAACAGATATTAACAACGGGTGATAACAGAGAACAAGTTACCGATCCAATGACCGACCAACCAGACACTCAGCCCGTCCCGGAACCGTGTGGAAAAAAATCACACCGCCCCTCTCCTGCCCGACTAGCCCTCCGCTTTTATGGTGAGCATGATGTCACATGGTATGGAATAGCCCCCCCCCCCCCCCCCCCCCCCAGCTTGGGTCACCTGTCCTGGCTCCTTGTGAAATTAACTCTGTCCTTGCCAGAACCAGGACAGGGTGTTGGTTGACAACTGGCTGAATATGAGCCAGCAGTGTGCACAGGTAGCCAAGAATGCCAACAGCATTGTGTCAGAAATAGTGTGGCCAGCAGGAGTAGGGAAGTGATTGTCCCCCTGTACTCAGCACTGGTGAGGCCACACCTTGAATACTGTGTTCAGTATTTGGGCCTCTCACTACAAGAAAGACATTGAGGTGCTGGAGCACATCCAAAGAGAAGTAACAAAGTTGGTGAAGGATCTAGAGAACAAGTCTTAGGAGGACCATCTGAGGGAACTGGGGTTGTTTAGTCTGGAGAAACGGAAGCTGAGGGGAGACCTTATTACTCTCTAGAGCTACCTGAAAGGAGGTTGTAGCCAGGTGGATATCGGTCTGTTTTCCCAAGTAACAAGTAATAGAAAAGACAGGAAATGGCCTCAATTTGCACCAGGGGAAATTGAGGCCAGGCCATTAGGAAAAAAATTCTTCACTGCGAGGGTTGTCAGTGTTAGAACAGACTGCCCAAGGAACTAGTTGAGTCACCATCTCTGGAGGTACTTACAAGACTTGTAGACATGTCGCTTACGGACATGATTTAGCAATGGACGTAGTAGTGCTAGGTTAATGTTTGGACTTGATGATCTTAAGGGTCTTTTCTAACCTAAATGATGCTATGATTTCTATGGAAATGCTTAGGTTCAGTTCAGAGTTGACTCCTGACACTCCCTTGATGGCCTCCAGCCAGCAGGGAAGCTGAGCTCATCAGCAAGTTACTTTCCACATAAAGCCATCAAGACACTTTCCATGTATATCGGGTTTAGCTGGCAGTTTTAGTAGCACGTGGGGAGGGTTACAGGGTTTTGACAGGTTTTTTTACTATTTCCTAAGATCATAAAGTTCCTGATTCAAAATCTTTGGGTTAATAATCTCTCCACTGACTTCTGTGTTGTTGGATTAGAAATATACCTGGTTATTTTTTCTGCCTTTCTGATTTATAAGATGGGATATTATTTAATTCTTGTAGGGTTTTTTTATCATTACCTCATCTTTGGCTTAAGAATTAGAAACAACTAAAAGAAGAGATAACTGCTAAAATTAGCATTTATTTGAAGAAAATTAAAATCTTTCTGCGCAGTACATCATCTACTATTGGACCTGGAATTATTTTTTTTTATACTTTCTGATAGATTTCAGAAAATTTGGGTAAGGATAGCATAGTACCTTACTTATGCTGTAAGCATTTTCAGGCAGAGAATCTGTTTTGATTGCACAGTGTTTAACAGAATTGGGTTTTGACATACATTCAGGTGTCCTACAGACTTGCTTGCATATCACATCAGATAGTCTTAATACTGTAATCCTTTTATGTAGTATATTCCACAGTATCTCTACTCAGACAATTGCACATTAGGCAAAGGGCTTTTTTTCATTTCTTCAACCTACAAAAATAATTTACATGTGGGAAATGCAACAGCAATCTACTTTTCAGTTCATGGACAATATTATGAGATATAAAAACAAGGTAGGATGTCAAGTGATACCTTACTGTCTCTGAGATCTAACAGAAATATGAAAAGAAAACCAACTCTTTTGTACTTCAGCCTTTAATTGGACTCCTTACAGAATTCATGAGTTCAGCTTCCTTCCTTGGTTGGTGATCCTCATGTTTCCTTCAAAGAACATTTAGAAAAAAACAGCTGAACTGAAGTTAGAATACACGAGTGCAGCATAATGTGTATGGAGAAGGGGGATGGATTTAATCTGCACAGGAAATACAATTTAATTACATACTGATACTTTTATTCCTTCCCTGCTGTCAGGACACTTCTTTTTTTCTGTCACTGCACAGCTTAGACTAGCTCTGTCTGGCGTTAGATAGGGGCTGTGTGGTAGAAAGTGTTATCTTTACAACAACATATCTTTAGTTACAAGAGTTGAATGCTGGGCTCCTTGTTCTAGCCTGAGTATCCTCCTTCATCCTCCAGGTCTTTGCCCATTCCTTTCTCCCTGGGGCTGCCTGCTACAGCCTTTCTGCAGATTAGCTGTCTCAGTCCAACGTTTTCTGTCCCACCAGTTGGTAGGCAGCCTGACATGCCTCCTCCTTGAGCTGGCCTGTGTGCTGTGTCATGAATACGGCTGTTTTGCCCTCCATGTGCCCATAGTGGGGAGCTGGAACTAGATGATCTTTAAGGTTCCTTCCAACCCAAACCATTCTATGATTCAATGATTCTATATTCCTGGGTCAGTATGTGAGAGCTACTGCAATTCCAGACATGCTTCACAGCAGCCCAGAGATACTACTCAAGGCCCAGTTTCTCTCAGCACACGCAATTATAAGGGGAAAAAGAATTTCTCACCTACAGATTATCTCCACTGAGCACGTGCAAACTGAGATTTTTCAAAATGAGAAGTGTGTCTAAGTTTTTCTAGCTAACTGCAGAACTTGCATCCTTCATACAGAAGGCCATTTCTGCTAGTAAATAAAAAGTCCGTGTGAAAAATCATGGATTACAGCTTTTTCAGAGAAAGATGCATAATCTGTTAATTCAGACAAAAATTAGTTTTTACCTAGTGCTGGCTCTTTCCAGTACAGAACATAAACAGTTCAAATACACCGGTTTAGCAGATAGCAAGAACAAAAGTCTTAATAGGCAAGACTTAATAGGCATGCATATTCATGTCTCTGTTTTATATATCAAACTTTTTTCTCCTGCCAGCTGCACCTAGGGAAGCAGGAACTCTGGAAACTCCTGTGGCTGCCTGCTGCTGGGGAAAGCCCTCGATGAAGGCATTTCCAACAGACTACACAATGGGAACAAAAGTTGCATGTGGTGTTGACTGGTAGCAAGCAGATTGTTTGCTCTGAGATGTTTCCCTCTAAGCAAAATTCAGTCTGATCCACATACTAAACTGATTTAGCTCACACTTGAAAAAAAGTAGCTGTTAGTACAGCAATATGGATGCTAGATGGCTTTTCATTCTCATCTAGTTATTACTGGCAAAGGCTGAAACTAATGTAAGACCTGTGGACATGCTTTCTCAGGGAACCATGACATAATCTTCTTTCCAGACTAATAATTCACATTGTTTAAATCCCATTAAAAAATAAAAAATAAAAAAAAATTAAAAAATCAGATGAGATGGACAAATCTACCTAAATCTTTTTAGACTTGACTTTTCACTGAAGATAAAAAGAATGTATGTAAATTCTCATCTAACTTTATGCACAAAGCACTATGAGTGTTTTTCACCAGCCAGAATTAGTGGCATGTACTCACAGTAATTTCAAGCCTATGTAGGTCAACCTGTATTAGAATGTCTTTAGGATTCTTTTCGTTCCTCAGAAAAATCTAAAGAAAAATAGTACTCCAAGCCACTTACATTTTTGTTTCAATTTCATCTTTCCCTAGATCTGTGGGTCATCACAACTGCATTGTCCAAGCAGCTTGCACATATATTTTCAATAAAAACCTTGTCAGTAGATCTGTAGAAACCAGTTACCAGTGATAACTTATGAAAGGGAATGCCCTTCTTCTTCCAGACTAACTTCCCATCTCCTGTCCCACGTCCCCTGCCTTAAATTTTTTGGTCCTGTCATGCATGTGCATTCACAGACTTTACTGGAAGGTTCTGAGACTGCAATGATAATACAAATCTACCCAGCAGCATGAAAACAACCTGAGGGGTGGCTTGAGAAGCAAATGTTGAACTCTTAAGTTTCAGGATGGATCCTTACACGGCAGTCATATGAAAATAGCATCCTTCTGCATGAAGTTCCCAGGGAACTACTTGTGCAGTTGTCCTGGTTCTGGCAAGGACAGAGTTAGTTTCACAAGGAGCCAGGACAGGTGACCCAAGCTGGCCAGGGCTATTCCATACCATGTGATGTCATGCTCACCATAAAAGGGGGCTAGTCAGGCCGGGGAGGGGGCGGTACAGTTTCGGCGCGGCTCCGGGACGGGCTGAGCATCCGGTCAGTCGGTTGTTGGATCGGTAAATTGTTCTCTGTTACCACCCATTGTAAATATCTGTTATCAGTATTGTTGTTGTTTTCCCTCTCCCTTGCTGTCCCAGTAAACTGCCCTTATCCCAACCCTCGAGGCTTTGCCTTTGTTTTTCCGTTCTCCTTCCCATCCTGCTGGGGGAGGGGTGCGCGAGTGGCCGTGTGGTGCTCAGCTGCAACCTGGGACTGAACCACGTCAGCAGTCTCTCACTTTTCAGTGTGAATAAAGTATAGGCATGTAGTGAGTAGACATGTTTTATGCACAAGTACACATGGTTTCCCACAGGTCCATTACTAGTCATATACTTTAGTTTTCCATAGCAAGTTAGAAGAAAACCTTTGATTGTATGAGATTGATTTTATTAACTCTTAAGGTAGCTGTTGACAAATGAAGTGGAGATTAAATAAATGCCTCTGCACTGTGCCTTAGGTCCCACAACAGATTACAATTAGATTTAAATGTTAAGGGGAAAAAAGCTCCTTAAAAAAAGAAAAATCAGTTATCCCAGCATTGTCTGCACATAACACAACTGCTTAACTGAGCTTGCAATGACAGCTAGAAGACTCCTAATTTAACAGTTTAAGTAGGACTGGATTTGCAGTCACAAAATTAAGAGATCCCATTCATCTTTGGTTCATGCATAGCCCTGCTTAAATCATAAAGAAGTCAAATTTAAATACTCGTATTTCCTTGATATCTAGGTCACATTCAACTCCATTTGTTTCAAGGCATGTATCAGACCTGTTTATTATGCAGCCAAAAAGCACTTCAGAACTAATGGTTCATAAAGGACAGGTAGATACATCTTGTAAGATGAGAAAACTATATACATAGAATAACTAAGTGAACAGTTTTGGCATGCTTTTTAAAAAAAAAGAAAAAAAAAGAGCATTTATGATCAAGTCTGATAGAAAAGAAAAACAACAACAACAACAACAACAAAAACCCAACCCCCCCCCCCCAAACACGATTCCATTACTTGTAGGAAAACTTATGCTTAAAAAGTGGACAGGACAAACTACCATAAAAAGAAAGGGAAGTGACATAAAATTTTCCAAGGCTGTCAAGTAGTAAAAGTTTTTACCAAAAGATCAATATTACTAAGAATGTAATTAAATATCCCAAGAAAAAGTTCTGAATCATTCTCCTGAAATGCAAACTTAAAAAACAGCCAGCAACACTACCTTAGATAGTTGATAGAGTTAAAATAGAATTATAGTTCACGATATGCATGCAAACATAAGTCAGTTAATTACTTCTATGTCTTAATAATTTGACTCTAGCAGACATTTGAATTAAATAAGGCAAATGAATTGTTAGGCAAGTCAGTTATCTTTGGTACTTAGAGTCTGTAAATACCAGGGCAGGGTCTCTATGAGGAAGAACTCTGGCAATTACAAGTTGCAAAGACTTTAAGGTTCTGTCCATCTCGAGTCTGCTTTTCCAGAAAGCGTCCACAAACTGTCCTTGTACCTAAATTAGTTGAGTCCTGTACTGAATTTTTGCACATATGCCAGTCAGACACCGCCTCTAACTCCAGGATCCTTCAAAGGGTCCAGCTCCCTGAGCTGCTTTTCTTTGCTGTATGCTGAGTTAATTAGCTGCACAGGCAGACAGGCTCATTCCTATTGCTTCCACAATAGCCACACCCACCTACAGGCTAGGAAGAGGAAGAGGAAAGGGCTGTCTCATCAGGATATTGATGAGGTACTGAAGCAAAGATCGTTCTGGTTTCTGCCAAATGAACAAAGACACTCCCTTGCTCCTCAAGACTCTCAAATTCTAGGGAGAGACTGAAAAAATAAGGAAAAAAGATGTAAAGTTGTTCCAAACTAATTACCACAAAAGTAGCATGTGGATTCTTGTTTAAACAGTGAACTAACCGAAAAGTATGTTTTTCTTTCTCTTTCAATTATGTAACAGGAACACAACTTTGGTATTAACAGCAAGTGGAAAATGAAAGCAAAAGTAAACTTGTGATGTGTTATATTAACCCAATTTGAATCTATTTTCCTGGAATGTAGTTTCAAATTCCATGTATGGTAAGTGTATTAAAATGCCAGTGATTTAAACTATTTACATAAAAGAGCACAGGTCCTGTGCTTTGTTCAGCGGTCTGAAGAGGCACTCCAATCAAAAGACAGACATAGATGTGCTAGCAAAAACCTGAAGCACAAATGCAAATATACTGCTGTTATACAGGTATAATTTTTCTTTCAGACAGGAGGGCTGTTTGTAGCAGCTATAAGCTATATATCTAGAGCTACTTTGCTGGTACAGAGTACTTCTATATCAGTTCCCATAAAGCAAAGATGTGTTCTTTAGTTACTGTACAATCTTTTATTCCATGTTCCAAAACAAAAATTAGTTATCTAGGATTTAGCAGTTGAAAATTGCTACACAACCTTGTATCTGTATCACCTAAAAGTTTTAACACATACTGTTTCATATATTGAATGTGCTTAGTACAGTGTTTATCTGCTCTCTACTAATTTTCAAATTTTGTTTCAAATTAATGAACTAACACTACTGTGTGCTTAAAATAACACATTTTAAACCATTTTTTTAATAACCCACACATTCCCTTCTGCTGAATATGTGAATTTAAGACAGTTAATAACACTATTGTGTTAACCTCTGCATTTTCCTAAGTTCATTCAAAATACTTTGTTTCACATGTGGACATTCAAGTGGAGTGAGTACTCTGAAGTCCATTCAATGTGTAAACCTGTTACTTTGAATGACTTCAGATATTTCAGGAATTCTGCTTTGGAAAAAATAGGCTTAATGGAGATGTATTGAGCTGTAACTTTGAGGATTAGTTCCTCCCTAACTCATCTCAGAAGAGTCTCATCTGGCAGAGTAAATGAAAATGGTAACTTACAGCTATCCATCAGAATACCTTTGAAAGAATTAATGGACATTTTAAAGGAACATTTTGAAAATAAACAGCAAAGATTTCCATAATCCTTGCTTTTCTCATGGTGCTTAATCAAACAGACAGCTTTTGTATACTTTTGGAACTGCTTACCAAGACAAACTTACAGTTGCACACCAAAAAGAACTCACTCACTGTGAGAAGTCCTAAATCAGAAGCCAAAACGCATGCACCTCTTAGCCAAAGAACAGTAACTCAAATCTTGTTAAGCTGTCACTGAGCCAGTCCCTTAACAGGTAAGAGCCTAGAAACATAAAAAGATTTTTCCCCTTAATGTTTAAAATGGAAATACAACTAATGTAGTTTGCTTTTCTACTCTGAAGTGTTTCAGCCCCAGCCGGCAGCTGAGCACCAGGCAGCTGCTGGCTCATCCCTCCCCCGCGGCGGGATGGAGAGGAGAATGGGAAGACAAAGGTAAAACTCATGGGTTGGAATAAGGACAGTTTACTGGGACACCAAAGGAGAGGGAAACAACAGTACTTATAATATTCACAATGGGTGATAACAGAAAGCAACTTACCCATCCCAGGACTGACTGACCGACCACACCCTCAGCCCATACTCAGCCCAGTCACATGGTATGGAATAGCCCCCCAGCCAGCTTGGCTCACCTGTCCTGGCTCCTTGTGAAAATTAACTCTACCCTAGCCAAAACCAGGACATACTCCTGCTAAAATCAGGCCTACATACCTTGATTGCAGTCACTTACGCGTGAGATTTAATCAAACTTCTTTGTTTCTGTCAACAGACATACATGCAGCTGTGATGCTACAAGGAACTATTACTGCATGTTTTATAAAACTTCCATGGTTTTATTTAAGACCATATACAGCTGCTGGCTTAAACTAGCTTTTATATTGCGCCAGAGAGAACAAAAAAAAAAACCACTGAAAGCAAGAGCATGCTGCAAGACAGTATAGAGGCTGCAATTTTTGAACAGGCTAAAACCTGAATAAGGTATCAGGCATATCAGGTACACAGGGCAAAGAACAGATAGGGTAAGACAAGCAAGGTCAAACCTGAAGTTCCTAATTTCTTTTACTAAGGCAAGTTAGCGATTCAAGATTTTTCAAACTATAGATTGATAATTTAAACTCTACCAAGTTGTCCTTCCCAAGAAAGGCTCCACCTCACATTTGAAGCACAGATGTAGTAGCTAGAAGATTAAGAAAAGAACAAAGAAAAATTTTAACTGCTCTTTCTTGCTGCAGTAGCTTCAGTGTTCACAAACACTTCTCTCCTTAAGTTGATTAGGTGTTTTTAAACATAAACACCATTTAATTTTATTACTACACATATCCTAAAATAATAAAAAAATCAATATACTTGTTTTTCTTCCAGGTCTTCAGACTGCAAGGAAATAGCATAGTAAAAGTCATGGTAATATTTTTGAAAAGAGAAGTTCCAGAATCCTCATCATTTTATTTATTAGGTATAAAGGAATTCAATTTATTGGTAACTGTGCAGGCACATTAAAATCTTAGTCCTTTCCAGGTCTGTACAACTCTGCTATTACTACATATTCTTCTGGGCAAGATTTATATCCAAGATCTTGGAGTGAAGGAAAAACATAAATGAGAATTGCTGGCTTCAAAGAATGCAAATTCATCATACAGATTGCTCATGTTTGTACACGTACAAAAGAAATCTTATGAATGCTAACTGCTATCAGGTTCATATTTGTGATTTTTAATTAAACAAAAAAATACCTGTTTATAACATGAGGGCAACATTTTAAATTTAAATCTCATGTCTTTGCAAAAATTGGTTTTCAAAATTTCCTTTCCTTCCCTCTTAAGAGCAATCCTCTGCACAATACAAGATTGATAATCTAAACAAACACAGTACAACTGATTTACAACAAGATACTGTTGGAAATTACTGCAGTTAAACGATCTTAGCTGGTACTTCTAATTTAATTTATAGTCAACAGTTTTAACCAGAAACACAAAACAAAATCCCCCAACCAAAATCACAGGAACCAGAATGTGTTTATTAACTTCCAGAAAAACATCTGGTTGTTGGAAGAGATTGATCCATTATAGAAAAGGATTATTAGTTATTAGCATAATTCTTTCAACTCTATACATGATGAGTTTTCTCATGTTCTACAGGAGCTTTAATAAATCATCCCCAGAAACTAGCTGCATCCAAGCTTGACTTTATGTTGTGCATATTTTCTCGACGTTGTTTGGTATAAATATTTGCCTCTCCTTTTTGCAGTCGTTGCCTCAGAGCAGACTTTTGATGTTTGGTCAGATGACGTTTTATCTTCTGTTTCACCAGTTCCTAGAAATAAACAATTCAGTATCAGAACTTTTTGAAGATCATTTAGTACTGAGACATGGCACAACAACAGTGTATTTTCATGCATGATCCTAACCAGAAGACCTCTGTACATTGAGAAGTGATCCACACAACGGCTACCATGAGTAAGCTCAGGTCTGTGCTGTGTTGCACAAAGTTGCGTGTACAGGGTGGCCTTCAGGCCTGTGTCACACTGCACAGATACATTGGCAGTAGGATAAACTAAGCCAGCTCCCGCTCAGTACTGGCAATTAGGCCTCCTGTGTGGCCCTGTCTTCACCTAAAAGTGCAGCAAGAAGTTGTCATGTGAACATCATTTCAGCTTGACTGTAGAAATTAGGAACAGTGTTGTTTCCTTGTAAGAAAATAATAAATTAGCTGGACTGATTGAAAAGAGAGATACTCTGCTCTGGACAAGGTTTGCACAGCATGCTGCGTATGTGTTGGAGTGCTGTTCAAGGCTAAATCCTCAGGGCCTCCAGCACCTAAAGAAGGTATTACTATGCTATTCTCAGTCTTAGCTCTAATAAACAGTATTTTATATCATACCTTACAGAGTTTAAGTCACTTTCTTACAGGGATTATAAAGGACCAGCACCTCTCAGTGCAAAACACATGCCTTCTACAAAAATATAAAAGCTGGTAATATTCTATAATTGAAGATTTGACAAACATCTTTAAAGTTTTCTTTTAAAAAAAGGACTAACACAACATCTCACATCCTGCAGTAATTATTTGGTTTGTGCCTATTTTTTTAGCACCTTGTTTTTTCTAAAGTTTGGATTACAAAGATCTGAATATGATTCTAATGGAAAACAAAAACTCTTTACCACAAGTCTGGCTAAAAAAGAGGGGGAGTCAGGAGTGATTTACAGTTCTTCCTCCAGTTTTCCCCTGTTGTAAGGCACGCTCCTATTAAGATTCACAAGGTCAGGACTGTCTCACGCCTCTACAGCATAAGTACTGAAACAGCAACAGCAACTGTTATTTCCATAAATCTGCAGCAGTTTTACGAAATTTAATCTGTTAGTTACACCTAAGTTTTCTTTCTGACTTCTGCCCTCCATTATGATGGCAATAGCTATCCATAATAAAAATGAAGCTATGGTTTAGTAGATTGTGGCAGTGATTTTGTCATTTGGAAAATGATCCCAGCTCAAGCTGCTGCACTGATATTGAGTGCATACTTGTATATCTTATTAATTGTAGCTAGCAACAGAAATGAATGAACTGATTATACGTTAGTGTATTAACACATATTAGCCAGTTATTGGCTAAATCAGAGTTGTTAATGCTGATCTATAGCTTTGGTGAAAGAGCAATACATGAAGGAAAGTGCTGGAAATCATTCCCTGTGAACAATTACAGAAGTATCAGTCCTATTTTTCTGTGGGCATGGAAATGCAAATCAGAGAGGAACATGGTAACAGTCTCTCTAAAAATAATTAACGCTAGGTAACATTTTTACAAATACGTACTAACAGCTATGCACAATATAACGTGGTCTGAGAGGAAACTAGATAATAACATAACAATATTTACGGCTGGAATGGTTGAACAGCTCCCAACGCTTCTGACTGATGTGATACTTTTAGTCCTTGTTCTGTGCTCAGCAACATGAACGATACTCTCTTCATTTCTAAAATACATAAATCAACGTTTTATTCCACTAGCAAGATTAACATCCTTCGCCTTTATAAGCATCACATTTTAGTCTTAACTTTTTGAGATATAATCTGAAAATTCCCAACAGAACATGCAAGTACTACAGAACATTTACATTTTAAATATTAACACTAGCTGTTCAAAACAGGCATTGTATGAAGGAAGAATTTGTTACACAATAGCCACATGTACACCAACCGTATGCAACGAAGTTTCAGAACACTAAAAAAAAGTATTTCAGATTCTGCACAATGTCTTGAGTCATTTCAGTAAAAAGCAAAAGCAAGCGAGGAAGTGTGACTTGGTATATGCATCCAGGTACATGGTAGGCTGGCAAACTCAGAGTCAGAATTTCATGTACAAGGGGCTAGCCTGAAAGCAAGCAGGAATTTCTAAGTATGTCAGGAAAGGAATTAAAAGCTAGAATAACACAAAGTACAATATATTTGAATAATAAATTCCAAGGAGCTTGTTCTTACTAACTTCAGCCGAGTGAGCAGCAGAATAATTTGGCTTTGAGACAGCATTCAAACTACAAACTTTCATGAGTAAGTTATTTAGAAGCAGTATTTTAATATTGAGAACTCTCTCACTACCAACATTAACTAAAAGAAAAAGGGGAAAAAATTCCACCATAGGAAATAGGTTGGACTAAGACCTGTATTCTCATTAGATACTACTACGCAGCTGGACAACTGATCTGTTACACATTACATAAGAAGCATCACGTATGTAGAACCAATCAACAGGCTACCTTATCCTCAGACCAACAGGAAAGATATTCACTGCAATGTTTTAAAAATAAATTTAATTTTTAGTCTTAAACAATGGTAGCTGAAGAGTAGTTCTTTTTGAGCTACTTGAAAGATTTACACTTGTTTGGGGGAGGGGAGGAACCACACTTGTAGATAGTAAATATGAATCTTTACCTGTAATGCCTGAATTCCTCATTTAAAGTTGACAAGCCAACCAGACCAGGGCATTTGGCTCCATTCTCTCTATTATTACAGCACTCCTCTTGACTTGTCTGATTTTCGACTTCAGCAGCATTTTCAGATATGCTTCTGCCCTCAGAAAAGGCAATTGCAGAACACTCTGCCTCTTCACCAGACTTACAAAGCATAGCTTGCCCTTCAACTTTTTCTAAGGCTGAACACAACTTCGACATACTCAGCCTTTGTGTATTTTCACTACTGTCAGTTGTACCAGCCTCTCCATCACTATACGTCAAGTCGTTAACAGTTTTGCTTTCATAGAAATCACCCATTTCATACATGAAGTCTGCATTGTTTTCTTTATCTTTGCTGAAGAAGTTGAGCTTATTCTCAGCATCTTCTACAAATTCTGACGCCTCTGTTGTATTATCATCCTCATCAGAACCTGGTGGGTAAAGCAGTTCACCATCTTCCTGCATTTCTTTTATATGGCCGCTGGCAGCAATCTCTCTATCAAGAGAACACTCTCTCCTGTGAAAGAAGTAAAAGTATGTTTTCTTTTAATATGCTGAATCATCAAGCCACCAATACACTACATTTTGGATTAAAAATACTAATCAAACTAGACTATAATTACCCATACTATTAACAAAGAGGATATACTCTGTTCAAACACACAGAATACCACATGACAGTGCTGAGCTGTGTGATTTGAGAAAGGCAAACTTCTACAGAAAATTAGTCCATCTCCATAACCAGTATATATTTGTTTGCTGATGTATAGGAAAATATTTTATTTTAGCAGGAATACAATTTGGCTTTAAGCTCAAATTATGTTTAAGCAAACAGAAAAATAATGGGTACACTGACACGTAGAGACTGATTAAAGTGTGGTAGCCCTTTGGGAAAAGCGCTCAGAATGAAATAAAACCCTTCTCATTGCAACACCTTAAGTCTTAAAATAAGTGAAAAATTATTTTACTTTTCAAAAGGGACAAGAGACATTAGGAAAAAACCTGAACATAATAATGTTTGAAGAGGTAGCCACCACGTTTACTAGCATTTAAAAAATAAATTTAAAATTGAAACACAAATTAATCCTCAATATACTAGAACTGTCAAATAGGCTTTGAGAAGTGGAAGAAACTGATTCTGCATTACTGTTTACATTTCCTAGATAACTACCATTTGGACCAGGCTTTCAGATTGATCTCTCTTCCTTAGCTGCAAGAAGAAAGACAAAGGAGGCAGCAACAGATTTTAAAGCACACTCTAGCTTTTGGACACACAGTAACTCTGATTGAAGAAAACACAATAGGAATGACATAAATATAATTTAAAATTGCATAGTTGGACCTATAGGGTTTTTTATTTCTCCTACAAGCGTCTCTCACAGGCACCCGTTTTCTCACAAAACCAACACAAATATGATAATTAGGAGAACTGAAACCTATCTGGTAGTTTGCACCTGATGTCTTTGAATGTTGGGAAGAGCTCACTCTCGTAGCTGAAGCGTTTCTTAAAGAACTCCTTAATACAGCTAACATCTCTGTCAAAATACCTGTAAAAATAGAGAATTGTACAAATACAAAATCAAGGTAACAATGTCTACTGCAATGACAAACTTTTACCCTGCACTTCTTGTCTTTTACTGATTTTATCTGAAAATTATTTCTATTAGTGATACCAAGACAAAAGGCTGAGGAGACAAACTGCATGCAGTTTATTTCTAAGCATTTCTTAACAATGTCATTCTCTCTGAGAAGCAATTAATTACATAATTACCCTAAAGAGACATTTCTACTCATTCATAAATCAAACTATGTTTAGAACGTTACTTGTGCTGCATAACAATAATGGTAGAAAAAGAATCAGAAACAGTCTGACGGAAACAAATCATGGTTGACTATTTGCTGTTGTAAGCACTTGCCAGATTTACTTTGAGAACATCTTTAAATTTGAACCTACCATTCCGCATTTGCGTGTGAGGCTGATATCATCTGAGGGAAATCAATCATAGTGACATGGTCATCATTATCCAATATAAGATTAAATTCATTAAAATCACCATGAATCAAACCATGATTGGCAAGTTTTACAATTAGATCCATTAATTCACTGTAGACAGAGGCAGGATCTTCCATTTGGCGCACCTGGCACCTGAAAAGTAAAATAAAATATTCTGAACCTTGAAAGACTTTATTTAAAAATATAGACAAAGTATATGAAATACATCTGACAGAATGACAGGGTAATTCAAGTTAAAAGGGATCTCAAGTCTCTAGTCCAATATCCTCCTCAAACTTGAGTCAACTCTGAGATCAGCCCACATTGCTCGGGGCTTTGTCTAGCTGGGGCTTGAAAAACTCAAGGCATGGAGACAGACTGTGCTACCTCCCCAGGCACCCTGTGCCACTGCCTCACTGTCCTCAATGGCAAAAAATTTCTCCTTATATCCAGGCTAAATCTCATTTCAACTTATGCTCATTGTCTCCCATCAGGCATTATTATCATAATGCATTATTTAAATACTGCATCCGTAAATTTTTATTTCTCTCCTGTTTCAGGTAATCTTATGGTCTCAGCAGGAACTAGGTCTTCCTGTATGCAAATTCAAATGCCCCATGACTTTTTTTTTTTACAAAAATGTACTTTCTAGATTAAGTGAAAAGAAAAAAAGAAAAAAGCTTAAAGCATTCCTGAATGTACATCTGAGAAAGCAAAGTACCTTAAGTGGCAAAATACAAATCACCCTCTCTTTAGAAACAAACCAAGTAAAAAGGCAGTTACCTAATTGTACCATAAACTGTCAGAAAGTGGTCACCATTTAGTTATTATGTGAAATATTTTAGTCCAAATGCAGCACTACAGTATTATAAGAATGGATCACTTGTACAGTACAAAGAATGAACAGTGGAAGTCTGGAAGTCTAGCAGCTCTGTAAGAGGCTCCTGTTGAACACTTTCACACTTGTACCAAAATTAACTGGTGGCAGACACAGGTCTGTACCATAAAATGTCCCACTTGCTCTTTGGAGTCATGTTAACTGGTACCTTCTGAGATAGGAATCCCAGGTCCCAGGGGGAAGGGCTGGACCTCTTCTGGATGGAAGAGCATCAGTTCAGGGAATACTTAAGCAAACTGGACATAAATAGTAAATCTGGCCCATGGACACTGATGGGATGTTGATAATCATTGGTCAATCATGGCAACTGAGAGAAGTACCTTAAGACTGCAGAAAGGCAAACGTCACTCCCATCTTCAAGAAGGGCAAGGAGGACCCAGGGAACCATAGACTGGTCAGCCTCACCTCGAGCTAATCCTGGAAACCACTGTGAGGCACATTAAGGCCAAGAAAATCATCCATAGTAGTCAACTTCGCCAAGGGGAAGTCATGCTTGACCAACTAATAAACTTCTCTGACAAAGTGATTGGCCTGCTAGATGGGGGACAGCAGTGGATATTATCCACCTGGACTTCAGTAAGACTCTCATAGGAAAGCTGTTGATGTACAGTGTGGATGTGCATACTGTGAGGTGAACTGAAAACTGCCTGAATGGCTGGGCACAAAGTCTAGTTGGAGGTCAGTGACTAGCAGTGTATCTCAGTGGTCAAAAGTAGTTCCAGTCTTGTTTCACATCTTCATTAATGAGCTGGATGATAGGTCAGAGTTTGCAGATGACACCAAACAGAGTGGCTGATATGCCGAGGGTCATGCTGCCATCCAGAGGGTCCTTGACAGGCTGAAGAAATGGGCCAGCATGAACCTCATGAAGTTCAATGAGCAAAGTCCGGCACCTGGGGACAACCAACCTCATGCACCAGTACATACTGGGTGTCACCCAGCCGGAAAGCAGCTTGACAGAAAATGACCTGGTGGTCCTGACAGACACCAAGTTGAACACAAGCCAGCAGCGTGCCCTTGCTGCAAAGAAGGCCAATTGTATCCTCGGCTGCATTAGACTAAGCATTGCCAGCAGGTCAAGGGAGATTATCTTTCCCCTTTATTCAACACTGGTGACGGCATGCCTGCAGTGCTGTGTCCAGTTTGACACAAGATGATTAAGGGATTGGAGCATCTCTCCTGTGAAAAGACAGAGAGCTGGTACTGTTCAGCCTGGAGAAGAGAAGGCTCAAAGGTGATCTTACCAATGTATATCAATACCTGAAGGGAGGGTGCAAAGAGGACAGAGTCAGGCTTTTTTCAGTGATGCCCAGTGACAGGACAAGAGTCAATGGGCACAAACTGAACATAGGAAACACTTTTTCCACTGTGAGGGTGACTGGGCACAGGTTGCCCAAAGAAGTTGTGGAGTCTGCCTCCGTAGAGATATTAAAAATTCATCTGGATATGGTCTTGGATAACCATCTCTGGGTGGCCCTGCTCAAACAGGGAGGTCAGACCAGATGACCTCCAGAGGTCCCTTCCAACCTCAACCACTCTGTGATCCTGTGAGATGAAATAAAGTAGGTAGACTAGGAAAAACTAAGTCCAATTTGGCAGGAACTTTGGATAACCCTTTATTTGTCAAAGATAGCATAACAATCGTTCACTATACGTCACCAACTCCACACTAGTTTTTCAACTCAGGCAACGGACAATAGAAAAACTGGCAACAGGCTCTAGGTGGCCCTGCTCGAGCAGGGTGTTTGGACCAGATGACTGCCAGAAGTCCCTTCCAACTTCAACCATTTGGAGATTCTTTGATCTTCGCATATTTGAATAATTCTTATCCACTGCTGATCTCCTTCATGTTAGAATCACAAAACAGGGCAAGCACAGTGAACTTCCACTGCAGATGTTCACATGGAACTTGAAGTGTTCCACGTACATGATGGATGTGGAAATATTTAACAAATGAAGGTGGGGAGACAGAATATAATGCAGTCTCTTACATGTCACTCCTCAACTTTTACACTTTGGGATTAACTCCCTTTTGATTAAACTGCCCACATCAGATTTTGATTACCATACAAGAGCATGGACTGGTTTGTTCTTGAACTAGATATTTTAAATCTCTGGATAAGCACCTAGGTTATTCTGCATTATATCAAGTATATAGGCCTTTTGCATTCTGCTCTGCAAACAAAACAAACCACCCCTCAATGTACAAATGTCAATGATATGTAATGTTTCTAGATGTTGAACAACTCAAGCAAAGTAATCTACCTTGAAGAAGCAAAACTAGATTACACATGATATTCTATATAAACAGAGCAGAAGTTCTAAAACACTCAGTTATAATCTCACCTGAATTACCAGAGCAGGGATCATGAACTGGAGGTCAGAATGTGAAGGATACAGTATTCAATATTGTATATATTCAATAACATTCAGAATATGCAATTTCTCTGTAGAAAACAGTTGCAGTACTAACCTGTGTCACTCTGATTTTTTAATGTATTCCTTAAAAAAAAAAAAATCAGTCTATCTCACGAGTTTCTTTGGACTAAGAAAAAACCAATTTCTCTGAATAAAGAGGTAAGAGAAGTAAGACTATAATTAAGTAGAATGCTAGTGAGTGTGGGCTAGAGAGCACTATTCAGCATGGTGAAGTCAGAATTCACTCATATGACAAGGAAAAACCCTAACCATATTACATTAATGAACCTAACATTGTTAGGGTTTCTACAACACAGACAATTCAAGCTTCAGTACTTACAAAGGGTAGCCATCAATAAGTTCCATAACAACTGCATGCCTGTTGTAGTCTACAGGTTTTGGAACAGGAAATTTTCTGTCATGCAAAGCCTGGAAAGAGACAACACATTGAAAAGTTAAAATTAATTAGTTAAGGAAACATTACATATATTGACAAACTCGCATCTAAGATAAGCAATGAATATTACTGAGGAAGCAGCATACATTACTCAAATGCTAACTGGAAACATCAAATCACATGCTTAAGAAGGAAGACAGCATAACAGCCATTTGAACTTTCACTGCAAAGACAAATAAAATTACTAAGGTTAGACACTAAGCACAGTGCTATACTGTCTACAGTTTAATTATTGTGCAACTGGAAGAAAAAACCCAACAGAACAGAAAAATGACAGAATCATATCTAGTCTGTTAGCCCAAGTAATCAAAAGCAGGTAACTGTGAATAGTGTGTCAGGCATTAGAAAAAAAATCCACACTAAGTTGCTGCCAATACAGTTCTGCCTGACTAGTTAATCCATACCTAGTTGCTGTAAGAGAAAATATTAAAAACCAGCATTACACTACATTAAAGATTGACAAAAGGTAGGTAATAATATTTTGAAGCTTTCTTGTTTGACTTTTCTAACACAAATTTAGTCATTCACTTGATCCACTCAACTTCTTTATTCTCTTTTTACTCATTCTCTTGTTAACAGTGATTTTTTCTAAGATAGAGTTCTGAGTTAAAGCAACATAAATACAGCTTTTGTTACTTAAATATTACACTATTATCACTTTTCAGCACACAATTAATCCTCCTCCAACTCTTTTCAGGGAAACTGCCCCCCAAGATTATATTCCTGCAAGTCCTGAGCACAAAATGCTTTCCCAATTAGACCAACTGAACCAATAGAGAGGTTCTAAATGATGGTAATAGTTCTTTCTCTCTCTGACAGAAACCTATCAACGTTTTTTAAAAGAAACAATAAAATTATATTTAATTTATATAGTACTGTTGAATAGCACAAAAGGAAAAGGGAAAACTTTTTTCAGAAATAATTGAGTTTTCCCACTATCAACTTTTAATCACTATATAACATCTGCATTTTTTTGAACTGAAAACATGGTAAATTAAAAAAATAAATAAATGCATTTAAAAAAAAAAGGGCAGTTAAAAAAAAGTAATTCTTACAAGTAACTGTAAATTTCCTTACTTTTTAAGGTGTTTTTTGCAAGCTTATGTAATAAATTTTAAAGAAAAAAACAGCAGAACTGGTGATATATAAATTATCTATCCATAAATAACAACCTTCATCTGAAATTCTCTCATGACACCTGCTTGTGTTCCACATGACTTCCATGGCAAAGCTTCATTTCGTCATTGGAAAGTATACAAAACATATATGAAATTCTCTGAAATGTATACTTTAAGTCCATTAGTAAAAAACCAAAGGGTAAATCCTACCAGCACTGCAAATAGGAAGTAATCAAAAGACAGTCTGAAAAGTATCTTCCAGTCTATTACACCATTGCTGATATTGTGTGAATGGCCACCTACCTTCATATAGGCAAACTCCTTCATTGCTGCTAGCCGGGATAAATAAAGCCATGACATTTTATGTCTGTGCTTGTGGTAGTCACGTTTATTTTTCAGACTGCGAAAGGAAGTTCTTCCAAGTCTATGTAATTTCAATGCAAACTTCTGCTCCTCTTCATTTGCAACAATATAAATATCTAGAGGACACATAATGGCATAAATCTAAGACATAAATGATATCTAACAAGCTAGTGTCTGACAAAAAGGTGCAGTGATAAGTTTGTTACTTCTCACAATTACTATTTCTGGCATGGCAAGTTCTACTACAGTTAGTAAAGACAGCTACATTTACATATTGTATATTAGAGATCTGAACAAGAAGAAATTATTGTTAAAGACATCATGGTACTCCATTAGAAGAAATACTGATGTGATCTGAAACGTCTTTCAGAGCAGATGATCTTAAAAGTACCTATATTGAGGGTAACATCAGACTATCTGCACAGCAAAGAACAAATATAAGCTATCCTAATTTAGAGCAGATGCTGGTGTTCTCAACTGCACTCTGGAAGAGCCGCCTTCTTTCTGTTAAGTGGACAGACAACCCAAGGGACCAGCCTCTTAACTCAAACGGTGTTAACCGCCTATGTGCCATTGCTACCTCTTGTCCCCCAAAAATCCCCTTCTCATTCTTCAACTACACGTTACATGCTGTATCAAATTACCATCTTCACGAACGTAAGAGGAACTACAATAGTACTCTAATAGTTTTGAGTCTGTTTTACTTTACTATCTCATATTGAAGTGTGATGAAAAAGTTGAAATTATCTTTTTGCAAAAATGGTTCAAAACTATTCAGAAAGCATGAGACAAACAGCATCTGCCTGCAAAGTATCTTTTTAAGTGATGAACCAAGAATCAGACAAAACTGTCAAAGTAGAATGACATTTTTGTAAAGAAATATTCAAATGCAGCCACAAGCCTCACACGGCATTTCAACAAGTGACCCATAAATCCTGGTGTTTGACAGATTAACTGATGTGCCTATCCAGAGGGAAACCTACCTAGTTTCTAGCAAAATATTTGCAACATTACAGTTGTGCTTGCTTAAAAAAAAAAAAAAAATTAAAATGTGGGGTTTTTTTTTAATTACCTGATTCTTTGCCAACACCCATCTGGTTTCCAACAGAACTTATGACTTGTCGGGAAGACAGAGTTTTCAAAGCAAGGTAATCATATCCTGCATTAGTTAACCGATAACCCTGGACAGCTAGGGAAGAATAAAATGCAAAACATTTAATTCCTCGTTATGTATACATTATACTTAAGTCTCAGTTTAGTCTTGTTTCAGCTTACAGTATACAACACCAAGTAATATTTCACCCATTGGCTAATATCAGGCCCATCTAACAGAAGGGTATAAAGATGTTTAAACTGCTGCAAGTTTTATGAAAATTGACAACCTGGCAAAAGACAGACACGCTGTTAGCCCCTCTCTAATAGAGGCAACAGCAGTACTTTAAATAGCCAGGGAAAATCTAAGCAGCATTTTGGAAGATAGACATATAAGAGACACAGCAGGGATCTAGGATTGTTGTGATGATCTAGAGTGACCCTTATTGCTCTGAAGAACTGTGAAAAAAAGGATAGGAATTTCCTGTACACTCCTACAATATGTTTGCAAAGCCAGATGCAACTAAAAGGCTGAAGGAAATGGGGAAAGGCCTGCACAACTATTTGTCATATGACAGGGAATAAAAACTGCTTTAGCTGTTTCTGACAGGGGGGAACATACAAGGCTTTTGCAGTCTGCTCCGGTTTGTGTGCTATAAGACTGTAACTGGGTTGATTCCTGTATGCATCTGAATACAGTCGTAACTGATCATTCTTTTATTCTTCATGACTTTGGTGACTGAACAAAAAAGAAAGTTAACTGTTCATCTCTTTTCTGCCTGTCATCTTTATGATTTATTCATCACCAGCAGCTCGGCAGACAGCTACAACATTTGGTGCTGCACAAAACCATATTCCCAGGGTAGGTCCTAAAGAACGTAAGGCTAGCAAGTGCTCTGGATGCTCCTATGTGCCAAGCTGTGGTACTTCTGCAAGAACCATTGTGAGGCATTGGGGATAGAATGAGAGAGGGAGCCCAGTACAAAAGTAAAACTCACTTTTAGTTCGTTCATAAGCTAGAAGTTTGTGCTTCACCAACTCTCTCAAAATTTTATTACAGCCACCATGTTTAAGGCTGGCAATGGAAGCAATTAAGCTAGCAGGAACTATTTCATGGTTCTTCATGCCCATTTCCACCTAAAAGAGTAAATAAAAGTAGATTTGTTAGCCTCTGCGCTCAACAATGAAATACAATCACATCCTGCTCGAGACTAAAATCACTTTTCATGGATGCAATTTTTTTTTCTTTACTTAAGCAGACCTTTTAATATGCATCGCTACCCCTTGATATCTCTTCTATAATTCAGCATGGAAACTTCTACAGTAGTGGCCAGAAAATAAATGGCTAATTAGATATCTGTCTCAAGGGTGGATGAAGGAGCTGTTCTACATTTCTGAAATGAGACTCCTTCCTCATACTTACACAGCCATGGCTCAGTTTGCTTTTCCACTAGTACTCCTGCTGTACACTCAGATCAAGTGGTGTGGTCTGTGCTTACCAAGCAACTAGCCAAGGCAGCATGTCACACACCGGTAAACCTTTGGTCGCTGTTCCTTAGGCAGGGTGGAAAAAGCAATCAGTACGTGTGGAGAAAGTGGTACCCTACGGGGCAGCAACCACCTGGGCAGCCGCAGCGACCACCCTGCCGCTAACGATCTCTCCGAGGCGGCCGGCGGAAGGAAAGATCGGCCCTCCCCACCGTGAGACACCAACATCGAACCCTAGGGGAGGCAGCGAGAACAGAAGCAGGTCCCATTCCCCTGCAGCATTTCTTCCGCTGCCGTTTGCGACACAACCAATCCAGTCTCCCATCCATGGACGGAACCCGCCCAACCCTGCTTAGCTAACCGGCAATGTGGAACTCCGTGCGCAGAGCTAGGCTAAACAGGCCTCTCCTAAATCCCCCCGCTCGCCTGTCCCCCTAGCCAGGCCTCCCCACCGGCTCACCGCTGTCAGGACCCTGAAGTGTTCTCTGGAGAGGTACCGAAGCATCACCACGTTCAACTTCCCCATGACCGGTGCTTCTAGTACACGCTAGCGGCGCAATAAGCCGGCTTAGTCCGAAAAAGAGGACGAGTAGCCTCTCTGCCCGTCCGGAAACACGCCAGGCCCACAGCACCACTCCGACGCATGCGCAGAACTCCGCACAGGGCCGCAGCAAGCTCCTCCCCAGCCGAAAGTTGCTGCGTTTGGGTCCTGGCAGGTGTGTACACATTCGTGTAGTCGGCCGGATATTTGTGTGCTTTATCACTGAGACATTACCGACTGAAAATCGAAGCAGAACAAGTTCCGACGTTTGGCCTGACCTCTCTCCCTACTGCGAATGTGTTAGTTGCGTGGCGTGTGCGTCTTTCAAGACCCACTCTTTAAAAGAAACACCACTCTGGGGAAAGCCGGCACAGCAACCAGCTCGGAGCGAGCATGAGCTATCGAGAGGAACTCCCACCATCCCCAGCCCCGGGCGCCTCGCTCTCCTCCCGGCGGCCGCAAATCTCGGCTGCGCCTGCGCACAACTCGGGCACAGCCGGGATGTACAGCGCCTATGCACTAGGGGTGTGGTTCGATGCTCTTTTTACGTCTGCGCCGCACAGCTGTGCTTGCTCTGCGCGGCGAGCGAAGTGTATGCGGGAATGGGGGGGGGGGGGGGCGTGGTGTTCGAGGGAGCGCTCGTGTGTTGCGCTGTGGAGCGCCTTCTGTGAATTCTTTTTGGTTTTTAATCATACGTGATAGGAGGGCTGAAAGAAGTAGAAATACTGATGGGACAAAAAAAATCCCAAACCTATTTACTGGGGAAGTGAGGATGGTTCTTCCCCCCCCCCTCCCCTAACCCCTTTGAGGAACAGGCTGTAGTCTGGAGTCACGTTTACTAACTGGGAAATGAAATGCTTTTACTGCTTTGTTAGTAACTGTTCTGCGTTGTATTAGGCTGCAGTGGTGAGAGGTTAATTTTATTCTGTAGCAGTAATGAAAAATTAGACACCCTTTCCTCAATTACTTTGTAATATAACTACTTGTGATGAAAATATTTCTGGTGAGCTTTCTGTCTACTGCATTTTTCATATTCTTTCTCAAGGTCTTTGGTGAAAAGGGTATCCTTCTGTTGACTTAAAGCAGTAAATCCTTGATACTTATTTTTTTTTAATTTTCAGAAGTTAAACATTGCTATAAAATGTGCCCTGCCTCCCTCCTTGGTTTTTTTGTTGTCGTTTTGGGTTTTTAGTGTTTTTTTCTTTTTAAACCTTTCTGACATGGCAAGTCAGAAAGATGTTACTTACTAATAAAGTATCTTTGAGAAAAGTTTTCACAATGATAGCAAGATCTATGTATTTTTGTCTGTTTTTCTTGTAATAAGTTGCCAGCAGTACAGGTAGAGACCATATATAAAGATCAGAAATAATTTATGCATGTAGTGCACTAGCTGGTGATACAATGCTCTCTGAGTAGTGAGGAAGAAAGATTTTGTGGAGGAATGGCATATGTTGCGTTGAAATTCTATACAGCAGTTGTGCATTCACAAGTCTTAATAGGTAGGTCAGCCTCATCCCACAGTGTGCTGGTTTTGGCTGGGATAGAGTTAATTTTCTTCATAGTAGCTAGTATGGGGATTTTGGATTGGTGCTCAAAACTGTTGATAATGTAGAGATGTTTTTGTTATTGTTGAGCGGTGCTTACACAGAGCCAAGGCCTTTTCTGCTTCTCACACCACCCCACCAGTGAGTAGGCTGGGGGTGCACAAGGAGCTGGGAGGGGACACAGACAGGACAGCTGATTCCAACTGATGAAAGAGCTGGTCCATACCATATGACATCATGCTCACAATATAAAGGGCTGGAAGGGGAAACTTTTCAAAGTGATGGTGTTTGTCTTCCCAAGAAACAGTTATGCATGGTGGACCCCTGCTTTCCTGGAGATGGCTGAACACCTGCCTGCCGATGGGAAGTGGTGGATGAATTCCTTATCTTATTTTCCTTGCCCATGCGGCTTTTCCTTTACCTATTAAACTGTCTTTATCTCAACTCATGAGTTTTCTCACTTTCATTCTTCTGATTCTCTCCCTCATCCCACTGGAGGCAGGGGCAGTGAGTGAGCAGCTGTGTGGGGCTTAACTGCCAGCTGGGGCAAAACCACAACATGCATCTTCAATAGACTAAGTAGTACTCTTAATGCAGTAGAACTGTGTTGCGTTGCATTTTGTGTATTCAGTTGTAGAACTCTTCTTCAAATTCTTTGTTGAAAATGTGGTTTATATGTAGCACTTTTACAAAAGAGTAATGTGATTAAGTTGGATAATCATAGAATCATACAATAAGGATCATCGAGACCAACTCCCTGCAGCACTACCTAAAGCTAAATCATATGACTAAGAGCACCGTCCAGACACTCCTTGAACTCTGACAGGTTTGGTGCCGTGACCACTTCCCTGGGGAGTCTGTTCCAGTGACCAACCACCCTTTCAGTGAAGAACATTTTCCTAATGTCCAATCTGAACTTCCCCTGACACAGCTTCATTCCATTTCCTTGTGTCCTGTCGCTCATCAGCAGAGAGAGATCAGTACCTCCCCTTCCACTGTCCGTCTTGAGGAAGTTGTAGACTGTGATAAGGTAACTCCTCAGCCTTCTCTCTTCTCTCTCTCACTCTCTCTTCTCTCTTTCTTCTCATCTCGGCTGAACAAACCAAGTGACCTCAGTTGCTCCTCCTAAGTCTTGCTCGCGAAACCTTTCACCATCATGGCTGCCCTCCTCTGGACACTCTGTAATAGTCTGATGCCCTTCTTGTATTGGGGTGCCCAAAACGGCACACGGTATACAAGATGAGGCCGCAGCAGTGCAGTGTAGAGTGGGACAATCAGCTCCCTCAACTGGCTAGCTATGCTGTGCTTGATACACTGCAGGACACGGTTGGCCCTTTTGGCTGCCAGGGCACACTGTTGACTCATATTCAACTTGTCATCACCCCAAGCCCCCAGATCTCTTTCTACAGGGCTGCTCTCCAGCGTCCTGTCTCCCAATTTGTATGTGTAACTAGGATTACACCTTCTCATGTGGAGAATCTGGCACTTACTCTTGTTAAATTTCATATGGTTAGTGATTGCCCAGGTCTGTAGTCTATCCAGATCTTTCTGTAAGGCCTCTCTGCCCTCAAGGGAGTCCACAACTAATTTGATATCATTGACAAACTTAATGTACGGTCAACTCCTGCGTCCAGATAATTTATAAAAACATTAAAGAGCACTGGTCCTAAAATTGAGCCCTGTGAACCCCACTAGTGACTGGCTGGCAGCCTGATGCAACCCCATTAACTATAACTCTTTGAGCCAGACCTGTCAGCCAGTTATTCACCCAAGGTATTATGGACTTGGCTAGCTGTATGCCATGCTGTATACTTGATCTAATAACCCCAAACCCCTCAATCAGTTCTTCAGCACTGGCAAGTAATTGGTGAAAGAGGCAGGTGCTATATTCCTCCAAATTTTTGTTCTCCAATTTAGAGTCCAGTAGATGAGCAGGTGAATCAGTTTCCATTAAAGGAATAATTTCTGGCTCTATTTTTACAGTCTTAAATATTCTCCTTTGCTTGGTAAGAATGTTGTGTTATTATTGATGTTGCTGGTTGCTCTTCTTGACAGCTGTGCTATTGCTACTAGAGAGTTTTGCTGTGCTGTGAAAAAGCTTAGTGTGCAGTAAGTGTTTCAGGTTGTTTGAAAAGTCTCAAGAACGTGTGCATTAGGGCCTTTTGGTTTTGTTAGAAGTTCTCCAAATGAAGAATCTTTACCTTCCATACCAACGCTGCAATATATGAGGGCTGATCATGCAGCTGGGGAACATTTAGGCATATTGGATCCCGTGAATTTTCCTAATGTGAGTATATATATAAATATTATAATATAGTCTATATATCCAAATATAAAAATTAAAGATATTGGCACACATGCATGCACGTACACATATATGTGTGTATATATATATGTTCTCATATAAAAATGTGCTTGTATGCATGTTTAATCCTGCTGAGGACTTGTGGGCTGTCTTGCTTGTTCCCTTCGTTGTGTACTAGATGTTGACACAGTACTTCTACCTCTGTCCTTGCCTGTCCTGGGATTCTCAAAGAAAATGTGTCTGCTCCTTGTGTCCTCTCTTCAGGCTTTCACTGCTGGACTTTTGTGGGTAGTGACATAAAATGATTTTTTGGTATTTGGGTTTTTTTTTCCCCAGTCCCTAAACTGCTTACTCAATATAAAAGTTACTAAAAATTGATTTCTAGCTAAACAGGGTAATGAAAAGTTTGAAAACAAAAAAACCCCTTCAACACTTCTGTAAAATCTAAGCAAACTCTAAATTGGGATGTCTCCATCTGTTCTGCTTTCTGAGTTGTGATGTTCATTTGTTTTTCTGTGAAGACACTGGGGAAATTTATGTACTTGGCCTTAGCATCAAGTAAATGTAGTAGTAGTACAATGATCATTCAGCTGCATGCTTCTAATAACCAATAGTATGGTTTTAACCATTTAGATAATAGTTTGAAACACTTGATATTTTAATCACACCTTATTTAGTCTTTCTGACTGCCTATTTTTAAAGCAAGAATTTATAATGATGATTTATAATTCTTTAGCTGTTAAATAGGCAATGATAAGCCAACAGATAGCATCTCTGGACTTTCAGGTGGCATCCTCTGGACTGAAACTTATATGTTCTTGATGGATTTTAACCTATTTCTTTCTTTTCATTGACAAGAAAAATGGAAATTACTAAGGCTTTTGCAAGAAGGTTTATTTTTATTCAGTGCATGGGAAATATGAAAGGCTTCAAGGTATATGGTTTGCTAGACTTCAACATGTAATGTGTAAATTACCTAGCAGTATTTTGTGCAGGGGACTCACTAATTCTTTATCTGATGTAGCTTTGGACAGCTGTTCATTACAGTAGGTCTTCTGTAGTGATTTCCAGAATTTGATGAGATTGTGTTGTGTCTGCCTCACCTCAAGGGCTGACTGAAAGAAGAGCTAAAGCACACTTGCATGCTCTCTTGCTTGCTTGCTGTGTCTGCTGCACTGGCGCTCTCTCTCCCTTCTGTACACTCCCTGTCTCACACTCTGTCTCTCACTCTTTACTGTTGTTTTCTGTTGCTTGTGCACTTTGCTTTTTCCTGTGGTCACTCTTGTGCTCAAGCTTGGTTGCACTCTCTTGCTGTCAGTGCTGCACTCTTGGGCTTGTTCTCTGGTGCTCTCATGCTCAAACTCACTCTTCTGGTCTCCCTCCCTTTCTTGTGCTCTGTTACACTTCTCACCCTGTTGCACTCTTGCACTATCGCTTTCATACGCTCATGCATTCTCGCGTGCACCTCCATGCCCCACCTTTCCCCATGCATTCTCTGTCATGCTTTCCCTATCTTCCTATTACATCTCTTGTTCTCTCTGCTGTCTTGACAATGCTCTTGCTTTCTCATTTGGTCGCTAGCTCTTTCACTTTTACTCCCTCTGTCTTCCGTGTGCTCCTGTGGGCTCGGTCATGCTTGCATGCTCTCTTGCTTTGGCTTGGCCATGCTTGCTCCCTCGTGCTCAGTCTTTTGCGTGCTGTAGCACTTGCCCTCTTTCTTGCACTCTGATGGTGTCTCTCTTGAGCTCTCATGCTGTCTCATGTTTGTGTTCACCCCTATGATCTTGCTTCTTCCAAATTTCTCATTTGTGTATATGATTACTTTGAATGGTATATACTATTTCAATTGTTTATTCTAAGTACTGTATATGTTGAACACTTCTGTGTAACATACCCCGGATATTCTATGGTTAATTAGATCATCAGTCAATAAATTATGAATCAATCCATTATGGATCATTAATATTGAGCAAATGCTTATTTTTGGTTACTTGCACTACTTTATTAATAAAGCTTTTTGTTTTATTTCAGAAACTCCAAGTGGAAAATATGAAAAAACAGCAAGAATTAGAAGATTTAAGGTCTTCCTTTTGGAATTCATAAATACCAACTTTCTTTATACTAAGTTCAGAATTGATTTCATTATTAATTCTGATGTCCAGTACAAATTGAATTTTATTACATGTGGTTTAAAAGCCTGGTGAGGGCACTATCCACAGACCAGCCTAGCCTGTCACTGTGAAAGCATGTTGCAGTGGAGAAGCCAAAGCTACAGCTTCAGAAACAGTAGTAGTGCAGCAGATGGAATTAAGTATACATTTGAAGAATTACAAATTCTAGCTAGTGCTAGTGCAGGAAATAACAAGAAGCACAGCAGAGGTTTATTTGGAACCTGGTCAGAAAATATTTGGCAGTATTACAATATTAGGTAAAGTAGTGTATTTTTGGCATTCAGCAGCTCAGCTTTGAAGAGCTTTGTGCTCTTACAGCTTTGAGCTATATAAAAACATAAAAAGAAGGCCTGTAGACTAAATCTTAGTGAGTAGTCTTTTAAAATTGCAGCTTGGAATTCTGGTTTTGCAAGTGTTTTTTCACTTCTCATTTGAAAGAATACTTTGCCTTTCTCTTGGGTGAAAAAAATCGATCAGCCTCAGTAAAAATAAATAATTTAATATTTGAAATATGCCAGAAGCAAAAAGTGTGGAAGTGAACTAGTAAGTGTTTTGGTCCCAAGAAAAATAAAGCAAACAGTGGAAGACAATTAGGCCATTACAGTGAAACTGAATGACTATGTTTATCTTCCATCAAAGAAGAGAAGAGCGAGCTATTTTTTTCAACACTCCGTTTTAAAAATAAATAAGCTAAATAGTATCAGAAAAATGGAGATTTAAAAAGAAAATGTACTTATCGTTGATAAATTTTAAGAAAAATAACAAAATCTTTGATTCCTGTGTTCTCTGTTACTCTGAACCAATACAAATAAAGTGCTTGGGTTGATAAAAATGTAATCCATATAAAACATCTATGTGGTATCTATAAAGTACATTTTGATCATTCTTACTTTTTACCCCAAACATTTGTATTTTATTTTTTAAGACACCTTTATATACAAACATGCTATAAGAGACTTCATCTAGCATGACAATTCATTTGTTTGTGAAGGTAGTGTAAAACAGAGGGTTATTGTAGTCTTGCTCTTCCTAACCAAAGACTGATTAGCTCTAGAATTACTGGGCTAATGTCTTTCATTTTCTCCAGCTGGTGAATACAGGGTATCATAACCACATCTTCACCATTTTTCTACATGGGCTCTTTAGTTGGACGTCACTCAGGTCTGTTTTTGCTGTGTTCTTCATAAGAGGCTATACCAATGGAAGTGGCTCTATCCTCAACAGAGAGGAATGGGCAGAAATAAACAGGTCAACCTGAAGTTGGGGGAAAATAATGAGGGAGGGGGAAAAAAAAGAAGTAGATAGAAAGCATGTCAAAAAGCAGTGACTTTCCTCTGAGAAAGAAAGCAGGGAATCTATGCTGCTAAAAGACTTCAGCTAGGTTCCATCCTCAGCTTGAGACTTAAAAAACTGGGCATAGAATCATAGAATATCCTGAGTTGGAAGGGACTCATAAGGATCATTGAGTCCAGCTCCTGGCTCCACACAGGACCAGCCGAATCAGATCATATGACTGAGAGCGTTATACAGACACTTCTTGAACTCAGTCAAGCTCGGTGCTGTGACCACTTCCCTGGGGAGCCTGTTCCAGTGCCCAGCCACCCTCTCAGTGAAGAACCTTTTCCTGATATCCATCCTAAACTTTCCCCATCACAGCTTCATTCTGTTCCCTCGGGTTCTATCACTGGTCACCAGAGGGAGGAGATCAGCGCCTGCCCCTTCGCTCCCCGTCGTGAGGAAGTTGTAGGCCGCAATGAGGTCTCCCCTCAGTCTCCTCCAGGCTGAGCAAACCAAGGGACTTCAGCCTCTCCTCATACATCTTCCCCTCTAGACCCTTCACCATCTTTGTTGCCCTCCTTTGGACACTCTCCGATAGTTTTATGTCCTTTTTGTGCTGTGGTGCCCAAAACTGCATGCGCTACTCAAGGTGAGGCCGCACCAGTGCAGCGTAGAGTGGGACAATTGCTTCCCTAGAACAGCTAGCAATGCCGTGCTTGATGCACCCCAGGACATGGTTGGCCTTCCTGGCAGCCTGGGCACACTGTTGACTCATGTTCAACTTGCTGTCGACCAAGACCCCCAAGTCCCTTTCAACATGGCTGATCTCCAGCGTCTCATCGCCCAGTCTGTATGTGTAGCCAGGGTTGCCCCTTCCCAGGTGCAGAATCCAGCATTTGCCCTTATTAAACCTCACGCGGTTGGTGATTGCCCAGTTCTCCAATCTATTCAGATCTCTCTGCAAGGCCTCTCCACCCTTGACGGAATGAACAGCTCCTCCCAATTTGGTGTCATCTGCAAACTTGCTCACAACACCTTCTAGTCCTACATCCAAGTGGTTTATGAAAACATTAAAAAGAACTGGCCCTAAAATTGAGCCCTGGGGAACCCCACTAGTGACTGGCCGCCAGCCTCATGTAACCCCATTACCATAACTCTTTGGGCCTGACCGATCAGCCAGTTGCTCACCTATCGCGCTATATTTTTGTCAAACTGTATGCTGGACATTTTGTCTAGAAGGATACTGTGAGAGACAGTATTGAAAGCTTTACTGAAATCTAAAAAAATGACATCAACAAATCTAAAAAACTAACATCAACAAATCTAAAAAAATGACATCAACTGGCATGTGTTATATGGAAGTGGTAATACAGACTGTATAGCTTTGTGTCAACGAAGATGCAGCCTAATGCTGACTGTATGTGTCCATCGTTAGCACAGAACACACTTGTTGGCCTCAGTTTAAAGAGAAGTTCTAAACTTTGGTCAAACATACAAAGCTCTTTCTTATGTGATGTACAAAACAGTAGTGTTCATTAACTGGAAATGAGAGTGCACTATGGTGGTTTTGAAATACTAAAGTTCCTGAAGAAAACTTGTAACCATAAGGTGTCTTTTCCAAGCACAGCACATCAGAAGCTGATGCTGCCTGTTTATAGCAGGTTGGTTGCTTATTTTTTGTTGTGATCTGTGACTTCTGGTCTGGTAATAAGAGATGTGCTATTTAGCAAAAACATTTTACATTTGTTATACTTTGTGAATGTTGTAGAGGTTTTCTTCATTATTGAAACTGTCTTTCTATAACTAGACCTTAGTATCTTTGAACTCAGAAAATGGAGAGATGTGTTTTTCAGTAGAATATTTGGAATATCCTGAGGAGAAATGTAGTGAATTGTGAACTTCATGCTTTTGGTCATCTTAAGTGAATTTTATTATTTAAATTTCTCTCTGGCCGTATATTCTTCTCACAAATATCAAAGTGTACACAGTGTTCAAGTTGTGAAGCATTACTAATATCTGCAAAGTGAAATTTGCAGGGAGACTAGATTTTTCTATCTAGAGCTATACAGTTGCAAAACCAGGCAAGCTTTTGGATATGCAGCCATTCTTTGGCAGCTAAGCACAAACATGCCTAAATAGGCCATGGAATCAATTCCTTTCCCTTCCTACAAGACTGAGAACTCTTGCAAAACATGCATAATGTATTATAATGAAGGTCAGAAATCTCTATCAGTGCAGTTTGCCTAAGCCCCTTGATACTTTTAACATCCATTAATGGCTTTCATTTTTTTTCTCTCTCCAGATCTCAAAAAAAGCCAAACAAGTTTACTAGATCCTCAACACATTCAACAAACGAGGCAAAAGATCTGTATCCTAAAATAATGTAAAAGTGTATTTACCTGTTTAATGTTTTAGGAAGGTATAGATTCACTAATTTTTTTTCTTGGAATTTATGTATGCCAAACCAGTTTTTGCCAACATTGCCATTAAAATCTGAATTTGGAGAGTTAGGCTGGATTGTGTCTCACTTGTAGATTAATAAAAATAAATCTAAGGATCAGAATGTACATTTTTGTGAGATTTATGATTGTACCTTGTTGCTTCCTTGTCTTCAGGGATTTAGATTCAGCACACACAGTAAGCTGACTGGTAACTTATTTGTTATGTTTGTCATTGTTTCCCTTCCAAATATTTGAGTTGAGTCCGCTAGCAGAAAAGAAATACTGATGGGTTTAGTTCCTATTTCACATAATAAGAATATTTAACTCAGGGGGATATCACTGAAAATTGCAGGTTCTCAGCATCTCTTAAGTTCCTGTTTATGTCAAAATGATTAAAAGCGCAGCCACTGGGTGGCTACCGAGATTGAGAACATAATTAAGTTCAATGTAATAACTATATTGTGAGATTCTGTTTCCTAGTAAACAGTGCTGTAGTGAATGAAGATCCTGTTTTTTTTTTCTAATGTGATTGTCGTATCTTGTAATAAACCAGTGCATTTAATATGACATAAAAAGAGCTTTGAAAGTATATTTGAACTCTGATAACCCACAGACATTATGACTAAGTATGATTTCATCCTGTAATTATTTCAATATGAAATTCAAAATTCCCACTTTTCAATTTGTACATAAGAACAATACAGAATGTCTTGATAATCACCTTGACTAATTTTAAAGTAATGAAATTGTATTATCCTTAATGCTTTCCTGAAAGCAATTTGAAAGCTAGATTTAAAACAGAAAAAAAAATTTTTGAGGCTTATACTAAATTTAACACTTTATTAAATAATTTCTATATATCAACTGACATTTCTTAATTACAAAAAGGGAAAACCTGAAAGTGTGGAGGTTTATCTGTCTTTTATCATTGACTTTCCTTTCATAAACTGAAAAATTTGCTTGGGGCTGAAGATTATAATTTATATGACAGAAATTAAACATCGCTGTCTTAAAATATTTCGAAGTCAAAACTTTCCATCTTTAGAAAGAAATTTTCCTTATCCTGCCACAACTTTGTTTAAGAAAGAAAATTGTGTAAATGTGTGTGTGTAGGAGGGTAAGTTAGTAACAGTATGTCATAACTCATGCACAAATTGTTCACTCAAACAAGTGCTTGGGACAAATGAGAGTTATCTGCTCTAATATGTAATTACCCAAGACTAGGAAAGATACTTAGGGTAGTAAGGGGTCTGAGGTTATATGGATGGAATTATTTTAATCCCCTTTGAAAAAAATAGGGGAGATGCATTTCAAGAGAATGGTTTTAGAGTGCTTGGCTACTGAGTAGCACTCACAGAAGAAAAACCTCTTCTGGGTAGCTATATTCCATTGAAAATACTGTCACCTGGGAATTGAGATTAGGAAGACAGTAAATGAAGAAGTAAAAAGTGAGACTTTGGAAGAAGGCATGACATCTTTTAACTTAACTTGAGCACTTAAGAGAAAAATAAAATAAATGAGAAAATGGCAAATGTTGAAGTAATAATAGAGTAATAGGAGAAAGGGCAATGGGAAAGGAAGTTAAAAATATTGTTAACAGTGATAACTACATAAGTAATTCCACTAAAGAATGGGTTTTATTGTTGATCAGTTGTGGTCAGCAGGCCACTACTGAAATATTTGTGAGGTAATGCAGGAAGTCTAATAACAAGGTAGAGGAACTTGAACTGCTTGAACCCCAGTTTTATAGGTTAACTAACAGATATAATTACAGAAATGTAAGATGGTGTTTGAGGAAAACAGAAGTAAAGCTAAAATGTGTAGTCATAGTATGGTACTCTTGGTTCAGTGGAGTCTGGAAAGGATAGTAAGAAAGTTCTAATGAGGTAATTTTTGTAAACTAAGTCTCTCTAACAGCATCAAAGGAAAAAATAGCACTGTTTGTTCTAGTAATATGGGACATTTTAGCTTTCTAGATAGGGATTATGGGGAAAAAAATGCTAGTTAATAGTGCTAGAGCCTAGATACTGACATTTGACCAGTATCTTAATTAATATCTTTTCAATGACTAACTCTATTTTGTATTGACTTAAATGGATAAGCAGGAATAAATCTTTAATTATCTTGATTTCAGAAGGGGAAATATTGAGAAATTAATGATTTAGAAATACAGATACACTGAGGAGCCCAGATACTCAAGTGAAAAGGAGATTTAGAATTCCACATGGAAATTTTTTTTTTGTTCTCAGCAAGGTAACTTGAAAGAAGGACTATGTGTGTCTGTGAGAATACTGACTTCCAAAATGTCATACGAGGGAAAGAGGATGGGAGAAGGAAAAGGCCAAACAGCAATGAAATAATTCAAATGTAGGGATAAAGTTATATTTGCCAAATATAGTGTAGTAGGAATGAAAGCAAATGGCAAAGTATTTTTCAGCCATTCAGTTTTTAAAAGAGTAAGAAAAAATTAGACTGCATTCAATGAGGATCAAATATCTAGATTATCTTTAATCTCTAACTCAGGAATGAATATTCTGCCTCAGCTTCCATGACTAGGGTAATGATACTACTGAAAAGGAAATAACAATGAAAACACTAAAACTCAATACTCATGTGCTGGTTTTGGTATTACGCTGGTCCAATGCTCTGAAGAAATTTACACTTTAGACACTTAATTAAAAACCTAACAGATCTTTGCATTTAGTTGAGAACTAGTATCATATGAACTACAGAATAGTAAGCATTGGTATTGTAGTATAGATACAGAAATAAAAGATAAATAAGAGATTTATTAATGTGAATTTGACAGTACGGAAGCTTTGGATTTTTTCCTGAACAAGTTTTTGAAGAAAAATCCCTACCTATGTCCAGTTGCTTCAATACAATTTGAAATAATGTCCATTATCTGCCTTGAAACAGCCAACCAACATTTTACGTTCTTCATTCAGATTCCTTATTTCTAGACAGAGGACGTAGTTCTATTTGTAATGCATCTGCTCTTGAGAAATCCAAGTGATGCACTGGCACAAAGGAGGTCAGTCCTTTAACTGGAAAAGATCTCTTGCAAAAGTAATTACAAGGTTGGTAAAGAAATGTTAAAAAGGGAAATGGCAAAGGAGAAGTATTAGGTTAGAGGATGGGTGTTACTACTCTGTTACAAAGAAGCTGGTCTTGGGTTGATTGCATTTCTTTTAATGAATGCTAGAAAATGTTACAGAGCATTTTTGTGAATCTTGATAATACAAAATTAGGATCTATAGAGGAGGCATGGTTTTGAGGACTGAAACAAGAAACAGGAAGCCACTCTGTATCTTTCAACAATGGCTATGTTTCTTTCTAAGGCTGAGCCCAGGCTACAGCCTGATTTGTAGCCTGAAGTCTTGCGTGTTCATAAGCATGTTCAAGAGCACACATATCAGTTTTCTTGCCTGTTTCCTCTCTTCTGCAGTGACTATACCATCAGAATACTCTCATTTCTGCATAAGATTTTTTTTGTCAGCCTTCGGAAATTATTAAAATGTCTCCTGGCTGACTATGTCTCCAACTGCTATGGTGCAACCTATGGTGAATGTGCACACCCTCTCTTAATGGCAACTGCTCTGCTGATGTCTGTCCAGTATGGGTATTCTGACAAGCATAACATTTGTGTTAGATAAATTACCTAAACTATTTTCATAATGTATCATGAACTTTCACTCAACATAGTGTATTTATTTTTTATGTATACTAGTATTTCTAACTAATCTAAAAATTCCCTACTTTCATTGCAGTAACCTTATATTTTCTCTTCTTATGCTCTTCTCTAAAGAAGAAAACATATGTGGTAAAGTGTCACTCTCAGGTATAACTGTTTCCTGCAATTGTTGGACTAGGTGGAGCTTTCATTCAAAATTTTACTAAATTTTGACTAGTTTTGTGATTCTGGAGATGGATTAAACTGATGGATGTTTTAGTTCAGATAATGTGAAATGAGAACTTGGTGAGTGCTGTGGTGAAATATTTCTGTGGACTTTATGAGTTGAAAACTAATGCATAAATTGTCCATACAGACATAAAAATGTCTGTGTGAAATGAATTGGTAGTCCTTTTATACAGATGTTGAATAGTATATGCGTAACTTCCTTCCTTAAAACCACTACTTGTTGGTTCTGTTACTGTCCTAATTTGATGTATAATTGTCCATTTTATAATAGAAGTGGTATTCAGTTGTAGTATTCATTGAAACTGAGTAGATTTCCCTTCGTTCAGTGTGTAGATTTTAACTGATATGAAAAAAGCAAATGCCTGGGAAAGGGCATTTGTACTCTCTGCTGAAGTACTGTGGGACATATTTTTGTCTGACCTGCATTTGGATAAATAGAGTTGACATGAGACTAGGCTTTCTTTTTTCTGTGTATATATATTTTTTTCTGTGTATGTATATATTATTTTAATCACAACAACAAAGTACTCCTTGCCAAATCACTCCTTTACTCCCAAAGCTCACTTACATGCTGGGAGAACCCCACAACTGCCAAATGTCTCAGGTTGGCAGGGACCCTTAGAGATCACATTGTCCAATCCCCTCCTTGGCTCATAGCGGGGTCAGCTACAGCACGTTTCTCAGAGCAGTGTTATCAAATTTTGAATTTCTCCAGTGTGGTAGACTCCAGAACCTTTCTGGGCAACCTGTGCCAGATCTTGGTCACACTCGCAGTAAAACAAAAAAATAAAAAAAATTGTTTGATGATGTTCAGCACAGACCTTCCTGTGTTTCAGTTTGTGCGTTGCATCCTGCCACTGGTTATTTGCTCCAGTAATCTTCAGTAAAATACTCACAGAATTCCACTAAGAATTATGGAGCACTGGGGCTCAGTGAATTATTGGTTGAAAGAGTGTTTCTGAGTTCTCCCTGTCCTTCCACAAGGGGGTGAAATTTATATAAAGCAAATGTTTTTTGTACTCCAAGATACATCTGGACTGGAAAACCGATATGTCTGCAAGTATGGAAGTGCCCTTCTGAAGTAGTTTTTGGCATTCCTGGAATATGGAATCACTCCGCATCCTAGAAATAAAAACATTTTAAGGAGATGAGATATCATCATTAAGTCATTTTATTTCAAGGAATCACATATGCAAATGACTTGTAGAAAGAAGCTGAGAGAGACCTGCTTTAATACGTTTTCCTGGCTTTGGTTCTGAGTAGGTTGTTCAGAAATTCCTGCACAGACCTCCAGAGAAAAGTATGGATATTAATACACTGTTTAGATTGTCCATATTTTTTTTAAATCTCATAGGAAAAAAATATTAAAAAAATAGCATAATTGCAGGTCCAAAACAATTACATTGCCAATGTGTAACCAATTATTGTTGTGACAGTCCACTTCATATTACTGTTTATCTCTCATTATCACTGTATTTCAAAAGACTTGTCATGTGTGAGCTGCAGCTATTCTGTTGACAGAAGAATAATTTTATTCAATCACTCTATGAAAATGTGTTATATTATTCCTCATTAGATTGTGTGAATGATAAATGCATAAAATCGGTATTTCCATTTTTAAATCCTTTTCCTTCGGCAACTGGTATGCAGAATCATTGATTACTGTGGATCAGGAAGAAATCTGACCAGCCAACCTGTGATAGTCTTAGATGTTTGCTATGAAAATGTAGAAAATTTAAAACTGCAGTAAGTGGTTAGAATTTCTAAGTAAAAAATAAGAAAACAGTATTTCTATGTTTGGAATTAAATTCTGTTGAGGATCTTAAAGCACTTTCTCAAAATTTCTTCTGAATATTAAATAGATAAAGGTTTCCAGTGATATTTCTTACTTCATACAACTGTTCAGAAAGAGTTTGGAAAGACAGAAAGATCTTTGCTCTCTAAAATAGGTAACTTAGGTCCAAGATTAATATAATATCGCTACAGCAGCTACTCTACCTTTGATCAATTATAGTTTCTTATATTGCAGAGTTTGACCACAACACATAAGTGCTTGCTCTAACACAAAAGTAGGAATGGTAGTAGTTTGACTCTGAATCTTTAATCTTCAGCTGTTTCATTTCCAGACTAATCTATAGAGAGTAACACTAGGCACAGAGGCTGAGTTTTGTGTCCTTTTATTTTTACAGTACTGTGAATGTGTGCATGGCACCTTCCAAACAAAATTGAAGATATTGTCATTGGCCTAAGTTGCATAAGACAGAAGAAATTCACAGATGAGATGAAGGCAAGCCAACACATAAGTGAGACTTTTTGCAGGAGGCAGAAGGGTTTTATAGGAGAGAACAAAAACCACCTGATTTCACTAAGTGTGATTTCCTAGGACTTTGTCTTGTTTGGGAAGAAGCGTTCCCATATGATTAAGATGGGTCGACAATATGGGACTGGGAGTCATGTTTGACAGGTGTTGATGCTTTTCCTGGACACTTCTTTACAAATGGAGATAATGGGTATGTCCACTGTCCTGTTTGCCTTGTCCAGACTTTCATGCAGTAGATAAACACACAGACCTTGTATAGCTCTTGACAAAATCTGGCTGTTCATGCAGACAGTATGTCATAAGTGGCTTCAGATTCAGGATTCCCTAAAAATCAACTCACTGAGAAGATAGCTCCTGGCATCTGGCTCTATCTCAATTGACCTTGCAGCCCCTGCTGTTCTAATAGCCCAGACTCCTAGTCAACTTCCAGGAAGTTTCCCAAAAAGCATATTAGCTTTTGAAGCTAGAATCTTATAGGGGTGGACCTGTTTGCTTGACCTCCACCAGAAAAAAAAAATGACAAAATTGTTTCAGTACTACTAATTTTACTGTTCATCAAATGAATGTATTTCTGGCTTGAGCCTGAGCCACAGGATTGTTGCTGCCCTTGCTCAAGAATATGAACAAACTATCCTCAAACCACTACTGACAGCAAGCTTAATTTATACTGAAGAGGCTCTAGTACTAGCTTAGGTGC